>NC_092727.1:135138712-135740748 GCF_047496885.1 Scyliorhinus torazame
TTCGTCTCGTTTCGCTCTCTTTCACTCTCCTTCATCTCGTTTCGCTCTCTTTCAACTTCTTTCCTCTCGTTTCGCTGTCTTTCACCCTCCTTCGTCTTGTTTCGCTCTCTTTCACCCTCCTTCGTCTCGTTTCGCTCTCTTTCACCCTCCACCGTCTCGTTTCGCTCTCTTTCACCCTCCTTCGTCTCGTTTCGCTCTCTTTCACGCTCCTTTGTCTTGTTTCACTCTGTTGCACCCGCCTTCGTCTCGTTTCGCCCTCTTTCACCCTCCTTCGTCTTGTTGCGCTCTCTTTCACCCTCCTTCGTCTCGTTTCGCTCTCTTTCACCTACCTTCATCTTGTTTCGCTCTCTTTCACCCACCATCGTCTGGTTTCTCTCTCTTACACCCTCCTTCGTCTTGTTTCGCTCTCTTTCACCCTCCTTCGTCTCGTTTCGCTCTCTTTCACCCTCCTTCATCTCGTTTCGCTCCCTTTCACCCTCCTTTGTCTCGTTTCGCTCTCTTTCACCTTCCTTCGTCTCGTTTCACTCTCTTTCACCCTCCTTCGTATCGTTTCGCTCTCTTCCAACCTCCTTCATCTCGTTTCGCTCTCTTTCAACCTCCTTCGTCTCGTTTCGCTCTCTTTCACCCTCCTTCTTCTCGTTTCGCTCTGTTACACCCGCCCTCGTCTCGTTTCGTTCTCTTTCACCCTCCTTCGTCTCCTTTCGCTCTCTTTCACCCTCCTTCGTCTCGTTTCGCTCACTTTCACCTACCTTCATCTCGTTTCGCTCTCTTTCACCCTCCTTCGACTCCTTTCGCTCTCTTTCACCCTCCATCGTCTCGTTTCGCTATCTTTGACCATCCTTCATCTCGTTTCGCTCTCTTTGACCCTCCTTCGTCTCGTTTAGCTCTTTTTCATCCTCCTTCGTCTCGTTTCGCTCTGTTTTACACTCCTTCGTCTCGTTTTGCTCTCTTTCACCCTTCTTCGTCTCGTTTCGTTCTCTTTCACCCTCCTTCGACCCGCTCCGCTCTCTTTCACCCTCCTTCGACTCCTTTCGCTCTCTTTCACCCTCCTTCGTCTCGTTTCGCTCTCTTTCACCCTCCTTCGTCTCCTTTCACTCTCTTTCATCCTCCATCGTCTTGTTTCGCTCTCTTTCGCCCACCTTCGTCTCGTTTCGCTCTCTTTCACCCTCAACCATCTCATTTTGCTCTCTTTTACCCTCTTTCGTCTCGTTTCGCTCTCTTTGACCCTCCTTCGTCTCATTTAGCTCTCTTTCATCCTCCTTCGTCTCGTTTCGCTCTCTTTCACCCTCAGTCGTCTTGTTTCGCTCTCTTTCACCCTCCATCGTCTCGTTTCGCTCTCTTTCATCCTCCTTCGTCTCGTTTCGCTCACTTTCACCCTCCTTTGTCTCTTTTCGCTCTCTTTCACCTACCTTCATCTTGTTTCGCTCTCTTTCACCCTCCATCGTCTGGTTTCGCTCTCTTTCACCCTCCTTCGTCTTGTTTCGCTCTCTTTCACCCTCCTTCGTCTCGTTTCGCTCTCTTTCACCCTCTTTCATCTCGTTTCGCTCCCTTTCACCCTCCTTTGTCTCGTTTCGCTCTCTTTCACCTTCCTTCGTCTCGTTTCACTCTCTTTCACCCTCCTTCGTCTCGTTTCGCTGTCTTCCAACCTCCTTCATCTCGTTTCGCTTTCTTTCAACCTCCTTCGTCTCGTTTCGCTCTCTTTCACCCTCCTTCTTCTCGTTTCGCTCTGTTCCACCCGCCTTCGTCTCGTTTCGCCCTCTTTCACCCTCCTTCGTCTCGTTTCACTCTCTTTCACCCTCCTTCGTCTCGTTTCGTTCTCTTTCACCCTCCTTCGTCTCGCTCCGCTCTCTTTCACCCTCCTTCGACTCGTTTCGCTCTCTTTCACCCTCCTTTATCTCATTTCGCTCTCTTTCACCCTCCTTCGTCTCCTTTCGCTCTCTTTCACCCTCCTTCGTCTCGTTTCGCTCTCTTTCACCCTCCACCGTCTCGTTTCGCTCTCTTTCAGCCTCCTTCATCTCGTTTCGCTCTCTTTCACGCTCCTTCGTCTTGTTTCGCTCTCTTGCACCCGCCTTCGTCTCGTTTCGCCCTCTTTCACCCTCCTTCGTCTTGTTTCGCTCTCTTTCACCCTCCTTCGTCTCGTTTCGCTCTCTTTCACCTACCTTCATCTCGTTTCGCTCTCTTTCACCCACCATCGTCGGTTTCGCTCTCTTTCACCCTCCTTCGTCTTGTTTCGCTCTCTTTCACCCTCCTTCGTCTCGTTTCGCTCTCTTTCACCCTCCTTCATCTCGTTTTGCTCCCTTTCACCCTCCTTTGTCTCGTTTCGCTCTCTTTCACCTTCCTTCGTCTCGTTTCTCTCTCTTTCACCCTCCTTCGTATCGTTTCGCTCTCTTCCAACCTCCTTCATCTCGTTTCGCTCTCTTTCAACCTCCTTCGTCTCGTTTCGCTCTCTTTCACCCTCCTTCTTCTCGTTTCGCTCTGTTACACCCGCCTTCGTCTCGTTTCGCCCTCTTTCACCCTCCTTCGTCTCGTTTCACTCTCTTTCACCCTCCTTCGTCTCGTTTCGTTCTCTTTCACCCTCCTTCGTCTCGCTCCGCTCTCTTTCACCCTCCTTCGACTCCTTTTGCTCTCTTTTTCCCTCCTTCGTCTCGTTTCGCTTTGTTTCACACTCCTTTGTCTCGTTTTGCTCTCTTTCACTCTCCTTCGTCTCGTTTCGCTCTCTTTCACCCTCCTTTGTCTTGTTTCGCTCTGTTGCACTCGCCTTTGTTTCGTTTCGCCCTCTTTCACCCTCCTTCGTCTTGTTTCGCTCTCTTTCACCCTCCTTCGTCTCGTTTCGCTCTCTTTCACCCTCCTTCCTCTCGTTTCGCTCTCTTTCAACCTCCTTCTTCTCGTTTCGCTCTCTTTCACCCTCCTTTGTCTCGTTTCGCTCTCTTTGACCCTCCTTCATCTCGTTTCGCTCTCTTTCACCCTCCTTCATCTCGTTTCGCACTCTTTAACCCTTCTTATTCTCCTTTCGCTCTCTTTCACCCTCCTTCGTCTCGTTTCGCTCTCTTTCACCCTCCTTCGTCTCCTTTCACTCTCTTTCATCCTCCATCGTCTTGTTTCGCTCTCTTTCGCCCACCTTCGTCTCGTTTCGCTCTCTTTCACCCTCCACCATCTCATTTTGCTCTCTTTTACCCTCTTTCGTCTCGTTTCGCTCTCTTTGACCCTCCTTCGTCTCATTTAGCTCTCTTTCATCCTCCTTCGTCTCGTTTCGCTCTCTTTCACCCTCAGTCGTCTTGTTTCGCTCTCTTTCACCCTCCATCGTCTCGTTTCGCTCTCTTTCATCCTCCTTCGTCTCGTTTCGCTCACTTTCACCCTCCTTTGTCTCTTTTCGCTCTCTTTCACCTACCTTCATCTTGTTTCGCTCTCTTTCACCCTCCATCGTCTGGTTTCGCTCTCTTTCACCCTCCTTCGTCTTGTTTCGCTCTCTTTCACCCTCCTTCGTCTCGTTTCGCTCTCTTTCACCCTCTTTCATCTCGTTTCGCTCCCTTTCACCCTCCTTTGTCTCGTTTCGCTCTCTTTCACCTTCCTTCGTCTCGTTTCACTCTCTTTCACCCTCCTTCGTCTCGTTTCGCTGTCTTCCAACCTCCTTCATCTCGTTTCGCTCCCTTTCACCCTCCTTTGTCTCGTTTCGCTCTCTTTCACCTTCCTTCGTCTCGTTTCACTCTCTTTCACCCTCCTTCGTCTCGTTTCGCTGTCTTCCAACCTCCTTCATCTCGTTTCGCTTTCTTTCAACCTCCTTCGTCTCGTTTCGCTCTCTTTCACCCTCCTTCTTCTCGTTTCGCTCTGTTCCACCCGCCTTCGTCTCGTTTCGCCCTCTTTCACCCTCCTTCGTCTCGTTTCACTCTCTTTCACCCTCCTTCGTCTCGTTTCGTTCTCTTTCACCCTCCTTCGTCTCGCTCCGCTCTCTTTCACCCTCCTTCGACTCGTTTCGCTCTCTTTCACCCTCCTTTATCTCATTTCGCTCTCTTTCACCCTCCTTCGTCTCCTTTCGCTCTCTTTCACCCTCCTTCGTCTCGTTTCGCTCTCTTTCACCCTCCACCGTCTCGTTTCGCTCTCTTTCAGCCTCCTTCATCTCGTTTCGCTCTCTTTCACGCTCCTTCGTCTTGTTTCGCTCTCTTGCACCCGCCTTCGTCTCGTTTCGCCCTCTTTCACCCTCCTTCGTCTTGTTTCGCTCTCTTTCACCCTCCTTCGTCTCGTTTCGCTCTCTTTCACCTACCTTCATCTCGTTTCGCTCTCTTTCACCCACCATCGTCTGGTTTCGCTCTCTTTCACCCTCCTTCGTCTTGTTTCGCTCTCTTTCACCCTCCTTCGTCTCGTTTCGCTCTCTTTCACCCTCCTTCATCTCGTTTTGCTCCCTTTCACCCTCCTTTGTCTCGTTTCGCTCTCTTTCACCTTCCTTCGTCTCGTTTCTCTCTCTTTCACCCTCCTTCGTATCGTTTCGCTCTCTTCCAACCTCCTTCATCTCGTTTCGCTCTCTTTCAACCTCCTTCGTCTCGTTTCGCTCTCTTTCACCCTCCTTCTTCTCGTTTCGCTCTGTTACACCCGCCTTCGTCTCGTTTCGCCCTCTTTCACCCTCCTTCGTCTCGTTTCACTCTCTTTCACCCTCCTTCGTCTCGTTTCGTTCTCTTTCACCCTCCTTCGTCTCGCTCCGCTCTCTTTCACCCTCCTTCGACTCCTTTTGCTCTCTTTTTCCCTCCTTCGTCTCGTTTCGCTTTGTTTCACACTCCTTCGTCTCGTTTTGCTCTCTTTCACTCTCCTTCGTCTCGTTTCGCTCTCTTTCACCCTCCTTTGTCTTGTTTCGCTCTGTTGCACTCGCCTTTGTTTCGTTTCGCCCTCTTTCACCCTCCTTCGTCTTGTTTCGCTCTCTTTCACCCTCCTTCGTCTCGTTTCGCTCTCTTTCACCCTCCTTCCTCTCGTTTCGCTCTCTTTCAACCTCCTTCTTCTCGTTTCGCTCTCTTTCACCCTCCTTTGTCTCGTTTCGCTCTCTTTGACCCTCCTTCATCTCGTTTCGCTCTCTTTCACCCTCCTTCATCTCGTTTCGCACTCTTTAACCCTTCTTATTCTCGTTTCGCTCACTTTCACCCTCCTTCGTCTCGTTCCGCTCTCCTTTACCCTCCTTCGTCTCGTTCCACTCTCTTTCACCCTCCTTCGACTCCTTTCACTCTCTTTCACCCTCCTTTATCTCATTTCGCTCTCTTTCACCATCCTTCGTCTCCTTTCGCTCTCTTTCACCCTCCTTCGTCTCGTTTCGCTCTCTTTCACCCTCCACCGTCTCGTTTCGCTCTCTTTCACCCTCCTTCGTCTCGTTTCGCTCTCTTTCACGCTCCTTCGTCTTGTTTCGCTCTCTTGCACCCGCCTTCGTCTCGGTTCGCCCTCTTTCACCCTCCTTCGTCTTGTTTTGCTCTCTTTCACCCTCCTTCGGCTCGTTTCGCTCTCTTTCACCTACCTTCATCTCGTTTCGCTGTCTTTCACCCACCATCGTCTGGTTTCGCTCTCTTTCACCCTCCTTCATCTTGTTTCGCTCTCTTTCACCCTCCTTCGTCTCGTTTCGCTCTCTTTCACCCTCCTTTGTCTCGTTTCGCTCTCTTCCAACCTCCTTCATCTCGTTTTGCTCTCTTTCAACCTCCTTCGTCTCGTTTCGCTCTCTTTCACCCTCCTTCTTCTCGTTTCGCTCTGTTACACCCGCCTTCATCTCGTTTCACTCTCTTTCACCCTCCTAAGTCTCGTTTCACTCTCTTTCACCCTCCTTCGTCTCGTTTCGCTCTGTTACACCCGCCTTCGTCTCGTTTCGCCCTCTTTCACCCTCCTTCGTCTCGTTTCACTCTCTTTCACCCTCCTTCGTCTCGTTTCGTTCTCATTCACCCTCCTTCGTCTCGCTCCGCTCTCTTTCACCCTCCTTCGACTCCTTTCGCTCTCTTTCACCCTCCTTCGTCTCGTTTCGCTCTGTTTCACACTCCTTCGTCTCGTTTTGCTCTCTTTCACTCTCCTTCGTCTCGTTTCGCTCTCTTTCACTCTCCTTCGTCTTGTTTCGCTCTGTTGCACTCGCCTTTGTCTCGTTTCGCCCTCTTTCACTCTCCTTCGTCTTGTTTCGCTCTCTTTCACCCTCCTTCGTCTTGTTTCGCTCTCTTTCACCCTCCTTCCTCTCGTTTCGCTCTCTTTCAACCTCCTTCTTCTCGTTTCGCTCTCTTCCACCCTCCGTTGTCTCGTTTCGCTCTCTTTGACCCTCCTTCATCTCGTTTCGCTCTCTTTCACCCTCCTTCATCTCGTTTCGGTCTCTTTCACCCTCCTTATTCTCGTTTCGCTCACTTTCACCCTCCTTCGTCTCGTTCCGCTCTCCTTCACCCTCCTTCGTCTCATTTCGATCCCTTTCACCCTCCTTCGTCTCGTTCCACTCTCTTTCATCCTCCTTCGACTCCTTTCACTCTCTTTCACCCTCCTTCGTCTCCTTTCGCTCTCTTTCACCCTCCTTCGTCTCGTTTCGCTCTCATTCACCCTCCATCGTCTCGTTTCGCTCTCTTTCACCCTCCTTCGTCTAGTTTCGCTCTCTTTCACGCTCCTTCGTCTTGTTTCGCTCTGTTGCACCCGCCTTCGTCTCGTTTCGCCCTCTTTCACCCTCCTTCGTCTTGTTTTGCTCTCTTTCACCCTCCTTCGTCTCGTTTCGCTCTCTTTCACCTACCTTCATCTCGTTTCGCTCTCTTTCACCCACCATCGTCTGTTTTCGCTCTCTTTCACCCTCCTTCGTCTTGTTTCGCTCTCTTTCACCCTCCTTCATCTCGTTTCGCTCTCTTTCACCCTCCTTCATCTCGTTTCGCTCCCTTTCACCCTCCTTTGTCTCGTTTCGCTCTCTTTCACCTTCCTTCGTCTCGTTTCACTCTCTTTCACCCTCCTTCGTATCGTTTCGCTCTCTTCCAACCTCCTTCATCTTGTTTCGCTCTCTTTCAACTTCCTTCGTCTCGTTTCGCTCTCTTTCACCCTCCTTCTTCTCGTTTCGCTCTGTTACACCCGCCTTCGTCTCGTTTCGCCCTCTTTCACCCTCCTTCGTCTCGTTTCACTCTCTTTCAACCTCCTTCGTCTCGTTTCGCCCTCTTTCACCCTCCTTCGTCTTGTTTCGCTCTCTTTCACCCTCCATCGTCTCGTTTCGCTCTCTTTCACCCTCCTTCGTCTCGTTTCGCTCACTTTCACCTTCCTTCATCTCGTTTCGCTCTCTTTCACCCTCCTTCGTCTTGTTTCGGTCTCTTTCACACTCCTTTGCCTTGTTTCGCTCTCTTTCACCCACCTTCATCTTGTTTCGCTCTCTTTCACCCTCCTTCGCCTCGTTTCGGTCTCTTTCATCCTCCTTCATCTCGTTTTGCTCTCTTTCACCCTTCTTCGTCTCGTTTCGCTCTCTTTCACCCTCCTTCGTCTTGTTTCGCTCTGTGCCACCCGCCTTTGTCTCGTTTCGCCCTCTTTCACCCTCCTTCGTCTCGTTTCGTTCTCTTTCACCCTCCTTCATCTCGTTTCGCTCTCTTTCACCCTCCTTCATCTCGTTTCGCTCTCTTTCAACTTCTTTCCTCTCGTTTCGCTGTCTTTCACCCTCCTTCGTCTTGTTTCGCTCTCTTTCACCCTCCTTCGTCTCGTTTCGCTCTCTTTCACCCTCCACCGTCTCGTTTCGCTCTCTTTCACCCTCCTTCATCTCGTTTCGCTCTCTTTCACGCTCCTTTGTCTTGTTTCACTCTGTTGCACCCGCCTTCGTCTCGTTTCGCCCTCTTTCACCCTCCTTCGTCTTGTTTCGCTCTCTTTCACCCTCCTTCGTCTCGTTTCGCTCTCTTTCACCTACCTTCATCTCGTTTCACTCTCTTTCACCCACCATCGTCAGGTTTCTCTCTCTTACACCCTCCTTCGTCTTGTTTCGCTCTCTTTCACCCGCCTTCATCTCGTTTCGCTCTCTTTCACCCTCCTTCATCTCGTTTCGCTCCCTTTCACCCTCCTTTGTCTCGTTTCGCTCTCTTTCACCTTCCTTCGTCTCGTTTCACTCTCTTTCACCCTCCTTCGTATCGTTTCGCTCTCTTCCAACCTCCTTCATCTCGTTTCGCTCTCTTTCAACCTCCTTCGTCTCGTTTCGCTCTCTTTCACCATCCTTCTTCTCGTTTCGCTCAGTTACACCCGCCTTCGTCTCGTTTCGTTCTCTTTCACCCTCCTTCGTCTTGTTTCGCTCTGTTGCACTCGCCTTTGTCTCGTTTCGCCCTCTTTCACCCTCCTTCGTCTTGTTTCGCTCTCTTTCACTCTCCTTCGTCTCGTTTCGCTCTCTTTCACCCTCCTTCCTCTCGTTTCGCTCTCTTTCAACCTCCTTCTTCTCGTTTCGCTCTCTTTCACCCTCCTTTGTCTCGTTTCGCTCTCTTTGACCCTCCTTCATCTCGTTTCGCTCTCTTTCACCCTCCTTCATCTCGTTTCGGTCTCTTTCACCCTCCTTATTCTCGTTTCGCTCACTTTCACCCTCCTTCGTCTCGTTCCGCTCTCCTTCACCCTCCTTCGTCTTGTTTCGCTCTCTTTCACCCTCCTTCGTCTCGTTTCGCTCTCTTTCACCTACCTTCATCTCGTTTCGCTCTCTTTCACCCACCATCGTCTGGTTTCGTTCTCTTTCACCCTCCTTCGTCTCGCTCCGCTCTCTTTCACCCTCCTTCGACTCCTTTCGCTCTCTTTTTCCCTCCTTCGTCTCGTTTCGCTTTGTTACACACTCCTTCGTCTCGTTTTGCTCTCTTTCACTCTCCTTCGTCTCGTTTCGCTCTCTTTCACCCTCCTTCGTCTTGTTTCGCTCTGTTGCACTCGCCGTTGTTTCGTTTCGCCCTCTTTCACCCTCCTTCGTCTTGTTTCGCTCTCTTTCACCCTCCTTCGGCTCGTTTCGCTCTCTTTCACCCTCCTTCCTCTCGTTTCGCTCTCTTTCAACCTCCTTCTTCTCGTTTCGCTCTCTTTCACCCTCCTTTGTCTCGTTTCGCTCTCTTTGACCCTCCTTCATCTCGTTTCGCTCTCTTTCACCCTCCTTCATCTCGTTTCGCTCTCTTTCACCCTTCTTATTCTCGTTTCGCTCACTTTCACCCTCCTTCGTCTCGTTCCGCTCTCCTTCACCCTCCTTCGTCTCGTTTCGGTCTCTTTCACCCTCCTTCGTCTCGTTTCGCTCTCTTTCACCCTCCTTCATCTCGTTTCGCTCCCTTTCACCCTCCTTTGTCTCGTTTCGCTCTCTTTCACCTTCCTTCGTCTTGTTTCGCTCTCTTTCACCCTCCTTCGTCTCGTTTCGCTCTCTTTCACCCTCCTTCCTCTCGTTTCGCTCTCTTTCAACCTCCTTCTTCTCGTTTCGCTCTCTTTCACCCTCCTTTGTCTCGTTTCGCTCTCTTTGACCCTCCTTCATCTCGTTTCGCTCTCTTTCACCCTCCTTCATCTCGTTTCGGTCTCTTTCACCCTCCTTATTCTCGTTTCGCTCACTTTCACCCTCCTTCGTCTCGTTCCGCTCTCCTTCACCCTCCTTCGTCTTGTTTCGCTCTCTTTCACCCTCCTTCGTCTCGTTTCGCTCTCTTTCACCTACCTTCATCTCGTTTCGCTCTCTTTCACCCACCATCGTCTGGTTTCGCTCTCTTTCACCCTCCTTCGTCTTGTTTCGCTCTCTTTCACCCTCCTTCGTCTCGTTTCGCTCTCTTTCACCCTCCTTCATCTCGTTTCGCTCCCTTTCACCCTCCTTTGTCTCGTTTCGCTCTCTTTCACCTTCCTTCGTCTCGTTTCACTCTCTTTCACCCTCCTTCGTATCGTTTCGCTCTCTTCCAACCTCCTTCATCTCGTTTCGCTCTCTTTCAACCTCCTTCGTCTCGTTTCGCTCTCTTTCACCCTCCTTCTTCTCGTTTCGCTCTGTTACACCCGCCTTCGTCTCGTTTCGCCCTCTTTCACCCTCCTTCGTCTCGTTTCACTCTCTTTCACCCTCCATCGTCTCGTTTCGTTCTCTTTCACCCTCCTTCGTCTCGCTCCGCTCTCTTTCACCCTCCTTCGACTCCTTTCGCTCTCTTTTTCCCTCCTTCGTCTCGTTTCGCTTTGTTACACACTCCTTCGTCTCGTTTTGCTCTCTTTCACTCTCCTTCGTCTCGTTTCGCTCTCTTTCACCCTCCTTCGTCTTGTTTCGCTCTGTTGCACTCGCCGTTGTTTCGTTTCGCCCTCTTTCACCCTCCTTCGTCTTGTTTCGCTCTCTTTCACCCTCCTTCGGCTCGTTTCGCTCTCTTTCACCCTCCTTCCTCTCGTTTCGCTCTCTTTCAACCTCCTTCTTCTCGTTTCGCTCTCTTTCACCCTCCTTTGTCTCGTTTCGCTCTCTTTGACCCTCCTTCATCTCGTTTCGCTCTCTTTCACCCTCCTTCATCTCGTTTCGCTCTCTTTCACCCTTCTTATTCTCGTTTCGCTCACTTTCACCCTCCTTCGTCTCGTTCCGCTCTCCTTCACCCTCCTTCGTCTCGTTTCGGTCTCTTTCACCCTCCTTCGTCTCGTTTCGCTCTCTTTCACCCTCCTTCATCTCGTTTCGCTCCCTTTCACCCTCCTTTGTCTCGTTTCGCTCTCTTTCACCTTCCTTCGTCTCGTTTCACTCTCTTTCACCCTCCTTCGTCTCGTTTCGCTGTCTTCCAACCTCCTTCATCTCGTTTCGCTCCCTTTCACCCTCCTTTGTCTCGTTTCGCTCTCTTTCACCTTCCTTCGTCTCGTTTCACTCTCTTTCACCCTCCTTCGTCTCGTTTCGCTGTCTTCCAACCTCCTTCATCTCGTTTCGCTTTCTTTCAACCTCCTTCGTCTCGTTTCGCTCTCTTTCACCCTCCTTCTTCTCGTTTCGCTCTGTTCCACCCGCCTTCGTCTCGTTTCGCCATCTTTCACCCTCCTTCGTCTCGTTTCACTCTCTTTCACCCTCCTTCGTCTCGTTTCGTTCTCTTTCACCCTCCTTCGTCTCGCTCTGCTCTCTTTCACCCTCCTTCGACTCCTTTCGCTCTCTTTCACCCTCCATTATCTCATTTCGCTCTCTTTCACCCTCCTTCGTCTCCTTTCGCTCTCTTTCACCCTCCTTCGTCTCGTTTCGCTCTCTTTCACCCTCCACCGTCTCGTTTCGCTCTCTTTCAGCCTCCTTCATCTCGTTTCGCTCTCTTTCACGCTCCTTCGTCTTGTTTCGCTCTCTTGCACCCGCCTTCGTCTCGTTTCGCCCTCTTTCACCCTCCTTCGTCTTGTTTCGCTCTCTTTCACCCTCCTTCGTCTCGTTTCGCTCTCTTTCACCTACCTTCATCTCGTTTCGCTCTCTTTCACCCACCATCGTCTGGTTTCGCTCTCTTTCACCCTCCTTCGTCTTGTTTCGCTCTCTTTCACCCTCCTTCGTCTCGTTTCGCTCTCTTTCACCCTCCTTCATCTCGTTTTGCTCCCTTTCACCCTCCTTTGTCTCGTTTCGCTCTCTTTCACCTTCCTTCGTCTCGTTTCACTCTCTTTCACCCTCCTTCGTATCGTTTCGCTCTCTTCCAACCTCCTTCATCTCGTTTCGCTCTCTTTCAACCTCCTTCGTCTCGTTTCGCTCTCTTTCACCCTCCTTCTTCTCGTTTCGCTCTGTTACACCCGCCTTCGTCTCGTTTCGCCCTCTTTCACCCTCCTTCGTCTCGTTTCACTCTCTTTCACCCTCCTTCGTCTCGTTTCGTTCTCTTTCACCCTCCTTCGTCTCGCTCCGCTCTCTTTCACCCTCCTTCGACTCCTTTTGCTCTCTTTTTCCCTCCTTCGTCTCGTTTCGCTTTGTTTCACACTCCTTCGTCTCGTTTTGCTCTCTTTCACTCTCCTTCGTCTCGTTTCGCTCTCTTTCACCCTCCTTCGTCTTGTTTCGCTCTGTTGCACTCGCCTTTGTTTCGTTTCGCCCTCTTTCACCCTCCTTCGTCTTGTTTCGCTCTCTTTCACCCTCCTTCATCTCGTTTCGCTCTCTTTCACCCTCCTTCCTCTCGTTTCGCTCTCTTTCAACCTCCTTCTTCTCGTTTCGCTCTCTTTCACCCTCCTTTGTCTCGTTTCGCTCTCTTTGACCCTCCTTCATCTCGTTTCGCTCTCTTTCACCCTCCTTCATCTCGTTTCGCACTCTTTAACCCTTCTTATTCTCGTTTCGCTCACTTTCACCCTCCTTCGTCTCGTTCCGCTCTCCTTCACCCTCCTTCGTCTCGTTCCACTCTCTTTCACCCTCCTTCGACTCCTTTCACTCTCTTTCACCCTCCTTTATCTCATTTCGCTCTCTTTCACCATCCTTCGTCTCCTTTCGCTCTCTTTCACCCTCCTTCGTCTCGTTTCGCTCTCTTTCACCCTCCACCGTCTCGTTTCGCTCTCTTTCACCCTCCTTCGTCTCGTTTCGCTCTCTTTCACGCTCCTTCGTCTTGTTTCGCTCTCTTGCACCCGCCTTCGTCTCGGTTCGCCCTCTTTCACCCTCCTTCGTCTTGTTTTGCTCTCTTTCACCCTCCTTTGGCTCGTTTCGCTCTCTTTCACCTACCTTCATCTCGTTTCGCTGTCTTTCACCCACCATCGTCTGGTTTCGCTCTCTTTCACCCTCCTTCATCTTGTTTCGCTCTCTTTCACCCTCCTTCGTCTCGTTTCGCTCTCTTTCACCCTCCTTTGTCTCGTTTCGCTCTCTTCCAACCTCCTTCATCTCGTTTTGCTCTCTTTCAAACTCCTTCGTCTCGTTTCGCTCTCTTTCACCCTCCTTCTTCTCGTTTCGCTCTCTTTCACCCTCCACCGTCTCGTTTCGCTCTCTTTCAGCCTCCTTCATCTCGTTTCGCTCTCTTTCACGCTCCTTCGTCTTGTTTCGCTCTCTTGCACCCGCCTTCGTCTCGTTTCGCCCTCTTTCACCCTCCTTCGTCTTGTTTCGCTCTCTTTCACCCTCCTTCGTCTCGTTTCGCTCTCTTTCACCTACCTTCATCTCGTTTCGCTCTCTTTCACCCACCATCGTCTGGTTTCGCTCTCTTTCACCCTCCTTCGTCTTGTTTCGCTCTCTTTCACCCTCCTTCGTCTCGTTTCGCTCTCTTTCACCCTCCTTCATCTCGTTTTGCTCCCTTTCACCCTCCTTTGTCTCGTTTCGCTCTCTTTCACCCTCCTTCGTATCGTTTCGCTCTCTTCCAACCTCCTTCATCTCGTTTCGCTCTCTTTCAACCTCCTTCGTCTCGTTTCGCTCTCTTTCACCCTCCTTCTTCTCGTTTCGCTCTGTTACACCCGCCTTCGTCTCGTTTCGCCCTCTTTCACCCTCCTTCGTCTCGTTTCACTCTCTTTCACCCTCCTTCGTCTCGTTTCGTTCTCTTTCACCCTCCTTCGTCTCGCTCCGCTCTCTTTCACCCTCCTTCGACTCCTTTTGCTCTCTTTTTCCCTCCTTCGTCTCGTTTCGCTTTGTTTCACACTCCTTCGTCTCGTTTTGCTCTCTTTCACTCTCCTTCGTCTCGTTTCGCTCTCTTTCACCCTCCTTTGTCTTGTTTCGCTCTGTTGCACTCGCCTTTGTTTCGTTTCGCCCTCTTTCACCCTCCTTCGTCTTGTTTCGCTCTCTTTCACCCTCCTTCGTCTCGTTTCGCTCTCTTTCACCCTCCTTCCTCTCGTTTCGCTCTCTTTCAACCTCCTTCTTCTCGTTTCGCTCTCTTTCACCCTCCTTTGTCTCGTTTCGCTCTCTTTGACCATCCTTCATCTCGTTTCGCTCTCTTTCTCCCTCCTTCATCTCGTTTCGCACTCTTTAACCCTTCTTATTCTCGTTTCGCTCACTTTCACCCTCCTTCGTCTCGTTCCGCTCTCCTTCACCCTCCTTCGTCTCGTTCCACTCTCTTTCACCCTCCTTCGACTCCTTTCACTCTCTTTCACCCTCCTTTATCTCATTTCGCTCTCTTTCACCATCCTTCGTCTCCTTTCGCTCTCTTTCACCCTCCTTCGTCTCGTTTCGCTCTCTTTCACTCTCCTTCGTCTCGTTTCGCTCTCTTTCACCCTCCTTTGTCTTGTTTCGCTCTGTTGCACTCGCCTTTGTTTCGTTTCGCCCTCTTTCACCCTCCTTCGTCTTGTTTCGCTCTCTTTCACCCTCCTTCGTCTCGTTTCGCTCTCTTTCACCCTCCTTCCTCTCGTTTCGCTCTCTTTCAACCTCCTTCTTCTCGTTTCGCTCTCTTTCACCCTCTTTTTTCTCGTTTCGCTCTCTTTGACCCTCCTTCATCTCGTTTCGCTCTCTTTCACCCTCCTTCATCTCGTTTCGCACTCTTTAACCCTTCTTATTCTCGTTTCGCTCACTTTCACCCTCCTTCGTCTCGTTCCGCTCTCCTTCACCCTCCTTCGTCTCGTTCCACTCTCTTTCACCCTCCTTCGACTCCTTTCACTCTCTTTCACCCTCCTTTATCTCATTTCGCTCTCTTTCACCATCCTTCGTCTCCTTTCGCTCTCTTTCACCCTCCTTCGTCTCGTTTCGCTCTCTTTCACCCTCCACCGTCTCGTTTCGCTCTCTTT
Source organism: Scyliorhinus torazame (assembly GCF_047496885.1). Classification (NCBI taxonomy): domain Eukaryota; kingdom Metazoa; phylum Chordata; class Chondrichthyes; order Carcharhiniformes; family Scyliorhinidae; genus Scyliorhinus; species Scyliorhinus torazame. Next base: position 135,153,224 of record NC_092727.1, read on the forward strand.
CACCCTCCTTCGTCTCGTTTCGCTCTCTTTCACGCTCCTTCGTCTTGTTTCGCTCTCTTGCACCCGCCTTCGTCTCGGTTCGCCCTCTTTCACCCTCCTTCGTCTTGTTTTGCTCTCTTTCACCCTCCTTCGGCTCGTTTCGCTCTCTTTCACCTACCTTCATCTCGTTTCGCTGTCTTTCACCCACCATCGTCTGGTTTCGCTCTCTTTCACCCTCCTTCATCTTGTTTCGCTCTCTTTCACCCTCCTTCGTCTCGTTTCGCTCTCTTTCACCCTCCTTTGTCTCGTTTCGCTCTCTTCCAACCTCCTTCATCTCGTTTTGCTCTCTTTCAACCTCCTTCGTCTCGTTTCGCTCTCTTTCACCCTCCTTCTTCTCGTTTCGCTCTGTTACACCCGCCTTCATCTCGTTTCACTCTCTTTCACCCTCCTAAGTCTCGTTTCACTCTCTTTCACCCTCCTTCGTCTCGTTTCGCTCTGTTACACCCGCCTTCATCTCGTTTCGCCCTCTTTCACCCTCCTTCGTCTCGTTTCACTCTCTTTCACCCTCCTTCGTCTCGTTTCGTTCTCATTCACCCTCCTTCGTCTCGCTCCGCTCTCTTTCACCCTCCTTCGACTCCTTTCGCTCTCTTTCACCCTCCTTCGTCTCGTTTCGCTCTGTTTCACACTCCTTCGTCTCGTTTTGCTCTCTTTCACTCTCCTTCGTCTCGTTTCGCTCTCTTTCACCCTCCTTCGTCTTGTTTCGCTCTGTTGCACTCGCCTTTGTCTCGTTTCGCCCTCTTTCACTCTCCTTCGTCTTGTTTCGCTCTCTTTCACCCTCCTTCGTCTCGTTTCGCTCTCTTTCACCCTCCTTCCTCTCGTTTCGCTCTCTTTCAACCTCCTTCTTCTCGTTTCGCTCTCTTCCAACCTCCGTTGTCTCGTTTCGCTCTCTTTGACCCTCCTTCATCTCGTTTCGCTCTCTTTCACCCTCCTTCATCTCGTTTCGGTCTCTTTCACCCTCCTTATTCTCGTTTCGCTCACTTTCACCCTCCTTCGTCTCGTTCCGCTCTCCTTCACCCTCCTTCGTCTCGTTTCGATCCCTTTCACCCTCCTTCGTCTCGTTCCACTCTCTTTCATCCTCCTTCGACTCCTTTCACTCTCTTTCACCCTCCTTCGTCTCCTTTCGCTCTCTTTCACCCTCCTTCGTCTCGTTTCGCTCTCTTTCACCCTCCATCGTCTCATTTCGCTCTCTTTCACCCTCCTTCGTCTTGTTTTGCTCTCTTTCACGCTCCTTCGTCTTGTTTCGCTCTGTTGCACCCGCCTTCGTCTCGTTTCGCCCTCTTTCACCCTCCTTCGTCTTGTTTTGCTCTCTTTCACCCTCCTTCGTCTCGTTTCGCTCTCTTTCACCTACCTTCATCTCGTTTCGCTCTCTTTCACCCTCCTTCATCTCGTTTCGCTCTCTTTCACCCTCCTTCATCTCGTTTCGCTCCCTTTCACCCTCCTTTGTCTCGTTTCGCTCTCTTTCACCTTCCTTCGTCTCGTTTCACTCTCTTTCACCCTCCTTCGTATCGTTTCGCTCTCTTCCAACCTCCTTCATCTTGTTTCGCTCTCTTTCAACTTCCTTCGTCTCGTTTCGCTCTCTTTCACCCTCCTTCTTCTCGTTTCGCTCTGTTACACCCGCCTTCGTCTCGTTTCGCCCTCTTTCACCCTCCTTCGTCTCGTTTCACTCTCTTTCAACCTCCTTCGTCTCGTTTCGCCCTCTTTCACCCTCCTTCGTCTTGTTTCGCTCTCTTTCACCCTCCATCGTCTCGTTTCGCTCTCTTTCACCCTCCTTCGTCTCGTTTCGCTCACTTTCACCTTCCTTCATCTCGTTTCGCTCTCTTTCACCCTCCTTCGTCTTGTTTCGGTCTCTTTCACACTCCTTTGCCTTGTTTCGCTCTCTTTCACCCACCTTCATCTTGTTTCGCTCTCTTTCACCCTCCTTCGCCTCGTTTCGGTCTCTTTCATCCTCCTTCGTCTCGTTTCGTTCTCTTTCACCCGCCATCGTCTCGTTTCGCTCTCTTTGACCCTCCTTCGTCTCGTTTAGCTCTCTTTCATACTCATTCGTCTTGTTTCGCTCTGTTTTACACTCCTTCATCTCGTTTTGCTCTCTTTCACCCTTCTTCGTCTCGTTTCGCTCTCTTTCACCCTCCTTCGTCTTGTTTCGCTCTGTGCCACCCGCCTTTGTCTCGTTTCGCCCTCTTTCACCCTCCTTCGTCTCGTTTCGTTCTCTTTCACCCTCCTTCATCTCGTTTCGCTCTCTTTCACCCTCCTTCATCTCGTTTCGCTCTCTTTCAACTTCTTTCCTCTCGTTTCGCTGTCTTTCACCCTCCTTCGTCTTGTTTCGCTCTCTTTCACCCTCCTTCGTCTCGTTTCGCTCTCTTTCACCCTCCACCGTCTCGTTTCGCTCTCTTTCACCCTCCTTCATCTCGTTTCGCTCTCTTTCACGCTCCTTTGTCTTGTTTCACTCTGTTGCACCCGCCTTCGTCTCGTTTCGCCCTCTTTCACCCTCCTTCGTCTTGTTTCGCTCTCTTTCACCCTCCTTCGTCTCGTTTCGCTCTCTTTCACCTACCTTCATCTCGTTTCACTCTCTTTCACCCACCATCGTCTGGTTTCTCTCTCTTACACCCTCCTTCGTCTTGTTTCGCTCTCTTTCACCCGCCTTCATCTCGTTTCGCTCTCTTTCACCCTCCTTCATCTCGTTTCGCTCCCTTTCACCCTCCTTTGTCTCGTTTCGCTCTCTTTCACCTTCCTTCGTCTCGTTTCACTCTCTTTCACCCTCCTTCGTATCGTTTCGCTCTCTTCCAACCTCCTTCATCTCGTTTCGCTCTCTTTCAACCTCCTTCGTCTCGTTTCGCTCTCTTTCACCATCCTTCTTCTCGTTTCGCTCAGTTACACCCGCCTTCGTCTCGTTTCGTTCTCTTTCACCCTCCTTCGTCTTGTTTCGCTCTGTTGCACTCGCCTTTGTCTCGTTTCGCCCTCTTTCACCCTCCTTCGTCTTGTTTCGCTCTCTTTCACCCTCCTTCGTCTCGTTTCGCTCTCTTTCACCCTCCTTCCTCTCGTTTCGCTCTCTTTCAACCTCCTTCTTCTCGTTTCGCTCTCTTTCACCCTCCTTTGTCTCGTTTCGCTCTCTTTGACCCTCCTTCATCTCGTTTCGCTCTCTTTCACCCTCCTTCATCTCGTTTCGGTCTCTTTCACCCTCCTTATTCTCGTTTCGCTCACTTTCACCCTCCTTCGTCTCGTTCCGCTCTCCTTCACCCTCCTTCGTCTTGTTTCGCTCTCTTTCACCCTCCTTCGTCTCGTTTCGCTCTCTTTCACCTACCTTCATCTCGTTTCGCTCTCTTTCACCCACCATCGTCTGGTTTCGCTCTCTTTCACCCTCCTTCGTCTTGTTTCGCTCTCTTTCACCCTCCTTCGTCTCGTTTCGCTCTCTTTCACCCTCCTTCATCTCGTTTCGCTCCCTTTCACCCTCCTTTGTCTCGTTTCGCTCTCTTTCACCTTCCTTCGTCTCGTTTCACTCTCTTTCACCCTCCTTCGTATCGTTTCGCTCTCTTCCAACCTCCTTCATCTCGTTTCGCTCTCTTTCAACCTCCTTCGTCTCGTTTCGCTCTCTTTCACTCTCCTTCTTCTCGTTTCGCTCTGTTACACCCGCCTTCGTCTCGTTTCGCCCTCTTTCACCCTCCTTCGTCTCGTTTCACTCTCTTTCACCCTCCATCGTCTCGTTTCGTTCTCTTTCACCCTCCTTCGTCTCGCTCCGCTCTCTTTCACCCTCCTTCGACTCCTTTCGCTCTCTTTTTCCCTCCTTCGTCTCGTTTCGCTTTGTTACACACTCCTTCGTCTCGTTTTGCTCTCTTTCACTCTCCTTCGTCTCGTTTCGCTCTCTTTCACCCTCCTTCGTCTTGTTTCGCTCTGTTGCACTCGCCGTTGTTTCGTTTCGCCCTCTTTCACCCTCCTTCGTCTTGTTTCGCTCTCTTTCACCCTCCTTCGGCTCGTTTCGCTCTCTTTCACCCTCCTTCCTCTCGTTTCGCTCTCTTTCAACCTCCTTCTTCTCGTTTCGCTCTCTTTGACCCTCCTTTGTCTCATTTCGCTCTCTTTGACCCTCCTTCATCTCGTTTCGCTCTCTTTCACCCTCCTTCATCTCGTTTCGCTCTCTTTCACCCTTCTTATTCTCGTTTCGCTCACTTTCACCCTCCTTCGTCTCGTTCCGCTCTCCTTCACCCTCCTTCGTCTCGTTTCGGTCTCTTTCACCCTCCTTCGTCTCGTTTCGCTCTCTTTCACCCTCCTTCATCTCGTTTCGCTCCCTTTCACCCTCCTTTGTCTCGTTTCGCTCTCTTTCACCTTCCTTCGTCTCGTTTCACTCTCTTTCACCCTCCTTCGTCTCGTTTCGCTGTCTTCCAACCTCCTTCATCTCGTTTCGCTCCCTTTCACCCTCCTTTGTCTCGTTTCGCTCTCTTTCACCTTCCTTCGTCTCGTTTCACTCTCTTTCACCCTCCTTCGTCTCGTTTCGCTGTCTTCCAACCTCCTTCATCTCGTTTCGCTTTCTTTCAACCTCCTTCGTCTCGTTTCGCTCTCTTTCACCCTCCTTCTCGTTTCGCTCTGTTCCACCCGCCTTCGTCTCGTTTCGCCATCTTTCACCCTCCTTCGTCTCGTTTCACTCTCTTTCACCCTCCTTCGTCTCGTTTCGTTCTCTTTCACCCTCCTTCGTCTCGCTCCGCTCTCTTTCACCCTCCTTCGACTCCTTTCGCTCTCTTTCACCCTCCTTTATCTCATTTCGCTCTCTTTCACCCTCCTTCGTCTCCTTTCGCTCTCTTTCACCCTCCTTCGTCTCGTTTCGCTCTCTTTCACCCTCCACCGTCTCGTTTCGCTCTCTTTCAGCCTCCTTCATCTCGTTTCGCTCTCTTTCACGCTCCTTCGTCTTGTTTCGCTCTCTTGCACCCGCCTTCGTCTCGTTTCGCCCTCTTTCACCCTCCTTCGTCTTGTTTCGCTCTCTTTCACCCTCCTTCGTCTCGTTTCGCTCTCTTTCACGTATCTTCATCTCGTTTCGCTCTCTTTCACCCACCATCGTCTGGTTTCGCTCTCTTTCACCCTCCTTCGTCTTGTTTCGCTCTCTTTCACCCTCCTTCGTCTCGTTTCGCTCTCTTTCACCCTCCTTCATCTCGTTTTGCTCCCTTTCACCCTCCTTTGTCTCGTTTCGCTCTCTTTCACCTTCCTTCGTCTCGTTTCACTCTCTTTCACCCTCCTTCGTATCGTTTCGCTCTCTTCCAACCTCCTTCATCTCGTTTCGCTCTCTTTCAACCTCCTTCGTCTCGTTTCGCTCTCTTTCACCCTCCTTCTTCTCGTTTCGCTCTGTTACACCCGCCTTCGTCTCGTTTCGCCCTCTTTCACCCTCCTTCGTCTCGTTTCACTCTCTTTCACCCTCCTTCGTCTCGTTTCGTTCTCTTTCACCCTCCTTCGTCTCGCTCCGCTCTCTTTCACCCTTCTTCGACTCCTTTTGCTCTCTTTTTCCCTCCCTCGTCTCGTTTCGCTTTGTTTCACACTCCTTCGTCTCGTTTTGCTCTCTTTCACTCTCCTTCGTCTCGTTTCGCTCTCTTTCACCCTCCTTCGTCTTGTTTCGCTCTGTTGCACTCGCCTTTGTTTCGTTTCGCCCTCTTTCACCCTCCTTCGTCTTGTTTCGCTCTCTTTCACCCTCCTTCATCTCGTTTCGCTCTCTTTCACCCTCCTTCCTCTCGTTTCGCTCTCTTTCAACCTCCTTCTTCTCGTTTCGCTCTCTTTCACCCTCCTTCCTCTCGTTTCGCTCTCTTTCAACCTCCTTCTTCTCGTTTCGCTCTCTTTCACCCTCCTTTGTCTCGTTTCGCTCTCTTTGACCCTCCTTCATCTCGTTTCGCTCTCTTTCACCCTCCTTCATCTCGTTTCGCACTCTTTAACCCTTCTTATTCTCGTTTCGCTCACTTTCACCCTCCTTCGTCTCGTTCCGCTCTCCTTCACCCTCCTTCGTCTCGTTCCACTCTCTTTCACCCTCCTTCGACTCCTTTCACTCTCTTTCACCCTCCTTTATCTCATTTCGCTCTCTTTCACCATCCTTCGTCTCCTTTCGCTCTCTTTCACCCTCCTTCGTCTCGTTTCGCTCTCTTTCACCCTCCACCGTCTCGTTTCGCTCTCTTTCACCCTCCTTCGTCTCGTTTCGCTCTCTTTCACGCTCCTTCGTCTTGTTTCGCTCTCTTGCACCCGCCTTCGTCTCGGTTCGCCCTCTTTCACCCTCCTTCGTCTTGTTTTGCTCTCTTTCACCCTCCTTCGGCTCGTTTCGCTGTCTTTCACCCACCATCGTCTGGTTTCGCTCTCTTTCACCCTCCTTCATCTTGTTTCGCTCTCTTTCACCCTCCTTCGTCTCGTTTCGCTCTCTTTCACCCTCCTTTGTCTCGTTTCGCTCTCTTCCAACCTCCTTCATCTCGTTTTGCTCTCTTTCAACCTCCTTCGTCTCGTTTCGCTCTCTTTCACCCTCCTTCTTCTCGTTTCGCTCTGTTACACCCGCCTTCATCTCGTTTCGCCCTCTTTCACCCTCCTAAGTCTCGTTTCACTCTCTTTCACCCTCCTTCGTCTCGTTTCGCTCTGTTACACCCGCCTTCGTCTCGTTTCGCCCTCTTTCACCCTCCTTCGTCTCGTTTCACTCTCTTTCACCCTCCTTCGTCTCGTTTCGTTCTCATTCACCCTCCTTCGTCTCGCTCCGCTCTCTTTCACCCTCCTTCGACTCCTTTCGCTCTCTTTCACCCTCCTTCGTCTCGTTTCGCTCTGTTTCACACTCCTTCGTCTCGTTTTGCTCTCTTTCACTCTCCTTCGTCTCGTTTCGCTCTCTTTCACCCTCCTTCGTCTTGTTTCGCTCTGTTGCACTCGCCTTTGTCTCGTTTCGCCCTCTTTCACTCTCCTTCGTCTTGTTTCGCTCTCTTTCACCCTCCTTCGTCTCGTTTCGCTCTCTTTCACCCTCCTTCCTCTCGTTTCGCTCTCTTTCAACCTCCTTCTTCTCGTTTCGCTCTCTTCCACCCTCCGTTGTCTCGTTTCGCTCTCTTTGACCCTCCTTCATCTCGTTTCGCTCTCTTTCACCCTCCTTCATCTCGTTTCGGTCTCTTTCACCCTCCTTATTCTCGTTTCGCTCACTTTCACCCTCCTTCGTCTCGTTCCGCTCTCCTTCACCCTCCTTCGTCTCGTTTCGATCCCTTTCACCCTCCTTCGTCTCGTTCCACTCTCTTTCATCCTCCTTCGACTCCTTTCACTCTCTTTCACCCTCCTTCGTCTCCTTTCGCTCTCTTTCACCCTCCTTCGTCTCGTTTCGCTCTCTTTCACCCTCCATCGTCTCGTTTCGCTCTCTTTCACCCTCCTTCGTCTAGTTTCGCTCTCTTTCACGCTCCTTCGTCTTGTTTCGCTCTGTTGCACCCGCCTTTGTTTCGTTTCGCCCTCTTTCACCCTCCTTCGTCTTGTTTCGCTCTCTTTCACCCTCCTTCATCTCGTTTCGCTCTCTTTCACCCTCCTTCCTCTCGTTTCGCTCTCTTTCAACCTCCTTCTTCTCGTTTCGCTCTCTTTCACCCTCCTTTGTCTCGTTTCGCTCTCTTTGACCCTCCTTCATCTCGTTTCGCTCTCTTTCACCCTCCTTCATCTCGTTTCGCACTCTTTAACCCTTCTTATTCTCGTTTCGCTCACTTTCACCCTCCTTCGTCTCGTTCCGCTCTCCTTCACCCTCCTTCGTCTCGTTCCACTCTCTTTCACCCTCCTTCGACTCCTTTCACTCTCTTTCACCCTCCTTTATCTCATTTCGCTCTCTTTCACCATCCTTCGTCTCCTTTCGCTCTCTTTCACCCTCCTTCGTCTCGTTTCGCTCTCTTTCACCCTCCACCGTCTCGTTTCGCTCTCTTTCACCCTCCTTCGTCTCGTTTCGCTCTCTTTCACGCTCCTTCGTCTTGTTTCGCTCTCTTGCACCCGCCTTCGTCTCGGTTCGCCCTCTTTCACCCTCCTTCGTCTTGTTTTGCTCTCTTTCACCCTCCTTCGGCTCGTTTCGCTGTCTTTCACCCACCATCGTCTGGTTTCGCTCTCTTTCACCCTCCTTCATCTTGTTTCGCTCTCTTTCACCCTCCTTCGTCTCGTTTCGCTCTCTTTCACCCTCCTTTGTCTCGTTTCGCTCTCTTCCAACCTCCTTCATCTCGTTTTGCTCTCTTTCAACCTCCTTCGTCTCGTTTCGCTCTCTTTCACCCTCCTTCGTCTCGTTTCGCTCTGTTACACCCGCCTTCGTCTCGTTTCGCCCTCTTTCACCCTCCTTCGTCTCGTTTCACTCTCTTTCACCCTCCTTCGTCTCGTTTCGTTCTCATTCACCCTCCTTCGTCTCGCTCCGCTCTCTTTCACCCTCCTTCGACTCCTTTCGCTCTCTTTCACCCTCCTTCGTCTCGTTTCGCTCTGTTTCACACTCCTTCGTCTCGTTTTGCTCTCTTTCACTCTCCTTCGTCTCGTTTCGCTCTCTTTCACCCTCCTTCGTCTTGTTTCGCTCTGTTGCACTCGCCTTTGTCTCGTTTCGCCCTCTTTCACTCTCCTTCGTCTTGTTTCGCTCTCTTTCACCCTCCTTCGTCTCGTTTCGCTCTCTTTCACCCTCCTTCCTCTCGTTTCGCTCTCTTTCAACCTCCTTCTTCTCGTTTCGCTCTCTTCCACCCTCCGTTGTCTCGTTTCGCTCTCTTTGACCCTCCTTCATCTCGTTTCGCTCTCTTTCACCCTCCTTCATCTCGTTTCGGTCTCTTTCACCCTCCTTATTCTCGTTTCGCTCACTTTCACCCTCCTTCGTCTCGTTCCGCTCTCCTTCACCCTCCTTCGTCTCGTTTCGATCCCTTTCACCCTCCTTCGTCTCGTTCCACTCTCTTTCATCCTCCTTCGACTCCTTTCACTCTCTTTCACCCTCCTTCGTCTCCTTTCGCTCTCTTTCACCCTCCTTCGTCTCGTTTCGCTCTCTTTCACCCTCCATCGTCTCGTTTCGCTCTCTTTCACCCTCCTTCGTCTAGTTTCGCTCTCTTTCACGCTCCTTCGTCTTGTTTCGCTCTGTTGCACCCGCCTTCGTCTCGTTTCGCCCTCTTTCACCCTCCTTCGTCTTGTTTTGCTCTCTTTCACCCTCCTTCGTCTCGTTTCGCTCTCTTTCACCTACCTTCATCTCGTTTCGCTCTCTTTCACCCACCATCGTCTGTTTTCGCTCTCTTTCACCCTCCTTCGTCTTGTTTCGCTCTCTTTCACCCTCCTTCGTCTCGTTTCGCTCTCTTTCACCCTCCTTCATCTCGTTTCGCTCCCTTTCACCCTCCTTTGTCTCGTTTCGCTCTCTTTCACCTTCCTTCGTCTCGTTTCACTCTCTTTCACCCTCCTTCGTATCGTTTCGCTCTCTTCCAACCTCCTTCATCTTGTTTCGCTCTCTTTCAACTTCCTTCGTCTCGTTTCGCTCTCTTTCACCCTCCTTCTTCTCGTTTCGCTCTGTTACACCCGCCTTCGTCTCGTTTCGCCCTCTTTCACCCTCCTTCGTCTCGTTTCACTCTCTTTCAACCTCCTTCGTCTCGTTTCGCCCTCTTTCACCCTCCTTCGTCTTGTTTCGCTCTCTTTCACCCTCCATCGTCTCGTTTCGCTCTCTTTCACCCTCCTTCGTCTCGTTTCGCTCACTTTCACCTTCCTTCATCTCGTTTCGCTCTCTTTCACACTCCTTCGTCTTGTTTCGGTCTCTTTCACACTCCTTTGCCTTGTTTCGCTCTCTTTCACCCTCCTTCATCTTGTTTCGCTCTCTTTCACCCTCCTTCGCCTCGTTTCGGTCTCTTTCATCCTCCTTCGTCTCGTTTCGTTCTCTTTCACCCGCCATCGTCTCGTTTCGCTCTCTTTGACCCTCCTTCGTCTCGTTTAGCTCTCTTTCATACTCATTCGTCTTGTTTCGCTCTGTTTTACACTCCTTCATCTCGTTTTGCTCTCTTTCACCCTTCTTCGTCTCGTTTCGCTCTCTTTCACCCTCCTTCGTCTTGTTTCGCTCTGTGCCACCCGCCTTTGTCTCGTTTCGCCCTCTTTCACCCTCCTTCGTCTCGTTTCGTTCTCTTTCACCCTCCTTCATCTCGTTTCGCTCTCTTTCACCCTCCTTCATCTCGTTTCGCTCTCTTTCAACTTCTTTCCTCTCGTTTCGCTGTCTTTCACCCTCCTTCGTCTTGTTTCGCTCTCTTTCACCCTCCTTCGTCTCGTTTCGCACTCTTTCACCCTCCACCGTCTCGTTTCGCTCTCTTTCACCCTCCTTCATCTCGTTTCGCTCTCTTTCACGCTCCTTTGTCTTGTTTCACTCTGTTGCACCCGCCTTCGTCTCGTTTCGCCCTCTTTCACCCTCCTTCGTCTTGTTTCGCTCTCTTTCACCCTCCTTCGTCTCGTTTCGCTCTCTTTCACCTACCTTCATCTCGTTTCACTCTCTTTCACCCACCATCGTCTGGTTTCTCTCTCTTACACCCTCCTTCGTCTTGTTTCGCTCTCTTTCACCCGCCTTCATCTCGTTTCGCTCTCTTTCACCCTCCTTCATCTCGTTTCGCTCCCTTTAACCCTCCTTTGTCTCGTTTCGCTCTCTTTCACCTTCCTTCGTCTCGTTTCACTCTCTTTCACCCTCCTTCGTATCGTTTCGCTCTCTTCCAACCTCCTTCATCCCGTTTCGCTCTCTTTCAACCTCCTTCGTCTCGTTTCGCTCTCTTTCACCATCCTTCTTCTCGTTTCGCTCTGTTACACCCGCCTTCGTCTCGTTTCGTTCTCTTTCACCCTCCTTCGTCTTGTTTCGCTCTGTTGCACTCGCCTTTGTCTCGTTTCGCCCTCTTTCACCCTCCTTCGTCTTGTTTCGCTCTCTTTCACCCTCCTTCGTCTCGTTTCGCTCTCTTTCACCCTCCTTCTTCTCGTTTCGCTCTCTTTCAACCTCCTTCTTCTCGTTTCGCTCTCTTTCACCCTCCTTTGTCTCGTTTCGCTCTCTTTGACCCTCCTTCATCTCGTTTCGCTCTCTTTCACCCTCCTTCATCTCGTTTCGGTCTCTTTCACCCTCCTTATTCTCGTTTCGCTCACTTTCACCCTCCTTCGTCTCGTTCCGCTCTCCTTCACCCTCCTTCGTCTTGTTTCGCTCTCTTTCACCCTCCTTCGTCTCGTTTCGCTCTCTTTCACCTACCTTCATCTCGTTTCGCTCTCTTTCACCCACCATCGTCTGGTTTCGCTCTCTTTCACCCTCCTTCGTCTTGTTTCGCTCTCTTTCACCCTCCTTCGTCTCGTTTCGCTCTCTTTCACCCTCCTTCATCTCGTTTCGCTCCCTTTCACCCTCCTTTGTCTCGTTTCGCTCTCTTTCACCTTCCTTCGTCTCGTTTCACTCTCTTTCACCCTCCTTCGTATCGTTTCGCTCTCTTCCAACCTCCTTCATCTCGTTTCGCTCTCTTTCAACCTCCTTCGTCTCGTTTCGCTCTCTTTCACCCTCCTTCTTCTCGTTTCACTCTGTTACACCCGCCTTCGTCTCGTTTCGCCCTCTTTCACCCTCCTTTGTCTCGTTTCACTCTCTTTCACCCTCCATCGTCTCGTTTCGTTCTCTTTCACCCTCCTTCGTCTCGCTCCGCTCTCTTTCACTCTCCTTCGACTCCTTTCGCTCTCTTTTTCCCTCCTTCGTCTCGTTTCGCTTTGTTACACACTCCTTCGTCTCGTTTTGCTCTCTTTCACTCTCCTTCGTCTCGTTTCGCTCTCTTTCACCCTCCTTCGTCTTGTTTCGCTCTGTTGCACTCGCCGTTGTTTCGTTTCGCCCTCTTTCACCCTCCTTCGTCTTGTTTCGCTCTCTTTCACCCTCCTTCGGCTCGTTTCGCTCTCTTTCACCCTCCTTCCTCTCGTTTCGCTCTCTTTCAACCTCCTTCTTCTCGTTTCGCTCTCTTTCACCCTCCTTTGTCTCGTTTCGCTCTCTTTGACCCTCCTTCATCTCGTTTCGCTCTCTTTCACCCTCCTTCATCTCGTTTCGCTCTCTTTCACCCTTCTTATTCTCGTTTCGCTCACTTTCACCCTCCTTCGTCTCGTTCCGCTCTCCTTCACCCTCCTTCGTCTCGTTTCGGTCTCTTTCACCCTCCTTCGTCTCGTTCCACTCTATTTCACCCTCCTTCGACTCCTTTCACTCTCTTTCACCCTCCTTTATCTCATTTCGCTCTCTCTCACCATCCTTCGTCTCCTTTCGCTCTCTTTCACCCTCCTTCGTCTCGTTTCGCTCTCTTTCACCCTCCACCGTCTCGTTTCGCTCTCTTTCACCCTCCTTCGTCTCGTTTCGCTCTCTTTCACGCTCCTTCATCTTGTTTCGCTCTCTTGCACCCGCCTTCGTCTCGGTTCGCCCTCTTTCACCCTCCTTCGTCTTGTTTTGCTCTCTTTCACCCTCCTTCGTCTCGTTTCGCTCTCTTTCACCTACCTTCATCTCGTTTCGCTCTCTTTCACCCACCATCGTCTGGTTTCACTCTCTTTCACCCTCCTTCATCTTGTTTCGCTCTCTTTCACCCTCCTTCGTCTCGTTTCGCTCTCTTTCACCCTCCTTTGTCTCGTTTCGCTCTCTTCCAACCTCCTTCATCTCGTTTCGCTCTCTTTCAACCTCCTTCGTCTCGTTTCGCTCTCGTTCACCCTCCTTCTTCTCGTTTCGCTCTGTTACACCCGCCTTCGTCTCGTTTCGCCCTCTTTCACCCTCCTTAGTCTCGTTTCACTCTCTTTCACCCTCCTTCGACTCGTTTCGCTCTGTTACACCCGCCTTCGTCTCGTTTCGCCCTCTTTCACCCTCCTTCGTCTCGTTTCACTCTCTTTCACCCTCCTTCGTCTCGTTTCGTTCTCATTCACCCTCCTTCGTCTCGCTCCGCTCTCTTTCACCCTCTTTCGACTCCTTTCGCTCTCTTTCACCCTCCTTCGTCTCGTTTCGCTCTGTTTCACACTCCTTCGTCTCGTTTTGCTCTCTTTCACTCTCCTTCGTCTCGTTTCGCCCTCTTTCACCCTCCTTCGTCTCGTTTCACTCTCTTTCACCCTCCTTCGTCTCGTTTCGCCCTCTTTCACCCTCCTTCGTCTTGTTTCGCTCTCTTTCACCCTCCATCGTCTCGTTTCGCTCTCTTTCACCCTCCTTCGTCTCGTTTCGCTCACTTTCACCTTCCTTCATCTCGTTTCGCTCTCTTTCACCCTCCTTCGTCTTGTTTCGGTCTCTTTCACACTCCTTTGCCTTGTTTCGCTCTCTTTCACCCACCTTCATCTTGTTTCGCTCTCTTTCACCCTCCTTCGCCTCGTTTCGGTCTCTTTCATCCTCCTTCGTCTCGTTTCGTTCTCTTTCACCCGCCATCGTCTCGTTTCGCTCTCTTTGACCCTCCTTCGTCTCGTTTAGCTCTCTTTCATACTCATTCGTCTTGTTTCGCTCTGTTTTACACTCCTTCATCTCGTTTTGCTCTCTTTCACCCTTCTTCGTCTCGTTTCGCTCTCTTTCACCCTCCTTCGTCTTGTTTCGCTCTGTGCCACCCGCCTTTGTCTCGTTTCGCCCTCTTTCACCCTCCTTCGTCTCGTTTCGTTCTCTTTCACCCTCCTTCGTCTCGTTTCGCTCTCTTTCACCCTCCTTCATCTCGTTTCGCTCTCTTTCAACTTCTTTCCTCTCGTTTCGCTGTCTTTCACCCTCCTTCGTCTTGTTTCGCTCTCTTTCACCCTCCTTCGTCTCGTTTCGCTCTCTTTCACCCTCCACCGTCTCGTTTCGCTCTCTTTCACCCTCCTTCGTCTCGTTTCGCTCTCTTTCACGCTCCTTTGTCTTGTTTCACTCTGTTGCACCCGCCTTCGTCTCGTTTCGCCCTCTTTCACCCTCCTTCGTCTTGTTTCGCTCTCTTTCACCCTCCTTCGTCTCGTTTCGCTCTCTTTCACCTACCTTCATCTCGTTTCGCTCTCTTTCACCCACCATCGTCTGGTTTCTCTCTCTTACACCCTCCTGCGTCTTGTTTCGCTCTCTTTCACCCTCCTTCATCTCGTTTCGCTCTCTTTCACCCTCCTTCATCTCGTTTCGCTCCCTTTCACCCTCCTTTGTCTCGTTTCGCTCTCTTTCACCTTCCTTCGTCTCGTTTCACTCTCTTTCACCCTCCTTCGTATCGTTTCGCTCTCTTCCAACCTCCTTCATCTCGTTTCGCTCTCTTTCAACCTCCTTCGTCTCGTTTCGCTCTCTTTCACCCTCCTTCTTCTCGTTTCGCTCTGTTACACCCGCCTTCGTCTCGTTTCGTTCTCTTTCACCCTCCTTCGTCTTGTTTCGCTCTGTTGCACTCGCCTTTGTCTCGTTTCGCCCTCTTTCACCCTCCTTCGTCTTGTTTCGCTCTCTTTCACCCTCCTTCGTCTCGTTTCGCTCTCTTTCACCCTCCTTCCTCTCGTTTCGCTCTCTTTCAACCTCCTTCTTCTCGTTTCGCTCTCTTTCACCCTCCTTTGTCTCGTTTCGCTCTCTTTGACCCTCCTTCATCTCGTTTCGCTCTCTTTCACCCTCCTTCATCTCGTTTCAGTCTCTTTCACCCTCCTTATTCTCGTTTCGCTCACTTTCACCCTCCTTCGTCTCGTTCCGCTCTCCTTCACCCTCCTTCGTCTCGTTTCGATCTCTTTCACCCTCCTTCGTCTCGTTCCACTCTCTTTCACCCTCCTTCGACTCCTTTCACTCTCTTTCACCCTCCTTCGTCTCCTTTCGTTCTCTTTCACCCTCCTTCGTCTCGTTTCGCTCTCTTTCACCCTCCATCGTCTCGTTTCGCTCTCTTTCACCCTCCTTCGTCTAGTTTCGCTCTCTTTCACGCTCCTTCGTCTTGTTTCGCTCTGTTGCACCCGCCTTCGTCTCGTTTCGCCCTCTTTCACCCTCCTTCGTCTTGTTTTGCTCTCTTTCACCCTCCTTCGTCTCGTTTCGCTCTCTTTCACCTACCTTCATCTCGTTTCGCTCTCTTTCACCCACCATCGTCTGGTTTCGCTCTCTTTCACCCTCCTTCGTCTTGTTTCGCTCTCTTTCACCCTCCTTCGTCTCGTTTCGCTCTCTTTCACCCTCCTTCATCTCGTTTCGCTCCCTTTCACCCTCCTTTGTCTCGTTTCGCTCTCTTTCACCTTCCTTCGTCTCGTTTCACTCTCTTTCACCCTCCTTCGTATCGTTTCGCTCTCTTCCAACCTCCTTCATCTTGTTTCGCTCTCTTTCAACTTCCTTCGTCTCGTTTCGCTCTCTTTCACCCTCCTTCTTCTCGTTTCGCTCTGTTACACCCGCCTTCGTCTCGTTTCGCCCTCTTTCACCCTCCTTCGTCTCGTTTCACTCTCTTTCACCCTCCTTCGTCTCGTTTCGCCCTCTTTCACCCTCCTTCGTCTTGTTTCGCTCTCTTTCACCCTCCATCGTCTCGTTTCGCTCTCTTTCACCCTCCTTCGTCTCGTTTCGCTCACTTTCACCTTCCTTCATCTCGTTTCGCTCTCTTTCACCCTCCTTCGTCTTGTTTCGGTCTCTTTCACACTCCTTTGCCTTGTTTCGCTCTCTTTCACCCACCTTCATCTTGTTTTGCTCTCTTTCACCCTCCTTCGCCTCGTTTCGGTCTCTTTCATCCTCCTTCGTCTCGTTTCGCTCTCTTTGACCCTCCTTCGTCTCGTTTAGCTCTCTTTCATACTCATTCGTCTTGTTCCGCTCTGTTTTACACTCCTTCATCTCGTTTTGCTCTCTTTCACCCTTTTTCGTCTCGTTTCGCTCCCTTTCACCCTCCTTCGTCTTGTTTCGCTCTGTGCCACCCGCCTTTGTCTCGTTTCGCCCTCTTTCACCCTCCTTCGTCTCGTTTCGTTCTCTTTCACCCTCCTCCGTCTCGTTTCGCTCTCTTTCACCCTCCTTCATCTCGTTTCGCTCTCTTTCAACTTCTTTCCTCTCGTTTCGCTGTCTTTCACCCTCCTTCGTCTTGTTTCGCTCTCTTTCACCCTCCTTCGTCTCGTTTCGCTCTCTTTCACCCTCCACCGTCTCGTTTCGCTCTCTTTCACCCTCCTTCGTCTCGTTTCGCTCTCTTTCACGCTCCTTTGTCTTGTTTCACTCTGTTGCACCCGCCTTCGTCTCGTTTCGCCCTCTTTCACCCTCCTTCGTCTTGTTTCGCTCTCTTTCACCCTCCTTCGTCTCGTTTCGCTCTCTTTCACCTACCTTCATCTCGTTTCGCTCTCTTTCACCCACCATCGTCTGGTTTCTCTCTCTTACACCCTCCTTCGTCTTGTTTCGCTCTCTTTCACCCTCCTTCGTCTCGTTTCGCTCTCTTTCACCCTCCTTCATCTCGTTTCGCTCCCTTTCACCCTCCTTTGTCTCATTTCGCTCTCTTTCACCTTCCTTCGTCTCATTTCACTCTCTTTCACCCTCCTTCGTATCGTTTCGCTCTCTTCCAACCTCCTTCATCTCGTTTCGCTCTCTTTCAACTTCCTTCGTCTCGTTTCGCTCTCTTTCACCCTCCTTCTTCTCGTTTCCCTCTGTTACACCCGCCTTCGTCTCGTTTCGTTCTCTTTCACCCTCCTTCGTCTCGCTCCGCTCTCTTTCACCCTCCTTCGACTCCTTTCGCTCTCTTTCACCCTCCTTCGTCTCGTTTCGCTCACTTTCACCTACCTTCATCTCGTTTCGCTCTCTTTCACCCTCCTTCGACTCCTTTCGCTCTCTTTCACCCTCCATCGTCTCGTTTCGCTATCTTTGACCATCCTTCATCTCGTTTCGCTCTCTTTGACCCTCCTTCGTCTCGTTTAGCTCTTTTTCATCCTCCTTCGTCTCGTTTCGCTCTGTTTTACACTCCTTCGTCTCGTTTTGCTCTCTTTCACCCTTCTTCGTCTCGTTTCGTTCTCTTTCACCCTCCTTCGTCCCGCTCCGCTCTCTTTCACCCTCCTTCGACTCCTTTCGCTCTCTTTCACCCTCCTTCATTTCGTTTCGCTCTCTTTCACCCTCCTTCGTCTCCTTTCACTCTCTTTCATCCTCCATCGTCTTGTTTCGCTCTCTTTCGCCCACCTTCGTCTCGTTTCGCTCTCTTTCACCCTCCACCATCTCATTTTGCTCTCTTTTACCCTCTTTCGTCTCGTTTCGCTCTCTTTGACCCTCCTTCGTCTCATTTAGCTCTCTTTCATCCTCCTTCGTCTCGTTTCGCTCTCTTTCACCCTCAGTCGTCTTGTTTCGCTCTCTTTCACCCTCCATCGTCTCGTTTCGCTCTCTTTCATCCTCCTTCGTCTCGTTTCGCTCACTTTCACCCTCCTTTGTCTCGTTTCGCTCCCTTTCACCCTCCTTTGTCTCGTTTCGCTCTCTTTCACCTTCCTTCGTCTCGTTTCACTCTCTTTCACCCTCCTTCGTCTCGTTTCGCTGTCTTCCAACCTCCTTCATCTCGTTTCGCTCCCTTTCACCCTCCTTTGTCTCGTTTCGCTCTCTTTCACCTTCCTTCGTCTCGTTTCACTCTCTTTCACCCTCCTTCGTCTCGTTTAGCTGTCTTCCAACCTCCTTCATCTCGTTTCGCTTTCTTTCCACCTCCTTCGTCTCGTTTCGCTCTCTTTCACCCTCCTTCGTCTTGTTTCGCTCTCTTTCACCCTCCTTCGTCTCGTTTCGCTCTCTTTCACCCTCCACCGTCTCGTTTCGCTCTCTTTCACCCTCCTTCGTCTCGTTTCGCTCTCTTTCACGCTCCTTTGTCTTGTTTCACTCTGTTGCACCAGCCTTCGTCTCGTTTCGCCCTCTTTCACCCTCCTTCGTCTTGTTTCGCTCTCTTTCACCCTCCTTCGTCTCGTTTCGCTCTCTTTCACCTACCTTCATCTCGTTTCGCTCTCTTTCACCCACCATCGTCTGGTTTCTCTCTCTTACACCCTCCTTCGTCTTGTTTCGCTCTCTTTCACCCTCCTTCGTCTCGTTTCGCTCTCTTGCACCCGCCTTCGTCTCGTTTCGCCCTCTTTCACCCTCCTTCGTCTCGTTTCGCTCTCTTTCACCCTCCTTCGTCTCGTTTCGCTCTCTTGCACCCGCCTTCGTCTCATTTCGCCCTCTTTCACCCTCCTTCGTCTTGTTTCGCTCTCTTTCACCCTCCTTCGTCTCGTTTCGCTCTCTTTCACCTACCTTCATCTCGTTTCGCTCTCTTTCACCCACCATCATCTGGTTTCGCTCTCTTTCACCCTCCTTCGTCTTGTTTCGCTCTCTTTCACCCTCCTTCGACTCCTTTCGCTCTCTTTCACCCTCCTTCGTCTCGTTTCGCTCACTTTCACCTACCTTCATCTCGTTTCGCTCTCTTTCACCCTCCTTCGGCTCCTTTCGCTCTCTTTCACCCTCCATCGTCTCGTTTCGCTATCTTTGACCATCCTTCATCTCGTTTCGCTCTCTTTGACCCTCCTTCGTCTCGTTTAGCTCTTTTTCATCCTCCTTCGTCTCGTTTCGCTCTGTTTTACACTCCTTCGTCTCGTTTTGCTCTCTTTCACCCTTCTTCGTCTCGTTTCTTTCTCTTTCACCCTCCTTCGTCCCGCTCCGCTCTCTTTCACCCTCCTTCGACTCCTTTCGCTCTCTTTCACCCTCCTTCATTTCGTTTCGCTCTCTTTCACCCTCCTTCGTCTCCTTTCACTCTCTTTCATCCTCCATCGTCTTGTTTCGCTCTCTTTCGCCCACCTTCGTCTCGTTTCGCTCTCTTTCACCCTCCACCATCTCATTTTGCTCTCTTTTACCCTCTTTCGTCTCGTTTCGCTCGCTTTGACCCTCCTTCGTCTCATTTAGCTCTCTTTCATCCTCCTTCGTCTCGTTTCGCTCTCTTTCACCCTCAGTCGTCTTGTTTCGCTCTCTTTCACCCTCCATCGTCTCGTTTCGCTCTCTTTCATCCTCCTTCGTCTCGTTTCGCTCACTTTCACCCTCCTTTGTCTCGTTTCGCTCCCTTTCACCCTCCTTTGTCTCGTTTCGCTCTCTTTCACCTTCCTTCGTCTCGTTTCACTCTCTTTCACCCTCCTTCGTCTCGTTTCGCTGTCTTCCAACCTCCTTCATCTCGTTTCGCTCCCTTTCACCCTCCTTTGTCTCGTTTCGCTCTCTTTCACCTTCCTTCGTCTCGTTTCACTCTCTTTCACCCTCCTTCGTCTCGTTTAGCTGTCTTCCAACCTCCTTCATCTCGTTTCGCTTTCTTTCCACCTCCTTCGTCTCGTTTCGCTCTCTTTCACCCTCCTTCTTCTCGTTTCGCTCTGTTCCACCCGCCTTCGTCTCGTTTCGCCCTCTTTCACCCTCCTTCGTCTCGTTTCACTCTCTTTCACCCTCCTTCGTCTCGTTTCGTTCTCTTTCACCCTCCTTCGTCTCGCTCCACTCTCTTTCACCCTTCTTCGACTCCTTTCGCTCTCTTTCACCCTCCTTTATCTCATTTCGCTCTCTTTCAACCTCCTTCGTCTCCTTTCGCTCTCTTTCACCCTCCTTCGTCTCGTTTCGCTCTCTTTCACCCTCCACCGTCTCGTTTCGCTCTCTTTCAGCCTCCTTCGTCTCGTTTCGCTCTCTTTCACGCTCCTTCGCCTTGTTTCGCTCTCTTGCACCCGCCTTCGTCTCGTTTCGCCCTCTTTCACCCTCCTTCGTCTCGTTTCGCTCTCTTTCACCCTCCTTCGTCTCGTTTCGCTCTCTTGCACCCGCCTTCGTCTCGTTTCGCCCTCTTTCACCCTCCTTCGTCTTGTTTCGCTCTCTTTCACCCTCCTTCGTCTCGTTTCGCTCTCTTTCACCTACCTTCATCTCGTTTCGCTCTCTTTCACCCACCATCATCTGGTTTCGCTCTCTTTCACCCTCCTTCGTCTTGTTTCGCTCTCTTTCACCCTCCTTCGTCTCGTTTCGCTCTCTTTCACACTCCTTCATCTCGTTTCGCTCCCTTTCACCCTCCTTTGTCTCGTTTCGCTCTCTTTCACCTTCCTTCGTCTCGTTTCACTCTCTTTCACCCTCCTTCGTATCGTTTCGCTCTCTTCCAACCTCCTTCATCTCGTTTCGCTCTCTTTCAACCTCCTTCGTCTCGTTTCGTTCTCTTTCACCCTCCTTCTTCTCGTTTCGCTCTGTTACACCCGCCTTCGTCTCGTTTCGTTCTCTTTCACCCTCCTTCGTCTCGCTCCGCTCTCTTTCACCCTCCTTCGACTCCTTTCGCTCTCTTTCACCCTCCTTTATCTCATTTCGCTCTCTTTCACCCTCCTTCGTCTCCTTTCGCTCTCTTTCACCCTCCTTCGTCTCGTTTCGCTCTCTTTCACCCTCCACCGTCTCGTTTCGCTCTCTTTCAGCCTCCTTCGTCTCGTTTCACTCTCTTTCACGCTCCTTCGTCTTGTTTCGCTCTCTTGCACCCGCCTTCGTCTCGTTTCGCCCTCTTTCACCCTCCTTCGTCTTGTTTCGCTCTCTTTCACCCTCCTTCGTCTCGTTTCGCTCTCTTTCACCTACCTTCATCTCGTTTCGCTCTCTTTCACCCACCATCGTCTGGTTTCGCTCTCTTTCACCCTCCTTCGTCTTGTTTCGCTCTCTTTCACCCTCCTTCGTCTCGTTTCGCTCTCTTTCACCCTCCTTCATCTCGTTTCGCTCCCTTTCACCCTCCTTTGTCTCGTTTCGCTCTATTTCACCTTCCTTCGTCTCGTTTCACTCTCTTTCACCCTCCTTCGTATCGTTTCGCTCTCTTCCAACCTCCTTCATCTCGTTTCGCTCTCTTTCAACCTCCTTCGTCTCGTTTCGCTCTCTTTCACCCTCCTTCTTCTCGTTTCGCTCTGTTACACCCGCCTTCGTCTCGTTTCGCCCTCTTTCACCCTCCTTCGTCTCGTTTCACTCTCTTTCACCCTCCTTCGTCTCGTTTCGTTCTCTTTCACCCTCCTTCGTCTCGCTCCGCTCTCTTTCACCCTCCTTTGACTCCTTTCGTCTCTTTCACCCTCCTTCGTCTCGTTTCGCTCTCTTTCACCTTCCTTCGTCTCGTTTCACTCTCTTTCACCCTCCTTCGTATCGTTTCGCTCTCTTCCAACCTCCTTCATCTCGTTTCGCTCTCTTTCAACCTCCTTCGTCTCGTTTCGCTCTCTTTCACCCTCCTTCTTCTCGTTTCGCTCTGTTACACCCGCCTTCGTCTCGTTTCGTTCTCTTTCACCCTCCTTCGTCTCGTTCCGCTCTCCTTCACCCTCCTTCGTCTCGTTTCGATCTCTTTCACCCTCCTTCGTCTCGTTCCACTCTCTTTCACCCTCCTTCGACTCCTTTCACTCTCTTTCACCCTCCTTCGTCTCCTTTCGCTCTCTTTCACCCTCCTTCGTCTCGTTTCGCTCTCTTTCACCCTCCATCGTCTCGTTTCGCTCTCTTTCACCCTCCTTCGTCTAGTTTCGCTCTCTTTCACGCTCCTTCATCTTGTTTCGCTCTGTTGCACCCGCCTTCGTCTCGTTTCGCCCTCTTTCACCCTCCTTCGTCTTGTTTTGCTCTCTTTCACCCTCCTTCGTCTCGTTTCGCTCTCTTTCACCTACCTTCATCTCGTTTCGCTCTCTTTCACCCACCATCGTCTGGTTTCGCTCTCTTTCACCCTCCTTCGTCTTGTTTCGCTCTCTTTCACCCTCCTTCGTCTCGTTTCGCTCTCTTTCACCCTCCTTCATCTCGTTTCGCTCCCTTTCACCCTCCTTTGTCTCGTTTCGCTCTCTTTCACCTTCCTTCGTCTCGTTTCACTCTCTTTCACCCTCCTTCGTATCGTTTCGCTCTCTTCCAACCTCCTTCATCTTGTTTCGCTCTCTTTCAACTTCCTTCGTCTCGTTTCGCTCTCTTTCACCCTCCTTCTTCTCGTTTCGCTCTGTTACACCCGCCTTCGTCTCGTTTCGCCCTCTTTCACCCTCCTTCGTCTCGTTTCACTCTCTTTCACCCTCCTTCGTCTCGTTTCGCCCTCTTTCACCCTCCTTCGTCTTGTTTCGCTCTCTTTCACCCTCCATCGTCTCGTTTCGCTCTCTTTCACCCTCCTTCGTCTCGTTTCGCTCACTTTCACCTTCCTTCATCTCGTTTCGCTCTCTTTCACCCTCCTTCGTCTTGTTTCGGTCTCTTTCACACTCCTTTGCCTTGTTTCGCTCTCTTTCACCCACCTTCATCTTGTTTTGCTCTCTTTCACCCTCCTTCGCCTCGTTTCGGTCTCTTTCATCCTCCTTCGTCTCGTTTCGCTCTCTTTGACCCTCCTTCGTCTCGTTTAGCTCTCTTTCATACTCATTCGTCTTGTTCCGCTCTGTTTTACACTCCTTCATCTCGTTTTGCTCTCTTTCACCCTTTTTCGTCTCGTTTCGCTCCCTTTCACCCTCCTTCGTCTTGTTTCGCTCTGTGCCACCCGCCTTTGTCTCGTTTCGCCCTCTTTCACCTTCCTTCGTCTCGTTTCGTTCTCTTTCACCCTCCTTCGTCTCGTTTCGCTCTCTTTCACCCTCCTTCATCTCGTTTCGCTCTCTTTCAACTTCTTTCCTCTCGTTTCGCTGTCTTTCACCCTCCTTCGTCTTGTTTCGCTCTCTTTCACCCTCCTTCGTCTCGTTTCGCTCTCTTTCACCCTCCACCGTCTCGTTTCGCTCTCTTTCACCCTCCTTCGTCTCGTTTCGCTCTCTTTCACGCTCCTTTGTCTTGTTTCACTCTGTTGCACCCGCCTTCGTCTCGTTTCGCCCTCTTTCACCCTCCTTCGTCTTGTTTCGCTCTCTTTCACCCTCCTTCGTCTCGTTTCGCTCTCTTTCACCTACCTTCATCTCGTTTCGCTCTCTTTCACCCACCATCGTCTGGTTTCTCTCTCTTACACCCTCCTTCGTCTTGTTTCGCTCTCTTTCACCCTCCTTCGTCTCGTTTCGCTCTCTTTCACCCTCCTTCATCTCGTTTCGCTCCCTTTCACCCTCCTTTGTCTCATTTCGCTCTCTTTCACCTTCCTTCGTCTCGTTTCACTCTCTTTCACCCTCCTTCGTATCGTTTCGCTCTCTTCCAACCTCCTTCATCTCGTTTCGCTCTCTTTCAACTTCCTTCGTCTCGTTTCGCTCTCTTTCACCCTCCTTCTTCTCGTTTCGCTCTGTTACACCCGCCTTCGTCTCGTTTCGTTCTCTTTCACCCTCCTTCGTCTCGCTCCGCTCTCTTTCACCCTCCTTCGACTCCTTTCGCTCTCTTTCACCCTCCTTCGTCTCGTTTCGCTCACTTTCACCTACCTTCATCTCGTTTCGCTCTCTTTCACCCTCCTTCGACTCCTTTCGCTCTCTTTCACCCTCCATCGTCTCGTTTCGCTATCTTTGACCATCCTTCATCTCGTTTCGCTCTCTTTGACCCTCCTTCGTCTCGTTTAGCTCTTTTTCATCCTCCTTCGTCTCGTTTCGCTCTGTTTTACACTCCTTCGTCTCGTTTTGCTCTCTTTCACCCTTCTTCGTCTCGTTTCGTTCTCTTTCACCCTCCTTCGTCCCGCTCCGCTCTCTTTCACCCTCCTTCGACTCCTTTCGCTCTCTTTCACCCTCCTTCATTTCGTTTCGCTCTCTTTCACCCTCCTTCGTCTCCTTTCACTCTCTTTCATCCTCCATCGTCTTGTTTCGCTCTCTTTCGCCCACCTTCGTCTCGTTTCGCTCTCTTTCACCCTCCACCATCTCATTTTGCTCTCTTTTACCCTCTTTCGTCTCGTTTCGCTCTCTTTGACCCTCCTTCGTCTCATTTAGCTCTCTTTCATCCTCCTTGGTCTCGTTTCGCTCTCTTTCACCCTCAGTCGTCTTGTTTCGCTCTCTTTCACCCTCCATCGTCTCGTTTCGCTCTCTTTCATCCTCCTTCGTCTCGTTTCGCTCACTTTCACCCTCCTTTGTCTCGTTTCGCTCCCTTTCACCCTCCTTTGTCTCGTTTCGCTCTCTTTCACCTTCCTTCGTCTCGTTTCACTCTCTTTCACCCTCCTTCGTCTCGTTTCGCTGTCTTCCAACCTCCTTCATCTCGTTTCGCTCCCTTTCACCCTCCTTTGTCTCGTTTCGCTCTCTTTCACCTTCCTTCGTCTCGTTTCACTCTCTTTCACCCTCCTTCGTCTCGTTTAGCTGTCTTCCAACCTCCTTCATCTCGTTTCGCTTTCTTTCCACCTCCTTCGTCTCGTTTCGCTCTCTTTCACCCTCCTTCTTCTCGTTTCGCTCTGTTCCACCCGCCTTCGTCTCGTTTCACTCTCTTTCACCCTCCTTCGACTCCTTTCGCTCTCTTTCACCCTCCTTTATCTCATTTCGCTCTCTTTCACCCTCCTTCGTCTCCTTTCGCTCTCTTTCACCCTCCTTCGTCTCGTTTCGCTCTCTTTCACCCTCCACCGTCTCGTTTCGCTCTCTTTCAGCCTCCTTCGTCTCGTTTCGCTCTCTTTCACGCTCCTTCGCCTTGTTTCGCTCTCTTGCACCCGCCTTCGTCTCGTTTCGCCCTCTTTCACCCTCCTTCGTCTCGTTTCGCTCTCTTTCACCCTCCTTCGTCTCGTTTCGCTCTCTTGCACCCGCCTTCGTCTCGTTTCGCGCTCTTTCACCCTCCTTCGTCTTGTTTCGCTCTCTTTCACCCTCCTTCGTCTCGTTTCGCTCTCTTTCACCTACCTTCATCTCGTTTCGCTCTCTTTCACCCACCATCATCTGGTTTCGCTCTCTTTCACCCTCCTTCGTCTTGTTTCGCTCTCTTTCACCCTCCTTCGTCTCGTTTCGCTCTCTTTCACCCTCCTTCATCTCGTTTCGCTCCCTTTCACCCTCCTTTGTCTCGTTTCGCTCTCTTTCACCTTCCTTCGTCTCGTTTCACTCTCTTTCACCCTCCTTCGTATCGTTTCGCTCTCTTCCAACCTCCTTCATCTCGTTTCGCTCTCTTTCAACCTCCTTCGTCTCGTTTCGTTCTCTTTCACCCTCCTTCTTCTCGTTTCGCTCTGTTACACCCGCCTTCGTCTCGTTTCGTTCTCTTTCACCCTCCTTCGTCTCGCTCCGCTCTCTTTCACCCTCCTTCGACTCCTTTCGCTCTCTTTCACCCTCCTTTATCTCAGTTCGCTCTCTTTCACCCTCCTTCGTCTCCTTTCGCTCTCTTTCACCCTCCTTCGTCTCGTTTCGCTCTCTTTCACCCTCCACCGTCTCGTTTCGCTCTCTTTCAGCCTCCTTCGTCTCGTTTCGCTCTCTTTCACGCTCCTTCGTCTTGTTTCGCTCTCTTGCACCCGCCTTCGTCTCGTTTCGCCCTCTTTCACCCTCCTTCGTCTTGTTTCGCTCTCTTTCACCCTCCTTCGTCTCGTTTCGCTCTCTTTCACCTACCTTCATCTCGTTTCGCTCTCTTTCACCCACCATCGTCTGGTTTCGCTCTCTTTCACCCTCCTTCGTCTTGTTTCGCTCTCTTTCACCCTCCTTCGTCTCGTTTCGCTCTCTTTCACCCTCCTTCATCTCGTTTCGCTCCCTTTCACCCTCCTTTGTCTCGTTTCGCTCTATTTCACCTTCCTTCGTCTCGTTTCACTCTCTTTCACCCTCCTTCGTATCGTTTCGCTCTCTTCCAACCTCCTTCATCTCGTTTCGCTCTCTTTCAACCTCCTTCGTCTCGTTTCGCTCTCTTTCACCCTCCTTCTTCTCGTTTCGCTCTGTTACACCCGCCTTCGTCTCGTTTCGCCCTCTTTCACCCTCCTTCGTCTCGTTTCACTCTCTTTCACCCTCCTTCGTCTCGTTTCGTTCTCTATCACCCTCCTTCGTCTCGCTCCGCTCTCTTTCACCCTCCTTCGACTCCTTTCGCTCTCTTTTTCCCTCCTTCGTCTCGTTTCGCTTTGTTTCACACTCCTTCGTCTCGTTTTGCTCTCTTTCACTCTCCTTCGTCTCGTTTCGCTCTCTTTCAACCTTCTTCGTCTTGTTTCGCTCTGTTGCACTCGCCTTTGTTTCGTTTCGCCCTCTTTCACCCTCCTTCGTGTTGTTTCGCTCTCTTTCACCCTCCTTCGTCTCGTTTCGCTCTCTTTCACCCTCCTTCCTCTCGTTTCGCTCTCTTTCAAACTCCTTCTTCTCGTTTCGCTCTCTTTCACCCTCCTTTGTCTCGTTTCGCTCTCTTTGACCCTCCTTCATCTCGTTTCGCTCTCTTTCACCCTCCTTCATCTCGTTTCGCTCTCTTTCACCCTTCTTATTCTCGTTTCGCTCACTTTCACCCTCCTTCGTCTCGATCCGCTCTCCTTCACCCTCCTTCGTCTCGTTTCGGTCTCTTTCACCCTCCTTCGTCTCGTTCCACTCTCTTTCACCCTCCTTCGACTCCTTTCACTCTCTTTCACCCTCCTTTATCTCATTTCGCTCTCTTTCACCCTCCTTCGTCTCCTTTCGCTCTCTTTCACCCTCCTTCGTCTCGTTTCGCTCTCTTTCACCCTCCACCGTCTCGTTTCGCTCTCTTTCACCCTCCTTCGTCTCGTTTCGCTCTCTTTCACGCTCCTTCGACTTGTTTCGCTCTCTTGCACCCGCCTTCGTCTCGGTTCGCCCTCTTTCACCCTCCTTCGTCTTGTTTCGCTCTTTTTCACCCTCCTTCGTCTCGTTTCGCTCTCTTTCACCTACCTTCATCTCGTTTCGCTCTCTTTCACCCACCATCATCTGGTTTCGCTCTCTTTCACCCTCCTTCATCTTGTTTCGCTCTCTTTCACCCTCCTTCGTCTCGTTTCGCTCTCTTTCACCCTCCTTTGTCTCGTTTCGCTCTCTTCCAACCTCCTTCATCTCGTTTCGCTCTCTTTCAACCTCCTTCGTCTCGTTTCGCTCTCTTTCACCCTCCTTCTTCTCGTTTCGCTCTGTTACACCCGCCTTCGTCTCGTTTCGCCCTCTTTCACCCTCCTTCGTCTCGTTTCACTCTCTTTCACCCTCCTTCGTCTCGTTTCGCTCTGTTACACCCGCCTTCGTCTCGTTTCGCCCTCTTTGACCCTCCTTCGTCTCGTTTAGCTCTCTTTCATACTCATTCGTCTTGTTCCGCTCTGTTTTACACTCCTTCATCTCGTTTTGTTCTCTTTCACCCTTTTTCGTCTCGTTTCGCTCCCTTTCACCCTCCTTCGTCTTGTTTCGCTCTGTGCCACCCGCCTTTGTCTCGTTTCGCCCTCTTTCACCCTCCTTCGTCTCGTTTCGTTCTCTTTCACCCTCCTTCGTCTCATTTCGCTCTCTTTCACCCTCCTTCATCTCGTTTCGCTCTCTTTCAACTTCTTTCCTCTCGTTTCGCTGTCTTTCACCCTCCTTCGTCTTGTTTCGCTCTCTTTCACCCTCCTTCGTCTCGTTTCGCTCTCTTTCACCCTCCACCGTCTCGTTTCGCTCTCTTTCACCCTCCTTCGTCTCGTTTCGCTCTCTTTCACGCTCCTTTGTCTTGTTTCACTCTGTTGCACCCGCCTTCGTCTCGTTTCGCCCTCTTTCACCCTCCTTCGTCTTGTTTCGCTCTCTTTCACCCTCCTTCGTCTCGTTTCGCTCTCTTTCACCTACCTTCATCTCGTTTCGCTCTCTTTCACCCACCATCGTCTGGTTTCTCTCTCTTACACCCTCCTTCGTCTTGTTTCGCTCTCTTTCACCCTCCTTCGTCTCGTTTCGCTCTCTTTCACCCTCCTTCATCTCGTTTCGCTCCCTTTCACCCTCCTTTGTCTCATTTCGCTCTCTTTCACCTTCCTTCGTCTCGTTTCACTCTCTTTCACCCTCCTTCGTATCGTTTCGCTCTCTTCCAACCTCCTTCATCTCGTTTCGCTCTCTTTCAACTTCCTTCGTCTCGTTTCGCTCTCTTTCACCCTCCTTCTTCTCGTTTCGCTCTGTTACACCCGCCTTCGTCTCGTTTCGTTCTCTTTCACCCTCCTTCGCCTCGCTCCGCTCTCTTTCACCCTCCTTCGACTCCTTTCGCTCTATTTCACCCTCCTTCGTCTCGTTTCGCTCACTTTCACCTACCTTCATCTCGTTTCGCTCACTTTCACCCTCCTTCGACTCCTTTCGCTCTCTTTCTCCCTCCATCGTCTCGTTTCGCTATCTTTGACCATCCTTCATCTCGTTTCGCTCTCTTTGACCCTCTTTCGTCTCGTTTAGCTCTTTTTCATCCTCCTTCGTCTCGTTTCGCTCTGTTTTACACTCCTTCGTCTCGTTTTGCTCTCTTTCACCCTTCTTCGTCTCGTTTCGTTCTCTTTCACCCTCCTTCGTCCCGCTCCGCTCTCTTTCACCCTCCTTCGACTCCTTTCGCTCTCTTTCACCCTCCTTCATTTCGTTTCGCTCTCTTTCACCCTCCTTCGTCTCCTTTCACTCTCTTTCATCCTCCATCGTCTTGTTTCGCTCTCTTTCGCCCACCTTCGTCTCGTTTCGCTCTCTTTCACCCTCCACCATCTCATTTTGCTCTCTTTTACCCTCTTTCGTCTCGTTTCGCTCTCTTTGACCCTCCTTCGTCTCATTTAGCTCTCTTTCATCCTCCTTCGTCTCGTTTCGCTCTCTTTCACCCTCAGTCGTCTTGTTTCGCTCTCTTTCACCCTCCATCGTCTCGTTTCGCTCTCTTTCATCCTCCTTCGTCTCGTTTCGCTCACTTTCACCCTCC
This sequence comes from Scyliorhinus torazame, assembly GCF_047496885.1. NCBI lineage: Eukaryota > Metazoa > Chordata > Chondrichthyes > Carcharhiniformes > Scyliorhinidae > Scyliorhinus > Scyliorhinus torazame. Next base: position 135,181,668 of record NC_092727.1, read on the forward strand.
TTTGTCTCTTTTCGCTCTCTTTCACCTACCTTCATCTCGTTTTGCTCTCTTTCACCCTCCATCGTCTGGTTTCTCTCTCTTTCACCCTCCTTCATCTTGTTTCGCTCTCTTTCACCCTCCTTCGTCTCGTTTCGCTCTCTTTCACCCTCCTTCATCTCGTTTCGCTCCCTTTCACCCTCCTTTGTCTCGTTTCGCTCTCTTTCACCTTCCTTCGTCTCGTTTCACTCTCTTTCACCCTCCTTCGTCTCGTTTCGCTGTCTTCCAACCTCCTTCATCTCGTTTCGCTCCCTTTCACCCTCCTTTGTCTCGTTTCGCTCTCTTTCACCTTCCTTCGTCTCGTTTCACTCTCTTTCACCCTCCTTCGTCTCGTTTCGCTGTCTTCCAACCTCCTTCATCTCGTTTCGCTTTCTTTCAACCTCCGTCGTCTCGTTTCGCTCTCTTTCACCCTCCTTCTTCTCGTTTCGCTCTGTTCCACCCGCCTTCGTCTCGTTTCGCCCTCTTTCACCCTCCTTCGTCTCGTTTCACTCTCTTTCACCCTCCTTCGTCTCGTTTCGTTCTCTTTCACCCTCCTTCGTCTCGCTCCACTCTCTTTCACCCTCCTTCGACTCCTTTCGCTCTCTTTCACCCTCCTTTATCTCCTTTCGCTCTCTTTCACCCTCCTTCGTCTCCTTTCGCTCTCTTTCACCCTCCTTCGTCTCGTTTCGCTCTCTTTCACCCTCCACCGTCTCGTTTCGCTCTCTTTCAGCCTCCTTCGTCTCGTTTCGCTCTCTTTCACGCTCCTTCGTCTTGTTTCGCTCTCTTGCACCCGCCTTCGTCTCGTTTCGCCCTCTTTCACCCTCCTTCGTCTCGTTTCGCTCTCTTTCACCCTCCTTCGTCTCGTTTCGCTCTCTTGCACCCGCCTTCGTCTCGTTTCGCCCTCTTTCACCCTCCTTCGTCTTGTTTCGCTCTCTTTCACCCTCCTTCGTCTCGTTTCGCTCTCTTTCACCTACCTTCATCTCGTTTCGCTCTCTTTCACCCACCATCACCTGGTTTCGCTCTCTTTCACCCTCCTTCGTCTTGTTTCGCTCTCTTTCACCCTCCTTCGTCTCGTTTCGCTGTCTTTCACCCTCCTTTGTCTCGTTTCGCTCTCTTTCACCTTCCTTCGTCTCGTTTCACTCTCTTTCACCCTCCTTCGTATCGTTTCACTCTCTTCCAACCTCCTTCATCTCGTTTCGCTCTCTTTCAACCTCCTTCGTCTCGTTTCGTTCTCTTTCACCCTCCTTCTTCTCGTTCCGCTCTGTTACACCCGCCTTCGTCTCGTTTCGTTCTCTTTCACCCTCCTTCGTCTCGCTCCGCTCTCTTTCACCCTCCTTCGACTCCTTTCGCTCTCTTTCACCCTCCTTTATCTCATTTCGCTCTCTTTCACCCTCCTTCGTCTCCTTTCACTCTCTTTCACCCTCCTTCGTCTCGTTTCGCTCTCTTTCACCCTCCACCGTCTCGTTTCGCTCTCTTTCAGTCTCCTTCGTCTCGTTTCGCTCTCTTTCACGCTCCTTCGTCTTGTTTCGCTCTCTTGCACCCGCCTTCGTCTCGTTTCGCCCTCTTTCACCCTCCTTCGTCTTGTTTCGCTCTCTTTCACCCTCCTTCGTCTCGTTTCGCTCTCTTTCACCTACCTTCATCTCGTTTCGCTCTCTTTCACCCACCATCGTCTGGTTTCGCTCTCTTTCACCCTCCTTCGTCTTGTTTCGCTCTCTTTCACCCTCCTTCGTCTCGTTTCGCTCTCTTTCACCCTCCTTCATCTCGTTTCGCTCCCTTTCACCCTCCTTTGTCTCGTTTCGCTCTATTTCACCTTCCTTCGTCTCGTTTCACTCTCTTTCACCCTCCTTCGTATCGTTTCGCTCTCTTCCAACCTCCTTCATCTCGTTTCGCTCTCTTTCAACCTCCTTCGTCTCGTTTCGCTCTCTTTCACCCTCCTTCTTCTCGTTTCGCTCTGTTACACCCGCCTTCGTCTCGTTTCGCCCTCTTTCACCCTCCTTCGTCTCGTTTCACTCTCTTTCACCCTCCTTCGTCTCGTTTCGTTCTCTTTCACCCTCCTTCGTCTCGCTCCGCTCTCTTTCACCCTCCTTCGACTCCTTTCGCTCTCTTTTTCCCTCCTTCGTCTCGTTTCGCTTTGTTTCACACTCCTTCGTCTCGTTTTGCTCTCTTTCACTCTCCTTCGTCTCGTTTCGCTCTCTTTCAACCTTGTTCGTCTTGTTTCGCTCTGTTGCACTCGCCTTTGTTTCGTTTCGCCCTCTTTCACCCTCCTTCGTGTTGTTTTGCTCTCTTTCACCCTCCTTCGTCTCGTTTCGCTCTCTTTCACCCTCCTTCCTCTCGTTTCCCTCTCTTTCAACCTCCTTCTTCTCGTTTCGCTCTCTTTCACCCTCCTTTGTCTCGTTTCGCTCTCTTTGACCCTCCTTCATCTCGTTTCGCTCTCTTTCACCCTCCTTCATCTCGTTTCGCTCTCTTTCACCCTTCTTATTCTCGTTTCGCTCACTTTCACCCTCCTTCGTCTCATTCCGCTCTCCTTCACCCTCCTTCGTCTCGTTTCGGTCTCTTTCACCCTCCTTCGTCTCGTTCCACTCTCTTTCACCCTCCTTCGACTCCTTTCACTCTCTTTCACCCTCCTTTATCTCATTTCGCTCTCTTTCACCCTCCTTCGTCTCCTTTCGCTCTCTTTCACCCTCCTTCGTCTCGTTTCGCTCTCTTTCACCCTCCACCGTCTCGTTTCGCTCTCTTTCACCCTCCTTCGTCTCGTTTCGCTCTCTTTCACGCTCCTTCATCTTGTTTCGCTCTCTTGCACCCGCCTTCGTCTCGGTTCGCCCTCTTTCACCCTCCTTCATCTTGTTTCGCTCTCTTTCACCCTCCTTCGTCTCGTTTCGCTCTCTTTCACCTACCTTCATCTCGTTTCGCTCTCTTTCACCCACCATCGTCTGGTTTCGCTCTCTTTCACCCTCCTTCATCTTGTTTCGCTCTCTTTCACCCTCCTTCGTCTCGTTTCGCTCTCTTTCACCCTCCTTTGTCTCGTTTCGCTCTCTTCCAACCTCCTTCATCTCGTTTCGCTCTCTTTCAACATCCTTCGTCTCGTTTCGCTCTCTTTCACCCTCCTTCTTCTCGTTTCACTCTGTTACACCCGCCTTCGTCTCGTTTCGCCCTCTTTCACCCTCCTTCGTCTCGTTTCACTCTCTTTCACCCTCCTTCGTCTCGTTTCGCTCTGTTACACCCGCCTTCGTCTCGTTTCGCCCTCTTTCACCCTCCTTCGTCTCGTTTCACTCTCTTTCACCCTCCTTCGTCTCGTTTCGTTCTCATTCACCCTCCTTCGTCTCGCTCCGCTCTCTTTCACCCACCATCGTCTGGTTTCGCTCTCTTTCACCCTCCTTCGTCTTGTTTCGCTCTCTTTCACCCTCCTTCGTCTCGTTTCGCTCTCTTTCACCCTCCTTCATCTCGTTTCGCTCCCTTTCACCCTCCTTTGTCTCGTTTCGCTCTCTTTCACCTTCCTTCGTCTCGTTTCACTCTCTTTCACCCTCCTTCGTATCGTTTCGCTCTCTTCCAACCTCCTTCATCTTGTTTCGCTCTCTTTCAACTTCCTTCGTCTCGTTTCGCTCTCTTTCACCCTCCTTCTTCTCGTTTCGCTCTGTTACACCCGCCTTCGTCTCGTTTCGCCCTCTTTCACCCTCCTTCGTCTCGTTTCACTCTCTTTCAACCTCCTTCGTCTCGTTTCGCCCTCTTTCACCCTCCTTCGTCTTGTTTCGCTCTCTTTCACCCTCCATCGTCTCGTTTCGCTCTCTTTCACCCTCCTTCGTCTCGTTTCGCTCACTTTCACCTTCCTTCATCTCGTTTCGCTCTCTTTCACCCTCCTTCGTCTTGTTTCGGTCTCTTTCACACTCCTTTGCCTTGTTTCGCTCTCTTTCACCCACCTTCATCTTGTTTCGCTCTCTTTCACCCTCCTTCGCCTCGTTTCGGTCTCTTTCGTCCTCCTTCGTCTCGTTTCGTTCTCTTTCACCCGCCATCGTCTCGTTTCGCTCTCTTTGACCCTCCTTCGTCTCGTTTAGCTCTCTTTCATACTCATTCGTCTTGTTTCGCTCTGTTTTGCACTCCTTCATCTCGTTTTGCTCTCTTTCACCCTTCTTCGTCTCGTTTCGCTCTCTTTCACCCTCCTTCGTCTTGTTTCGCTCTGTGCCACCCGCCTTTGTCTCGTTTCGCCCTCTTTCACCCTCCTTCGTCTCGTTTCGTTCTCTTTCACCCTCCTTCGTCTCGTTTCGCTCTCTTTCACCCTCCTTCATCTCGTTTCGCTCTCTTTCAACTTCTTTCCTCTCGTTTCGCTGTCTTTCACCCTCCTTCGTCTTGTTTCGCTCTCTTTCACCCTCCTTCGTCTCGTTTCGCTCTCTTTCACCCTCCACCGTCTCGTTTCGCTCTCTTTCACCCTCCTTCGTCTCGTTTCGCTCTCTTTCACGCTCCTTTGTCTTGTTTCACTCTGTTGCACCCGCCTTCGTCTCGTTTCGCCCTCTTTCACCCTCCTTCGTCTTGTTTCGCTCTCTTTCACCCTCTTCGTCTCGTTTCGCTCTCTTTCACCTACCTTCATCTCGTTTCACTCTCTTTCACCCACCATCGTCTGGTTTCTCTCTCTTACACCCTCCTTCGTCTTGTTTCACTCTCTTTCACCCTCCTTCGTCTCGTTTCGCTCTCTTTCACCCTCCTTCATCTCGTTTCGCTCCCTTTCACCCTCCTTTGTCTCGTTTCGCTCTCTTTCACCTTCCTTCGTCTCGTTTCACTCTCTTTCACCCTCCTTCGTATCGTTTCGCTCTCTTCCAACCTCCTTCATCTCGTTTCGCTCTCTTTCAACCTCCTTCGTCTCGTTTCGCTCTCTTTCACCCTCCTTCTTCTCGTTTCGCTCTGTTACACCCGCCTTCGTCTCGTTTCGTTCTCTTTCACCCTCCTTCGTCTTGTTTCGCTCTGTTGCACTCGCCTTTGTCTCGTTTCGCCCTCTTTCACCCTCCTTCGTCTTGTTTCGCTCTCTTTCACCCTCCTTCGTCTCGTTTCGCTCTCTTTCACCCTCCTTCCTCTCGTTTCGCTCTCTTTCAACCTCCTTCTTCTCGTTTCGCTCTCTTTCACCCTCCTTTGTCTCGTTTCGCTCTCTTTGACCCTCCTTCATCTCGTTTCGCTCTCTTTCACCCTCCTTCATCTCGTTTCGGTCTCTTTCACCCTCCTTATTCTCGTTTCGCTCTCCTTCACCCTCCTTCGTCTCGTTTCGATCTCTTTCACCCTCCTTCGTCTCGTTCCACTCTCTTTCACCCTCCTTCGACTCCTTTCACTCTCTTTCACCCTCCTTCGTCTCCTTTCGCTCTCTTTCACCCTCCTTCGTCTCGTTTCGCTCTCTTTCACCCTCCATCGTCTCGTTTCGCTCTCTTTCACCCTCCTTCGTCTAGTTTCGCTCTCTTTCACGCTCCTTCGTCTTGTTTCGCTCTGTTGCACCCGCCTTCGTCTCGTTTCGCCCTCTTTCACCCTCCTTCGTCTTGTTTTGCTCTCTTTCACCCTCCTTCGTCTCGTTTCGCTCTCTTTCACCTACCTTCATCTCGTTTTGCTCTCTTTCACCCACCATCGTCTGGTTTCGCTCTCTTTCTCCCTCCTTCGTCTTGTTTCGCTCTCTTTCACCCTCCTTCGACTCCTTTCGCTCTCTTTCACCCTCCTTTATCTCATTTCGCTCTCTTTCACCCTCCTTCGTCTCCTTTCGCTCTCTTTCACCCTCCTTCGTCTCGTTTCGCTCTCTTTCACCCTCCACCGTCTCGTTTCGCTCTCTTTCAGCCTCCTTCGTCTCGTTTCGCTCTCTTTCACGCTCCTTCGTCTTGTTTCGCTCTCTTGCACCCGCCTTCGTCTCGTTTCGCCCTCATTCACCCTCCTTCGTCTTGTTTCGCTCTCTTTCACCCTCCTTCGTCTCGTTTCGCTCTCTTTCACCTACCTTCATCTCGTTTCGCTCTCTTTCACCCACCATCGTCTGGTTTCGCTCTCTTTCACCCTCCTTCGTCTTGTTTCGCTCTCTTTCACCCTCCTTCGTCTCGTTTCGCTCTCTTTCACCCTCCTTCATCTCGTTTCGCTCCCTTTCACCCTCCTTTGTCTCGTTTCGCTCTCTTTCACCTTCCTTCGTCTCGTTTCACTCTCTTTCACCCTCCTTCGTATCGTTTCGCTCTCTTCCAACCTCCTTCATCTCGTTTCGCTCTCTTTCAACCTCCTTCGTCTCGTTTCGCTCTCTTTCACCCTCCTTCTTCTCGTTTCGCTCTGTTACACCCGCCTTCGTCTCGTTTCGCCCTCTTTCACCCTCCTTCGTCTCGTTTCACTCTCTTTCACCCTCCTTCGTCTCGTTTCGTTCTCGTTCACCCTCCTTCGTCTCGCTCCGCTCTCTTTCACCCCCCTTCGACTCCTTTCGCTCTCTTTTTCCCTCCTTCGTCTCGTTTCGCTTTGTTACACACTCCTTCGTCTCGTTTTGCTCTCTTTCACTCTCCTTCGTCTCGTTTCGCTCTCTTTCACCCTCCTTCGTCTTGTTTCGCACTGTTGCACTCGCCTTTGTTTCGTTTCGCCCTCTTTCACCCTCCTTCGTCTTGTTTCGCTCTCTTTAACCCTCCTTCGTCTCGTTTCGCTCTCTTTCACCCTCCTTCATCTCGTTTCGCTCCCTTTCACCCTCCTTTGTCTCGTTTCGCTCTCTTTCACCTACCTTCATCTCGTTTCGCTCTCTTTCACCCACCATCGTCTGGTTTCGCTCTCTTTCACCCTCCTTCGTCTTGTTTCGCTCTCTTTCACCCTCCTTCGTCTCGTTTCGCTCTCTTTCACCCTCCTTCATCTCGTTTCGCTCCCTTTCACCCTCCTTTGTCTCGTTTCGCTCTATTTCACCTTCCTTCGTCTCGTTTCACTCTCTTTCACCCTCCTTCGTATCGTTTCGCTCTCTTCCAACCTCCTTCATCTCGTTTCGCTCTCTTTCAACCTCCTTCGTCTCGTTTCGCTCTCTTTCACCCTCCTTCTTCTCGTTTCGCTCTATTACACCCGCCTTCGTCTCGTTTCGCCCTCTTTCACCCTCCTTCGTCTCGTTTCACTCTCTTTCACCCTCCTTCGTCTCGTTTCGTTCTCTTTCACCCTCCTTCGTCTCGCTCCGCTCTCTTTCACCCTCCTTCGACTCCTTTCGCTCTCTTTTTCCCTCCTTCGTCTCGTTTCGCTTTGTTTCACACTCCTTCGTCTCGTTTTGCTCTCTTTCACTCTCCTTCGTCTCGTTTCGCTCTCTTTCAACCTTGTTCGTCTTGTTTCGCTCTGTTGCACTCGCCTTTGTTTCGTTTCGCCCTCTTTCACCCTCCTTCGTGTTGTTTTGCTCTCTTTCACCCTCCTTCGTCTCGTTTCGCTCTCTTTCACCCTCCTTCCTCTCGTTTCCCTCTCTTTCAACCTCCTTCTTCTCGTTTCGCTCTCTTTCACCCTCCTTTGTCTCGTTTCGCTCTCTTTGACCCTCCTTCATCTCGTTTCGCTCTCTTTCACCCTCCTTCATCTCGTTTCGCTCTCTTTCACCCTTCTTATTCTCGTTTCGCTCACTTTCACCCTCCTTCGTCTCATTCCGCTCTCCTTCACCCTCCTTCGTCTCGTTTCGGTCTCTTTCACCCTCCTTCGTCTCGTTCCACTCTCTTTCACCCTCCTTCGACTCCTTTCACTCTCTTTCACCCTCCTTTATCTCATTTCGCTCTCTTTCACCCTCCTTCGTCTCCTTTCGCTCTCTTTCACCCTCCTTCGTCTCGTTTCGCTCTCTTTCACCCTCCACCGTCTCGTTTCGCTCTCTTTCACCCTCCTTCGTCTCGTTTCGCTCTCTTTCACGCTCCTTCATCTTGTTTCGCTCTCTTGCACCCGCCTTCGTCTCGGTTCGCCCTCTTTCACCCTCCTTCATCTTGTTTCGCTCTCTTTCACCCTCCTTCGTCTCGTTTCGCTCTCTTTCACCTACCTTCATCTCGTTTCGCTCTCTTTCACCCACCATCGTCTGGTTTCGCTCTCTTTCACCCTCCTTCATCTTGTTTCGCTCTCTTTCACCCTCCTTCGTCTCGTTTCGCTCTCTTTCACCCTCCTTTGTCTCGTTTCGCTCTCTTCCAACCTCCTTCATCTCGTTTCGCTCTCTTTCAACATCCTTCGTCTCGTTTCGCTCTCTTTCACCCTCCTTCTTCTCGTTTCACTCTGTTACACCCGCCTTCGTCTCGTTTCGCCCTCTTTCACCCTCCTTCGTCTCGTTTCACTCTCTTTCACCCTCCTTCGTCTCGTTTCGCTCTGTTACACCCGCCTTCGTCTCGTTTCGCCCTCTTTCACCCTCCTTCGTCTCGTTTCACTCTCTATCACCCTCCTTCGTCTCGTTTCGTTCTCATTCACCCTCCTTCGTCTCGCTCCGCTCTCTTTCACCCACCATCGTCTGGTTTCGCTCTCTTTCACCCTCCTTCGTCTTGTTTCGCTCTCTTTCACCCTCCTTCGTCTCGTTTCGCTCTCTTTCACCCTCCTTCATCTCGTTTCGCTCCCTTTCACCCTCCTTTGTCTCGTTTCGCTCTCTTTCACCTTCCTTCGTCTCGTTTCACTCTCTTTCACCCTCCTTCGTATCGTTTCGCTCTCTTCCAACCTCCTTCATCTTGTTTCGCTCTCTTTCAACTTCCTTCGTCTCGTTTCGCTCTCTTTCACCCTCCTTCTTCTCGTTTCGCTCTGTTACACCCGCCTTCGTCTCGTTTCGCCCTCTTTCACCCTCCTTCGTCTCGTTTCACTCTCTTTCAACCTCCTTCGTCTCGTTTCGCCCTCTTTCACCCTCCTTCGTCTTGTTTCGCTCTCTTTCACCCTCCATCGTCTCGTTTCGCTCTCTTTCACCCTCCTTCGTCTCGTTTCGCTCACTTTCACCTTCCTTCATCTCGTTTCGCTCTCTTTCACCCTCCTTCGTCTTGTTTCGGTCTCTTTCACACTCCTTTGCCTTGTTTCGCTCTCTTTCACCCACCTTCATCTTGTTTCGCTCTCTTTCACCCTCCTTCGCCTCGTTTCGGTCTCTTTCATCCTCCTTCGTCTCGTTTCGTTCTCTTTCACCCGCCATCGTCTCGTTTCGCTCTCTTTGACCCTCCTTCGTCTCGTTTAGCTCTCTTTCATACTCATTCGTCTTGTTTCGCTCTGTTTTGCACTCCTTCATCTCGTTTTGCTCTCTTTCACCCTTCTTCGTCTCGTTTCGCTCTCTTTCACCCTCCTTCGTCTTGTTTCGCTCTGTGCCACCCGCCTTTGTCTCGTTTCGCCCTCTTTCACCCTCCTTCGTCTCGTTTCGTTCTCTTTCACCCTCCTTCGTCTCGTTTCGCTCTCTTTCACCCTCCTTCATCTCGTTTCGCTCTCTTTCAACTTCTTTCCTCTCGTTTCGCTGTCTTTCACCCTCCTTCGTCTTGTTTCGCTCTCTTTCACCCTCCTTCGTCTCGTTTCGCTCTCTTTCACCCTCCACCGTCTCGTTTCGCTCTCTTTCACCCTCCTTCGTCTCGTTTCGCTCTCTTTCACGCTCCTTTGTCTTGTTTCACTCTGTTGCACCCGCCTTCGTCTCGTTTCGCCCTCTTTCACCCTCCTTCGTCTTGTTTCGCTCTCTTTCACCCTCTTCGTCTCGTTTCGCTCTCTTTCACCTACCTTCATCTCGTTTCACTCTCTTTCACCCACCATCGTCTGGTTTCTCTCTCTTACACCCTCCTTCGTCTTGTTTCACTCTCTTTCACCCTCCTTCGTCTCGTTTCGCTCTCTTTCACCCTCCTTCATCTCGTTTCGCTCCCTTTCACCCTCCTTTGTCTCGTTTCGCTCTCTTTCACCTTCCTTCGTCTCGTTTCACTCTCTTTCACCCTCCTTCGTATCGTTTCGCTCTCTTCCAACCTCCTTCATCTCGTTTCGCTCTCTTTCAACCTCCTTCGTCTCGTTTCGCTCTCTTTCACCCTCCTTCTTCTCGTTTCGCTCTGTTACACCCGCCTTCGTCTCGTTTCGTTCTCTTTCACCCTCCTTCGTCTTGTTTCGCTCTGTTGCACTCGCCTTTGTCTCGTTTCGCCCTCTTTCACCCTCCTTCGTCTTGTTTCGCTCTCTTTCACCCTCCTTCGTCTCGTTTCGCTCTCTTTCACCCTCCTTCCTCTCGTTTCGCTCTCTTTCAACCTCCTTCTTCTCGTTTCGCTCTCTTTCACCCTCCTTTGTCTCGTTTTGCTCTCTTTGACCCTCCTTCATCTCGTTTCGCTCTCTTTCACCCTCCTTCATCTCGTTTCGGTCTCTTTCACCCTCCTTATTCTCGTTTCGCTCTCCTTCACCCTCCTTCGTCTCGTTTCGATCTCTTTCACCCTCCTTCGTCTCGTTCCACTCTCTTTCACCCTCCTTCGACTCCTTTCACTCTCTTTCACCCTCCTTCGTCTCCTTTCGCTCTCTTTCACCCTCCTTCGTCTCGTTTCGCTCTCTTTCACCCTCCATCGTCTCGTTTCGCTCTCTTTCACCCTCCTTCGTCTAGTTTCGCTCTCTTTCACGCTCCTTCGTCTTGTTTCGCTCTGTTGCACCCGCCTTCGTCTCGTTTCGGCCTCTTTCACCCTCCTTCGTCTTGTTTTGCTCTCTTTCACCCTCCTTCGTCTCGTTTCGCTCTCTTTCACCTACCTTCATCTCGTTTTGCTCTCTTTCACCCACCATCGTCTGGTTTCGCTCTCTTTCTCCCTCCTTCGTCTTGTTTCGCTCTCTTTCACCCTCCTTCGACTCCTTTCGCTCTCTTTCACCCTCCTTTATCTCATTTCGCTCTCTTTCACCCTCCTTCGTCTCCTTTCGCTCTCTTTCACCCTCCTTCGTCTCGTTTCGCTCTCTTTCACCCTCCACCGTCTCGTTTCGCTCTCTTTCAGCCTCCTTCGTCTCGTTTCGCTCTCTTTCACGCTCCTTCGTCTTGTTTCGCTCTCTTGCACCCGCCTTCGTCTCGTTTCGCCCTCATTCACCCTCCTTCGTCTTGTTTCGCTCTCTTTCACCCTCCTTCGTCTCGTTTCGCTCTCTTTCACCTACCTTCATCTCGTTTCGCTCTCTTTCACCCACCATCGTCTGGTTTCGCTCTCTTTCACCCTCCTTCGTCTTGTTTCGCTCTCTTTCACCCTCCTTCGTCTCGTTTCGCTCTCTTTCACCCTCCTTCATCTCGTTTCGCTCCCTTTCACCCTCCTTTGTCTCGTTTCGCTCTCTTTCACCTTCCTTCGTCTCGTTTCACTCTCTTTCACCCTCCTTCGTATCGTTTCGCTCTCTTCCAACCTCCTTCATCTCGTTTCGCTCTCTTTCAACCTCCTTCGTCTCGTTTCGCTCTCTTTCACCCTCCTTCTTCTCGTTTCGCTCTGTTACACCCGCCTTCGTCTCGTTTCGCCCTCTTTCACCCTCCTTCGTCTCGTTTGACTCTCTTTCACCCTCCTTCGTCTCGTTTCGTTCTCGTTCACCCTCCTTCGTCTCGCTCCGCTCTCTTTCACCCTCCTTCGACTCCTTTCGCTCTCTTTTTCCCTCCATCGTCTCGTTTCGCTTTGTTACACACTCCTTCGTCTCGTTTTGCTCTCTTTCACTCTCCTTCGTCTCGTTTCGCTCTCTTTCACCCTCCTTCGTCTTGTTTCGCACTGTTGCACTCGCCTTTGTTTCGTTTCGCCCTCTTTCACCCTCCTTCGTCTTGTTTCGCTCTCTTTAACCCTCCTTCGTCTCGTTTCGCTCTCTTTCACCCTCCTTCCTCTCGTTTCGCTCTCTTACAACCTCCTTCTTCTCGTTTCGCTCTCTTTCACCCTCCTTTGTCTCGTTTCGCTCTCTTTGACCCTCCTTCATCTCGTTTCGCTCTCTTTCACCCTCCTTCATCTCGTTTCGCTCTCTTTCACCCTTCTTATTCTCGTTTCGCTCACTTTCACCCTCCTTCGTCTCGTTCCGCTCTCCTTCACCCTCCTTCGTCTCGTTTCGGTCTCTTTCACCCTCCTTCGTCTCGTTCCACTCTCTTTCACCCTCCTTCGACTCCTTTCACTCTCTTTCACCCTCCTTTATCTAATTTCGCTCTCTTTCACCATCCTTCGTCTCCTTTCGCTCTCTTTCACCCTCCTTCGTCTCGTTTCGCTCTCTTTCACCCTCCACCGTCTCGTTTCGCTCTCTTTCACCCTCCGTCGTCTCGTTTCGCTCTCTTTCACGCTCCTTCGTCTTGTTTCGCTCTCTTGCACCCGCCTTCGTCTCGGTTCGCCCTCTTTCACCCTCCTTCGTCTTGTTTCGCTCTCTTTCACCCTCCTTCGTCTCGTTTCGCTCTCTTTCACCTACCTTCATCTCGTTTCGCTCTCTTTCACCCACCATCGTCTGGTTTCGCTCTCTTTCACCCTCCTTCATCTTGTTTCGCTCTCTTTCACCCTCCTTCGTCTCGTTTCGCTCTCTTTCACCCTCCTTTGTCTCGTTTCGCTCTCTTCCAACCTCCTTCATCTCGTTTCGCTCTCTTTCAACCTCCTTCGTCTCGTTTCGCTCTCTTTCATACTCCTTCTTCTCGTTTCGCTCTGTTACACCCGCCTTCGTCTCGTTTCGCCCTCTTTCACCCTCCGTAGTCTCGTTTCACTCTCTTTCACCCTCCTTCGTCTTGTTTCGCTCTGTTACACCCGCCTTCGTCTCGTTTCGCCCTCTTTCACCCTCCTTCGTCTCGTTTCACTCTCTTTCACCCTCCTTCGTCTCGTTTCGTTCTCATTCACCCTCCTTCGTCTCGCTCCGCTCTCTTTCACCCTCTTTCGACTCCTTTCGCTCTCTTTCACCCTCCTTCGTCTCGTTTCGCTCTGTTTCACACTCCTTCGTCTCGTTTTGCTCTCTTTCACTCTCCTTCGTCTCGTTTCGCCCTCTTTCACCCTCCTTCGTCTCGTTTCACTCTCTTTCACCCTCCTTCGTCTCGTTTCGCCCTCTTTCACCCTCCTTCGTCTTGTTTCGCTCTCTTTCACCCTCCATCGTCTCGTTTCGCTCTCTTTCACCCTCCTTCGTCTCGTTTCGCTCACTTTCACCTTCCTTCATCTCGTTTCGCTCTCTTTCACCCTCCTTCGTCTTGTTTCGGTCTCTTTCACACTCCTTTGCCTTGTTTCGCTCTCTTTCACCCACCTTCATCTTGTTTCGCTCTCTTTCACCCTCCTTCGCCTCGTTTCGGTCTCTTTCATCCTCCTTCGTCTCGTTTCGTTCTCTTTCACCCGCCATCGTCTCGTTTCGCTCTCTTTGACCCTCCTTCGTCTCGTTTAGCTCTCTTTCATACTCATTCGTCTTGTTTCGCTCTGTTTTACACTCCTTCATCTCGTTTTGCTCTCTTTCACCCTTCTTCGTCTCGTTTCGCTCTCTTTCACCCTCCTTCGTCTTGTTTCGCTCTGTGCCACCCGCCTTTGTCTCGTTTCGCCCTCTTTCACCCTCCTTCGTCTCGTTTCGTTCTCTTTCACCCTCCTTCGTCTCGTTTCGCTCTCTTTCACCCTCCTTCATCTCGTTTCGCTCTCTTTCAACTTCTTTCCTCTCGTTTCGCTGTCTTTCACCCTCCTTCGTCTTGTTTCGCTCTCTTTCACCCTCCTTTGTCTCGTTTCGCTCTCTTTCACCCTCCACCGTCTCGTTTCGCTCTCTTTCACCCTCCTTCGTCTCGTTTCGCTCTCTTTCACGCTCCTTTGTCTTGTTTCACTCTGTTGCACCCGCCTTCGTCTCGTTTCGCCCTCTTTCACCCTCCTTCGTCTTGTTTCGCTCTCTTTCACCCTCCTTCGTCTCGTTTCGCTCTCTTTCACCTACCTTCATCTCGTTTCGCTCTCTTTCACCCACCATCGTCTGGTTTCTCTCTCTTACACCCTCCTTCGTCTTGTTTCGCTCTCTTTCACCCTCCTTCGTCTCGTTTCGCTCTCTTTCACCCTCCTTCATCTCGTTTCGCTCCCTTTCACCCTCCTTTGTCTCGTTTCGCTCTCTTTCACCTTCCTTCGTCTCGTTTCACTCTCTTTCACCCTCCTTCGTATCGTTTCGCTCTCTTTCACCTACCTTCATCTCGTTTTGCTCTCTTTCACCCACCATCGTCTGGTTTCGCTCTCTTTCTCCCTCCTTCGTCTTGTTTCGCTCTCTTTCACCCTCCTTCGACTCCTTTCGCTCTCTTTCACCCTCCTTTATCTCATTTCGCTCTCTTTCACCCTCCTTCGTCTCCTTTCGCTCTCTTTCACCCTCCTTCGTCTCGTTTCGCTCTCTTTCACCCTCCACCGTCTCGTTTCGCTCTCTTTCAGCCTCCTTCGTCTCGTTTCGCTCTCTTTCACGCTCCTTCGTCTTGTTTCGCTCTCTTGCACCCGCCTTCGTCTCGTTTCGCCCTCATTCACCCTCCTTCGTCTTGTTTCGCTCTCTTTCACCCTCCTTCGTCTCGTTTCGCTCTCTTTCACCTACCTTCATCTCGTTTCGCTCTCTTTCACCCACCATCGTCTGGTTTCGCTCTCTTTCACCCTCCTTCGTCTTGTTTCGCTCTCTTTCACCCTCCTTCGTCTCGTTTCGCTCTCTTTCACCCTCCTTCATCTCGTTTCGCTCCCTTTCACCCTCCTTTGTCTCGTTTCGCTCTCTTTCACCTTCCTTCGTCTCGTTTCACTCTCTTTCACCCTCCTTCGTATCGTTTCGCTCTCTTCCAACCTCCTTCATCTCGTTTCGCTCTCTTTCAACCTCCTTCGTCTCGTTTCGCTCTCTTTCACCCTCCTTCTTCTCGTTTCGCTCTGTTACACCCGCCTTCGTCTCGTTTCGCCCTCTTTCACCCTCCTTCGTCTCGTTTCACTCTCTTTCACCCTCCTTCGTCTCGTTTCGTTCTCGTTCACCCTCCTTCGTCTCGCTCCGCTCTCTTTCACCCTCCTTCGACTCCTTTCGCTCTCTTTTTCCCTCCTTCGTCTCGTTTCGCTTTGTTACACACTCCTTCGTCTCATTTTGCTCTCTTTCACTCTCCTTCGTCTCGTTTCGCTCTCTTTCACCCTCCTTCGTCTTGTTTCGCACTGTTGCACTCGCCTTTGTTTCGTTTCGCCCTCTTTCACCCTCCTTCGTCTTGTTTCGCTCTCTTTAACCCTCCTTCGTCTCGTTTCGCTCTCTTTCACCCTCCTTCCTCTCGTTTCGCTCTCTTACAACCTCCTTCTTCTCGTTTCGCTCTCTTTCACCCTCCTTCATCTCGTTTCGCTCTCTTTCACCCTTCTTATTCTCGTTTCGCTCACTTTCACCCTCCTTCGTCTCGTTCCGCTCTCCTTCACCCTCCTTCGTCTCGTTTTGGTCTCTTTCACCCTCCTTCGTCTCGTTCCACTCTCTTTCACCCTCCTTCGACTCCTTTCACTCTCTTTCACCCTCCTTTATCTAATTTCGCTCTCTTTCACCATCCTTCGTCTCCTTTCGCTCTCTTTCACCCTCCTTCGTCTCGTTTCGCTCTCTTTCACCCTCCACCGTCTCGTTGCGCTCTCTTTCACCCTCCTTCGTCTCGTTTCGCTCTCTTTCACGCTCCTTCGTCTTGTTTCGCTCTCTTGCACCCGCCTTCGTCTCGGTTCGCCCTCTTTCACCCTCCTTCGTCTTGTTTCGCTCTCTTTCACCCTCCTTCGTCTCGTTTCGCTCTCTTTCACCTACCTTCATCTCGTTTCGCTCTCTTTCACCCACCATCGTCTGGTTTCGCTCTCTTTCACCCTCCTTCATCTTGTTTCGCTCTCTTTCACCCTCCTTCGTCTCGTTTCGCTCTCTTTCACCCTCCTTTGTCTCGTTTCGCTCTCTTCCAACCTCCTTCATCTCGTTTCGCTCTCTTTCAACCTCCTTCGTCTCGTTTCGCTCTCTTTCATACTCCTTCTTCTCGTTTCGCTCTGTTACACCCGCCTTCGTCTCGTTTCGCCCTCTTTCACCCTCCTTAGTCTCGTTTCACTCTCTTTCACCCTCCTTCGTCTCGTTTCGCTCTGTTACACCCGCCTTCGTCTCGTTTCGCCCTCTTTCACCCTCCTTCGTCTCGTTTCACTCTCTTTCACCCTCCTTCGTCTCGTTTCGTTCTCATTCACCCTCCTTCGTCTCGCTCCGTTCTCTTTCACCCTCTTTCGACTCCTTTCGCTCTCTTTCACCCTCCTTCGTCTCGTTTCGCTCTGTTTCACACTCCTTCGTCTCGTTTTGCTCTCTTTCACTCTCCTTCGTCTCGTTTCGCCCTCTTTCACCCTCCTTCGTCTCGTTTCACTCTCTTTCACCCTCCTTCGTCTCGTTTCGCCCTCTTTCACCCTCCTTCGTCTTGTTTCGCTCTCTTTCACCCTCCATCGTCTCGTTTCGCTCTCTTTCACCCTCCTTCGTCTCGTTTCGCTCACTTTCACCTTCCTTCATCTCGTTTCGCTCTCTTTCACCCTCCTTCGTCTTGTTTCGGTCTCTTTCACACTCCTTTGCCTTGTTTCGCTCTCTTTCACCCACCTTCATCTTGTTTCGCTCTCTTTCACCCTCCTTCGCCTCGTTTCGGTCTCTTTCATCCTCCTTCGTCTCGTTTCGTTCTCTTTCACCCGCCATCGTCTCGTTTCGCTCTCTTTGACCCTCCTTCGTCTCGTTTAGCTCTCTTTCATACTCATTCGTCTTGTTTCGCTCTGTTTTACACTCCTTCATCTCGTTTTGCTCTCTTTCACCCTTCTTCGTCTCGTTTCGCTCTCTTTCACCCTCCTTCGTCTTGTTTCGCTCTGTGCCACCCGCCTTTGTCTCGTTTCGCCCTCTTTCACCCTCCTTCGTCTCGTTTCGTTCTCTTTCACCCTCCTTTGTCTCGTTTCGCTCTCTTTCACCCTCCTTCATCTCGTTTCGCTCTCTTTCAACTTCTTTCCTCTCGTTTCGCTGTCTTTCACCCTCCTTCGTCTTGTTTCGCTCTCTTTCACCCTCCTTTGTCTCGTTTCACTCTCTTTCACCCTCCACCGTCTCGTTTCGCTCTCTTTCACCCTCCTTCGTCTCGTTTCGCTCTCTTTCACGCTCCTTTGTCTTGTTTCACTCTGTTGCACCCGCCTTCGTCTCGTTTCGCCCTCTTTCACCCTCCTTCGTCTTGTTTCGCTCTCTTTCACCCTCCTTCGTCTCGTTTCGCTCTCTTTCACCTACCTTCATCTCGTTTCGTTCTCATTCACCCTCCTTCGTCTCGCTCCGTTCTCTTTCACCCTCTTTCGACTCCTTTCGCTCTCTTTCACCCTCCTTCGTCTCGTTTCGCTCTGTTTCACACTCCTTCGTCTCGTTTTGCTCTCTTTCACTCTCCTTCGTCTCGTTTCGCCCTCTTTCACCCTCCTTCGTCTCGTTTCACTCTCTTTCACCCTCCTTCGTCTCGTTTCGCCCTCTTTCACCCTCCTTCGTCTTGTTTCGCTCTCTTTCACCCTCCATCGTCTCGTTTCGCTCCCTTTCACCCTCCTTCGTCTCGTTTCGCTCACTTTCACCTTCCTTCATCTCGTTTCGCTCTCTTTCACCCTCCTTCGTCTTGTTTCGGTCTCTTTCACACTCCTTTGCCTTGTTTCGCTCTCTTTCACCCACCTTCATCTTGTTTCGCTCTCTTTCACCCTCCTTCGCCTCGTTTCGGTCTCTTTCATCCTCCTTCGTCTCGTTTCGTTCTCTTTCACCCGCCATCGTCTCGTTTCGCTCTCTTTGACCCTCCTTCGTCTCGTTTAGCTCTCTTTCATACTCATTCGTCTTGTTTCGCTCTGTTTTACACTCCTTCATCTCGTTTTGCTCTCTTTCACCCTTCTTCGTCTCGTTTCGCTCTCTTTCACCCTCCTTCGTCTTGTTTCGCTCTGTGCCACCCGCCTTTGTCTCGTTTCGCCCTCTTTCACCCTCCTTCGTCTCGTTTCGTTCTCTTTCACCCTCCTTTGTCTCGTTTCGCTCTCTTTCACCCTCCTTCATCTCGTTTCGCTCTCTTTCAACTTCTTTCCTCTCGTTTCGCTGTCTTTCACCCTCCTTCGTCTTGTTTCGCTCTCTTTCACCCTCCTTTGTCTCGTTTCACTCTCTTTCACCCTCCACCGTCTCGTTTCGCTCTCTTTCACCCTCCTTCGTCTCGTTTCGCTCTCTTTCACGCTCCTTTGTCTTGTTTCACTCTGTTGCACCCGCCTTCGTCTCGTTTCGCCCTCTTTCACCCTCCTTCGTCTTGTTTCGCTCTCTTTCACCCTCCTTCGTCTCGTTTCGCTCTCTTTCACCTACCTTCATCTCGTTTCGCTCTCTTTCACCCACCATCGTCTGGTTTCTCTCTCTTACACCCTCCTTCGTCTTGTTTCGCTCTCTTTCACCCTCCTTCGTCTCGTTTCGCTCTCTTTCACCCTCCTTCATCTCGTTTCGCTCCCTTTCACCCTCCTTTGTCTCGTTTCGCTCTCTTTCACCTTCCTTCGTCTCGTTTCACTCTCTTTCACCCTCCTTCGTATCGTTTCGCTCTCTTCCAACCTCCTTCATCTCGTTTCGCGCTCTTTCAACCTCCTTCGTCTCGTTTCGCTCTCTTTCACCCTCCTTCTTCTCGTTTCGCTCTGTTACACCCGCCTTCGTCTCGTTTCGTTCTCTTTCACCCTCCTTCGTCTTGTTTCGCTCTGTTGCACTCGCCTTTGTCTCGTTTCGCCCTCTTTCACACTCCTTCGTCTTGTTTCGCTCTCTTTCACCCTCCTTCGTCTCGTTTCGCTCTCTTTCACCCTCCTTCCTCTCGTTTCGCTCTCTTTCAACCTCCTTCTTCTCGTTTCGCTCTCTTTCACCCTCCTTTGTCTCGTTTCGCTCTCTTTGACCCTCCTTCATCTCGTTTCGCTCTCTTTCACCCTCCTTCGTCTCGTTTCGCTCTCTTTCACCCTCCTTCATCTCGTTTCGCTCCCTTTCACCCTCCTTTGTCTCGTTTCGCTCTCTTTCACCTTCCTTCGTCTCGTTTCACTCTCTTTCACCCTCCTTCGTATCGTTTCGCTCTCTTCCAACCTCCTTCATCTTGTTTCGCTCTCTTTCAACTTCCTTCGTCTCGTTTCGCTCTCTTTCACCCTCCTTCTTCTCGTTTCGCTCTGTTACACCCGCCTTCGTCTCGTTTCGCCCTCTTTCACCCTCCTTCGTCTCGTTTCACTCTCTTTCACCCTCCTTCGTCTCGTTTCGCCCTCTTTCACCCTCCTTCGTCTTGTTTCGCTCTCTTTCACCCTCCATCGTCTCGTTTCGCTCTCTTTCACCCTCCTTCGTCTCGTTTCGCTCACTTTCACCTTCCTTCATCTCGTTTCGCTCTCTTTCACCCTCCTTCGTCTTGTTTCGGTCTCTTTCACACTCCTTTGCCTTGTTTCGCTCTCTTTCACCCACCTTCATCTTGTTTCGCTCTCTTTCACCCTCCTTCGCCTCGTTTCGGTCTCTTTCATCCTCCTTCATCTCGTTTCGTTCTCTTTCACCCGCCATCGTCTCGTTTCGCTCTCTTTGACCCTCCTTCGTCTCGTTTAGCTCTCTTTCATACTCATTCGTCTTGTTCCGCTCTGTTTTACACTCCTTCATCTCGTTTTGCTCTCTTTCACCCTTCTTCGTCTCGTTTCGCTCTCTTTCACCCTCCTTCGTCTTGTTTCGCTCTGTGCCACCCGCCTTTGTCTCGTTTCGCCCTCTTTCACCCTCCTTCGTCTCGTTTCGTTCTCTTTCACCCTCCTTCGTCTCGTTTCGCTCTCTTTCACCCTCCTTCATCTCGTTTCGCTCTCTTTCAACTTGTTTCCTCTCGTTTCGCTGTCTTTCACCCTCCTTCGTCTTGTTTCGCTCTCTTTCACCCTCCTTCGTCTCGTTTCGCTCTCTTTCACCCTCCACCGTCTCGTTTCGCTCTCTTTCACCCTCCTTCGTCTCGTTTCGCTCTCTTTCACGCTCCTTTGTCTTGTTTAACTCTGTTGCACCCGCCTTCGTCTCGTTTCGCCCTCTTTCACCCTCCTTCGTCTTGTTTCGCTCTCTTTCACCCTCCTTCGTCTCGTTTCGCTCTCTTTCACCTACCTTCATCTCGTTTCGCTCTCTTTCACCCACCATCGTCTGGTTTCTCTCTCTTACACCCTCCTTCGTCTTGTTTTGCTCTCTTTCACCCTCCTTCGTCTCGTTTCGCTCTCTTTCACCCTCCTTCATCTCGTTTCGCTCCCTTTCACCCTCCTTTGTCTCATTTCGCTCTCTTTCACCTTCCTTCGTCTCGTTTCACTCTCTTTCACCCTCCTTCGTATCGTTTCGCTCTCTTCCAACCTCCTTCATTTCGTTTCGCTCTCTTTCAACTTCCTTCGTCTCGTTTCGCTCTCTTTCACCCTCCTTCTTCTCGCTTCGCTCTTACACCCGCCTTCGTCTCGTTTCGTTCTCTTTCACCCTCCTTCGTCTCGCTCCGCTCTCTTTCTCCCTCCTTCGACTCCTTTCGCTCTCTTTCACCCTCCTTCGTCTCGTTTCGCTCACTGTCACCTACCTTCATCTCGTTTCGCTCTCTTTCACCCTCCTTCGACTCCTTTCGCTCTCTTTCACCCTCCATCGTCTCGTTTCGCTATCTTTGACCATCCTTCATCTCGTTTTGCTCTCTTTGACCCTCCTTCGTCTCGTTTAGCTCTTTTTCATCCTCCTTCGTCTCGTTTCGCTCTGTTTTACACTCCTTCGTCTCGTTTTGCTCTCTTTCACCCTTCTTCGTCTCGTTTCGCTCTCTTTCACCTTCCTTCGTCTCGTTTCACTCTCTTTCACCCTCCTTCGTATCGTTTCGCTCTCTTCCAACCTCCTTCATCTCGTTTCGCGCTCTTTCAACCTCCTTCGTCTCGTTTCGCTCTCTTTCACCCTCCTTCGTCTCGTTTCGCTCTCTTTCACCCACCATCGTCTGGTTTCTCTCTCTTACACCCTCCTTCGTCTTGTTTCGCTCTCTTTCACCCTCCTTCGTCTCGTTTCGCTCTCTTTCACCCTCCTTCATCTCGTTTCGCTCCCTTTCACCCTCCTTTGTCTCGTTTCGCTCTCTTTCACCTTCCTTCGTCTCGTTTCACTCTCTTTCACCCTCCTTCGTATCGTTTCGCTCTCTTCCAACCTCCTTCATCTCGTTTCGCGCTCTTTCAACCTCCTTCGTCTCGTTTCGCTCTCTTTCACCCTCCTTCTTCTCGTTTCGCTCTGTTACACCCGCCTTCGTCTCGTTTCGTTCTCTTTCACCCTCCTTCGTCTTGTTTCGCTCTGTTGCACTCGCCTTTGTCTCGTTTCGCCCTCTTTCACACTCCTTCGTCTTGTTTCGCTCTCTTTCACCCTCCTTCGTCTCGTTTCGCTCTCTTTCACCCTCCTTCCTCTCGTTTCGCTCTCTTTCAACCTCCTTCTTCTCGTTTCGCTCTCTTTCACCCTCCTTTGTCTCGTTTCGCTCTCTTTGACCCTCCTTCATCTTGTTTCGCTCTCTTTCACCCTCCTTCATCTCGTTTCGGTCTCTTTCATCCTCCTTATTCTCGTTTCGCTCACTTTCACCCTCCTTCGTCTCGTTCCGCTCTCCTTCACCCTCCTTCGTCTCGTTTCGATCTCTTTCACCCTCCTTCGTCTCGTTCCACTCTCTTTCACCCTCCTTCGACTCCTTTCACTCTCTTTCACCCTCCTTCGTCTCCTTTCGCTCTCTTTCACCCTCCTTCGTCTCATTTCGCTCTCTTTCACCCTCCATCGTCTCGTTTCGCTCTCTTTCACCCTCCTTCGTCTAGTTTCGCTCTCTTTCACGCTCCTTCGTCTTGTTTCGCTCTGTTGCACCCGCCTTCGTCTCGTTTCGCCCTCTTTCACCCTCCTTCGTCTTGTTTTGCTCTCTTTCACCCTCCTTCGTCTCGTTTCGCTCTCTTTCACCTACCTTCATCTCGTTTCGCTCTCTTTCACCCACCATCGTCTGGTTTCGCTCTCTTTCACCCTCCTTCGTCTTGTTTCGCTCTCTTTCACCCTCCTTCGTCTCGTTTCGCTCTCTTTCACCCTCCTTCATCTCGTTTCGCTCCCTTTCACCCTCCTTTGTCTCGTTTCGCTCTCTTTCACCTTCCTTCGTCTCGTTTCACTCTCTTTCACCCTCCTTCGTATCGTTTCGCTCTCTTACAACCTCCTTCATCTTGTTTCGCTCTCTTTCAACTTCCTTCGTCTCGTTTCGCTCTCTTTCACCCTCCTTCTTCTCGTTTCGCTCTGTTACACCCGCCTTCGTCTCGTTTCGCCCTCTTTCACCCTCCTTCGTCTCGTTTCACTCTCTTTCACCCTCCTTCGTCTCGTTTCGCCCTCTTTCACCCTCCTTCGTCTTGTTTCGCTCTCTTTCACCCTCCATCGTCTCGTTTCGCTCTCTTTCACCCTCCTTCGTCTCGTTTCGCTCACTTTCACCTTCCTTCATCTCGTTTCGCTCTCTTTCACCCTCCTTCGTCTTGTTTCGGTCTCTTTCACACTCCTTTGCCTTGTTTCGCTCTCTTTCACCCACCTTCATCTTGTTTCGCTCTCTTTCACCCTCCTTCGCCTCGTTTCGGTCTCTTTCATCCTCCTTCATCTCGTTTCGTTCTCTTTCACCCGCCATCGTCTCGTTTCGCTCTCTTTGACCCTCCTTCGTCTCGTTTAGCTCTCTTTCATACTCATTCGTCTTGTTCCGCTCTGTTTTACACTCCTTCATCTCGTTTTGCTCTCTTTCACCCTTCTTCGTCTCGTTTCGCTCTCTTTCACCCTCCTTCGTCTTGTTTCGCTCTGTGCCACCCGCCTTTGTCTCGTTTCGCCCTCTTTCACCCTCCTTCGTCTCGTTTCGTTCTCTTTCACCCTCCTTCGTCTCGTTTCGCTCTCTTTCACCCTCCTTCATCTCGTTTCGCTCTCTTTCAACTTGTTTCCTCTCGTTTCGCTGTCTTTCACCCTCCTTCGTCTTGTTTCGCTCTCTTTCACCCTCCTTCGTCTCGTTTCGCTCTCTTTCACCCTCCACCGTCTCGTTTCGCTCTCTTTCACCCTCCTTCGTCTCGTTTCGCTCTCTTTCACGCTCCTTTGTCTTGTTTCACTCTGTTGCACCCGCCTTCGTCTCGTTTCGCCCTCTTTCACCCTCCTTCGTCTTGTTTCGCTCTCTTTCACCCTCCTTCGTCTCGTTTCGCTCTCTTTCACCTACCTTCATCTCGTTTCGCTCTCTTTCACCCACCATCGTCTGGTTTCTCTCTCTTACACCCTCCTTCGTCTTGTTTCGCTCTCTTTCACCCTCCTTCGTCTCGTTTCGCTCTCTTTCACCCTCCTTCATCTCGTTTCGCTCCCTTTCACCCTCCTTTGTCTCATTTCGCTCTCTTTCACCTTCCTTCGTCTCGTTTCACTCTCTTTCACCCTCCTTCGTATCGTTTCGCTCTCTTCCAACCTCCTTCATCTCGTTTCGCTCTCTTTCAACTTCCTTCGTCTCGTTTCGCTCTCTTTCACCCTCCTTCTTCTCGCTTCGCTCTTACACCCGCCTTCGTCTCGTTTCGTTCTCTTTCACCCTCCTTCGTCTCGCTCCGCTCTCTTTCTCCCTCCTTCGACTCCTTTCGCTCTCTTTCACCCTCCTTCGTCTCGTTTCGCTCACTTTCACCTACCTTCATCTCGTTTCGCTCTCTTTCACCCTCCTTCGACTCCTTTCGCTCTCTTTCACCCTCCATCGTCTCGTTTCGCTATCTTTGACCATCCTTCATCTCGTTTCGCTCTCTTTGACCCTCCTTCGTCTCGTTTAGCTCTTTTTCATCCTCCTTCGTCTCGTTTCGCTCTGTTTTACACTCCTTCGTCTCGTTTTGCTCTCTTTCACCATTCTTCGTCTCGTTTCGTTCTCTTTCACCCTCCTTCGTCCCGCTCCGCTCTCTTTCACCCTCCTTCGACTCCTTTCGCTCTCTTTCACCCTCCTTCATTTCGTTTCGCTCTCTTTCACCCTCCTTCGTCTCCTTTCACTCTCTTTCATCCTGAATCGTCTTGTTTCGCTCTCTTTCGCCCACCTTCGTCTCGTTTCGCTCTCTTTCACCCTCCACCATCTCATTTTGCTCTCTTTTACCCTCTTTCGTCTCGTTTCGCTCTCTTTGACCCTCCTTCGTCTCATTTAGCTCTCTTTCATCCTCCTTCGTCTCGTTTCGCTCTCTTTCACCCTCAGTCGTCTTGTTTCGCTCCCTTTCACCCTCCATCGTCTCGTTTCGCTCTCTTTCATCCTCCTTCGTCTCGTTTCGCTCACTTTCACCCTCCTTTGTCTCTTTTCGCTCTCTTTCACCTACCTTCATCTCGTTTCGCTCTCTTTCACCCTCCATCGTCTGGTTTCTCTCTCTTTCACCCTCCTTCGTCTTGTTTCGCTCTCTTTCACCCTCCTTCGTCTCGTTTCACTTTCTTTCACCCTCCTTCATCTCGTTTCGCTCCCTTTCACCCTCCTTTGTCTCGTTTCGCTCTCTTTCACCTTCC
Source organism: Scyliorhinus torazame (assembly GCF_047496885.1). Taxonomy (NCBI): domain Eukaryota; kingdom Metazoa; phylum Chordata; class Chondrichthyes; order Carcharhiniformes; family Scyliorhinidae; genus Scyliorhinus; species Scyliorhinus torazame. The sequence goes on from NC_092727.1 coordinate 135,205,962, forward strand.
TTCGTCTCGTTTCACTCTCTTTCACCCTCCTTCGTCTCGTTTCGCTGTCTTCCAACCTCCTTCATCTCGTTTCGCTCCCTTTCACCCTCCTTTGTCTCGTTTCGCTCTCTTTCACCTTCCTTCGTCTCGTTTCACTCTCTTTCACCCTCCTTCGTCTCGTTTCGCTGTCTTCCAACCTCCTTCATCTCGTTTCGCTTTCTTTCAACCTCCTTCGTCTCGTTTCGCTCTCTTTCACCCTCCTTCTTCTCGTTTCGCTCTGTTCCACCCGCCTTCGTCTCGTTTCGCCCTCTTTCACCCTCCTTCGTCTCGTTTCACTCTCTTTCACCCTCCTTAGTCTCGTTTCGTTCTCTTTCACCCTCCTTCGTCTCGCTCCACTCTCTTTCACCCTCCTTCGACTCCTTTCGCTCTCTTTCACCCTCCTTTATCTCATTTCGCTCTCTTTCACCCTCCTTCGTCTCCTTTCGCTCTCTTTCACCCTCCTTCGTCTCGTTTCGCTCTCTTTCACCCTCCACCGTCTCGTTTCGCTCTCTTTCAGCCTCCTTCGTCTTGTTTCGCTCTCTTTCACGCTCCTTCGTCTTGTTTCGCTCTCTTGCACCCGCCTTCGTCTCGTTTCGCCCTCTTTCACCCTCCTTCGTCTTGTTTCGCTCTCTTTCACCCTCCTTCCTCTCGTTTCGCTCTCTTTCACCTACCTTCATCTCGTTTCGCTCTCTTTCACCCACCATCATCTGGTTTCGCTCTCTTTCACCCTCCTTCGTCTTGTTTCGCTCTCTTTCACCCTCCTTCGTCTCGTTTCGCTCTCTTTCACCCTCCTTCATCTCGTTTCGCTCCCTTTCACCCTCCTTTGTCTCGTTTCGCTCTCTTTCACCTTCCTTCGTCTCGTTTCACTCTCTTTCACCCTCCTTCGTATCGTTTCGCTCTCTTCCAACCTCCTTTATCTCGTTTCGCTCTCTTTCAACCTCCTTCGTCTCGTTTCGTTCTCTTTCACCCTCCTTCTTCTCGTTTCGCTCTGTTACACCCGCCTTCGTCTCGTTTCGTTCTCTTTCACCCTCCTTCGTCTCCCTCCGCTCTCTTTCACCCTCCTTCGACTCCTTTCGCTCTCTTTCACCCTCCTTTATCTCATTTCGCTCTCTTTCACCCTCCTTCGTCTCCTTTCGCTCTCTTTCACCCTCCTTCGTCTCGTTTCGCTCTCTTTCACCCTCCACCGTCTCGTTTCGCTCTCTTTCAGCCTCCTTCGTCTCGTTTCGCTCTCTTTCACGCTCCTTCGTCTTGTTTCGCTATCTTGCACCCGCCTTCGTCTCGTTTCGCCCTCTTTCACCCTCCTTCGTCTTGTTTCGCTCTCTTTCACCCTCCTTCGTCTCGTTTCGCTCTCTTTCACCTACCTTCATCTCGTTTCGCTCTCTTTCACCCACCATCGTCTGGTTTCGCTCTCTTTCACCCTCCTTCGTCTTGTTTCGCTCTCTTTCACCCTCCTTCGTCTCGTTTCGCTCTCTTTCACCCTCCTTCATCTCGTTTCGCTCCCTTTCACCCTCCTTTGTCTCGTTTCGCTCTATTTCACCTTCCTTCGTCTCGTTTCACTCTCTTTCACCCTCCTTCGTATCGTTTCGCTCTCTTCCAACCTCCTTCATCTCGTTTCGCTCTCTTTCAACCTCCTTCGTCTCGTTTCGCTCTCTTTCACCCTCCTTCTTCTCGTTTCGCTCTGTTACACCCGCCTTCGTCTCGTTTCGCCCTCTTTCACCCTCCTTCGTCTCGTTTCACTCTCTTTCACCCTCCTTCGTCTCGTTTCGTTCTCTTTCACCCTCCTTCGTCTCGCTCCGCTCTCTTTCACCCTCCTTCGACTCCTTTCGCTCTCTTTTTCCCTCCTTCGTCTCGTTTCGCTTTGTTTCACACTCCTTCGTCTCGTTTTGCTCTCTTTCACTCTCCTTCGTCTCGTTTCGCTCTCTTTCAACCTTCTTCGTCTTGTTTCGCTCTGTTGCACTCGCCTTTGTTTCGTTTCGCCCTCTTTCACCCTCCTTCGTGTTGTTTCGCTCTCTTTCACCCTCCTTCGTCTCGTTTCGCTCTCTTTCACCCTCCTTCATCTCGTTTCGCTCTCTTTCACCCTTCTTATTCTCGTTTCGCTCACTTTCACCCTCCTTCGTCTCGTTCCGCTCTCCTTCACCCTCCTTCGTCTCGTTTCGGTCTCTTTCACCCTCCTTCGTCTCGTTCCACTCTCTTTCACCCTCCTTCGACTCCTTTCACTCTCTTTCACCCTCCTTTATCTCATTTCGCTCTCTTTCACCCTCCTTCGTCTCCTTTCGCTCTCTTTCACCCTCCTTCGTCTCGTTTCGCTCTCTTTCACCCTCCACCGTCTCGTTTCGCTCTCTTTCACCCTCCTTCGTCTCGTTTCGCTCTCTTTCACGCTCCTTCGTCTTGTTTCGCTCTCTTGCACCCGCCTTCGTCTCGGTTCGCCCTCTTTCACCCTCCTTCGTCTTGTTTCGCTCTCTTTCACCCTCCTTCGTCTCGTTTCGCTCTCTTTCACCTACCTTCATCTCGTTTCGCTCTCTTTCACCCAATATCGTCTGGTTTCGCTCTCTTTCACCCTCCTTCGTCTTGTTTCGCTCTCTTTCACCCTCCTTCGTCTCGTTTCGCTCTCTTTCACCCTCCTTTGTCTCGTTTCGCTCTCTTCCAACCTCCTTCATCTCGTTTCGCTCTCTTTCAACCTCCTTCGTCTCGTTTCGCTCTCTTTCACCCTCCTTCTTCTCGTTTCTCTCTGTTACACCCGCCTTCGTCTCGTTTCGCCCTCTTTCACCCTCCTTCGTCTCGTTTCACTCTCTTTCACCCTCCTTCGTCTCGTTTCGCTCTGTTACACCCGCCTTCGTCTCGTTTCGCCCTCTTTCACCCTCCTTCGTCTCGTTTCACTCTCTTTCACCCTCCTTCGTCTCGTTTCGTTCTCATTCACCCTCCTTCGTCTCGCTCCGCTCTCTTTCACCCTCCTTCGACTCCTTTCGCTCTCTTTCGCCCTCCTTCGTCTCGTTTCGCTCTGTTTCACACTCCTTCGTCTCGTTTTGCTCTCTTTCACCCTCCTTCGTCTCGTTTCGCTCTCTTTCACGCTCCTTCGTCTTGTTTCGCTCTCTTGCACCCGCCTTCGTCTCGGTTCGCCCTCTTTCACCCTCCTTCGTCTTGTTTCGCTCTCTTTCACCCTCCTTCGTCTCGTTTCACTCTCTTTCACCTACCTTCATCTCGTTTCGCTCTCTTTCACCCACCATCGTCTGGTTTCGCTCTCTTTCACCCTCCTTCATCTTGTTTCGCTCTCTTTCACCCTCCTTCGTCTCGTTTCGCTCTCTTTCACCCTCCTTTGTCTCGTTTCGCTCTCTTCCAACCTCCTTCATCTCGTTTCGCTCTCTTTCAACCTCCTTCGTCTCGTTTCGCTCTCTTTCACCCTCCTTCTTCTCGTTTCGCTCTGTTACACCCGCCTTCGTCTCGTTTCGCCCTCTTTCACCCTCCTTCGTCTCGTTTCACTCTCTTTCACCCTCCTTCGTCTCGTTTCGCTCTGTTACACCCGCCTTCGTCTCGTTTCGCCCTCTTTCACCCTCCTTCGTCTCGTTTCACTCTCTTTCACCCTCCTTCGTCTCGTTTCATTATCATTCACCCTCCTTCGTCTCGCTCCGCTCTCTTTCACCCTCCTTCGACTCCTTTCGCTCTCTTTCACCCTCCTTCGTCTCGTTTCGCTCTGTTTCACACTCCTTCGTCTCGTTTTGCTCTCTTTCACTCTCCTTCGTCTCGTTTCGCTCTCTTTCACCCTCCTTCGTCTTGTTTCGCTCTGTTACACTCGCCTTTGTCTCGTTTCGCCCTCTTTCACCCTCCTTCGTGTTGTTTCGCTCTCTTTGACCCTCCTTCGTCTCGTATCGCTCTCTTTCACCCTCCTTCCTCTCGTTTCGCTCTCTTTCAACCTCCTTCTTCTCGTTTCGCTCTCTTTCACCCTCCTTTGTCTCGTTTCGCTCTCTTTGACCCTCCTTCATCTCGTTTCGCTCTCTTTCGCCCTCCTTCATCTCGTTTCGGTCTCTTTCACCCTCCTTATTCTCGTTTCGCTCACTTTCACCCTCCTTCGTCTCGTTCCGCTCTCGTTCACCCTCCTTCGTCTCGTTTCGATCTCTTTCACCCTCCTTCGTCTCGTTCCACTCTCTTTCACCCTCCTTCGACTCCTTTCACTCTCTTTCACCCTCCTTCGTCTCCTTTCGCTCTCTTTCACCCTCCTTCGTCTCGTTTCGCTCTCTTTCACCCTCCATCGTCTCGTTTCGCTCTCTTTCACCCTCCTTCGTCTAGTTTCGCTCTCTTTCACGCTCCTTCGTCAAGTTTCGCTCTGTTGCACCCGCCTTCGTCTCGTTTCGCCCTCTTTCACCCTCCTTCGTCTTGTTTTGCTCTCTTTCACCCTCCTTCGTCTCGTTTCGCTCTCTTTCACCTACCTTCATCTCGTTTCGCTCTCTTTCACCCACCATCGTCTGGTTTCGCTCTCTTTCACCCTCCTTCGTCTTGTTACGCTCTCTTTCACCCTCCTTCGTCTCGTTTCGCTCTCTTTCACCCTCCTTCATCTCGTTTTGCTCCCTTTCACCCTCCTTTGTCTCGTTTCGCTCTCTTTCACCTTCCTTCATCTCGTTTCACTCTCTTTCACCCTCCTTCGTATCGTTTCGCTCTGTTACACCCGCCTTCGTCTCGTTTCGCCCTCTTTCACCCTCCTTCGTCTCGTTTCACTCTCTTTCACCCTCCTTCGTCTCGTTTCGCCCTCTTTCACCCTCCTTCGTCTTGTTTCGCTCTCTTTCACCCTCCATCGTCTCGTTTCGCTCTCTTTCACCCTCCTTCATCTCGTTTCGCTCACTTTCACCTTCCTTCATCTCGTTTCGCTCTCTTTCACCCTCCTTCGTCTTGTTTCGGTCTCTTTCACACTCCTTTGCCTTGTTTCGCTCTCTTTCACCCACCTTCATCTTGTTTCGCTCTCTTTCACCCTCCTTCGTCTCGTTTTGTTCTCTTTCACCCGCCATCGTCTCGTTTCGCTCTCTTTGACCCTCCTTCGTCTCGTTTTGCTCTCTTTCATACTCATTCGTCTTGTTTCGCTCTGTTTTACAATCCTTCATCTCGTTTTGTTCTCTTTCACCCTTCTTCGTCTCGTTTCGCTCTCTTTCACCCTCCTTCGTCTTGTTTCGCTCTGTTCCACCCGCCTTCGTCTCGTTTCGCCCCCTTTCACCCTCCTTCTTCTCGTTTCACTCTCTTTCACACTCCTTCGTCTCGTTTCATTCTCTTTCACCCTCCTTCGTCTCGCTCCACTCTCTTTCACCCTCCTTCGACTCCTTTCGCTCTCTTTCACCCTCCTTCGTCTCGTTTCGCTCTCTTTCACCCTCCTTCGTCTCGTTTCGCTCTCTTTCACCCTCCTTCATCTCGTTTTGCTCTCTTTCACCTTCCTTCCTCTCGTTTCGCTGTCTTTCACCCTCCTTCGTCTTGTTTCGCTCTCTTTCACCCTCCTGCGTCTCGTTTCGCTCTCTTTCACCCTCCACCGTCTCGTTTCGCTCTCTTTCACCCTCCTTCGTCTCGTTTCGCTCTCTTTCAGCCTCCTTCGTCTTGTATCGCTCTGTTGCACCCGCCTTCGTCTCGTTTCGCCCTCTTTCACCCTCCTTCGTCTTGTTTCGCTCTCGTTCGCCCTCCTTCCTCTCGTTTCGCTCTCTTTCAACCTCCTTCTTCTCGTTTCGCTCTCTTTCACCCTCCTTTGTCTCGTTTCGCTCTCTTTGACCCTCCTTCATCTCGTTTCGCTCTCTTTCACCCTCCTTCATCTCGTTTCGCTCTCTTTCACCCTCCTTATTCTCGTTTCGCTCACTTTCACCCTCCTTCGTCTCGTTCCGCTCTCTTTCACCCTCCTTCGTCTCATTTCGGTCTCTTTCACCCTCCTTCGTCTCGTTCCACTCTCTTTCACTCTCCTTCGACTCCTTTCGCTCTCTTTCACCCTCCTTTATCTCATTTCGCTCTCTTTCACCCTCCTTCGTCTCCTTTCGCTCTCTTTCACCCTCCTTCGTCTCGCTTCGCTCTCTTTCACCCTCCACCGTCTCGTTTCGCGCTCTTTCAGCCTCCTTCGTCTCGTTTCGCTCTCTTTCACGCTCCTTCCTATTGTTTCGCTCTCTTGCACACGCCTTCGTCTCGTTTCGCCCTCTTTCACCCTCCTTCGTCTTGGTTCGCTCTCTTTCACCCTCCTTCGACTCGTTTCGCTCTCTTTCACCTACCTTCATCTCGTTTCGCTCTCTTTCACCCACCATCGTCTGGTTTCGCTCTCTTTCACCCTCCTTCGTCTTGTTTCGCTCTCTTTCACCCTCCTTCGTCTTGTTTCGCTCTCTTTCACCCTCCTTCATCTCGTTTCGCTCCCTTTCACCCTCCTTTGTCTCGTTTCGCTCTCTTTCACCTTCCTTCGTCTCGTTTCACTCTCTTTCACCCTCCTTCGTATCGTTTCGCTCTCTTCCAACCTCCTTCATCTCGTTTCGCTCTCTTTCAACCTCCTTCGTCTAGTTTCGCTCTCTTTCACCCTCCTTCTTCTCGTTTCGCTCTGTTACACCCGCCTTCGTCTCGTTTCGCCCTCTTTCACCCTCCTTCGTCTCGTTTCACTCTCCTTCACCCTCCTTCGTCTCGTTTCGTTCTCTTTCACCCTCCTTCGTCTCGCTCCGCTCTCTTTCACCCTCCTTCGACTCCTTTCGCTCTCTTTCACCCTCCTTCGTCTCGTTTCGCTCTCTTTCACCCTCCTTCCTCTCGTTTCGCTCTCTTTCAACCTCCTTCTTCTCGTTTCGCTCTCTTTCACCCTCCTTTGTCTCGTTTCGCTCTCTTTGACCCTCCTTCATCTCGTTTCGCTCTCTTTCACCCTCCTTCATCTCGTTTCGCTCTCTTTCACCCTCCTTATTCTCGTTTCGCTCACTTTCACCCTCCTTCGTCTCGTTCCGCTCTCCTTCACCCTCCTTTGTCTCGTTTCAGTCTCTTTCACCCTCATTCGTCCCGTTCCACTCTCTTTCACCCTCCTTCCACTCCTTTCACTCTCTTTCAGCCTCCTTTATCTCATTTCGCTCTCTTTCACCCTCCTTCGTCTCCTTTCGCTCTCTTTCACCCTCCTTCGTCTCGTTTCGCTCTCTTTCACCCTCCACCATCTCGTTTCGCTCTCTTTCACCCTCCTTCGTCTCGTTTCGCTCTCTTTCACGCTCCTTCGTCTTGTTTCGCTCTCTTGCACCCGCCTTCGTCTCGGTTCGCCCTCTTTCACCCTCCTTTGTCTTGTTTCGCTCTCTTTCACCCTCCTTCGTCTCGTTTCGCTCTCTTTCACCTACCTTCATCTCGTTTCGCTCTCTTTCACCCACCATCGTCTGGTTTCGCTCTCTTTCACCCTCCTTCATCTCGTTTCGCTCTCTTTCACCCTCCTTCATCTCGTTTCGGTCTCTTTCACCCTCCTTATTCTCGTTTCGCTCACTTTCACCCTCCTTCGTCTCGTTCCGCTCTCGTTCACCCTCCTTCGTCTCGTTTCGATCTCTTTCACCCTCCTTCGTCTCGTTCCACTCTCTTTCACCCTCCTTCGACTCCTTTCACTCTCTTTCACCCTCCTTCGTCTCCTTTCGCTCTCTTTCACCCTCCTTCGTCTCGTTTCGCTCTCTTTCACCCTCCATCGTCTCGTTTCGCTCTCTTTCACCCTCCTTCGTCTAGTTTCGCTCTCTTTCACGCTCCTTCGTCAAGTTTCGCTCTGTTGCACCCGCCTTCGTCTCGTTTCGCCCTCTTTCACCCTCCTTCGTCTTGTTTTGCTCTCTTTCACCCTCCTTCGTCTCGTTTCGCTCTCTTTCACCTACCTTCATCTCGTTTCGCTCTCTTTCACCCACCATCGTCTGGTTTCGCTCTCTTTCACCCTCCTTCGTCTTGTTACGCTCTCTTTCACCCTCCTTCGTCTCGTTTCGCTCTCTTTCACCCTCCTTCATCTCGTTTTGCTCCCTTTCACCCTCCTTTGTCTCGTTTCGCTCTCTTTCACCTTCCTTCATCTCGTTTCACTCTCTTTCACCCTCCTTCGTATCGTTTCGCTCTGTTACACCCGCCTTCGTCTCGTTTCGCCCTCTTTCACCCTCCTTCGTCTCGTTTCACTCTCTTTCACCCTCCTTCGTCTCGTTTCGCCCTCTTTCACCCTCCTTCGTCTTGTTTCGCTCTCTTTCACCCTCCATCGTCTCGTTTCGCTCTCTTTCACCCTCCTTCATCTCGTTTCGCTCACTTTCACCTTCCTTCATCTCGTTTCGCTCTCTTTCACCCTCCTTCGTCTTGTTTCGGTCTCTTTCACACTCCTTTGCCTTGTTTCGCTCTCTTTCACCCACCTTCATCTTGTTTCGCTCTCTTTCACCCTCCTTCGTCTCGTTTTGTTCTCTTTCACCCGCCATCGTCTCGTTTCGCTCTCTTTGACCCTCCTTCGTCTCGTTTTGCTCTCTTTCATACTCATTCGTCTTGTTTCGCTCTGTTTTACAATCCTTCATCTCGTTTTGTTCTCTTTCACCCTTCTTCGTCTCGTTTCGCTCTCTTTCACCCTCCTTCGTCTTGTTTCGCTCTGTTCCACCCGCCTTCGTCTCGTTTCGCCCCCTTTCACCCTCCTTCTTCTCGTTTCACTCTCTTTCACACTCCTTCGTCTCGTTTCATTCTCTTTCACCCTCCTTCGTCTCGCTCCACTCTCTTTCACCCTCCTTCGACTCCTTTCGCTCTCTTTCACCCTCCTTCGTCTCGTTTCGCTCTCTTTCACCCTCCTTCGTCTCGTTTCGCTCTCTTTCACCCTCCTTCATCTCGTTTTGCTCTCTTTCACCTTCCTTCCTCTCGTTTCGCTGTCTTTCACCCTCCTTCGTCTTGTTTCGCTCTCTTTCAACCTCCTGCGTCTCGTTTCGCTCTCTTTCACCCTCCACCGTCTCGTTTCGCTCTCTTTCACCCTCCTTCGTCTCGTTTCGCTCTCTTTCAGCCTCCTTCGTCTTGTATCGCTCTGTTGCACCCGCCTTCGTCTCGTTTCGCCCTCTTTCACCCTCCTTCGTCTTGTTTCGCTCTCGTTCGCTCTCCTTCGTCTCGCTTCGCTCTCTTTCACCCTCCTTCCTCTCGTTTCGCTCTCTTTCAACCTCCTTCTTCTCGTTTCGCTCTCTTTCACCCTCCTTTGTCTCGTTTCGCTCTCTTTGACCCTCCTTCATCTCGTTTCGCTCTCTTTCACCCTCCTTCATCTCGTTTCGCTCTCTTTCACCCTCCTTATTCTCGTTTCGCTCACTTTCACCCTCCTTCGTCTCGTTCCGCTCTCTTTCACCCTCCTTCGTCTCATTTCGGTCTCTTTCACCCTCCTTCGTCTCGTTCCACTCTCTTTCACTCTCCTTCGACTCCTTTCGCTCTCTTTCACCCTCCTTTATCTCATTTCGCTCTCTTTCACCCTCCTTCGTCTCCTTTCGCTCTCTTTCACCCTCCTTCGTCTCGCTTCGCTCTCTTTCACCCTCCACCGTCTCGTTTCGCGCTCTTTCAGCCTCCTTCGTCTCGTTTCGCTCTCTTTCACGCTCCTTCCTATTGTTTCGCTCTCTTGCACACGCCTTCGTCTCGTTTCGCCCTCTTTCACCCTCCTTCGTCTTGGTTCGCTCTCTTTCACCCTCCTTCGACTCGTTTCGCTCTCTTTCACCTACCTTCATCTCGTTTCGCTCTCTTTCACCCACCATCGTCTGGTTTCGCTCTCTTTCACCCTCCTTCGTCTTGTTTCGCTCTCTTTCACCCTCCTTCGTCTTGTTTCGCTCTCTTTCACCCTCCTTCATCTCGTTTCGCTCCCTTTCACCCTCCTTTGTCTCGTTTCGCTCTCTTTCACCTTCCTTCGTCTCGTTTCACTCTCTTTCACCCTCCTTCGTATCGTTTCGCTCTCTTCCAACCTCCTTCATCTCGTTTCGCTCTCTTTCAACCTCCTTCGTCTAGTTTCGCTCTCTTTCACCCTCCTTCTTCTCGTTTCGCTCTGTTACACCCGCCTTCGTCTCGTTTCGCCCTCTTTCACCCTCCTTCGTCTCGTTTCACTCTCCTTCACCCTCCTTCGTCTCGTTTCGTTCTCTTTCACCCTCCTTCGTCTCGCTCCGCTCTCTTTCACCCTCCTTCGACTCCTTTCGCTCTCTTTCACCCTCCTTCGTCTCGTTTCGCTCTCTTTCACCCTCCTTCCTCTCGTTTCGCTCTCTTTCAACCTCCTTCTTCTCGTTTCGCTCTCTTTCACCCTCCTTTGTCTCGTTTCGCTCTCTTTGACCCTCCTTCATCTCGTTTCGCTCTCTTTCACCCTCCTTCATCTCGTTTCGCTCTCTTTCACCCTCCTTATTCTCGTTTCGCTCACTTTCACCCTCCTTCGTCTCGTTCCGCTCTCCTTCACCCTCCTTTGTCTCGTTTCAGTCTCTTTCACCCTCATTCGTCCCGTTCCACTCTCTTTCACCCTCCTTCCACTCCTTTCACTCTCTTTCAGCCTCCTTTATCTCATTTCGCTCTCTTTCACCCTCCTTCGTCTCCTTTCGCTCTCTTTCACCCTCCTTCGTCTCGTTTCGCTCTCTTTCACCCTCCACCATCTCGTTTCGCTCTCTTTCACCCTCCTTCGTCTCGTTTCGCTCTCTTTCACGCTCCTTCGTCTTGTTTCGCTCTCTTGCACCCGCCTTCGTCTCGGTTCGCCCTCTTTCACCCTCCTTTGTCTTGTTTCGCTCTCTTTCACCCTCCTTCGTCTCGTTTCGCTCTCTTTCACCTACCTTCATCTCGTTTCGCTCTCTTTCACCCACCATCGTCTGGTTTCGCTCTCTTTCACCCTCCTTCGTCTTGTTTCGCTCTCTTTCACCCTCCTTCGTCTCGTTTCGCTCTCTTTCACCCTCCTTCATCTCGTTTCGCTCCCTTTCAACCTCCTTTGTCTCGTTTCGCTCTCTTTCACCTTCCTTCGACTCGTTTCACTCTCTTTCACCCTCCTTCGTATCGTTTCGCTCTCTTCCAACCTCCTTCATCTCGTTTCGCTCTCTTTCAACCTCCTTCGTCTCGTTTCGGTCTCTTTCACCCTCCTTCTTCTCGTTTCGCTCTGTTACACCCGCCTTCGTCTCGTTTCGCCCTCTTTCACCCTCCTTCGTCTCGTTTCACTCTCTTTCACCCTCCTTCGTCTCGTTTCGTTCTCTTTCACCCTCCTTCGTCTCGCTCCGCTCTCTTTCACCCTCCTTCGACTCCTTTCGCTCTCTTTCACAATCCTTCGTCTCGTTTTGCTCTGTTTCACACTCCTTCATCTCGTTTTGCTCTCTTTCACTCTCCTTCGTCTCGTTTCGCTCTCTTTCACCCTCCTTCGTCTCGTTTCGCTCTCTTTCACCCTCCTTCATCTCGTTTCGCTCCCTTTCACCCTCCTTTGTCTCGTTTCGCTCTATTTCACCTTCCTTCGTCTCGTTTCACTCTCTTTCACCCTCCTTCGTATCGTTTCGCTCTCTTCCAACCTCCTTCATCTCGTTTCGCTCTCTTTCAACCTCCTTCGTCTTGTTTCGCTCTCTTTCACCCTCCTTCTTCTCGTTTCGCTCTGTTACACCCGCCTTCGTCTCGTTTCGCCCTCTTTCACCCTCCTTCGTCTCGTTTCACTCTCTTTCACCCTCCTTCGTCTCGTTTCGTTCTCTTTCACCCTCCTTCGTCTCGCTCCGCTCTCTTTCACCCTCCTTCGACTCCTTTCGCTCTCTTTTTCCCTCCTTCGTCTCGTTTCGCTTTGTTTCACACTCCTTCGTCTCGTTTTGCTCTCTTTCACTCTCCTTCGTCTCGTTTCGCTCTCTTTCAACCTTCTTCGTCTTGTTTCGCTCTGTTGCACTCGCCTTTGTTTCGTTTCGCCCTCTTTCACCCTCCTTCGTGTTGTTTCGCTCTCTTTCACCCTCCTTCGTCTCGTTTCGCTCTCTTTCACCCTCCTTCCTCTCGTTTCGCTCTCTTTCAACCTCCTTCTTCTCGTTTCGCTCTCTTTCACCCTCCTTTGCCTCGTTTCGCTCTCTTTGACCCTCCTTCATCTCGTTTCGCTCTCTTTCACCCTCCTTCATCTCGTTTCGCTCTCTTTCACCCTTCTTATTCTCGTTTCGCTCACTTTCACCCTCCATCGTCTCGTTCCGCTCTCCTTCACCCTCCTTCGTCTCGTTTCGGTCTCTTTCACCCTCCTTCGTGTCGTTTCGCTCTCCTTCACCCTCCTTCGTCTTGTTTCGCTCTCTTTCACCCTCCTTCGTCTCGTTTCGCTCTCTTTCACCCTCCTTCCTCTCGTTTCGCTCTCTTTCAACCTCCTTCTTCTCGTTTCGCTCTCTTTCACCCTCCTTTGTCTCGTTTCGCTCTCTTTGACCCTACTTCATCTCGTTTCGCTCTCTTTCACCCTCCTTCATCTCGTTTCGCTCTCTTTCACCCTCCTTATTCTCGTTTCGCTCACTTTCACCCTCCTTCGTCTCGTTCCGCTCTCCTTCACCCTCCTTTGTCTCGTTTCAGTCTCTTTCACCCTCATTCGTCCCGTTCCACTCTCTTTCACCCTCCTTCCACTCCTTTCACTCTCTTTCACCCTCCTTTATCTCATTTCGCTCTCTTTCACCCTCCTTCGTCTCCTTTCGCTCTCTTTCACCCTCCTTCGTCTCGTTTCGCTCTCTTTCACCCTCCACCATCTCGTTTCGCTCTCTTTCACCCTCCTTCGTCTCGTTTCGCTCTCTTTCACGTTCCTTCGTCTTGTTTCGCTCTCTTGCACCCGCCTTCGTCTCGGTTCGCCCTCTTTCACCCTCCTTCGTTTTGTTTCGCTCTCTTTCACCCTCCTTCGTCTCGTTTCGCTCTCTTTCACCTACCTTCATCTCGTTTCGCTCTCTTTCACCCACCATCGTCTGGTTTCGCTCTCTTTCACCCTCCTTCGTCTTGTTTCGCTCTCTTTCACCCTCCTTCGTCTCGTTTCGCTCGCTTTCACCCTCCTTCATCTCGTTTCGCTCCCTTTCACCCTCCTTTGTCTCGTTTCGCTCTCTTTCACCTTCCTTCGTCTCGTTTCACTCTCTTTCACCCTCCTTCGTATCGTTTCGCTCTCTTCCAACCTCCTTCATCTCGTTTCGCTCTCTTTCAACCTCCTTCGTCTCGTTTCGGTCTCTTTCACCCTCCTTCTTCTCGTTTCGCTCTGTTACAACCGCCTTCGTCTCGTTTCGCCCTCTTTCACCCTCCTTCGTCTCGTTTCACTCTCTTTCACCCTCCTTCGTCTCGTTTCGTTCTCTTTCACCCTCCTTCGTCTCGCTCCGCTCTCTTTCACCCTCCTTCGACTCCTTTCGCTCTCTTTCACAATTCTTCGTCTCGTTTCGCTCTGTTTCACACTCCTTCATCTCGTTTTGCTCTCTTTCACTCTCCTTCGTCTCGTTTCGCTCTCTTTCACCCTCCTTCGTCTCGTTTCGCTCTCTTTCACCCTCCTTCATCTCGTTTCGCTCCCTTTCACCCTCCTTTGTCTCGTTTCGCTCTATTTCACCTTCCTTCGTCTCGTTTCACTCTCTTTCACCCTCCTTCGTATCGTTTCGCTCTCTTCCAACCTCCTTCATCTCGTTTCGCTCTCTTTCAACCTCCTTCGTCTCGTTTCGCTCTCTTTCACCCTCCTTCTTCTCGTTTCGCTCTGTTACACCCGCCTTCGTCTCGTTTCGCCCTCTTTCACCCTCCTTCGTCTCGTTTCACTCTCTTTCACCCTCCTTCGTCTCGTTTCGTTCTCTTTCACCCTCCTTCGTCTCGCTCCGCTCTCTTTCACCCTCCTTCGACTCCTTTCGCTCTCTTTTTCCCTCCTTCGTCTCGTTTCGCTTTGTTTCACACTCCTTCGTCTCGTTTTGCTCTCTTTCACTCTCCTTCGTCTCGTTTCGCTCCCTTTCAACCTTCTTCGTCTTGTTTCGCTCTGTTGCACACGCCTTTGTTTCGTTTCGCCCTCTTTCACCCTCCTTCGTGTTGTTTCGCTCTCTTTCACCCTCCTTCATCTCGTTTCGCTCTCTTTCACCCTCCTTCCTCTCGTTTCGCTCTCTTTCAACCTCCTTCTTCTCGTTTCGCTCTCTTTCACCCTCCTTTGTCTCGTTTCGCTCTCTTTGACCCTCCTTCATCTCGTTTCGCTCTCTTTCACCCTCCTTCATCTCATTTCGCTCTCTTTCACCCTTCTTATTCTCGTTTCGCTCACTTTCACCCTCCTTCGTCTCGTTCCGCTCTCCTTCACCCTCCTTCGTCTCGTTTCGGTCTCTTTCACCCTCCTTCGTCTCGTTCCACTCTCTTTCACCCTCCTTCGACTCCTTTCACTCTCTTTCACCCTCCTTTATCTCATTTCGCTCTCTTTCACCCTCCTTCGTCTCCTTTCGCTCTCTTTCACCCTCCTTCGTCTCGTTTCGCTCTCTTTCACCCTCCACCGTCTCGTTTCGCTCTCTTTCACCCTCCTTCGTCTCGTTTCGCTCTCTTTCACGCTCCTTCGTCTTGTTTCGCTCTCTTGCACCCGCCTTCGTCTCGGTTCGCCCTCTTTCACCCTCCTTCGTCTTGTTTCGCTCTCTTTCACCCTCCTTCGTCTCGTTTCGCTCTCTTTCACCTACCTTCATCTCGTTTCGCTCTCTTTCACCCACCATCGTCTGGTTTCGCTCTCTTTCACCCTCCTTCATCTTGTTTCGCTCTCTTTCACCCTCCTTCGTCTCGTTTCGCTCTCTTTCACCCTCCTTTGTCTCGTTTCGCTCTCTTCCAACCTCCTTCATCTCGTTTCGCTCTCTTTCAACCTCCTTCGTCTCGTTTCGCTCTCTTTCACCCTCCTTCTTCTCGTTTCGCTCTGTTACACCCGCCTTCGTCTCATTTCGCCCTCTTTCACCCTCCTTCGTCTCGTTTCACTCTCTTTCACCCTCCTTCGTCTCGTTTCGCTCTGTTACGCCCGCCTTCGTCTCGTTTCGCCCTCTTTCACCCTCCTTCGTCTCGTTTCACTCTCTTTCACCCTCCTTCGTCTCGTTTCGTTCTCATTCACCCTCCTTCCTCTCGCTCCGCTCTCTTTCACCCTCCTTCGACTCCTTTCGCTCTCTTTCACCCTCCTTCGTCTCGTTTCGCTCTGTTTCACACTCCTTCGTCTCGTTTTGCTCTCTTTCACCCTCCTTCGTCTCGTTTCGCTCTCTTTCACGCTCCTTCGTCTTGTTTCGCTCTCTTGCACCCGCCTTCGTCTCGGTTCGCCCTCTTTCACCCTCCTTCGTCTTGTTTCGCTCTCTTTCACCCTCCTTCGTCTCGTTTCGCTCTCTTTCACCTACCTTCATCTCGTTTCGCTCTCTTTCACCCACCATCGTCTGGTTTCGCTCTCTTTCACCCTCCTTCATCTTGTTTCGCTCTCTTTCACCCTCCTTCGTCTCGTTTCGCTCTCTTTCACCCTCCTTTGTCTCGTTTCGCTCTCTTCCAACCTCCTTCATCTCGTTTCGCTCTCTTTCAACCTCCTTCGTCTCGTTTCGCTCTCTTTCACCCTCCTTCTTCTCGTTTCGATCTGTTACACCCGCCTTCGTCTCGTTTCGCCCTCTTTCACCCTCCTTCGTCTCGTTTCACTCTCTTTCACCCTCCTTCGTCTCGTTTCGCTCTGTTACACCCGCCTTCGTCTCGTTTCGCCCTCTTTCACCCTCCTTCGTCTCGTTTCACTCTCTTTCACCCTCCTTCGTCTCGTTTCATTCTCATTCACCCTCCTTCGTCTCGCTCCGCTCTCTTTCACCCTCCTTCGACTCCTTTCGCTCTCTTTTTCCCTCCTTCGTCTCGTTTCGCTTTGTTTCACACTCCTTCGTCTCGTTTTGCTCTCTTTCACTCTCCTTCGTCTCGTTTCGCTCTCTTTCAACCTTCTTCGTCTTGTTTCGCTCTGTTGCACTCGTCTTTGTTTCGTTTCGCCCTCTTTCACCCTCCTTCGTGTTGTTTCGCTCTCTTTCACCCTCCTTCGTCTCGTTTCGCTCTCTTTCACCCTCCTTCCTCTCGTTTCGCTCTCTTTCAACCTCCTTCTTCTCGTTTCGCTCTCTTTCACCCTCCTTTGCCTCGTTTCGCTCTCTTTGACCCTCCTTCATCTCGTTTCGCTCTCTTTCACCCTCCTTCATCTCGTTTCGCTCTCTTTCACCCTTCTTATTCTCGTTTCGCTCACTTTCACCCTCCATCGTCTCGTTCCGCTCTCCTTCACCCTCCTTCGTCTCGTTTCGGTCTCTTTCACCCTCCTTCGTCTCGTTTCGCTCTCCTTCACCCTCCTTCGTCTTGTTTCGCTCTCTTTCACCCTCCTTCGTCTCGTTTCGCTCTCTTTCACCCTCCTTCCTCTCGTTTCGCTCTCTTTCAACCTCCTTCTTCTCGTTTCGCTCTCTTTCACCCTCCTTTGTCTCGTTTCGCTCTCTTTGACCCTCCTTCATCTCGTTTCGCTCTCTTTCACCCTCCTTCATCTCGTTTCGCTCTCTTTCACCCTCCTTATTCTCGTTTCGCTCACTTTCACCCTCCTTCGTCTCGTTCCGCTCTCCTTCACCCTCCTTTGTCTCGTTTCAGTCTCTTTCACCCTCATTCGTCCCGTTCCACTCTCTTTCACCCTCCTTCCACTCCTTTCACTCTCTTTCACCCTCCTTTATCTCATTTCGCTCTCTTTCACCCTCCTTCGTCTCCTTTCGCTCTCTTTCACCCTCCTTCGTCTCGTTTCGCTCTCTTTCACCCTCCACCATCTCGTTTCGCTCTCTTTCACCCTCCTTCGTCTCGTTTCGCTCTCTTTCACGCTCCTTCGTCTTGTTTCGCTCTCTTGCACCCGCCTTCGTCTCGGTTCGCCCTCTTTCACCCTCCTTCGTTTTGTTTCGCTCTCTTTCACCCTCCTTCGTCTCGTTTCGCTCTCTTTCACCTACCTTCATCTCGTTTCGCTCTCTTTCACCCACCATCGTCTGGTTTCGCTCTCTTTCACCCTCCTTCGTCTTGTTTCGCTCTCTTTCACCCTCCTTCGTCTCGTTTCGCTCGCTTTCACCCTCCTTCATCTCGTTTCGCTCCCTTTCACCCTCCTTTGTCTCGTTTCGCTCTCTTTCACCTTCCTTCGTCTCGTTTCACTCTCTTTCACCCTCCTTCGTATCGTTTCGCTCTCTTCCAACCTCCTTCGTCTCGTTTCGCTCTCTTTCAACCTCCTTCGTCTCGTTTCGGTCTCTTTCACCCTCCTTCTTCTCGTTTCGCTCTGTTACACCCGCCTTCGTCTCGTTTCGCCCTCTTTCACCCTCCTTCGTCTCGTTTCACTCTCTTTCACCCTCCTTCGTCTCGTTTCGTTCTCTTTCACCCTCCTTCGTCTCGCTCCGCTCTCTTTCACCCTCCTTCGACTCCTTTCGCTCTCTTTCACAATTCTTCGTCTCGTTTCGCTCTGTTTCACACTCCTTCATCTCGTTTTGCTCTCTTTCACTCTCCTTCGTCTCGTTTCGCTCTCTTTCACCCTCCTTCGCCTCGTTTCGCTCTCTTTCACCCTCCTTCATCTCGTTTCGCTCCCTTTCAACCTCCTTTGTCTCGTTTCGCTCTATTTCACCTTCCTTCGTCTCGTTTCACTCTCTTTCACCCTCCTTCGTATCGTTTCGCTCTCTTCCAACCTCCTTCATCTCGTTTCGCTCTCTTTCAACCTCCTTCGTCTCGTTTCGCTCTCTTTCACCCTCCTTCTTCTCGTTTCGCTCTGTTACACCCGCCTTCGTCTCGTTTCGCCCTCTTTCACCCTCCTTCGTCTCGTTTCACTCTCTTTCACCCTCCTTCGTCTCGTTTCGTTCTCTTTCACCCTCCTTCGTCTCGCTCTGCTCTCTTTCACCCTCCTTCGACTCCTTTCGCTCTCTTTTTCCCTCCTTCGTCTCGTTTCGCTTTGTTTCACACTCCTTCGTCTCGTTTTGCTCTCTTTCACTCTCCTTCGTCTCGTTTCGCTCCCTTTCAACCTTCTTCGTCTTGTTTCGCTCTGTTGCACACGCCTTTGTTTCGTTTCGCCCTCTTTCACCCTCCTTCGTGTTGTTTCGCTCTCTTTCACCCTCCTTCGTCTCGTTTCGCTCTCTTTCACCCTCCTTCCTCTCGTTTCGCTCTCTTTCAACCTCCTTCTTCTCGTTTCGCTCTCTTTCACCCTCCTTTGTCTCGTTTCGCTCTCTTTGACCCTCCTTCATCTCGTTTCGCTCTCTTTCACCCTCCTTCATCTCATTTCGCTCTCTTTCACCCTTCTTATTCTCGTTTCGCTCACTTTCACCCTCCTTCGTCTCGTTCCGCTCTCCTTCACCCTCCTTCGTCTCGTTTCGGTCTGTTTCACCCTCCTTCGTCTCGTTCCACTCTCTTTCACCCTCCTTCGACTCCTTTCACTCTCTTTCACCCTCCTTTATCTCATTTCGCTCTCTTTCACCCTCCTTCGTCTCCTTTCGCTCTCTTTCACCCTCCTTCGTCTCGTTTCGCTCTCTTTCACCCTCCACCGTCTCGTTTCGCTCTCTTTCACCCTCCTTCGTCTCGTTTCGCTCTCTTTCACGCTCCTTCGTCTTGTTTCGCTCTCTTGCACCCGCCTTCGTCTCGGTTCGCCCTCTTTCACCCTCCTTCGTCTTGTTTCGCTCTCTTTCACCCTCCTTCGTCTCGTTTCGCTCTCTTTCACCTACCTTCATCTCGTTTCGCTCTCTTTCACCCACCATCGTCTGGTTTCGCTCTCTTTCACCCTCCTTCATCTTGTTTCGCTCTCTTTCACCCTCCTTCGTCTCGTTTCGCTCTCTTTCACCCTCCTTTGTCTCGTTTCGCTCTCTTCCAACCTCCTTCATCTCGTTTCGCTCTCTTTCAACCTCCTTCGTCTCGTTTCGCTCTCTTTCACCCTCCTTCTTCTCGTTTCGCTCTGTTACACCCGCCTTCGTCTCATTTCGCCCTCTTTCACCCTCCTTCGTCTCGTTTCACTCTCTTTCACCCTCCTTCGTCTCGTTTCGCTCTGTTACGCCCGCCTTCGTCTCGTTTCGCCCTCTTTCACCCTCCTTCGTCTCGTTTCACTCTCTTTCACCCTCCTTCGTCTCGTTTCGTTCTCATTCACCCTCCTTCCTCTCGCTCCGCTCTCTTTTACCCTCCTTCGACTCCTTTCGCTCTCTTTCACCCTCCTTCGTCTCGTTTCGCTCTGTTTCACACTCCTTCGTCTCGTTTTGCTCTCTTTCACCCTCCTTCGTCTCGTTTCGCTCTCTTTCACGCTCCTTCGTCTTGTTTCGCTCTCTTGCACCCGCCTTCGTCTCGGTTCGCCCTCTTTCACCCTCCTTCGTCTTGTTTCGCTCTCTTTCACCCTCCTTCGTCTCGTTTCGCTCTCTTTCACCTACCTTCATCTCGTTTCGCTCTCTTTCACCCACCATCGTCTGGTTTCGCTCTCTTTCACCCTCCTTCATCTTGTTTCGCTCTCTTTCACCCTCCGTCGTCTCGTTTCGCTCTCTTTCACCCTCCTTTGTCTCGTTTCGCTCTCTTCCAACCTCCTTCATCTCGTTTCGCTCTCTTTCAACCTCCTTCGTCTCGTTTCGCTCTCTTTCACCCTCCTTCTTCTCGTTTCGCTCTGTTACACCCGCCTTCGTCTCGTTTCGCCCTCTTTCACCCTCCTTCGTCTCGTTTCACTCTCTTTCACCCTCCTTCGTCTCGTTTCGCTCTGTTACACCCGCCTTCGTCTCGTTTCGCCCTCTTTCACCCTCCTTCGTCTCGTTTCACTCTCTTTCACCCTCCTTCGTCTCGTTTCATTCTCATTCACCCTCCTTCGTCTCGCTCCGCTCTCTTTCACCCTCCTTCGACTCCTTTCACTCTCTTTCACCCTCCTTCGTCTCGTTTCGCTGTGTTTCACACTCCTTCGTCTCGTTTTGCTCTCTTTCACTCTCCTTCGTCTCGTTTCGCTCTCTTTCACCCTCCTTCGTCTATTTTCGCTCTGTTGCACTCGCCTGTGTCTCGTTTCGCCCTCTTTCACCCTCCTTCGTCTTGTTTCGCTCTCTTTCACCCTCCTTCGTCTCGTTTCGCTCTCTTTCACCCTCCTTCCTCTCGTTTCGCTCTCTTTCAACCTCCTTCTTCTCGTTTCGCTCTCTTTCACCCTCCTTTGTCTCGTTTCGCTCTCTTTGACCCTCCTTCATCTCGTTTCGCTCTCTTTCACCCTCCTTCATCTCGTTTCGGTCTCTTTCACCCTCCTTATTCTCGTTTCGCTCACTTTCACCCTCCTTCGTCTCGTTCCGCTCTCGTTCACCCTCCTTCGTCTCGTTTCGATCTCTTTCA
This sequence comes from Scyliorhinus torazame, assembly GCF_047496885.1. Taxonomy (NCBI): domain Eukaryota; kingdom Metazoa; phylum Chordata; class Chondrichthyes; order Carcharhiniformes; family Scyliorhinidae; genus Scyliorhinus; species Scyliorhinus torazame. Next base: position 135,226,146 of record NC_092727.1, read on the forward strand.
CCCTCCTTCGTCTCGTTCCACTCTCTTTCACCCTCCTTCGACTCCTTTCACTCTCTTTCACCCTCCTTCGTCTCCTTTCGCTCTCTTTCACCCTCCTTCGTCTCGTTTCGCTCTCTTTCACCCTCCATCGTCTCGTTTCGCTCTCTTTCACCCTCCTTCGTCTAGTTTCGCTCTGTTTCACGCTCCTTCGTCTTGTTTCGCTCTGTTGCACCCGCCTTCGTCTCGTTTCGCCCTCTTTCACCCTCCTTCGTCTTGTTTTGCTCTCTTTCACCCTCCTTCGTCTCGTTTCGCTCTCTTTCACCTACCTTCATCTCGTTTCGCTCTCTTTCACCCACCATCGTCTGGTTTCGCTCTCTTTCACCCTCCTTCGTCTTGTTTCGCTCTCTTTCACCCTCCTTCGTCTCGTTTCGCTCTCTTTCACCCTCCTTCATCTCGTTTCGCTCCCTTTCACCCTCCTTTGTCTCGTTTCGCTCTCTTTCACCTTCCTTCGTCTCGTTTCACTCTCTTTCACCCTCCTTCGTATCGTTTCGCTCTCTTCCAACCTCCTTCATCTTGTTTCGCTCTCTTTCAACTTCCTTCGTCTCGTTTCGCTCTCTTTCACCCTCCTTCTTCTCGTTTCGCTCTGTTACACCCGCCTTCGTCTCGTTTCGCCCTCTTTCACCCTCCTTCGTCTCGTTTCACTCTCTTTCACCCTCCTTCGTCTCGTTTCGCCCTCTTTCACCCTCCTTCGTCTTGTTTCGCTCTCTTTCACCCTCCATCGTCTCGTTTCGCTCTCTTTCACCCTCCTTCATCTCGTTTCGCTCACTTTCACCTTCCTTCATCTCGTTTCGCTCTCTTTCACCCTCCTTCGTCTTGTTTCGGTCTCTTTCACACTCCTTTGCCTTGTTTCGCTCTCTTTCACCCACCTTCATCTTGTTTCGCTCTCTTTCACCCTCCTTCGTCTCGTTTTGTTCTCTTTCACCCGCCATCGTCTCGTTTCGCTCTCTTTGACTCTCCTTCGTCTCGTTTAGCTCTCTTTCATACTCATTCGTCTTGTTTCGCTCTGATTTACACTCCTTCATCTCGTTTTGTTCTCTTTCACCCTTCTTCGTCTCGTTTCGCTCTCTTTTACCCTCCTTCGTCTTGTTTCGCTCTGTTCCACCCGCCTTCGTCTCGTTTCGCCCCCTTTCACGCTCCTTCTTCTCGTTTCACTCTCTTTCACACTCCTTCGTCTCGTTTCATTCTCTTTCACCCTCCTTCGTCTCGCTCCACTCTCTTTCACCCTCCTTCGACTCCTTTCGCTCTCTTTCACCCTCCTTCGTCTCGTTTCGCTCTCTTTCACCCTCCTTCGTCTCGTTTCGCTCTCTTTCACCCTCCTTCATCTCGTTTTGCTCTCTTTCACCTTCCTTCCTCTCGTTTCGCTGACTTTCACCCTCCTTCGTCTTGTTTCGCTCTCTTTCACCCTCCTTCGTCTCGTTTCGCTCTCTTTCACCCTCCACCGTCTCGTTTCGCTCTCTTTCACCCTCCTTCGTCTCGTTTCGCTCTCTTTCAGCCTCCTTTGTCTTGTATCGCTCTGTTGCACCCGCCTTCGTCTCGTTTCGCCCTCTTTCACCCTCCTTCGTCTTGTTTCGCTCTCGTTCGCCCTCCTTCGTCTCGCTTCGCTCTCTTTCACCCTCCTTCCTCTCGTTTCGCTCTCTTTCAACCTCCTTCTTCTCGTTTCGCTCTCTTTCACCCTCCTTTGTCTCGTTTCGCTCTCTTTGACCCTCCTTCATCTCGTTTCGCTCTCTTTCACCCTCCTTCATCTCGTTTCGCTCTCTTTCACCCTCCTTATTCTCGTTTCGCTCACTTTCACCCTCCTTCGTCTCGTTCCGCTCTCTTTCACCCTCCTTCGTCTCGTTTCGGTCTCTTTCACCCTCCTTCGTCTCGTTCCACTCTCTTTCACTCTCCTTCGACTCCTTTCGCTCTCTTTCACCCTCCTTTGTCTCGTTTCGCTCTCTTTGACCCTCCTTCATCTCGTTTCGCTCTCTTTCACCCTCCTTCATCTCGTTTCGCTCTCTTTCACCCTCCTTATTCTCGTTTCGCTCACTTTCACCCTCCTTCGTCTCGTTCCGCTCTCCTTCACCCTCCTTTGTCTCGTTTCAGTCTCTTTCACCCTCATTCGTCCCGTTCCACTCTCTTTCACCCTCCTTCCACTCCTTTCACTCTCTTTCACCCTCCTTTATCTCATTTCGCTCTCTTTCACCCTCCTTCGTCTCCTTTCGCTCTCTTTCACCCTCCTTCGTCTCGTTTCGCTCTCTTTCACCCTCCACCATCTCGTTTCGCTCTCTTTCACCCTCCTTCGTCTCGTTTCGCTCTCTTTCACGCTCCTTCGTCTTGTTTCGCTCTCTTGCACCCGCCTTCGTCTCGGTTCGCCCTCTTTCACCCTCCTTCGTTTTGTTTCGCTCTCTTTCACCCTCCTTCGCTCTCTTTCACCTACCTTCATCTCGTTTCGCTCTCTTTCACCCACCATCGTCTGGTTTCGCTCTCTTTCACCCTCCTTCGTCTTGTTTCGCTCTCATTCACCCTCCTTCGTCTCGTTTCGCTCTCTTTCACCCTCCTTCATCTCGTTTCGCTCCCTTTCACCCTCCTTTGTCTCGTTTCGCTCTCTTTCACCTTCCTTCGTCTCGTTTCACTCTCTTTCACCCTCCTTCGTATCGTTTCGCTCTCTTCCAACCTCCTTCATCTCGTTTCGCTCTCTTTCAACCTCCTTCGTCTCGTTTCGGTCTCTTTCACCCTCCTTCTTCTCGTTTCGCTCTGTTACACCCGCCTTCGTCTCGTTTCGCCCTCTTTCACCCTCCTTCGTCTCGTTTCACTCTCTTTCACCCTCCTTCGTCTCGTTTCGTTCTCTTTCACCCTCCTTCGTCTCGCTCCGCTCTCTTTCACCCTCCTTCGACTCCTTTCGCTCTCTTTCACAATCCTTCGTCTCGTTTCGCTCTGTTTCACACTCCTTCATCTCGTTTTGCTCTCTTTCACTCTCCTTCGTCTCGTTTCGCTCTCTTTCACCCTCCTTCGTCTCGTTTCGCTCTCTTTCACCCTCCTTCATCTCGTTTCGCTCCCTTTCACCCTCCTTTGTCTCGTTTCGCTCTATTTCACCTTCCTTCGTCTCGTTTCACTCTCTTTCACCCTCCTTCGTATCGTTTCGCTCTCTTCCAACCTCCTTCATCTCGTTTCGCTCTCTTTCAACCTCCTTCGTCTCGTTTCGCTCTCTTTCACCCTCCATCTTCTCGTTTCGCTCTGTTACACCCGCCTTCGTCTCGTTTCGCCCTCTTTCACCCTCCTTCGTCTCGTTTCACTCTCTTTCACCCTCCTTCGTCTCGTTTCGTTCTCTTTCACCCTCCTTCGTCTCGCTCCGCTCTCTTTCACCCTCCTTCGACTCCTTTCGCTCTCTTTTTCCCTCCTTCGTCTCGTTTCGCTTTGTTTCACACTCCTTCGTCTCGTTTTGCTCTCTTTCACTCTCCTTCGTCTCGTTTCGCTCTCTTTCAACCTTCTTCGTCTTGTTTCGCTCTGTTGCACTCGCCTTTGTTTCGTTTCGCCCTCTTTCACCCTCCTTCGTGTTGTTTCGCTCTCTTTCACCCTCCTTCGTCTCGTTTCGCTCTCTTTCACCCTCCTTCCTCTGGTTTCGCTCTCTTTCAACCTCCTTCTTCTCGTTTCGCTCTCTTTCACCCTCCTTTGTCTCGTTTCGCTCTCTTTGACCCTCCTTCATCTCGTTTCGCTCTCTTTCACCCTCCTTCATCTCATTTCGCTCTCTTTCACCCTTCTTATTCTCGTTTCGCTCACTTTCACCCTCCTTCGTCTCGTTCCGCTCTCCTTCACCCTCCTTCGTCTCGTTTCGGTCTCTTTCACCCTCCTTCGTCTCGTTCCACTCTCTTTCACCCTCCTTCGACTCCTTTCACTCTCTTTCACCCTCCTTTATCTCATTTCGCTCTCTTTCACCCTCCTTCGTCTCCTTTCGCTCTCTTTCACCCTCCTTCGTCTCGTTTCGCTCTCTTTCACCCTCCACCGTCTTGTTTCGCTCTCTTTCACCCTCCTTCGTCTCGTTTCGCTCTCTTTCACGCTCCTTCGTTTTGTTTCGCTCTCTTGCACCCGCCTTCGTCTCGGTTCGCCCTCTTTCACCCTCCTTCGTCTTGTTTCGCTCTCTTTCACCCTCCTTCGTCTCGTTTCGCTCTCTTTCACCTACCTTCATCTCGTTTCGCTCTCTTTCACCCACCATCGTCTGGTTTCGCTCTCTTTCACCCTCCTTCATCTTGTTTCGCTCTCATTCACCCTCCTTCGTCTCGTTTCGCTCTCTTTCACCCTCCTTTGTCTCGTTTCGCTCTCTTCCAACCTCCTTCATCTCGTTTCGCTCTCTTTCAACCTCCTTCGTCTCGTTTCGCTCTCTTTCACCCTCCTTCTTCTCGTTTCGCTCTGTTACACCCGCCTTCGTCTCATTTCGCCCTCTTTCACCCTCCTTCGTCTCGTTTCACTCTCTTTCACCCTCCTTCGTCTCGTTTCGCTCTGTTACACCCGCCTTCGTCTCGTTTCGCCCTCTTTCACCCTCCTTCGTCTCGTTTCACTCTCTTTCACCCTCCTTCGTCTCGTTTCGTTCTCATTCACCCTCCTTCCTCTCGCTCCGCTCTCTTTCACCCTCCTTCGACTCCTTTCGCTCTCTTTCACCCTCCTTCGTCTCGTTTCGCTCTGTTTCACACTCCTTCGTCTCGTTTTGCTCTCTTTCACCCTCCTTCGTCTCGTTTCGCTCTCTTTCACGCTCCTTCGTCTTGTTTCGCTCTCTTGCACCCGCCTTCGTCTCGGTTCGCCCTCTTTCACCCTCCTTCGTCTTGTTTCGCTCTCTTTCACCCTCCTTCGTCTCGTTTCGCTCTCTTTCACCTACCTTCATCTCGTTTCGCTCTCTTTCACCCACCATCGTCTGGTTTCGCTCTCTTTCACCCTCCTTCATCTTGTTTCGCTCTCTTTCACCCTCCTTCGTCTCGTTTCGCTCTCTTTCACCCTCCTTTGTCTCGTTTCGCTCTCTTCCAACCTCCTTCATCTCGTTTCGCTCTCTTTCAACCTCCTTCGTCTCGTTTCGCTCTCTTTCACCCTCCTTCTTCTCGTTTCGCTCTGTTACACCCGCCTTCGTCTCGTTTCGCCCTCTTTCACCCTCCTTCGTCTCGTTTCACTCTCTTTCACCCTCCTTCGTCTCGTTTCGCTCTGTTACACCCGCCTTCGTCTCGTTTCGCCCTCTTTTACCCTCCTTCGTCTCGTTTCACTCTCTTTCACCCTCCTTCGTCTCGTTTCATTCTCATTCACCCTCCTTCGTCTCGCTCCGCTCTCTTTCACCCTCCTTCGACTCCTTTCACTCTCTTTCACCCTCCTTCGTCTCGTTTCGCTCTGTTTCACACTCCTTCGTCTCGTTTTGCTCTCTTTCACTCTCCTTCGTCTCGTTTCGCTCTCTTTCACCCTCCTTCGTCTTGTTTCGCTCTGTTGCACTCGCCTTTGTCTCGTTTCGCCCTCTTTCACCCTCCTTCGTCTTGTTTCGCTCTCTTTCACCCTCCTTCGTCTCGTTTCGCTCTCTTTCACCCTCCTTCCTCTCGTTTCGCTCTCTTTCAACCTCCTTCTTCTCGTTTCGCTCTCTTTCACCCTCCTTTGTCTCGTTTCGCTCTCTTTGACCCTCCTTCATCTCGTTTCGCTCTCTTTCACCCTCCTTCATCTCGTTTCGGTCTCTTTCACCCTCCTTATTCTCGTTTCGCTCACTTTCACCCTCCTTCGTCTCGTTCCGCTCTCGTTCACCCTCCTTCGTCTCGTTTCGCTCTCTTTCACGCTCCTTCGTCTTGTTTCGCTCTCTTGCACCCGCCTTCGTCTCGGTTCGCCCTCTTTCACCCTCCTTCGTCTTGTTTCGCTCTCTTTCACCTACCTTCATCTCGTTTCGCTCTCTTTCACCCACCATCGTCTGGTTTCGCTCTCTTTCACCCTCCTTCGTCTTGTTTCGCTCTCTTTCACCCTCCTTCGTCTCGTTTCGCTCTCTTTCACCCTCCTTCATCTCGTTTCGCTCCCTTTCACCCTCCTTTGTCTCGTTTCGCTCTCTTTCACCTTCCTTCGTCTCGTTTCACTCTCTTTCACCCTCCTTCGTATCGTTTCGCTCTCTTCCAACCTCCTTCATCTTGTTTCGCTCTCTTTCAACTTCCTTCGTCTCGTTTCGCTCTCTTTCACCCTCCTTCTTCTCGTTTCGCTCTGTTACACCCGCCTTCGTCTCGTTTCGCCCTCTTTCACCCTCCTTCGTCTCGTTTCACTCTCTTTCACCCTCCTTCGTCTCGTTTCGCCCACTTTCACCCTCCTTCGTCTTGTTTCGCTCTCTTTCACCCTCCATCGTCTCGTTTCGCTCTCTTTCACCCTCCTTCATCTCGTTTCGCTCACTTTCACCTTCCTTCATCTCGTTTCGCTCTCTTTCACCCTCCTTCGTCTTGTTTCGGTCTCTTTCACACTCCCTTGCCTTGTTTCGCTCTCTTTCACCCACCTTCATCTTGTTTCGCTCTCTTTCACCCTCCTTCGTCTCGTTTTGTTCTCTTTCACCCGCCATCGTCTCGTTTCGCTCTCTTTGACCCTCCTTCGTCTCGTTTAGCTCTCTTTCATACTCATTCGTCTTGTTTCGCTCTGATTTACACTCCTTCATCTCGTTTTGTTCTCTTTCACCCTTCTTCGTCTCGTTTCGCTCTCTTTCACCCTCCTTCGTCTTGTTTCGCTCTGTTCCACCCGCCTTCGTCTCGTTTCGCCCCCTTTCACGCTCCTTCTTCTCGTTTCACTCTCTTTCACACTCCTTCGTCTCGTTTCATTCTCTTTCACCCTCCTTCGTCTCGCTCCACTCTCTTTCACCGTACTTCGACTCCTTTCGCTCTCTTTCACCCTCCTTCGTCTCGTTTCGCTCTCTTTCACCCTCCTTCGTCTCGTTTCGCTCTCTTTCACCCTCCTTCATCTCGTTTTGCTCTCTTTCACCTTCCTTCCTCTCGTTTCGCTGTCTTTCACCCTCCTTCGTCTTGTTTCGCTCTCTTTCACCCTCCTGCGTCTCGTTTCGCTCTCTTTCACCCTCCACCGTCTCGTTTCGCTCTCTTTCACCCTCCTTCGTCTCGTTTCGCTCTCTTTCAGCCTCCTTTGTCTTGTATCGCTCTGTTGCACCCGCCTTCGTCTCGTTTCGCCCTCTTTCACCCTCCTTCGTCTTGTTTCGCTCTCGTTCGCCCTCCTTCGTCTCGCTTCGCTCTCTTTCACCCTCCTTCCTCTCGTTTCGCTCTCTTTCAACCTCCTTCTTCTCGTTTCGCTCTCTTTCACCCTCCTTTGTCTCGTTTCGCTCTCTTTGACCCTCCTTCATCTCGTTTCGCTCTCTTTCACCCTCCTTCATCTCGTTTCGCTCTCTTTCACCCTCCTTATTCTCGTTTCGCTCACTTTCACCCTCCTTCGTCTCGTTCCGCTCTCTTTCACCCTCCTTCGTCTCGTTTCGGTCTCTTTCACCCTCCTTCGTCTCGTTCCACTCTCTTTCACTCTCCTTCGACTCCTTTCGCTCTCTTTCACCCTCCTTCTTCTCGTTTCGCTCTGTTACACCCGCCTTCGTCTCGTTTCGCCCTCTTTCACCCTCCTTCGTCTCGTTTCACTCTCCTTCACCCTCCTTCGTCTCGTTTCGTTCTCTTTCACCCTCCTTCGTCTCGCTCCGCTCTCTTTCACCCTTCTTCGACTCCTTTCGCTCTCTTTCACCCTCCTTCGTCTCGTTTCGCTCTGTTTCACACTCCTTCGTCTCGTTTTGCTCTCTTTCACTCTCCTTCGTCTCGTTTCGCTCTCTTTCACCCTCCTTCGTCTTGTTTCGCTCTGTTGCACTCGCCTTTGTCTCGTTTCGCCCTCTTTCACCCTCCTTCGTCTCGTTTCGCTCTCTTTCACCCTCCTTCCTCTCGTTTCGCTCTCTTTCAACCTCCTTCTTCTCGTTTCGCTCTCTATCACCCTCCTTTGTCTCGTTTCGCTCTCTTTGACCCTCCTTCATCTCGTTTCGCTCTCTTTCACCCTCCTTCATCTCGTTTCGCTCTCTTTCACCCTCCTTATTCTCGTTTCGCTCACTTTCACCCTCCTTCGTCTCGTTCCGCTCTCCTTCACCCTCCTTTGTCTCGTTTCAGTCTCTTTCACCCTCATTCGTCCCGTTCCACTCTCTTTCACCCTCCTTCCACTCCTTTCACTCTCTTTCACCCTCCTTTATCTCATTTCGCTCTCTTTCACCCTCCTTCGTCTCCTTTCGCTCTCTTTCACCCTCCTTCGTCTCGTTTCGCTCTCTTTCACCCTCCACCATCTCGTTTCGCTCTGTTTCACCCTCCTTCGTCTCGTTTCGCTCTCTTTCACGCTCCTTCGTCTTGTTTCGCTCTCTTGCACCCGCCTTCGTCTCGGTTCGCCCTCTTTCACCCTCCTTCGTCTTGTTTCGCTCTCTTTCACCCTCCTTCGTCTCGTTTCGCTCTCTTTCACCTACCTTCATCTCGTTTCGCTCTCTTTCACCCACCATCGTCTGGTTTCGCTCTCTTTCACCCTCCTTCGTCTTGTTTCGCTCTCTTTCACCCTCCTTCGTCTCGTTTCGCTCTCTTTCACCCTCCTTCATCTCGTTTCGCTCCCTTTCACCCTCCTTTGTCTCGTTTCGCTCTCTTTCACCTTCCTTCGTCTCGTTTCACTCTCTTTCACCCTCCTTCGTATCGTTTCGCTCTCTTCCAACCTCCTTCATCTCGTTTCGCTCTCTTTCAACCTCCTTCGTCTCGTTTCGGTCTCTTTCAGCCTCCTTCTTCTCGTTTCGCTCTGTTACACCCGCCTTCGTCTTGTTTCGCCCTCTTTCACCCTCCTTCGTCTCGTTTCACTCTCTTTCACCCTCCTTCGTCTCGTTTCGTTCTCTTTCACCCTCCTTCGTCTCGCTCCACTCTCTTTCACCCTCCTTCGACTCCTTTCGCTCTCTTTCACAATCCTTCGTCTCGTTTCGCTCTGTTTCACACTCCTTCATCTCGTTTTGCTCTCTTTCACTCTCCTTCGTCTCGTTTCGCTCTCTTTCACCCTCCTTCGTCTTGTTTCGCTCTGTTGCACTCACCTTTGTCTCGTTTCGCCCTCTTTCACCTTCCTTCGTCTTGTTTCGCTCTCTTTCACCCTCCTTCGTCTCGTTTCGCTCTCTTTCACCCTCCTTCCTCTCGTTTCGCTCTCTTTCAACCTCATTCTTCTCGTTTCGCTCTCTTTCACCCTCCTTTGTCTCGTTTCACTCTCTTTGACCCTCCTTCATCTCGTTTCGCTCTCTTTCACCCTCCTTCATCTCGTTTCGCTCTCTTTCACCCTTCTTATTCTCGTTTCGCTCACTTTCACCCTCCTTCGTCTCGTTCCGCTCTCCTTCACCCTCCTTCGTCTCGTTTCGGTCTCTTTCACCCTCCTTCGTCTCGTTCCACTCTCTTTCACCCTCCTTCGACTCCTTTCACTCTCTTTCACCCTCCTTTATCTCATTTCGCTCTCTTTCACCCAACTTCGTCTCCTTTCGCTCTCTTTCACCCTCCTTCGTCTCGTTTCGCTCTCTTTCACCCTCCACCGTCTCGTTTCGCTCTCTTTCACCCTCCTTCGTCTCGTTTCGCTCTCTTTCACGCTCCTTCGTCTTGTTTCGCTCTCTTGCACCCGCCTTCGTCTCGGTTCGCCCTCTTTCACCCTCCTTCGTCTTGTTTCGCTCTCTTTCACCTACCTTCATCTCGTTTCGCTCTCTTTCACCCACCATCGTCTGGTTTCGCTCTCTTTCACCCTCCTTCGTCTTGTTTCGCTCTCTTTCACCCTCCTTCGTCTCGTTTCGCTCTCTTTCACCCTCCTTCATCTCGTTTCGCTCTCTTCCAACCTCCTTCATCTCGTTTCGCTCTCTTTCAACCTCCTTCGTCTCGTTTCGCTCTCTTTCACCCTCCTTCTTCTCGTTTCGCTCTGTTACACACGCCTTCGTCTAGTTTCGTCCTCTTTCACCCTCCTTCGTCTCGTTTCACTCTCTTTCACCCTCCTTCGTCTCGTTTCGTTCTCATTCACCCTCCTTCGTCTCGCTCCGCTCTCTTTCACCCTCCTTCGACTCCTTTCGATCTCTTTCACCCTCCTTCGTCTCGTTTCGCTCTGTTTCACACTCCTTTGTCTCGTTTTGCTCTCTTTCACTCTCCTTCGTCTCGTTTCGCTCTCTTTCACCCTCCTTCGTCTTGTTTCGCTCTGTTGCACTCGCCTTTGTCTCGTTTCGCCCTCTTTCACCCTCCTTCGTCTTGTTTCGCTCTCTTTCACCCTCCTTCGTCTTGTTTCGCTCTCTTTCACCCTCCTTCCTCTCGTTTCGCTCTCTTTCAACCTCCTTCTCTCGTTTCGCTCTCTTTCACCCTCCTTTGTCTCGTTTCGCTCTCTTTGACCCTCCTTCATCTCGTTTCGCTCTCTTTCACCCTCCTTCACCTCGTTTCGCTCTCTTTCACCCTCCTTATTCTCGTTTCGCTCACTTTCACCCTCCTTCGTCTCGTTCCGCTCTCCTTCACCCTCCTTCGTCTCGTTTCGATCTCTTTCACCCTCCTTCGTCTCGTTCCACTCTCTTTCACCCTCCTTCGACTCCTTTCACTCTCTTTCACCCTCCTTCATCTCCTTTCGCTCTCTTTAACCCTCCTTCGTCTCGTTTCGCTCTCTTTCACCCTCCACCGTCTCGTTTCGCTCTCTTTCACCGTCCTTCGTCGAGTTTCGCTCTCTTTCACGCTCCTTCGTCTTATTTCGCTCTGTTGCACCCGCCTTCGTCTCGTTTCGCCCTCTTTCACCCTCCTTCGTCTTGTTTTGCTCTCTTTAACCCTCCTTCATCTCGTTTCGCTCTCTTTCACCTACCTTCATCTCGTTTCGCTCTCTTTCACCCACCATCGTCTGGTTTCGCTCTCTTTCACCCTCCTTCGTCTTGTTTCGCTCTCTTTCACCCTCCTTCGTCTCGTTTCGCTCTCTTTCACCCTCCTTCATCTCGTTTCGCTCCCTTTCACCCTCCTTTGTCTCGTTTCGCTCTCTTTCACCTTCCTTCGTCTCGTTTCACTCTCTTTCACCCTCCTTCGTATCGTTTCGCTCTCTTCCAACCTCCTTCATCTTGTTTCGCTCTCTTTCAACTTCCTTCGTCTCGTTTCGCTCTCTTTCACCCTCCTTCTTCTCGTTTCGCTCTGTTCCACCCGCCTTCGTCTCGTTTCGCCCTCTTTCACCCTCCTTCTTCTCGTTTCACTCTCTTTCACACTCCTTCGTCTCGTTTCATTCTCTTTCACCCTCCTTCGTCTCGCTCCACTCTCTTTCACCCTCCTTCGACTCCTTTCGCTCTCTTTCACCCTCCTTCGTCTCGTTTCGCTCTCTTTCACCCTCCTTCGTCTCGTTTCGCTCTCTTTCACCCTCCTTCATCTCGTTTTGCTCTCTTTCACCTTCCTTCCTCTCGTTTCGCTGTCTTTCACCCTCCTTTGTCTTGTTTCGCTCTCTTTCATCCTCCTGCGCCTCGTTTCGCTCTCTTTCACCCTCCACCGTCTCGTTTCGCTCTCTTTCACCCTCCTTCGTCTCGTTTCGCTCTCTTTCAGCCTCCTTCGTCTTGTATCGCTCTGTTGCACCCGCCTTCGTCTCGTTTCGCCCTCTTTCACTCTCCTTCGTCTTGTTTCGCTCTCTTTCGCCCTCCTTCGTCTCGTTTCGCTCTCTTTCACCCTCCTTCCTCTCGTTTCGCTCTCTTTCAACCTCCTTCTTCTCGTTTAGCTCTCTTTCACCCTCCTTCGTCTCGTTTCGCTCTCTTTCACCCTCCTTATTCTCGTTTCGCTCACTTTCACCCTCCTTCATCTCGTTCCGCTCTCTTTCACCCTCCTTCGTCTCGTTTCGGTCTCTTTCACCCTCCTTCGTCTCGTTCCACTCTCTTTCACTCTCCTTCGACTCCTTTCGCACTCTTTCACCCTCCTTTATCTCATTTCGCTCTCTTTCACCCTCCTTCGTCTCCTTTCGCTCTCTTTCACCCTCCTTCGTCTCGCTTCGCTCTCTTTCACCCTCCACCGTCTCGTTTCGCTCTCTTTCAGCCTCCTTCGTCTCGTTTCGCTCTCTTTCACGCTCCTTCGTCTTGTTTCGCTCTCTTGCACCCGCCTTCGTCTCGTTTCGCCCTCTTTCACCCTCCTTCGTCTTGTTTCGCTCTCTTTCACCCTCCTTCGTCTCGTTTCGCTCTCTTTCACCTACCTTCATCTCGTTTCGCTCTCTTTCACCCACCATCGTCTGGTTTCGCTCTCTTTCACCCTCCTTCGTCTTGTTTCGCTCTCTTTCACCCTCCTTCGTCTCGTTTCGCTCTCTTTCACCCTCCTTCATCTCGTTTCGCTCCCTTTCACCCTCCTTCGTCTTGTTTCGCTCTCGTTCGCCCTCCTTCGTCTCGCTTCGCTCTCTTTCACCCTCCTTCCTCTCGTTTCGCTCTCTTTCAACCTCCTTCTTCTCGTTTCGCTCTCTTTCACACTCCTTTGTCTCGTTTCGCTCTCTTTGACCCTCCTTCATCTCGTTTCGCTCTCTTTCACCCTCCTTCATCTCGTTTCGCTCTCTTTCACCCTCCTTATTCTCGTTTCGCTCACTTTCACCCTCCTTCGTCTCGTTCCGCTCTCTTTCACCCTCCTTCGTCTCGTTTCGGTCTCTTTCACCCTCCTTCGTCTCGTTCCACTCTCTTTCACTCTCCTTCGACTCCTTTCGCTCTCTTTCACCCTCCTTTATCTCATTTCGCTCTCTTTCACCCTCCTTCGTCTCCTTTCGCTCTCTTTCACCCTCCTTCGTCTCGCTTCGCTCTCTTTCACCCTCCACCGTCTCGTTTCGCGCTCTTTCAGCCTCCTTCGTCTCGTTTCGCTCTCTTTCACGCTCCTTCGTATTGTTTCGCTCTCTTGCACACGCCTTCGTCTCGTTTCGCCCTCTTTCACCCTCCTTCGTCTTGGTTCGCTCTCTTTCACCCTCCTTCGTCTCGTTTCGCTCTCTTTCACCTACCTTCATCTCGTTTCGCTCTCTTTCACCCACCATCGTCTGGTTTCGCTCTCTTTCACCCTCCTTCGTCTTGTTTCGCTCTCTTTCACCCTCCTTCGTCTTGTTTCGCTCTCTTTCACCCTCCTTCATCTCGTTTCGCTCCCTTTCACCCTCCTTTGTCTCGTTTCGCTCTCTTTCACCTTCCTTCGTCTCGTTTCACTCTCTTTCACCCTCCTTCGTATCGTTTCGCTCTCTTCCAACCTCCTTCATCTCGTTTCGCTCTCTTTCAACCTCCTTCGTCTCGTTTCGCTCTCTTTTACCCTCCTTCTTCTCGTTTCGCTCTGTTACACCCGCCTTCGTCTCGTTTCGCCCTCTTTCACCCTCCTTCGTCTCGTTTCACTCTCCTTCACCCTCCTTCGTCTCGTTTCGTTCTCTTTCACCCTCCTTCGTCCCGCTCCGCTCTCTTTCACCCTCCTTCGACTCCTTTCGCTCTCTTTCACCCTCCTTCGTCTCGTTTCGCTCTGTTTCACACTCCTTCGTCTCGTTTTGCTCTCTTTCACTCTCCTTCGTCTCGTTTCGCTCTCTTTCACCCTCCTTCGTCTTGTTTCGCTCTGTTGCACTCGCCTTTGTCTCGTTTCGCCCTCTTTCACCCTCCTTCGTCTTGTTTCGCTCTCTTTCACCCTCCTTCGTCTCGTTTCGCTCTCTTTTACCCTCCTTCCTCTCGTTTCGCTCTCTTTCAACCTCCTTCTTCTCGTTTCGCTCTCTTTCACCCTCCTTCGTCTCGTTTCACTCTCTTTCACCCTCCTTCGTCTCGTTTCGCTCTGTTACACACGCCTTCGTCTAGTTTCGCCCTCTTTCACCCTCCTTCGTCTCGTTTCACTCTCTTTCACCCTCCTTCGTCTCGTTTCGTTCTCATTCACCCTCCTTCGTCTCGCTCCGCTCTCTTTCACCCTCCTTCGACTCCTTTCGCTCTCTTTCACCCTCCTTCGTCTCGTTTCGCTCTGTTTCACACTCCTTTGTCTCGTTTTGCTCTCTTTCACTCTCCTTCGTCTCGTTTCGCTCTCTTTCACCCTCCTTCGTCTTGTTTCGCTCTGTTGCACTCGCCTTTGTCTCGTTTCGCCCTCTTTCACCCTCCTTCGTCTTGTTTCGCTCTCTTTCACCCTCCTTCGTCTCGTTTCGTTCTCTTTCACCCTCCTTCCTCTCGTTTCGCTCTCTTTCAACCTCCTTCTTCTCGTTTCGCTCTCTTTCACCCTCCTTTGTCTCGTTTCGCTCTCTTTGACCCTCCTTCATCTCGTTTCGCTCTCTTTCACCCTCCTTCACCTCGTTTCGCTCTCTTTCACCCTCCTTATTCTCGTTTCGCTCACTTTCACCCTCCTTCGTCTCGTTCCGCTCTCCTTCACCCTCCTTCGTCTCGTTTCGATCTCTTTCACCCTCCTTCGTCTCGTTCCACTCTCTTTCACCCTCCTTCGACTCCTTTCACTCTCTTTCACCCTCCTTCATCTCCTTTCGCTCTCTTTCACCCTCCTTCGTCTCGTTTCGCTCTCTTTCACCCTCCACCGTCTCGTTTCGCTCTCTTTCACCCTCCTTCGTCTAGTTTCGCTCTCTTTCAAGCTCCTTCGTCTTATTTCGCTCTGTTGCACCCGCCTTCGTCTCGTTTCGCCCTCTTTCACCCTCCTTCGTCTTGTTTTGCTCTCTTTCACCCTCCTTCATCTCGTTTCGCTCTCTTTCACCTACCTTCATCTCGTTTCGCTCTCTTTCACCCACCATCGTCTGGTTTCGCTCTCTTTCACCCTCCTTCGTCTTGTTTCGCTCTCTTTCACCCTCCTTCGTCTCGTTTCGATCTCTTTCGCCCTCCTTCATCTCGTTTCGCTCCCTTTCACCCTCCTTTGTCTCGTTTCGCTCTCTTTCACCTTCCTTCGTCTCGTTTCACTCTCTTTCACCCTCCTTCGTATCGTTTCGCTCTCTTCCAACCTCCTTCATCTTGTTTCGCTCTCTTTCAACTCACTTCGTCTCGTTTCGCTCTCTTTCACCCTCCTTCTTCTCGTTTCGCTCTGTTCCACCCGCCTTCGTCTCGTTTCGCCCTCTTTCACCCTCCTTCTTCTCGTTTCACTCTCTTTCACACTCCTTCGTCTCGTTTCATTCTCTTTCACCCTCCTTCGTCTCGCTCCACTCTCTTTCACCCTCCTTCGACTCCTTTCGCTCTCTTTCACCCTCCTTCGTCTCGTTTCGCTCTCTTTCACCCTCCTTCGTCTCGTTTCGCTCTCTTTCACCCTCCTTCATCTCGTTTTGCTCTCTTTCACCTTCCTTCCTCTCGTTTCGCTGTATTTCACCCTCCTTCGTCTTGTTTCGCTCTCTTTCATCCTCCTGCGTCTCGTTTCGCTCTCTTTCACCCTCCACCGTCTCGTTTCGCTCTCTTTCACCCTCCTTCGTCTCGTTTCGCTCTCTTTCAGCCTCCTTCGTCTTGTATCGCTCTGTTGCACCCGCCTTCGTCTCGTTTCGCCCTCTTTCACCCTCCTTCGTCTTGTTTCGCTCTCTTTCGCCCTCCTTCGTCTCGTTTCGCACTCTTTCACCCTCCTTCCTCTCGTTTCGCTCTCTTTCAACCTCCTTCTTCTCGTTTCGCTCTCTTTCACCCTCCTTTGTCTCGTTTCGCTCTCTTTGACCCTCCTTCATCTCGTTTCGCTCTCTTTCACCCTCCTTCATCTCGTTTCGCTCTCTTTCACCCTCCTTATTCTCGTTTCGCTCACTTTCACCCTCCTTCGTCTCGTTCCGCTCTCTTTCACCCTCCTTCGTCTCGTTTCGGTCTCTTTCACCCTCCTTCGTCTCGTTCCACTCTCTTTCACTCTCCTTCGACTCCTTTCGCACTCTTTCACCCTCCTTTATCTCATTTCGCTCTCTTTCACCCTCCTTCGTCTCCTTTCGCTCTCTTTCACCCTCCTTCGTCTCGCTTCGCTCTCTTTCACCCTCCACCGTCTCGTTTCGCTCTCTTTCAGCCTCCTTCGTCTCGTTTCGCTCTCTTCCACGCTCCTTCGTCTTGTTTCGCTCTCTTGCACCCGCCTTCGTCTCGTTTCGCCCTCTTTCACCCTCCTTCGTCTTGTTTCGCTCTCTTTCACCCTCCTTCGTCTCGTTTCGCTCTCTTTCACCTACCTTCATCTCGTTTCGCTCTCTTTCACCCACCATCGTCTGGTTTCGCTCTATTTCACCCTCCTTCGTCTTGTTTCGCTCTCTTTCACCCTCCTTCGTCTCGTTTCGCTCTCTTTCACCCTCCTTCATCTCGTTTCGCTCCCTTTCACCCTCCTTCGTCTTGTTTCGCTCTCGTTCGCCCTCCTTCGTCTCGCTTCGCTCTCTTTCACCCTCCTTCCTCTCGTTTCGCTCTCTTTCAACCTCCTTCTTCTCGTTTCGCTCTCTTTCACCCTCCTTTGTCTCGTTTCGCTCTCTTTGACCCTCCTTCATCTCGTTTCGCTCTCTTTCACCCTCCTTCATCTCGTTTCGCTCTCTTTCACCCTCCTTATTCTCGTTTCGCTCACTTTCACCCTCCTTCGTCTCGTTCCGCTCTCTTTCACCCTCCTTCGTCTCGTTTCGGTCTCTTTCACCCTCCTTCGTCTCGTTCCACTCTCTTTCACTCTCCTTCGACTCCTTTCGCTCTCTTTCACCCTCCTTTATCTCATTTCGCTCTCTTTCACCCTCCTTCGTCTCCTTTCGCTCTCTTTCACCCTCCTTCGTTTCGCTTCGCTCTCTTTCACCCTCCACCGTCTCGTTTCGCGCTCTTTCAGCCTCCTTCGTCTCGTTTCGCTCTCTTTCACGCTCCTTCGTATTGTTTCGCTCTCTTGCACACGCCTTCGTCTCGTTTCGCCCTCTTTCACCCTCCTTCGTCTTGGTTCGCTCTCTTTCACACTCCTTCGTCTCGTTTCGCTCTCTTTCACCTACCTTCATCTCGTTTCGCTCTCTTTCACCCACCATCGTCTGGTTTCGCTCTCTTTCACCCTCCTTCGTCTTGTTTCGCTCTCTTTCACCCTCCTTCGTCTTGTTTCGCTCTCTTTCACCCTCCTTCATCTCGTTTCGCTCCCTTTCACCCTCCTTTGTCTCGTTTCGGTCTCTTTCACCTTCCTTCGTCTCGTTTCACTCTCTTTCACCCTCCTTCGTATCGTTTCGCTCTCTTCCAACCTCCTTCATCTCGTTTCGCTCTCTTTCAACCTCCTTCGTCTCGTTTCGCTCTCTTTTACCCTCCTTCTTCTCGTTTCGCTCTGTTACACCCGCCTTCGTCTCGTTTCGCCCTCTTTCACCCTCCTTCGTCTCGTTTCACTCTCCTTCACCCTCCTTCGTCTCGTTTCGTTCTCTTTCACCCTCCTTCGTCTCGCTCCGCTCTCTTTCACCCTCCTTCGACTCCTTTCGCTCTCTTTCACCCTCCTTCATCTCGTTTCGCTCTGTTTCACACTCCTTCGTCTCGTTTTGCTCTCTTTCACTCTCCTTCGTCTCGTTTCGCTCTCTTTCACCCACCTTCGTCTTGTTTCGCTCTGTTGCACTCGCCTTTGTCTCGTTTCGCCCTCTTTCACCCTCCTTCGTCTTGTTTCGCTCTCTTTCACCCTCCTTCGTCTCGTTTCGCTCTCTTTCACCCTCCTTCCTCTCGTTTCGCTCTCTTTCAACCTCCTTCTTCTCGTTTCACTCTCTTTCACCCTCCTTTGTCTCGTTTCGCTCTCTTTGACCCTCCTTCATCTCGTTTCGCTCTCTTTCAACCTCCTTCATCTCGTTTCGCTCTCTTTCACCCTCCTTATTCTCGTTTCGCTCACTTTCACCCTCCTTCGTCTCGTTCCGCTCTCCTTCACCCTCCTTTGTCTCGTTTCAGTCTCTTTCACCCTCCTTCGTCCCGTTCCACTCTCTTTCACCCTCCTTCCACTCCTTTCACTCTCTTTCACCCTCCTTTATCTCATTTCGCTCTCTTTCACCCTCCTTCGTCTCCTTTCGCTCTCTTTCACCCTCCTTCGTCTCGTTTCGCTCTCTTTCACCCTCCACCATCTCGTTTCGCTCTCTTTCACCCTCCTTTGTCTCGTTTCGCTCTCTTTCACGCTCCTTCGTCTTGTTTCGCTCTCTTGCACCCGCCTTCGTCTCGGTTCGCCCTCTTTCACCCTCCTGCGTCTTGTTTCACTCTCTTTCACCCTCCTTCGTCTCGTTTCGTTCTCTTTCACCCTCCTTCGTCTCGCTCCGCTCTCTTTCACCCTCCTTCGACTCCTTTCGCTCTCTTTCACAATCCTTCGTCTCGTTTCGCTCTGTTTCACACTCCTTCATCTCGTTTTGCTCTCTTTCACCCTCCTTCGACTCCTTTCGCTCTCTTTCACAATCCTTCGTCTCGTTTCGCTCTGTTTCACACTCCTTCATCTCGTTTTGCTCTCTTTCACTCTCCTTCGTCTCGTTTCGCTCTCTTTCACCCTCCTTCGTCTTGTTTCGCTCTCTTTCACCCTCCTTCGTCTCGTTTCGCTCTCTTTCACCCTCCTTCCTCTCGTTTCGCTCTCTTTCAACCTCCTTCTTCTCGTTTCGCTCTCTTTCACCCTCCTTTGTCTCGTTTCACTCTCTTTGACCCTCCTTCATCTCGTTTCGCTCTCTTTCACCCTCCTTCATCTCGTTTCGCTCTCTTTCACCCTTCTTATTCTCGTTTCGCTCACTTTCACCCTCCTTCGTCTCGTTCCGCTCTCCTTCACCCTCCTTCGTCTCGTTTCGGTCTCTTTCACCCTCCTTCGGCTCGTTCCACTCTCTTTCACCCTCCTTCGACTCCTTTCACTCTCTTTCACCCTCCTTTATCTCATTTCGCTCTCTTTCACCCTCCTTCGTCTCCTTTCGCTCTCTTTCACCCTCCTTCGTCTCGTTTCGCTCTCTTTCACCCTCCACCGTCTCGTTTCGCTCTCTTTCACCCTCCTTCGTCTCGTTTCGCTCTCTTTCACGCTCCTTCGTCTTGTTTCGCTCTCTTGCACCCGCCTTCGTCTCGGTTCGCCCTCTTTCACCCTCCTTCGTCTTGTTTCGCTCTCTTTCACCTACCTTCATCTCGTTTCGCTCTCTTTCACCCACCATCGTCTGGTTTCGCTCTCTTTCACCCTCCTTCGTCTTGTTTCGCTCTCTTTCACCCTCCTTCGTCTCGTTTCGCTCTCTTTCACCCTCCTTCATCTCGTTTCGCTCTCTTCCAACCTCCTTCATCTCGTTTCGCTCTCTTTCAACCTCCTTCGTCTCGTTTCGCTCTCTTTCACCCTCCTTCTTCTCGTTTCGCTCTGTTACACCTGCCTTCGTCTCGTTTCGCCCTCTTTCACCCTCCTTCGTCTCGTTTCACTCTCTTTCACCCTCCTTCGTCTCGTTTCGCTCTGTTACACACGCCTTCGTCTAGTTTCGCCCTCTTTCACCCTCCTTCGTCTCGTTTCACTCTCTTTCACCCTCCTTCGTCTCGTTTCGTTCTCATTCACCCTCCTTCGTCTCGCTCCGCTCTCTTTCACCCTCCTTCGACTCCTTTCGCTCTCTTTCACCCTCCTTCGTCTCGTTTCGCTCTGTTTCACACTCCTTTGTCTCGTTTTGCTCTCTTTCACTCTCCTTCGTCTCGTTTCGCTCTCTTTCACCCTCCTTCGTCTTGTTTCGCTCTGTTGCACTCGCCTTTGTCTCGTTTCGCCCTCTTTCACCCTCCTTCGTCTTGTTTCGCTCTCTTTCACCCTCCTTCGTCTCGTTTCGCTCTCTTTCACCCTCCTTCCTCTCGTTTCGCTCTCTTTCAACCTCCTTCTTCTCGTTTCGCTCTCTGTCACCCTCCTTTGTCTCGTTTCGCTCTCTTTGACCCTCCTTCATCTCGTTTCGCTCTCTTTCACCCTCCTTCACCTCGTTTCGCTCTCTTTCACCCTCCTTATTCTCGTTTCGCTCACTTTCACCCTCCTTCGTCTCGTTCCGCTCTCCTTCACCCTCCTTCGTCTCGTTTCGATCTCTTTCACCCTCCTTCGTCTCGTTCCACTCTCTTTCACCCTCCTTCGACTCCTTTCACTCTCTTTCACCCTCCTTCGTCTCCTTTCGCTCTCTTTCACCCTCCTTCGTCTCGTTTCGCTCTCTTTCACCCTCCACCGTCTCGTTTCGCTCTCTTTCACCCTCCTTCGTCTAGTTTCGCTCTCTTTCACGCTCCTTCGTCTTATTTCGCTCTGTTGCACCCGCCTTCGTCTCGTTTCGCCCTCTTTCACCCTCCTTCGTCTTGTTTTGCTCTCTTTCACCCTCCTTCATCTCGTTTCGCTCTCTTTCACCTACCTTCATCTCGTTTCGCTCTCTTTCACCCACCATCGTCTGGTTTCGCTCTCTTTCACCCTCCTTCGTCTGGTTTCGCTCTCTTTCACCCTCCTTCGTCTCGTTTCGCTCTCTTTCACCCTCCTTCATCTCGTTTCGCTCTCTTCCAACCTCCTTCATCTCGTTTCGCTCTCTTTCAACCTCCTTCGTCTCGTTTCGCTCTCTTTCACCCTCCTTCTTCTCGTTTCGCTCTGTTACACCTGCCTTCATCTCGTGTCGCCCTCTTTCACCCTCCTTCGTCTCGTTTCACTCTCTTTCACCCTCCTTCGTCTCGTTTCGCTCTGTTACACACGCCTTTGTCTAGTTTCGCCCTCTTTCACCCTTCTTCGTCTCGTTTCACTCTCTTTCACCCTCCTTCGTCTCGTTTCGTTCTCATTCACCCTCCTTCGTCTCGCTCCGCTCTCTTTCACCCTCCTTCGACTCCTTTCGCTCTCTTTCACCCTCCTTCTTCTCGTTTCGCTCTGTTCCACCCGCCTTCATCTCGTTTCGCCCTCTTTCACCCTCCTTCTTCTCGTTTCACTCTCTTTCACACTCCTTCGTCTCGTTTCATTCTCTTTCACCCTCCTTCGTCTCGCTCCACTCTCTTTCACCCTCCTTCGACTCCTTTCGCTCTCTTTCACCCTCCTTCGTCTCGTTTCGCTCTCTTTCACCCTCCTTCGTCTCGTTTCGCTCTCTTTCACCCTCCTTCATCTCGTTTTGCTCTCTTTCACCTTCCTTCCTCTCGTTTCGCTGTATTTCACCCTCCTTCGTCTTGTTTCGCTCTCTTTCATCCTCCTGCGTCTCGTTTCGCTCTCTTTCACCCTCCACCGTCTCGTTTCGCTCTCTTTCACCCTCCTTCGTCTCGTTTCGCTCTCTTTCAGCCTCCTTCGTCTTGTATCGCTCTGTTGCACCCGCCTTCGTCTCGTTTCGCCCTCTTTCACCCTCCTTCGTCTTGTTTCGCTCTCTTTCGCCCTCCTTCGTCTCGTTTCGCACTCTTTCACCCTCCTTCCTCTCGTTTCGCTCTCTTTCAACCTCCTTCTTCTCGTTTCGCTCTCTTTCACCCTCCTTTGTCTCGTTTCGCTCTCTTTGACCCTCCTTCATCTCGTTTCGCTCTCTTTCACCCTCCTTCATCTCGTTTCGCTCTCTTTCACCCTCCTTATTCTCGTTTCGCTCACTTTCACCCTCCTTCGTCTCGTTCCGCTCTCTTTCACCCTCCTTCGTCTCGTTTCGGTCTCTTTCACCCTCCTTCGTCTCGTTGCACTCTCTTTCACTCTCCTTCGACTCCTTTCGCACTCTTTCACCCTCCTTTATCTCATTTCGCTCTCTTTCACCCTCCTTCGTCTCCTTTCGCTCTCTTTCACCCTCCTTCGTCTCGCTTCGCTCTCTTTCACCCTCCACCGTCTCGTTTCGCTCTCTTTCAGCCTCCTTCGTCTCGTTTCGCTCTCTTTCACGCTCCTTCGTCTTGTTTCGCTCTCTTGCACCCGCCTTCGTCTCGTTTCGCCCTCTTTCACCCTCCTTCGTCTTGTTTCGCTCTCTTTCACCCTCCTTCGTCTCGTTTCGCTCTCTTTCACCTACCTTCATCTCGTTTCGCTCTCTTTCACCCACCATCGTCTGGTTTCGCTCTCTTTCACCCTCCTTCGTCTTGTTTCGCTCTCTTTCACCCTCCTTCGTCTCGTTTCGCTCTCTTTCACCCTCCTTCATCTCGTTTCGCTCCCTTTAACCTTCCTTTGTCTCGTTTCGCACTCTTTCACCTTCCTTCGTCTCGTTTCACTCTCCTTCACCCTCCTTCGTCTCGTTTCGTTCTCATTCACCCTCCTTCGTCTCGCTCCGCTCTCTTTCACCCTCCTTCGACTCCTTTCGCTCTCTTTCACCCTCCTTCGTCTCGTTTCGCTCTGTTTCACACTCCTTTGTCTCGTTTTGCTCTCTTTCACTCTCCTTCGTCTCGTTTCGCTCTCTTTCACCCTCCTTCGTCTTGTTTCGCTCTGTTGCACTCGCCTTTGTCTTGTTTCGCCCTCTTTCACCCTCCTTCGTCTTGTTTCGCTCTCTTTCACCCTCCTTCGTCTCGTTTCGCTCTCTTTCACCCTCCTTCCTCTCGTTTCGCTCTCTTTCAACCTCCTTCTTCTCGTTTCGCTCTCTTTCACCCTCCTTTGTCTCGTTTCGCTCTCTTTGACCCTCCTTCATCTCGTTTCGCTCTCTTTCACCCTCCTTCACCTCGTTTCGCTCTCGTTCACCCTCCTTATTCTCGTTTCGCTCACTTTCACCCTCCTTCGTCTCGTTCCGCTCTCCTTCACCCTCCTTCGTCTCGTTTCGATCTCTTTCACCCTCCTTCGTCTCGTTCCACTCTCTTTCACCCTCCTTCGACTCCTTTCACTCTCTTTCACCCTCCTTCGTCTCCTTTCGCTCTCTTTCACCCTCCTTCGTCTCGTTTCGCTCTCTTTCACCCTCCACCGTCTCGTTTCGCTCTCTTTCTCCCTCCTTCGTCTAGTTTCGCTCTCTTTCACGCTCCTTCGTCTTATTTCGCTCTGTTGCACCCGCCTTCGTCTCGTTTCGCCCTCTTTCACCCTCCTTCGTCTTGTTTTGCTCTCTTTCACCCTCCTTCATCTCGTTTCGCTCTCTTTCACCTACCTTCATCTCGTTTCGCTCTCTTTCACCCACCATCGTCTGGTTTCGCTCTCTTTCACCCTCCTTCGTCTTGTTTCGCTCTCTTTCACCCTCCTTCGTCTCGTTTCGCTCTCTTTCACCCTCCTTCATCTCGTTTCGCTCTCTTCCAACCTCCTTCATCTCGTTTCGCTCTCTTTCAACCTCCTTCGTCTCGTTTCGCTCTCTTTCACCCTCCTTCTTCTCGTTTCGCTCTGTTACACCTGCCTTCGTCTCGTTTCGCCCTCTTTCACCCTCCTTCGTCTCGTTTCACTCTCTTTCACCCTCCTTCGTCTCGTTTCGCTCTGTTACACACGCCTTCGTCTAGTTTCGCCCTCTTTCACCCTCCTTCGTCTCGTTTCACTCTCTTTCACCCTCCTTCGTCTCGTTTCGTTCTCATTCACCCTCCTTCGTCTCGCTCCGCTCTCTTTCACCCTCCTTCGACTCCTTTCGCTCTCTTTCACCCTCCTTCTTCTCGTTTCGCTCTGTTCCACCCGCCTTCGTCTCGTTTCGCCCTCTTTCACCCTCCTTCTTCTCGTTTCACTCTCTTTCACACTCCTTCGTCTCGTTTCATTCTCTTTCACCCTCCTTCGTCTCGCTCCACTCTCTTTCACCCTCCTTCGACTCCTTTCGCTCTCTTTCACCCTCCTTCGTCTCGTTTCGCTCTCTTTCACCCTCCTTCGTCTCGTTTCGCTCTCTTTCACCCTCCTTCATCTCGTTTTGCTCTCTTTCACCTTCCTTCCTCTCGTTTCGCTGTATTTCACCCTCCTTCGTCTTGTTTCGCTCTCTTTCATCCTCCTGCGTCTCGTTTCGCTCTCTTTCACCCTCCACCGTCTCGTTTCGCTCTCTTTCACCCTCCTTCGTCTCGTTTCGCTCTCTTTCAGCCTCCTTCGTCTTGTATCGCTCTGTTGCACCCGCCTTCGTCTCGTTTCGCCCTCTTTCACCCTCCTTCGTCTTGTTTCGCTCTCTTTCGCCCTCCTTCGTCTCGTTTCGCACTCTTTCACCCTCCTTCCTCTCGTTTCGCTCTCTTTCAACCTCCTTCTTCTCGTTTCGCTCTCTTTCACCCTACTTTGTCTCGTTTCGCTCTCTTTGACCCTCCTTCATCTCGTTTCGCTCTCTTTCACCCTCCTTCATCTCGTTTCGCTCTCTTTCACCCTCCTTATTCTCGTTTCGCTCACTTTCACCCTCCTTCGTCTCGTTCCGCTCTCTTTCACCCTCCTTCGTCTCGTTTCGGTCTCTTTCACCCTCCTTCGTCTCGTTCCACTCTCTTTCACTCTCCTTCGACTCCTTTCGCACTCTTTCACCCTCCTTTATCTCATTTCGCTCTCTTTCACCCTCCTTCGTCTCCTTTCGCTCTCTTTCACCCTCCTTCATCTCGCTTCGCTCTCTTTCACCCTCCACCGTCTCGTTTCGCTCTCTTTCAGCCTCCTTCGTCTCGTTTCGCTCTCTTTCACGCTCCTTCGTCTTGTTTCGCTCTCTTGCACCCGCCTTCGTCTCGTTTCGCCCTCTTTCACCCTCCTTCGTCTTGTTTCGCTCTCTTTCACCCTCCTTCGTCTCGTTTCGCTCTCTTTCACCTACCTTCATCTCGTTTCGCTCTCTTTCACCCACCATCGTCTGGTTTCGCTCTCTTTCACCCTCCTTCGTCTTGTTTCGCTCTCTTTCACCCTCCTTCGTCTCGTTTCGCTCTCTTTCACCCTCCTTCATCTCGTTTCGCTCCCTTTCACCCTCCTTCGTCTTGTTTCGCTCTCGTTCGCCCTCCTTCGTCTCGCTTCGCTCTCTTTCACCCTCCTTCCTCTCATTTCGCTCTCTTTCAACCTCCTTCTTCTCGTTTCGCTCTCTTTCACCCTCCTTTGTCTCGTTTCGCTCTCTTTGACCCTCCTTCATCTCGTTTCGCTCTCTTTCACCCTCCTTCATCTCGTTTCGCTCTCTTTCACCCTCCTTATTCTCGTTTCGCTCACTTTCACCCTCCTTCGTCTCGTTCCGCTCTCTTTCACCCTCCTTCGTCTCGTTTCGGTCTCTTTCACCCTCCTTCGTCTCGTTCCACTCTCTTTCACTCTCCTTCGACTCCTTTCGCTCTCTTTCACCCTCCTTTATCTCATTTCGCTCTCTTTCACCCTCCTTCGTCTCCTTTCGCTCTCTTTCACCCTCCTTCGTCTCGCTTCCCTCTCTTTCACCCTCCACCGTCTCGTTTCGCGCTCTTTCAGCCTCCTTCGTCTCGTTTCGCTCTCTTTCACGCTCCTTCGTATTGTTTCGCTCTCTTGCACACGCCTTCGTCTCGTTTCGCCCTCTTTCACCCTCCTTCGTCTCGTTTCACTCTCTTTCACCCTCCTTCGTCTCGTTTCGCTCTGTTACACACGCCTTCGTCTAGTTTCGCCCTCTTTCACCCTCCTTCGTCTCGTTTCACTCTCTTTCACCCTCCTTCGTCTCGTTTCGTTCTCATTCACCCTCCTTCGTCTCGCTCCGCTCTCTTTCACCCTCCTTCGACTCCTTTCGCTCTCTTTCACCCTCCTTCGTCTCGTTTCGCTCTGTTTCACACTCCTTTGTCTCGTTTTGCTCTCTTTCACTCTCCTTCGTCTCGTTTCGCTCTCTTTCACCCTCCTTCGTCTTGTTTCGCTCTGTTGCACTCGCCTTTGTCTCGTTTCGCCCTCTTTCACCCTCCTTCGTCTTGTTTCGCTCTCTTTCACCCTCCTTCGTCTCGTTTCGCTCTCTTTCACCCTCCTTCCTCTCGTTTCGCTCTCTTTCAACCTCCTTCTTCTCGTTTCGCTCTCTTTCACCCTCCTTTGTCTCGTTTCGCTCTCTTTGACCCTCCTTCATCTCGTTTCGCTCTCTTTCACCCTCCTTCACCTCGTTTCGCTCTCTTTCACCCTCCTTATTCTCGTTTCGCTCACTTTCACCCTCCTTCGTCTCGTTCCGCTCTCCTTCACCCTCCTTCGTCTCGTTTCGATCTCTTTCACCCTCCTTCATCTCGTTCCACTCTCTTTCACCCTCCTTCGACTCCTTTCACTCTCTTTCACCCTCCTTCGTCTCCTTTCGCTCTCTTTCACCCTCCTTCGTCTCGTTTCGCTCTCTTTCACCCTCCACCGTCTCGTTTCGCTCTCTTTCACCCTCCTTCGTCTAGTTTCGCTCTCTTTCACGCTCCTTCGTCTTATTTCGCTCTGTTGCACCCGCCTTCGTCTCGTTTCGCCCTCTTTCACCCTCCTTCGTCTTGTTTTGCTCTCTTTCACCCTCCTTCATCTCGTTTCGCTCTCTTTCACCTACCTTCATCTCGTTTCGCTCTCTTTCACCCACCATCGTCTGGTTTCGCTCTCTTTCACCCTCCTTCGTCTTGTTTTGCTCTCTTTCACCCTCCTTCGTCTCGTTTCGCTCTCTTTCACCCTCCTTCATCTCGTTTCGCTCTCTTCCAACCTCCTTCATCTCGTTTCGCTCTCTTTCAACCTCCTTCGTCTCGTTTCGCTCTCTTTCACCCTCCTTCTTCTCGTTTCGCTCTGTTACACCTGCCTTCGTCTCGTTTCGCCCTCTTTCACCCTCCTTCGTCTCGTTTCACTCTCTTTCACCCTCCTTCGTCTCGTTTCGCTCTGTTACACACGCCTTCGTCTAGTTTCGCCCTCTTTCACCCTCCTTCGTCTCGTTTCACTCTCTTTCACCCTCCTTCGTCTCGTTTCGTTCTCATTCACCCTCCTTCGTCTCACTCCGCTCTCTTTCACCCTCCTTCGACTCCTTTCGCTCTCTTTCACCCTCCTTCTTCTCGTTTCGCTCTGTTCCACCCGCCTTCGTCTCGTTTCGCCCCCTTTCACCCTCCTTCTTCTCGTTTCACTCTCTTTCACACTCCTTCGTCTCGTTTCATTCTCTTTCACCCTCCTTCGTCTCGCTCCACTCTCTTTCACCCTCCTTCGACTCCTTTCGCTCTCTTTCACCCTCCTTCGTCTCGTTTCGCTCTCTTTCACCCTCCTTCATCTCGTTTCGCTCTCTTTCACCCTCCTTCATCTCGTTTTGCTCTCTTTCACCTTCCTTCCTCTCGTTTCGCTGTATTTCACCCTCCTTCGTCTTGTTTCGCTCTCTTTCATCCTCCTGCGTCTCGTTTCGCTCTCTTTCACCCTCCACCGTCTCGTTTCGCTCTCTTTCACCCTCCTTCGTCTCGTTCCGCTCTCTTTCAGCCTCCTTCGTCTTGTATCGCTCTGTTGCACCCGCCTTCGTCTCGTTTCGCCCTCTTTCACCCTCCTTCGTCTTGTTTCGCTCTCTTTCGCCCTCCTTCGTCTCGTTTCGCACTCTTTCACCCTCCTTCCTCTCGTTTCGCTCTCTTTCAACCTCCTTCTTCTCGTTTCGCTCTCTTTCACCCTCCTTTGTCTCGTTTCGCTCTCTTTGACCCTCCTTCATCTCGTTTCGCTCTCTTTCACCCTCCTTCATCTCGTTTCGCTCTCTTTCACCCTCCTTATTCTCGTTTCGCTCACTTTCACCCTCCTTCGTCTCGTTCCGCTCTCTTTCACCCTCCTTCGTCTCGTTTCGGTCTCTTTCACCCTCCTTCGTCTCGTTCCACTCTCTTTCACTCTCCTTCGACTCCTTTCGCACTCTTTCACCCTCCTTTATCTCATTTCGCTCTCTTTCACCCTCCTTCGTCTCCTTTCGCTCTCTTTCACCCTCCTTCGTCTCGCTTCGCTCTCTTTCACCCTCCACCGTCTCGTTTCGCTCTCTTTCAGCCTCCTTCGTCTCGTTTCGCTCTCTTTCACGCTCCTTCGTCTTGTTTCGCTCTCTTGCACCCGCCTTCGTCTCGTTTCGCCCTCTTTCACCCTCCTTCGTCTTGTTTCGCTCTCTTTCACCCTCCTTCGTCTCGTTTCGCTCTCTTTCACCTACCTTCATCTCGTTTCGCTCTCTTTCACCCACCATCGTCTGGTTTCGCTCTCTTTCACCCTCCTTCGTCTTGTTTCGCTCTCTTTCACCCTCCTTCGTCTCGTTTCGCTCTCTTTCACCCTCCTTCATCTCGTTTCGCTCCCTTTCACCCTCCTTCGTCTTGTTTCGCTCTCGTTCGCCCTCCTTCGTCTCGCTTCGCTCTCTTTCACCCTCCTTCCTCTCGTTTCGCTCTCTTTCAACCTCCTTCTTCTCGTTTCGCTCTCTTTCACCCTCCTTTGTCTCGTTTCGCTCTCTTTGACCCTCCTTCATCTCGTTTCGCTCTCTTTCACCCTCCTTCATCTCGTTTCGCTCTCTTTCACCCTCCTTATTCTCGTTTCGCTCACTTTCACCCTCCTTCGTCTCGTTCCGCTCTCCTTCACCCTCCTTCGTCTCGTTTCGATCTCTTTCACCCTCCTTCATCTCGTTCCACTCTCTTTCACCCTCCTTCGACTCCTTTCACTCTCTTTCACCCTCCTTCGTCTCCTTTCGCTCTCTTTCACCCTCCTTCGTCTCGTTTTGCTCTCTTTCACCCTCCACCGTCTCGTTTCGCTCTCTTTCACCCTCCTTCGTCTAGTTTCGCTCTCTTTCACGCTCCTTCGTCTTATTTCGCTCTGTTGCACCCGCCTTCGTCTCGTTTCGCCCTCTTTCACCCTCCTTCGTCTTGTTTTGCTCTCTTTCACCCTCCTTCATCTCGTTTCGCTCTCTTTCACCTACCTTCATCTCGTTTCGCTCTCTTTCACCCACCATCGTCTGGTTTCGCTCTCTTTCACCCTCCTTCGTCTTGTTTCGCTCTCTTTCACCCTCCTTCGTCTCGTTTCGCTCTCTTTCACCCTCCTTCATCTCGTTTCGCTCTCTTCCAACCTCCTTCATCTCGTTTCGCTCTCTTTCAACCTCCTTCGTCTCGTTTCGCTCTCTTTCACCCTCCTTCTTCTCGTTTCGCTCTGTTACACCTGCCTTCGTCTCGTTTCGCCCTCTTTCACCCTCCTTCGTCTCGTTTCACTCTCTTTCACCCTCCTTCGTCTCGTTTCGCTCTGTTACACACGCCTTCGTCTAGTTTCGCCCTCTTTCACCCTCCTTCGTCTCGTTTCACTCTCTTTCACCCTCCTTCGTCTCGTTTCGTTCTCATTCACCCTCCTTCGTCTCACTCCGCTCTCTTTCACCCTCCTTCGACTCCCTTCGCTCTCTTTCACCCTCCTTCTTCTCGTTTCGCTCTGTTCCACCCGCCTTCGTCTCGTTTCGCCCTCTTTCACCCTCCTTCTTCTCGTTTCACTCTCTTTCACACTCCTTCGTCTCGTTTCATTCTCTTTCACCCTCCTTCGTCTCGCTCCACTCTCTTTCACCCTCCTTCGACTCCTTTCGCTCTCTTTCACCCTCCTTCGTCTCGTTTCGCTCTCTTTCACCCTCCTTCGTCTCGTTTCGCTCTCTTTCACCCTCCTTCATCTCGTTTTGCTCTCTTTCACCTTCCTTCCTCTCGTTTCGCTGTATTTCACCCTCCTTCGTCTTGTTTCGCTCTCTTTCATCCTCTTGCGTCTCGTTTCGCTCTCTTTCACCCTCCACCGTCTCGTTTCGCTCTCTTTCACCCTCCTTCGTCTCGTTTCGCTCTCTTTCAGCCTCCTTCGTCTTGTATCGCCCTGTTGCACCCGCCTTCGTCTCGTTTCGCCCTCTTTCACCCTCCTTCGTCTTGTTTCGCTCTCTTTCGCCATCCTTCGTCTCGTTTCGCATTCTTTCACCCTCCTTCCTCTCGTTTCGCTCTCTTTCAACCTCCTTCTTCTCGTTTCGCTCTCTTTCACCCTCCTTTGTCTCGTTTCGCTCTCTTTGACCCTCCTTCATCTCGTTTCGCTCTCTTTCACCCTCCTTCATCTCGTTTCGCTCTCTTTCACCCTCCTTATTCTCGTTTCGCTCACTTTCACCCTCCTTCGTCTCGTTCCGCTCTCTTTCACCCTCCTTCGTCTCGTTTCGGTCTCTTTCACCCTCCTTCGTCTCGTTCCACTCTCTTTCACTCTCCTTCGACTCCTTTCGCACTCTTTCACCCTCCTTTATCTCATTTCGCTCTCTTTCACCCTCCTTCGTCTCCTTTCGTGCTCTTTCACCCTCCTTCGTCTCGCTTCGCTCTCTTTCACCCTCCACCGTCTCGTTTCGCTCTCTTTCAGCCTCCTTCGTCTCGTTTCGCTCTCTTTCACGCTCCTTCGTCTTGTTTCGCTCTCTTGCACCCGCCTTCGTCTCGTTTCGCCCTCTTTCACCCTCCTTCGTCTTGTTTCGCTCTCTTTCACCCTCCTTCGTCTCGTTTCGCTCTCTTTCACCTACCTTCATCTCGTTTCGCTCTCTTTCACCCACCATCGTCTGGTTTCGCTCTCTTTCACCCTCCTTCGTCTTGTTTCGCTCTCTTTCACCCTCCTTCGTCTCGTTTCGCTCTCTTTCACCCTCCTTCATCTCGTTTCGCTCCCTTTCACCCTCCTTCGTCTTGTTTCGCTCTCGTTCGCCCTCCTTCGTCTCGCTTCGCTCTCTTTCACCCTCCTTCCTCTCGTTTCGCTCTCTTTCAACCTCCTTCTTCTCGTTTCGCTCTCTTTCACCCTCCTTTGTCTCGTTTCGCTCTCTTTGACCCTCCTTCATCTCGTTTCGCTCTCTTTCACCCTCCTTCATCTCGTTTCGCTCTCTTTCACCCTCCTTATTCTCGTTTCGCTCACTTTCACCCTCCTTCGTCTCGTTCCGCTCTCTTTCACCCTCCTTCGTCTCGTTTCGGTCTCTTTCACCCTCCTTCGTCTCGTTCCACTCTCTTTCACTCTCCTTCGACTCCTTTCGCTCTCTTTCACCCTCCTTTATCTCATTTCGCTCTCTTTCACCCTCCTTCGTCTCCTTTCGCTCTCTTTCACCCTCCTTCGTCTCGCTTCGCTCTCTTTCACCCTCCACCGTCTCGTTTCGCGCTCTTTCAGCCTCCTTCGTCTCGTTTCGCTCTCTTTCACGCTCCTTCGTATTGTTTCGCTCTCTTGCACACGCCTTCGTCTCGTTTCGCCCTCTTTCACCCTCCTTCGTCTTGGTTCGCTCTCTTTCACCCTCCTTCGTCTCGTTTCGCTCTCTTTCACCTACCTTCATCTCGTTTCGCTCTCTTTCACCCACCATCGTCTGGTTTCGCTCTCTTTCACCCTCCTTCGTCTTGTTTCGCTCTCTTTCACCCTCCTTCGTCTTGTTTCGCTCTCTTTCACCCTCCTTCATCTCGTTTCGCTCCCTTTCACCCTCCTTTGTCTCGTTTCGCTCTCTTTCACCTTCCTTCGTCTCGTTTCACTCTCTTTCACCCTCCTTCGTATCGTTTCGCTCTCTTCCAACCTCCTTCATCTCGTTTCGCTCTCTTTCAACCTCCTTCGTCTCGTTTCGCTCTCTTTTACCCTCCTTCTTCTCGTTTCGCTCTGTTACACCCGCCTTCGTCTCGTTTTGCCCTCTTTCACCCTCCTTTGTCTCGTTTCACTCTCCTTCACCCTCCTTCGTCTCGTTTCGTTCTCTTTCACCCTCCGTCGTCTCGCTCTGCACTCTTTCACCCTCCTTCGACTCCTTTCGCTCTCTTTCACCCTCCTTCGTCTCGTTTCGCTCTGTTTCACACTCCTTCGTCTCGTTTTGCACACTTTCACTCTCCTTCGTCTCGTTTCGCTCTCTTTCACCCTCCTTCGTCTTGTTTCGCTCTGTTGCACTCGCCTTTGTCTCGTTTCGCCCTCTTTCACCCTCCTTCGTCTTGTTTCGCTCTCTTTCACCCTCCTTCGTCTCGTTTCGCTCTCTTTCACCCTCCTTCCTCTCGTTTCGCTCTCTTTCAACCTCCTTCTTCTCGTTTCGCTCTCTTTCACCCTCCTTTGTCTCGTTTCGCTCTCTTTGACCCTCCTTCATCTCGTTTCGCTCTCTTTCACCCTCCTTCATCTCGTTTCGCTCTCTTTCACCCTCCTTATTCTCGTTTCGCTCACTTTCACCCTCCTTCGTCTCGTTCCGCTCTCCTTCACCCTCAATTGTCTCGTTTCAGTCTCTTTCACCCTCCTTCGTCCCGTTCCACTCTCTTTCACCCTCCTTCCACTCCTTTCACTCTCTTTCACCCTCCTTTATCTCATTTCGCTCTCTTTCACCCTCCTTCGTCTCCTTTCGCTCTCTTTCACCCTCCTTCGTCTCGTTTCGCTCTCTTTCACCCTCCACCATCTCGTTTCGCTCTCTTTCACCCACCATCGTCTGGTTTCCTTCTCTTTCACCCTCCTTCGTCTTGTTTCGCTCTCTTTCACCCTCCTTCGTCTCGTTTCGCTCTCTTTCACCCTCCTTCATCTCGTTTCGCTCCCTTTCACCCTCCTTTGTCTCGTTTCGCTCTCTTTCACCTTCCTTCGTCTCGTTTCACTCTCTTTCACCCTCCTTCGTATCGTTTCGCTCTCTTCCAACCTCCTTCATCTCGTTTCGCTCTCTTTCAACCTCCTTCGTCTCGTTTCGGTCTCTTTCACCCTCCTTCTTCTCGTTTCGCTCTGTTACACCCGCCTTCGTCTCGTTTCGCCCTCTTTCACCCTACTTCGTCTCGTTTCACTCTCTTTCACCCTCCTTCGTCTCGTTTCGTTCTCTTTCACCCTCCTTCGCCTCGCTCCGCTCTCTTTCACCCTCCTTCGACTCCTTTCGCTCTCTTTCACAATCCTTCGTCTCGTTTCGCTCTGTTTCACACTCCTTCATCTCGTTTTGCTCTCTTTCACCCTCCTTCGACTCCTTTCGCTCTCTTTCACAATCCTTCGTCTCGTTTCGCTCTGTTTCACACTCCTTCATCTCGTTTTGCTCTCTTTCACTCTCCTTCGTCTCGTTTCGCTCTCTTTCACCCTCCTTCGTCTTGTTTCGCTCTCTTTCACCCTCCTTCGTCTCGTTTCGCTCTCTTTCACCCTCCTTCCTCTCGTTTCGCTCTCTTTCAACCTCCTTCTTCTCGTTTCGCTCTCTTTCACCCTCCTTTGTCTCGTTTCACTCTCTTTGACCCTCCTTCATCTCGTTTCGCTCTCTTTCACACTCCTTCATCTCGTTTCGCTCTCTTTCACCCTTCTTATTCTCGTTTCGCTCACTTTCACCCTCCTTCGTCTCGTTCCGCTCTCCTTCACCCTCCTTCGTCTCGTTTCGGTCTCTTTCACCCTCCTTCGTCTCGTTCCACTCTCTTTCACCCTCCTTCGACTCCTTTCACTCTCTTTCACCCTCCTTTATCTCATTTCGCTCTCTTTCACCCTCCTTCGTCTCCTTTCGCTCTCTTTCACCCTCCTTCGTCTCGTTTCGCTCTCTTTCACCCTCCACCGTCTCGTTTCGCTCTCTTTCACCCTCCTTCGTCTCGTTTCGCTCTCTTTCACGCTCCTTCGTCTTGTTTCGCTCTCTTGCACCCGCCTTCGTCTCGGTTCGCCCTCTTTCACCCTCCTTCGTCTTGTTTCGCTCTCTTTCACCTACCTTCATCTCGTTTCGCTCTCTTTCACCCACCATCGTCTGGTTTCGCTCTCTTTCACCCTCCTTCGTCTTGTTTCGCTCTCTTTCACCCTCCTTCGTCTCGTTTCGCTCTCTTTCACCCTCCTTCATCTCGTTTCGCTCTCTTCCAACCTCCTTCATCTCGTTTCGCTCTCTTTCAACCTCCTTCGTCTCGTTTTGCTCTCTTTCACCCTCCTTCTTCTCGTTTCGCTCTGTTACACCTGCCTTCGTCTCGTTTCGCCCTCTTTCACCCTCCTTCGTCTCGTTTCACTCTCTTTCACCCTCCTTCGTCTCGTTTCGCTCTGTTACACACGCCTTCGTCTAGTTTCGCCCTCTTTCACCCTCCTTCGTCTCGTTTCACTCTCTTTCACCCTCCTTCGTCTCGTTTCGTTCTCATTCACCCTCCTTCGTCTCGCTCCGCTCTCTTTCACCCTCCTTCGACTCCTTTCGCTCTCTTTCACCCTCCTTCGTCTCGTTTCGCTCTGTTTCACACTCCTTTGTCTCGTTTTGCTCTCTTTCACTCTCCTTCGTCTCGTTTCGCTCTCTTTCACCCTCCTTCGTCTTGTTTCGCTCTGTTGCACTCGCCTTTGTCTCGTTTCGCCCTCTTTCACCCTCCTTCGTCTTGTTTCGCTCTCTTTCACCCTCCTTCGTCTCGTTTCGCTCTCTTTCACCCTCCTTCCTCTCGTTTCGCTCTCTTTCAACCTCCTTCTTCTCGTTTCGCTCTCTTTCACCCTCCTTTGTCTCGTTTCGCTCTCTTTGACCCTCCTTCATCTCGTTTCGCTCTCTTTCACCCTCCTTCACCTCGTTTCGCTCTCTTTCACCCTCCTTATTCTCGTTTCGCTCACTTTCACCCTCCTTCGTCTCGTTCCGCTCTCCTTCACCCTCCTTCGTCTCGTTTCGATCTCTTTCACCCTCCTTCGTCTCGTTCCACTCTCTTTCACCCTCCTTCGACTCCTTTCACTCTCTTTCACCCTCCTTCGTCTCCTTTCGCTCTCTTTCACCCTCCTTCGTCTCGTTTCGCTCTCTTTCACGCTCCTTCGTCTTATTTCGCTCTGTTGCACCCGCCTTCGTCTCGTTTCGCCCTCTTTCACCCTCCTTCGTCTTGTTTTGCTCTCTTTCACCCTCCTTCATCTCGTTTCGCTCTCTTTCACCTACCTTCATCTCGTTTCGCTCTCTTTCACCCACCATCGTCTGGTTTCGCTCTCTTTCACCCTCCTTCGTCTTGTTTCGCTCTCTTTCACCCTCCTTCGTCTCGTTTCGCTCTCTTTCACCCTCCTTCATCTCGTTTCGCTCCCTTTCACCCTCCTTTGTCTCGTTTCGCTCTCTTTCACCTTCCTTCGTCTCGTTTCACTCTCTTTCACCCTCCTTCGTATCGTTTCGCTCTCTTCCAACCTCCTTCATCTTGTTTCGCTCTCTTTCAACTTCCTTCGTCTCGTTTCGCTCTCTTTCACCCTCCTTCTTCTCGTTTCGCTCTGTTCCACCCACCTTCGTCTCGTTTCGCCCTCTTTCACCCTCCTTCTTCTCGTTTCACTCTCTTTCACACTCCTTCGTCTCGTTTCATTCTCTTTCACCCTCCTTCGTCTCGCTCCACTCTCTTTCACCCTCCTTCGACTCCTTTCGCTCTCTTTCACCCTCCTTCGTCTCGTTTCGCTCTCTTTCACCCTCCTTCGTCTCGTTTCGCTCTCTTTCACCCTCCTTCATCTCGTTTTGCTCTCTTTCACCTTCCTTCCTCTCGTTTCGCTGTCTTTCACCCTCCTTCGTCTTGTTTCGCTCTCTTTCATCCTCCTGCGTCTCGTTTCGCTCTCTTTCACCCTCCACCGTCTCGTTTCGCTCTCTTTCACCCTCCTTCGTCTCGTTTCGCTCTCTTTCAGCCACCTTCGTCTTGTATCGCTCTGTTGCACCCGCCTTCGTCTCGTTTCGCCCTCTTTCACCCTCCTTCGTCTTGTTTCGCTCTCTTTCGCCCTCCTTCGTCTCGTTTCGCTCTCTTTCACCCTCCTTCCTCTCGTTTCGCTCTCTTTCAACCTCCTTCTTCTCGTTTCGCTCTCTTTCACCCTCCTATGTCTCGTTTCGCTCTCTTTGACCCTCCTTCATCTCGTTTCGCTCTCTTTCACCCTCCTTCATCTCGTTTCGCTCTCTTTCACCCTCCTTATTCTCGTTTCGCTCACTTTCACCCTCCTTCGTCTCGTTCCGC
Source organism: Scyliorhinus torazame (assembly GCF_047496885.1). Lineage (NCBI taxonomy): Eukaryota > Metazoa > Chordata > Chondrichthyes > Carcharhiniformes > Scyliorhinidae > Scyliorhinus > Scyliorhinus torazame. The sequence goes on from NC_092727.1 coordinate 135,261,526, forward strand.
TCTCTTTCACCCTCCTTCGTCTCGTTTCGGTCTCTTTCACCCTCCTTCGTCTCGTTCCACTCTCTTTCACTCTCCTTCGACTCCTTTCGCACTCTTTCACCCTCCTTTATCTCATTTCGCTCTCTTTCACCCTCCTTCGTCTCCTTTCGCTCTCTTTCACCCTCCTTCGTCTCGCTTCGCTCTCTTTCACCCTCCACCGTCTCGTTTCGCTCTCTTTCAGCCTCCTTCGTCTCGTTTCGCTCTCTTTCACGCTCCTTCGTCTTGTTTCGCTCTCTTGCACCCGCCTTCGTCTCGTTTCGCCCTCTTTCACCCTCCTTCGTCTTGTTTCGCTCTCTTTCACCCTCCTTCGTCTCGTTTCGCTCTCTTTCACCTACCTTCATCTCGTTTCGCTCTCTTTCACCCACCATCGTCTGGTTTCGCTCTCTTTCACCCTCCTTCGTCTTGTTTCGCTCTCTTTCACCCTCCTTCGTCTCGTTTCGCTCTCTTTCACCCTCCTTCATCTCGTTTCGCTCCCTTTCACCCTCCTTCGTCTTGTTTCGCTCTCGTTCGCCCTCCTTCGTCTCGCTTCGCTCTCTTTCACCCTCCTTCCTCTCGTTTCGCTCTCTTTCAACCTCCTTCTTCTCGTTTCGCTCTCTTTCACCCTCCTTTGTCTCGTTTCGCTCTCTTTGACCCTCCTTCATCTCGTTTCGCTCTCTTTCACCCTCCTTCATCTCGTTTCGCTCTCTTTCACCCTCCTTATTCTCGTTTCGCTCACTTTCACCCTCCTTCGTCTCGTTCCGCTCTCTTTCACCCTCCTTCGTCTCGTTTCGGTCTCTTTCACCCTCCTTCGTCTCGTTCCACTCTCTTTCACTCTCCTTCGACTCCTTTCGCTCTCTTTCACCCTCCTTTATCTCATTTCGCTCTCTTTCACCCTCCTTCGTCTCCTTTCGCTCTCTTTCACCCTCCTTCGTCTCGCTTCGCTCTCTTTCACCCTCCACCGTCTCGTTTCGCGCTCTTTCAGCCTCCTTCGTCTCGTTTCGCTCTCTTTCACGCTCCTTCGTATTGTTTCGCTCTCTTGCATACGCCTTCGTCTCGTTTCGCCCTCTTTCACCCTCCTTCGTCTTGGTTCGCTCTCTTTCACCCTCCTTCGTCTCGTTTCGCTCTCTTTCACCTACCTTCATCTCGTTTCGCTCTCTTTCACCCACCATCGTCTGGTTTCGCTCTCTTTCACCCTCCTTCGTCTTGTTTCGCTCTCTTTCACCCTCCTTCGTCTTGTTTCGCTCTCTTTCACCCTCCTTCATCTCGTTTCGCTCTCTTTCAACCTCCTTCGTCTCGTTTCGCTCTCTTTCACCCTCCTTCTTCTCGTTTCGCTCTGTTACACCCGCCTTCTACTCGTTTCGCCCTCTTTCACCCTCCTTCGTCTCGTTTCACTCTCTTTCACCCTCCTTCGTCTCGTTTCGTTCTCTTTCACCCTCCTTCGTCTCGCTCCGCTCTCTTTCACCCTCCTTCGACTCCTTTCGCTCTCTTTCACCCTCCTTCGTCTCGTTTCGCTCTGTTTCACACTCCTTCGTCTCGTTTTGCTTTCTTTCACTCTCCTTCGTCTCGTTTCGCTCTCTTTCTCCCTCCTTCGTCTTGTTTCGCTCTGTTGCACTCGCCTTTGCCTCGTTTCGCTCTCTTTCAACTTCCTTCGTCTCGTTTCGCTCTCTTTCACCCTCCTTCTTCTCGTTTCGCTCTGTTCCACCCACCTTCGTCTCGTTTCGCCCTCTTTCACCCTCCTTCTTCTCGTTTCACTCTCTTTCACACTCCTTCGTCTCGTTTCATTCTCTTTCACCCTCCTTCGTCTCGCTCCACTCTCTTTCACCCTCCTTCGACTCCTTTCGCTCTCTTTCACCCTCCTTCGTCTCGTTTCGCTCTCTTTCACCCTCCTTCGTCTCGTTTCGCTCTCTTTCACCCTCCTTCATCTCGTTTTGCTCTCTTTCACCTTCCTTCCTCTCGTTTCGCTGTCTTTCACCCTCCTTCGTCTTGTTTCGCTCTCTTTCATCCTCCTGCGTCTCGTTTCGCTCTCTTTCACCCTCCACCGTCTCGTTTCGCTCTCTTTCACCCTCCTTCGTCTCGTTTCGCTCTCTTTCAGCCACCTTCGTCTTGTATCGCTCTGTTGCACCCGCCTTCGTCTCGTTTCGCCCTCTTTCACCCTCCTTCGTCTTGTTTCGCTCTCTTTCGCCCTCCTTCGTCTCGTTTCGCTCTCTTTCACCCTCCTTCCTCTCGTTTCGCTCTCTTTCAACCTCCTTCTTCTCGTTTCGCTCTCTTTCACCCTCCTATGTCTCGTTTCGCTCTCTTTGACCCTCCTTCATCTCGTTTCGCTCTCTTTCACCCTCCTTCATCTCGTTTCGCTCTCTTTCACCCTCCTTATTCTCGTTTCGCTCACTTTCACCCTCCTTCGTCTCGTTCCGCTCTCTTTCACCCTCCTTCGTCTCGTTTCGGTCTCTTTCACCCTCCTTCGTCTCGTTCCACTCTCTTTCACTCTCCTTCGACTCCTTTCGCACTCTTTCACCCTCCTTTATCTCATTTCGCTCTCTTTCACCCTCCTTCGTCTCCTTTCGCTCTCTTTCACCCTCCTTCGTCTCGCTTCGCTCTCTTTCACCCTCCACCGTCTCGTTTCGCTCTCTTTCAGCCTCCTTCGTCTCGTTTCGCTCTCTTTCACGCTCCTTCGTCTTGTTTCGCTCTCTTGCACCCGCCTTCGTCTCGTTTCGCCCTCTTTCACCCTCCTTCGTCTTGTTTCGCTCTCTTTCACCCTCCTTCGTCTCGTTTCGCTCTCTTTCACCTACCTTCATCTCGTTTCGCTCTCTTTCACCCACCATCGTCTGGTTTCGCTCTCTTTCACCCTCCTTCGTCTTGTTTCGCTCTCTTTCACCCTCCTTCGTCTCGTTTCGCTCTCTTTCACCCTCCTTCATCTCGTTTCGCTCCCTTTCACCCTCCTTCGTCTTGTTTCGCTCTCGTTCGCCCTCCTTCGTCTCGCTTCGCTCTCTTTCACCCTCCTTCCTCTCGTTTCGCTCTCTTTCAACCTCCTTCTTCTCGTTTCGCTCTCTTTCACCCTCCTTTGTCTCGTTTCGCTCTCTTTGACCCTCCTTCATCTCGTTTCGCTCTCTTTCACCCTCCTTCATCTCGTTTCGCTCTCTTTCACCCTCCTTATTCTCGTTTCGCTCACTTTCACCCTCTTTCGTCTCGTTCCGCTCTCTTTCACCCTCCTTCGTCTCGTTTCGGTCTCTTTCACCCTCCTTCGTCTCGTTCCACTCTCTTTCACTCTCCTTCGACTCCTTTCGCTCTCTTTCACCCTCCTTTATCTCATTTCGCTCTCTTTCACCCTCCTTCGTCTCCTTTCGCTCTCTTTCACCCTCCTTCGTCTCGCTTCGCTCTCTTTCACCCTCCACCGTCTCGTTTCGCGCTCTTTCAGCCTCCTTCGTCTCGTTTCGCTCTCTTTCACGCTCCTTCGTATTGTTTCGCTCTCTTGCATACGCCTTCGTCTCGTTTCGCCCTCTTTCACCCTCCTTCGTCTTGGTTCGCTCTCTTTCACCCTCCTTCGTCTCGTTTCGCTCTCTTTCACCTACATTCATCTCGTTTCGCTCTCTTTCACCCACCATCGTCTGGTTTCGCTCTCTTTCACCCTCCTTCGTCTTGTTTCGCTCTCTTTCACCCTCCTTCGTCTTGTTTCGCTCTCTTTCACCCTCCTTCATCTCGTTTCGCTCTCTTTCAACCTCCTTCGTCTCGTTTCGCTCTCTTTCACCCTCCTTCTTCTCGTTTCGCTCTGTTACACCCGCCTTCTACTCGTTTCGCCCTCTTTCACCCTCCTTCGTCTCGTTTCACTCTCTTTCACCCTCCTTCGTCTCGTTTCGTTCTCTTTCACCCTCCTTCGTCTCGCTCCGCTCTCTTTCACCCTCCTTCGACTCCTTTCGCTCTCTTTCACCCTCCTTCGTCTCGTTTCGCTCTGTTTCACACTCCTTCGTCTCGTTTTGCTTTCTTTCACTCTCCTTCGTCTCGTTTCGCTCTCTTTCACCCTCCTTCGTCTTGTTTCGCTCTGTTGCACTCGCCTTTGCCTCGTTTCGCCCTCTTTCACCCTCCTTCGTCTTGTTTCGCTCTCTTTCACCCTCCTTCGTCTCGTTTCGCTCTCTTTCACCCTCCTTCCTCTCGTTTCGCTCTCTTTCAACCTCCTTCTTCTCGTTTCGCTCTCTTTCACCCTCCTTTGTCTCGTTTCGCTCTCTTTCAACCTCCTTCGTCTCGTTTCGCTCTCTTTCACCCTCCTTCTTCTCGTTTCGCTCTGTTACACCCGCCTTCGTCTCGTTTCGCCCTCTTTCACCCTCCTTCGTCTCGTTTCACTCTCTTTCACCCTCCTTCGTCTCGTTTCGTTCTCTTTCACACTCCTTCGTCTCGCTCCGCTCTCTTTCACCCTCCTTCGACTCCTTTCGCTCTCTTTCACCCTCCTTCGTCTCGTTTCGCTCTGTTTCACACTCCTTCGTCTCGTTTTGCTCTCTTTCACTCTCCTTCGTCTCGTTTCGCTCTCTTTCACCCTCCTTCGTCTTGTTTCGCTCTATTGCACTCGCCTTGGTCTCGTTTCGCCCTCTTTCACCCTCCTTCGTCTTGTTTCGCTCTCTTTCACCCTCCTTCGTCTCGTTTCGCTCTCTTTCACCCTCCTTCCTCTCGTTTCGCTCTCTTTCAACCTCCTTCTTCTCGTTTCGCTCTCTTTCACCCTCCTTTGCCTCGTTTCGCTCTCTTTGACCCTCCTTCATCTCGTTTCGCTCTCTTTCACCCTCCTTCATCTCGTTTCGCTCTCTTTCACCCTCCTTATTCTCGTTTCGCTCACTTTCACCCTCCTTCGTCTCGTTCCGCTCTCCTTCACCCTCCTTCGTCTCGTTTCGGTCTCTTTCACCCTCCTTCGTCTCGTTCCACTCTCTTTCACCCTCCTACGACTCCTTTCACTCTCTTTCACCCTCCTTTATCTCATTTCGCTCTCTTTCACCCTCCTTCATCTCCTTTCGCTCTCTTTCACCCTCCTTCGTCTCGTTTCGCTCTCTTTCACCCTCCACCGCCTCGTTTCGCTCTCTTTCACCCTCCTTCATCTCGTTTCGCTCTCTTTCACGCTCCTTCGTCTTGTTTCGCTCTCTTGCACCCGCCTTCGTCTCGGTTCGCCCTCTTTCACACTCCTTCGTCTTGTTTCGCTCTCTTTCACCCTCCTTCGTCTCGTTTCGCTCTCTTTCACCTACCTTCATCTCGTTTCGCTCTCTTTCACCCACCATCGTCTGGTTTCGCTCTCTTTCACCCTCCTTCGTCTTGTTTCGCTCTCTTTCACCCTCCTTCGTCTCGTTTCGCTCTCTTTCACCCTCCTTCATCTCGTTTCGCTCTCTTCCAACCTCCTTCATCTCGTTTCGCTCTCTTTCAACCTCCTTCGTCTCGTTTCGCTCTCTTTCACCCTCCTTCATCTCGTTTCGCTCTCTTTCACCCTTCTTATTCTCGTTTCGCTCACTTTCACCCTCCTTCGTCTCGTTCCGCTCTCCTTCACCCTCCTTCGTCTCGTTTCGGACTCTTTCACCCTCCTTCGTCTCGTTCCACTCTCTTTCACCCTCCTACGACTCCTTTCACTCTCTTTCACCCTCCTTTATCTCATTTCGCTCTCTTTCACCCTCCTTCATCTCCTTTCGCTCTCTTTCACCCTCCTTCGTCTCGTTTCGCTCTCTTTCACCCTCCACCGCCTCGTTTCGCTCTCTTTCACCCTCCTTCGTCTCGTTTCGCTCTCTTTCACGCTCCTTCGTCTTGTTTCGCTCTCTTGCACCCGCCTTCGTCTCGGTTCGCCCTCTTTCACACTCCTTCGTCTTGTTTCGCTCTCTTTCACCCTCCTTCGTCTCGTTTCGCTCTCTTTCACCTACCTTCATCTCGTTTCGCTCTCTTTCACCCACCATCGTCTGGTTTCGCTCTCTTTCACCCTCCTTCGTCTTGTTTCGCTCTCTTTCACCCTCCTTTATCTCATTTCGCTCTCTTTCACCCTCCTTCATCTCCTTTCGCTCTCTTTCACCCTCCTTCGTCTCGTTTCGCTCTCTTTCACCCTCCACCGCCTCGTTTCGCTCTCTTTCACCCTCCTTCGTCTCGTTTCGCTCTCTTTCACGCTCCTTCGTCTTGTTTCGCTCTCTTGCACCCGCCTTCGTCTCGGTTCGCCCTCTTTCACACTCCTTCGTCTTGTTTCGCTCTCTTTCACCCTCCTTCGTCTCGTTTCGCTCTCTTTCACCTACCTTCATCTCGTTTCGCTCTCTTTCACCCACCATCGTCTGGTTTCGCTCTCTTTCACCCTCCTTCGTCTTGTTTCGCTCTCTTTCACCCTCCTTCGTCTCGTTTCGCTCTCTTTCACCCTCCTTCATCTCGTTTCGCTCTCTTCCAACCTCCTTCATCTCGTTTTGCTCTCTTTCAACCTCCTTCGTCTCGTTTCGCTCTCTTTCACCCTCCTTCTTCTCGTTTCGCCCTGTTACACCCGCCTTCGTCTCGTTTCGCCCTCTTTCACCCTCCTTCGTCTCGTTTCACTCTCTTTCACCCTCCTTCGTCTCGTTTCGTTCTCATTCACCCTCCTTCGTCTCGCTCCGCTCTCTTTCACCCTCCTTCGACTCCTTTCACTCTCTTTCACCCTCCTTCGTCTCGTTTCGCTCTGTTTCACACTCCTTCGTCTCGTTTTAGCTCTCTTTCGCTCTCCTTCGTCTCGTTTCGCTCTCTTTCACCCTCCTTCGTCTTGTTTCGCTCTCTTTCACCCTCCTTTGTCTCGTTTCGCTCTCTTTGACCCTCCTTCATCTCGTTTCGCTCTCTTTCACCCTCCTTCATCTCGTTTCATCTCTTTCACCCTCCTTATTCTCGTTTCGCTCACTTTCACCCTCCTTCGTCTCGTTCCGCTCCCCTTCACCCTCATCATAGAATTTACAGTGCAGAAGGAGGCCATTCGGCCCATCGAGTCTGCACCGGCTCTTGGAAAGAGCACCCTACCCAAGGTCAACACCTCCACCCTAACCCCATAATCCAGTAACCCAGTAACCCCACCCAACACTAAGGGCAATTTTTGGACACTATGGGCAATTTAGCATGGCCAATCCACCTAACCTGCACATCTTTGGACTGTGGGAGGAAACCGGAGCACCCGGAGGAAACCCACGCACACACGGGGAGGATGTGCAGACTCCGCACAGACAGTGACCCAAGCCGGAATCGAACCTGGGACCCTGGAGCTGTGAAGCATTTGTGCTATCCACAATGCTACCGTGCTGCCCACTCTCTTTCACCCTCCTTCGACTCCTTTCACTCTCTTTCACCCTCCTTCGTCTCCTTTCGCTCTCTTTCACCCTCCTTCGTCTCGTTTCGCTCTCTTTCACCCTCCACCGTCTCGTTTCGCTCTCTTTCACCCTCCTTCGTCTAGTTTCGCTCTCTTTCACGCTCCTTCGTCTTGTTTCGCTCTGTTGCACCCGCCTTCGTCTCGTTTCGCCCTCTTTCACCCTCCTTCGTCTTGTTTCGCTCTCTTTCACCCTCCTTCGACTCGTTTCGCTCTCTTTCACCCTCCTTCATCTCGTTTCACTCCCTTTCACCCTCCTTTGTCTCGTTTCGCTCTCTTTCACCTTCCTTCATCTCGTTTCACTCTCTTTCACCCTCCTTCGTATCGTTTTGCTCTCTTCCAACCTCCTTCATCTTGTTTCGCTCTCTTTCACCTTCCTTCGTCTCGTTTCGCTCTCTTTCACCCTCCTTCTTCTCTTTTTCGCTCTGTTACACCCGCCTTCGTCTCGTTTCGCCCTCTTTCATCCTCCTTCGTCTCGTTTCACTCTCTTTCACCCTCCTTCGACTCCTTTCGCTCTCTTTCACCCTCCTTCGTCTCGTTTCGCTCTGTTTCACACTCCTTCGTCTCGTTTTGCTTTCTTTCACTCTCCTTCGTCTCGTTTCGCTCTCTTTCTCCCTCCTTCGTCTTGTTTCGCTCTGTTGCACTCGCCTTTGCCTCGTTTCGCTCTCTTTCAACTTCCTTCGTCTCGTTTCGCTCTCTTTCACCCTCCTTCTTCTCGTTTCGCTCTGTTCCACCCACCTTCGTCTCGTTTCGCCCTCTTTCACCCTCCTTCTTCTCGTTTCACTCTCTTTCACACTCCTTCGTCTCGTTTCATTCTCTTTCACCCTCCTTCGTCTCGCTCCACTCTCTTTCACCCTCCTTCGACTCCTTTCGCTCTCTTTCACCCTCCTTCGTCTCGTTTCGCTCTCTTTCACCCTCCTTCGTCTCGTTTCGCTCTCTTTCACCCTCCTTCATCTCGTTTTGCTCTCTTTCACCTTCCTTCCTCTCGTTTCGCTGTCTTTCACCCTCCTTCGTCTTGTTTCGCTCTCTTTCATCCTCCTGCGTCTCGTTTCGCTCTCTTTCACCCTCCACCGTCTCGTTTCGCTCTCTTTCACCCTCCTTCGTCTCGTTTCGCTCTCTTTCAGCCACCTTCGTCTTGTATCGCTCTGTTGCACCCGCCTTCGTCTCGTTTCGCCCTCTTTCACCCTCCTTCGTCTTGTTTCGCTCTCTTTCGCCCTCCTTCGTCTCGTTTCGCTCTCTTTCACCCTCCTTCCTCTCGTTTCGCTCTCTTTCAACCTCCTTCTTCTCGTTTCGCTCTCTTTCACCCTCCTATGTCTCGTTTCGCTCTCTTTGACCCTCCTTCATCTCGTTTCGCTCTCTTTCACCCTCCTTCATCTCGTTTCGCTCTCTTTCACCCTCCTTATTCTCGTTTCGCTCACTTTCACCCTCCTTCGTCTCGTTCCGCTCTCTTTCACCCTCCTTCGTCTCGTTTCGGTCTCTTTCACCCTCCTTCGTCTCGTTCCACTCTCTTTCACTCTCCTTCGACTCCTTTCGCACTCTTTCACCCTCCTTTATCTCATTTCGCTCTCTTTCACCCTCCTTCGTCTCCTTTCGCTCTCTTTCACCCTCCTTCGTCTCGCTTCGCTCTCTTTCACCCTCCACCGTCTCGTTTCGCTCTCTTTCAGCCTCCTTCGTCTCGTTTCGCTCTCTTTCACGCTCCTTCGTCTTGTTTCGCTCTCTTGCACCCGCCTTCGTCTCGTTTCGCCCTCTTTCACCCTCCTTCGTCTTGTTTCGCTCTCTTTCACCCTCCTTCGTCTCGTTTCGCTCTCTTTCACCTACCTTCATCTCGTTTCGCTCTCTTTCACCCACCATCGTCTGGTTTCGCTCTCTTTCACCCTCCTTCGTCTTGTTTCGCTCTCTTTCACCCTCCTTCGTCTCGTTTCGCTCTCTTTCACCCTCCTTCATCTCGTTTTGCTCCCTTTCACCCTCCTTCGTCTTGTTTCGCTCTCGTTCGCCCTCCTTCGTCTCGCTTCGCTCTCTTTCACCCTCCTTCCTCTCGTTTCGCTCTCTTTCAACCTCCTTCTTCTCGTTTCGCTCTCTTTCACCCTCCTTTGTCTCGTTTCGCTCTCTTTGACCCTCCTTCATCTCGTTTCGCTCTCTTTCACCCTCCTTCATCTCGTTTCGCTCTCTTTCACCCTCCTTATTCTCGTTTCGCTCACTTTCACCCTCCTTCGTCTCGTTCCGCTCTCTTTCACCCTCCTTCGTCTCGTTTCGGTCTCTTTCACCCTCCTTCGTCTCGTTCCACTCTCTTTCACTCTCCTTCGACTCCTTTCGCTCTCTTTCACCCTCCTTTATCTCATTTCGCTCTCTTTCACCCTCCTTCGTCTCCTTTCGCTCTCTTTCACCCTCCTTCGTCTCGCTTCGCTCTCTTTCACCCTCCACCGTCTCGTTTCGCGCTCTTTCAGCCTCCTTCGTCTCGTTTCGCTCTCTTTCACGCTCCTTCGTATTGTTTCGCTCTCTTGCATACGCCTTCGTCTCGTTTCGCCCTCTTTCACCCTCCTTCGTCTTGGTTCGCTCTCTTTCACCCTCCTTCGTCTCGTTTCGCTCTCTTTCACCTACCTTCATCTCGTTTCGCTCTCTTTCACCCACCATCGTCTGGTTTCGCTCTCTTTCACCCTCCTTCGTCTTGTTTCGCTCTCTTTCACCCTCCTTCGTCTTGTTTCGCTCTCTTTCACCCTCCTTCGTCTCGTTTCACTCTCTTTCACCCTCCTTCGTCTCGTTTCGTTCTCTTTCACCCTCCTTCGTCTCGCTCCGCTCTCTTTCACCCTCCTTCGACTCCTTTCGCTCTCTTTCACCCTCCTTCGTCTCGTTTCGCTCTGTTTCACACTCCTTCGTCTCGTTTTGCTTTCTTTCACTCTCCTTCGTCTCGTTTCGCTCTCTTTCACCCTCCTTCGTCTTGTTTCGCTCTGTTGCACTCGCCTTTGCCTCGTTTCGCCCTCTTTCACCCTCCTTCGTCTTGTTTCGCTCTCTTTCACCCTCCTTCGTCTCGTTTCGCTCTCTTTCACCCTCCTTCCTCTCGTTTCGCTCTCTTTCAACCTCCTTCTTCTCGTTTCGCTCTCTTTCACCCTCCTTTGTCTCGTTTCGCTCTCTTTGACCCTCCTTCATCTCGTTTCGCTCTCTTTCACCCTCCTTCATCTCGTTTCGCTCTCTTTCACCCTCCTTATTCTCGTTTCGCTCACTTTCACCCTCCTTCCTCTCGTTCCGCTCTCCTTCACCCTCCTTTGTCTCGTTTCAGTCTCTTTCACCCTCCTTCGTCTCGTTCCACTCTCTTTCACCCTCCTTCCACTCCTTTCACTCTCTTTCACCCTCCTTTATCTCATTTCGCTCTCTTTCACCCTCCTTCGTCTCCTTTCGCTCTCTTTCACCCTCCTTCGTCTCGTTTCGCTCTCTTTCACCCTCCACCGTCTTTTTTCGCTCTCTTTCACCCTCCTTCGTCTCGTTTCGCTCTCTTTCACGCTCCTTCGTCTTGTTTCGCTCTCTTGCACCCGCCTTCGTCTCGGTTCGCCCTCTTTCACCCTCCTTCGTCTTGTTTCGCTCTCTTTCACCCTCCTTCGTCTCGTTTCGCTCTCTTTCACCTACCTTCATCTCGTTTCGCTCTCTTTCACCCACCATCGTCTGGTTTCGATCTCTTTCACCCTCCTTCGTCTTGTTTCGCTCTCTTTCACCCTCCTTCGTCTCGTTTCGCTCTCTTTCACCCTCCTTCATCTCGTTTCGCTCCCTTTCACCCTCCTTTGTCTCGTTTCGCTCTCTTTCACCTTCCTTCGTCTCGTTTCACTCTCTTTCACCCTCCTTCGTATCGTTTCGCTCTCTTCCAACCTCCTTCATCTCGTTTCGCTCTCTTTCAACCTCCTTCGTCTCGTTTCGCTCTCTTTCACCCTCCTTCTTCTCGTTTCGCTCTGTTACACCCGCCTTCGTCTCGTTTCGCCCTCTTTCACCCTCCTTCGTCTCGTTTCACTCTCTTTCACCCTCCTTCGTCTCGTTTCGTTCTCTTTCACACTCCTTCGTCTCGCTCCGCTCTCTTTCACCCTCCTTCGACTCCTTTCGCTCTCTTTCACCCTCCTTCGTCTCGTTTCGCTCTGTTTCACACTCCTTCGTCTCGTTTTGCTCTCTTTCACTCTCCTTCGTCTCGTTTCGCTCTCTTTCACCCTCCTTCGTCTTGTTTCGCTCTATTGCACTCGCCTTGGTCTCGTTTCGCCCTCTTTCACCCTCCTTCGTCTTGTTTCGCTCTCTTTCACCCTCCTTCGTCTCGTTTCGCTCTCTTTCACCCTCCTTCCTCTCGTTTCGCTCTCTTTCAACCTCCTTCTTCTCGTTTCGCTCTCTTTCACCCTCCTTTGCCTCGTTTCGCTCTCTTTGACCCTCCTTCATCTCGTTTCGCTCTCTTTCACCCTCCTTCATCTCGTTTCGCTCTCTTTCACCCTTCTTATTCTCGTTTCGCTCACTTTCACCCTCCTTCGTCTCGTTCCGCTCTCCTTCACCCTCCTTCGTCTCGTTTCGGTCTCTTTCACCCTCCTTCGTCTCGTTCCACTCTCTTTCACCCTCCTACGACTCCTTTCACTCTCTTTCACCCTCCTTTATCTCATTTCGCTCTCTTTCACCCTCCTTCATCTCCTTTCGCTCTCTTTCACCCTCCTTCGTCTCGTTTCGCTCTCTTTCACCCTCCACCGCCTCGTTTCGCTCTCTTTCACCCTCCTTCGTCTCGTTTCGCTCTCTTTCACGCTCCTTCGTCTTGTTTCGCTCTCTTGCACCCGCCTTCGTCTCGGTTCGCCCTCTTTCACACTCCTTCGTCTTGTTTCGCTCTCTTTCACCCTCCTTCGTCTCGTTTCGCTCTCTTTCACCTACCTTCATCTCGTTTCACTCTCTTTCACCCACCATCGTCTGGTTTCGCTCTCTTTCACCCTCCTTCGTCTTGTTTCGCTCTCTTTCACCCTCCTTCGTCTCGTTTCGCTCTCTTTCACCCTCCTTCATCTCGTTTCGCTCTCTTCCAACCTCCTTCATCTCGTTTCGCTCTCTTTCAACCTCCTTCGTCTCGTTTCGCTCTCTTTCACCCTCCTTCATCTCGTTTCGCTCTCTTTCACCCTTCTTATTCTCGTTTCGCTCACTTTCACCCTCCTTCGTCTCGTTCCGCTCTCCTTCACCCTCCTTCGTCTCGTTTCGGACTCTTTCACCCTCCTTCGTCTCGTTCCACTCTCTTTCACCCTCCTACGACTCCTTTCACTCTCTTTCACCCTCCTTTATCTCATTTCGCTCTCTTTCACCCTCCTTCATCTCCTTTCGCTCTCTTTCACCCTCCTTCGTCTCGTTTCGCTCTCTTTCACCCTCCACCGCCTCGTTTCGCTCTCTTTCACCCTCCTTCGTCTCGTTTCGCTCTCTTTCACGCTCCTTCGTCTTGTTTCGCTCTCTTGCACCCGCCTTCGTCTCGGTTCGCCCTCTTTCACACTCCTTCGTCTTGTTTCGCTCTCTTTCACCCTCCTTCGTCTCGTTTCGCTCTCTTTCACCTACCTTCATCTCGTTTCGCTCTCTTTCACCCACCATCGTCTGGTTTCGCTCTCTTTCACCCTCCTTCGTCTTGTTTCGCTCTGTTTCACCCTCCTTTATCTCATTTCGCTCTCTTTCACCCTCCTTCATCTCCTTTCGCTCTCTTTCACCCTCCTTCGTCTCGTTTCGCTCTCTTTCACCCTCCACCGCCTCGTTTCGCTCTCTTTCACCCTCCTTCGTCTCGTTTCGCTCTCTTTCACGCTCCTTCGTCTTGTTTCGCTCTCTTGCACCCGCCTTCGTCTCGGTTCGCCCTCTTTCACACTCCTTCGTCTTGTTTCGCTCTCTTTCACCCTCCTTCGTCTCGTTTCGCTCTCTTTCACCTACCTTCATCTCGTTTCGCTCTCTTTCACCCACCATCGTCTGGTTTCGCTCTCTTTCACCCTCCTTCGTCTTGTTTCGCTCTCTTTCACCCTCCTTCGTCTCGTTTCGCTCTCTTTCACCCTCCTTCATCTCGTTTCGCTCTCTTCCAACCTCCTTCATCTCGTTTCGCTCTCTTTCAACCTCCTTCGTCTCGTTTCGCTCTCTTTCACCCTCCTTCTTCTCGTTTCGCCCTGTTACACCCGCCTTCGTCTCGTTTCGCCCTCTTTCACCCTCCTTCGTCTCGTTTCACTCTCTTTCACCCTCCTTCGTCTCGTTTCGCTCTGTTACACCCGCCTTCATCTCGTTTCGCCCTCTTTCACCCTCCTTCGTCTCGTTTCACTCTCTTTCACCCTCCTTCGTCTCGTTTCGTTCTCATTCACCCTCCTTCGTCTCGCTCCGCTCTCTTTCACCCTCCTTCGACTCCTTTCACTCTCTTTCACCCTCCTTCGTCTCGTTTCGCTCTGTTTCACACTCCTTCGTCTCGTTTTAGCTCTCTTTCGCTCTCCTTCGTCTCGTTTCGCTCTCTTTCACCCTCCTTCGTCTTGTTTCGCTCTCTTTCACCCTCCTTTGTCTCGTTTCGCTCTCTTTGACCCTCCTTCATCTCGTTTCGCTCTCTTTCACCCTCCTTCATCTCGTTTCATCTCTTTCACCCTCCTTATTCTCGTTTCGCTCACTTTCACCCTCCTTCGTCTCGTTCCGCTCTCCTTCACCCTCCTTCGTCTCGTTTCGATCTCTTTCACCCTCCTTCGTCTCGTTCCACTCTCTTTCACCCTCCTTCGACTCCTTTCACTCTCTTTCACCCTCCTTCGTCTCCTTTCGCTCTCTTTCACCCTCCTTCGTCTCGTTTCGCTCTCTTTCACCCTCCACCGTCTCGTTTCGCTCTCTTTCACCCTCCTTCGTCTAGTTTCGCTCTCTTTCACGCTCCTTCGTCTTGTTTCGCTCTGTTGCACCCGCCTTCGTCTCGTTTCGCCCTCTTTCACCCTCCTTCGTCTTGTTTCGCTCTCTTTCACCCTCCTTCGACTCGTTTCGCTCTCTTTCACCCTCCTTCATCTCGTTTCACTCCCTTTCACCCTCTTTTGTCTCGTTTCGCTCTCTTTCACCTTCCTTCATCTCGTTTCACTCTCTTTCACCCTCCTTCGTATCGTTTTGCTCTCTTCCAACCTCCTTCATCTTGTTTCGCTCTCTTTCACCTTCCTTCGTCTCGTTTCGCTCTCTTTCACCCTCCTTCTTCTCTTTTTCGCTCTGTTACACCCGCCTTCGTCTCGTTTCGCCCTCTTTCATCCTCCTTCGTCTCGTTTCACTCTCTTTCACCCTCCTTCGTCTCGTTTCGCCCTCTTTCACCCTCCTTCGTCTTGTTTCGCTCTCTTTCACCCTCCATCGTCTCGTTTCGCTCTCTTTCACCCTCCTTCGTCTCGTTTCGCTCACTTTCACCTTCCTTCATCTCGTTTCGCTCTCTTTCACCCTCCTTCGTCTTGTTTCGGTCTCTTTCACACTCCTTTGCCTTGTTTCGCTCTCTTTCACCCACCTTCATCTTGTTTCGCTCTCTTTCACCCTCCTTCGCCTCGTTTCGGTCTCTTTCACCCTCCTTTGTCTCGTTTCGCTCTCTTTGACCCTCCTTCATCTCGTTTCGCTCTCTTTCACCCTCCTTCATCTCGTTTCGCTCTCTTTCACCCTCCTTATTCTCGTTTCGCTCTCTTTCACCCTCCTTCATCTCCTTTCGCTCTCTTTCACCCTCCTTCGTCTCGTTTCGCTCTCTTTCACCCTCCACCGCCTCGTTTCGCTCTCTTTCACCCTCCTTCGTCTCGTTTCGATCTCTTTCACGCTCCTTCGTCTTGATTCGCTCTCTTGCACCCGCCTTCGTCTCGGTTCGCCCTCTTTCACACTCCTTCGTCTTGTTTCGCTCTCTTTCACCCTCCTTCGTCTCGTTTCGCTCTCTTTCACCTACCTTCATCTCGTTTCGCTCTCTTTCACCCACCATTGTCTGGTTTCGCTCTCTTTCACCCTCCTTCGTCTTGTTTCGCTCTCTTTCACCCTCCTTCGTCTCGTTTCGCTCTCTTTCACCCTCCTTCATCTCGTTTCGCTCTCTTCCAACCTCCTTCATCTCGTTTCGCTCTCTTTCAACCTCCTTCGTCTCGTTTCGCTCTCTTTCACCCTCCTTCATCTCGTTTCGCTCTCTTTCACCCTTCTTATTCTCGTTTCGCTCACTTTCACCCTCCTTCGTCTCGTTCCGCTCTCCTTCACCCTCCTTCGTCTCGTTTCGGACTCTTTCACCCTCCTTCGTCTCGTTCCACTCTCTTTCACCCTCCTACGACTCCTTTCACTCTCTTTCACCCTCCTTTATCTCATTTCGCTCTCGTTCACCCTCCTTCATCTCCTTTCGCTCTCTTTCACCCTCCTTCGTCTCGTTTCGCTCTCTTTCACCCTCCACCGCCTCGTTTCGCTCTCTTTCACCCTCCTTCGTCTCGTTTCGCTCTCTTTCACGCTCCTTCGTCTTGTTTCGCTCTCTTGCACCCGCCTTCGTCTCGGTTCGCCCTCTTTCACACTCCTTCGTCTTGTTTCGCTCTCTTTCACCCTCCTTCGTCTCGTTTCGCTCTCTTTCACCTACCTTCATCTCGTTTCGCTCTCTTTCACCCACCATCGTCTGGTTTCGCTCTCTTTCACCCTCCTTCGTCTTGTTTCGCTCTCTTTCACCCTCCTTTATCTCATTTCGCTCTCTTTCACCCTCCTTCATCTCCTTTCGCTCTCTTTCACCCTCCTTCGTCTCGTTTCGCTCTCTTTCACCCTCCACCGCCTCGTTTCGCTCTCTTTCACCCTCCTTCGTCTCGTTTCGCTCTCTTTCACGCTCCTTCGTCTTGTTTCGCTCTCTTGCACCCGCCTTCGTCTCGGTTCGCCCTCTTTCACACTCCTTCGTCTTGTTTCGCTCTCTTTCACCCTCCTTCGTCTCGTTTCGCTCTCTTTCACCTACCTTCATCTCGTTTCGCTCTCTTTCACCCACCATCGTCTGGTTTCGCTCTCTTTCACCTACCTTCATCTCGTTTCGCTCTCTTTCACCCACCATCGTCTGGTTTCGCTCTCTTTCACCCTCCTTCTTCTCGTTTCGCCCTGTTACACCCGCCTTCGTCTCGTTTCGCCCTCTTTCACCCTCCTTCGTCTCGTTTCACTCTCTTTCACCCTCCTTCGTCTCGTTTCGCTCTGTTACACCCGCCTTCATCTCGTTTCGCCCTCTTTCACCCTCCTTCGTCTCGTTTCACTCTCTTTCACCCTCCTTCGTCTCGTTTCGTTCTCATTCACCCTCCTTCGTCTCGCTCCGCTCTCTTTCACCCTCCTTCGACTCCTTTCACTCTCTTTCACCCTCCTTCGTCTCGTTTCGCTCTGTTTCACACTCCTTCGTCTCGTTTTAGCTCTCTTTCGCTCTCCTTCGTCTCGTTTCGCTCTCTTTCACCCTCCTTCGTCTTGTTTCGCTCTCTTTCACCCTCCTTTGTCTCGTTTCGCTCTCTTTGACCCTCCTTCATCTCGTTTCGCTCTCTTTCACCCTCCTTCATCTCGTTTCATCTCTTTCACCCTCCTTATTCTCGTTTCGCTCACTTTCACCCTCCTTCGTCTCGTTCCGCTCTCCTTCACCCTCCTTCGTCTCGTTTCGATCTCTTTCACCCTCCTTCGTCTCGTTCCACTCTCTTTCACCCTCCTTCGACTCCTTTCACTCTCTTTCACCCTCCTTCGTCTCCTTTCGCTCTCTTTCACCCTCCTTCGTCTCGTTTCGCTCTCTTTCACCCTCCACCGTCTCGTTTCGCTCTCTTTCACCCTCCTTCGTCTAGTTTCGCTCTCTTTCACGCTCCTTCGTCTTGTTTCGCTCTGTTGCACCCGCCTTCGTCTCGTTTCGCCCTCTTTCACCCTCCTTCGTCTTGTTTCGCTCTCTTTCACCCTCCTTCGACTCGTTTCGCTCTCTTTCACCCTCCTTCATCTCGTTTCACTCCCTTTCACCCTCTTTTGTCTCGTTTCGCTCTCTTTCACCTTCCTTCATCTCGTTTCACTCTCTTTCACCCTCCTTCGTATCGTTTTGCTCTCTTCCAACCTCCTTCATCTTGTTTCGCTCTCTTTCACCTTCCTTCGTCTCGTTTCGCTCTCTTTCACCCTCCTTCTTCTCTTTTTCGCTCTGTTACACCCGCCTTCGTCTCGTTTCGCCCTCTTTCATCCTCCTTCGTCTCGTTTCACTCTCTTTCACCCTCCTTCGTCTCGTTTCGCCCTCTTTCACCCTCCTTCGTCTTGTTTCGCTCTCTTTCACCCTCCATCGTCTCGTTTCGCTCTCTTTCACCCTCCTTCGTCTCGTTTCGCTCACTTTCACCTTCCTTCATCTCGTTTCGCTCTCTTTCACCCTCCTTCGTCTTGTTTCGGTCTCTTTCACACTCCTTTGCCTTGTTTCGCTCTCTTTCACCCACCTTCATCTTGTTTCGCTCTCTTTCACCCTCCTTCGCCTCGTTTCGGTCTCTTTCACCCTCCTTTGTCTCGTTTCGCTCTCTTTGACCCTCCTTCATCTCGTTTCGCTCTCTTTCACCCTCCTTCATCTCGTTTCGCTCTCTTTCACCCTCCTTATTCTCGTTTCGCTCTCTTTCACCCTCCTTCATCTCCTTTCGCTCTCTTTCACCCTCCTTCGTCTCGTTTCGCTCTCTTTCACCCTCCACCGCCTCGTTTCGCTCTCTTTCACCCTCCTTCGTCTCGTTTCGATCTCTTTCACGCTCCTTCGTCTTGATTCGCTCTCTTGCACCCGCCTTCGTCTCGGTTCGCCCTCTTTCACACTCCTTCGTCTTGTTTCGCTCTCTTTCACCCTCCTTCGTCTCGTTTCGCTCTCTTTCACCTACCTTCATCTCGTTTCGCTCTCTTTCACCCACCATCGTCTGGTTTCGCTCTCTTTCACCCTCCTTCGTCTTGTTTCGCTCTCTTTCACCCTCCTTCGTCTCGTTTCGCTCTCTTTCACCCTCCTTCATCTCGTTTCGCTCTCTTCCAACCTCCTTCATCTCGTTTCGCTCTCTTTCAACCTCCTTCGTCTCGTTTCGCTCTCTTTCACCCTCCTTCATCTCGTTTCGCTCTCTTTCACCCTTCTTATTCTCGTTTCGCTCACTTTCACCCTCCTTCGTCTCGTTCCGCTCTCCTTCACCCTCCTTCGTCTCGTTTCGGACTCTTTCACCCTCCTTCGTCTCGTTCCACTCTCTTTCACCCTCCTACGACTCCTTTCACTCTCTTTCACCCTCCTTTATCTCATTTCGCTCTCGTTCACCCTCCTTCATCTCCTTTCGCTCTCTTTCACCCTCCTTCGTCTCGTTTCGCTCTCTTTCACCCTCCACCGCCTCGTTTCGCTCTCTTTCACCCTCCTTCGTCTCGTTTCGCTCTCTTTCACGCTCCTTCGTCTTGTTTCGCTCTCTTGCACCCGCCTTCGTCTCGGTTCGCCCTCTTTCACACTCCTTCGTCTTGTTTCGCTCTCTTTCACCCTCCTTCGTCTCGTTTCGCTCTCTTTCACCTACCTTCATCTCGTTTCGCTCTCTTTCACCCACCATCGTCTGGTTTCGCTCTCTTTCACCCTCCTTCGTCTTGTTTCGCTCTCTTTCACCCTCCTTTATCTCATTTCGCTCTCTTTCACCCTCCTTCATCTCCTTTCGCTCTCTTTCACCCTCCTTCGTCTCGTTTCGCTCTCTTTCACCCTCCACCGCCTCGTTTCGCTCTCTTTCACCCTCCTTCGTCTCGTTTCGCTCTCTTTCACGCTCCTTCGTCTTGTTTCGCTCTCTTTCACCCTCCTTCGTCTCGTTTCGCTCTCTTTCACCTACCTTCATCTCGTTTCGCTCTCTTTCACCCACCATCGTCTGGTTTCGCTCTCTTTCACCCTCCTTCGTCTTGTTTCGCTCTCTTTCACCCTCCTTTATCTCATTTCGCTCTCTTTCACCCTCCTTCATCTCCTTTCGCTCTCTTTCACCCTCCTTCGTCTCGTTTCGCTCTCTTTCACCCTCCACCGCCTCGTTTCGCTCTCTTTCACCCTCCTTCGTCTCGTTTCGCTCTCTTTCACGCTCCTTCGTCTTGTTTCGCTCTCTTTCACCCTCCTTCGTCTCGTTTCGCTCTCTTTCACCTACCTTCATCTCGTTTCGCTCTCTTTCACCCACCATCGTCTGGTTTCGCTCTCTTTCACCCTCCTTCGTCTTGTTTCGCTCTCTTTCACCCTCCTTCGTCTCGTTTCGCTCTCTTTCACCCTCCTTCATCTCGTTTCGCTCTCTTCCAACCTCCTTCATCTCGTTTCGCTCTCTTTCAACCTCCTTCGTCTCGTTTCGCTCTCTTTCACCCTCCTTCTTCTCGTTTCGCCCTGTTACACCCGCCTTCGTCTCGTTTCGCCCTCTTTCACCCTCCTTCGTCTCGTTTCACTCTCTTTCACCCTCCTTCGTCTCGTTTCGCTCTGTTACACCCGCCTTCATCTCGTTTCGCCCTCTTTCACCCTCCTTCGTCTCGTTTCACTCTCTTTCACCCTCCTTCGTCTCGTTTCGTTCTCATTCACCCTCCTTCGTCTCGCTCCGCTCTCTTTCACCCTCCTTCGACTCCTTTCACTCTCTTTCACCCTCCTTCGTCTCGTTTCGCTCTGTTTCACACTCCTTCGTCTCGTTTTAGCTCTCTTTCGCTCTCCTTCGTCTCGTTTCGCTCTCTTTCACCCTCCTTCGTCTTGTTTCGCTCTCTTTCACCCTCCTTTGTCTCGTTTCGCTCTCTTTGACCCTCCTTCATCTCGTTTCGCTCTCTTTCACCCTCCTTCATCTCGTTTCATCTCTTTCACCCTCCTTATTCTCGTTTCGCTCACTTTCACCCTCCTTCGTCTCGTTCCGCTCTCCTTCACCCTCCTTCGTCTCGTTTCGATCTCTTTCACCCTCCTTCGTCTCGTTCCACTCTCTTTCACCCTCCTTCGACTCCTTTCACTCTCTTTCACCCTCCTTCGTCTCCTTTCGCTCTCTTTCACCCTCCTTCGTCTCGTTTCGCTCTCTTTCACCCTCCACCGTCTCGTTTCGCTCTCTTTCACCCTCCTTCGTCTAGTTTCGCTCTCTTTTACGCTCCTTCGTCTTGTTTCGCTCTGTTGCACCCGCCTTCGTCTCGTTTCGCCCTCTTTCACCCTCCTTCGTCTTGTTTCGCTCTCTTTCACCCTCCTTCGACTCGTTTCGCTCTCTTTCACCCTCCTTCATCTCGTTTCACTCCCTTTCACCCTCCTTTGTCTCGTTTCGCTCTCTTTCACCTTCCTTCATCTCGTTTCACTCTCTTTCACCCTCCTTCGTATCGTTTTGCTCTCTTCCAACCTCCTTCATCTTGTTTCGCTCTCTTTCACCTTCCTTCGTCTCGTTTCGCTCTCTTTCACCCTCCTTCTTCTCTTTTTCGCTCTGTTACACCCGCCTTCGTCTCGTTTCGCCCTCTTTCATCCTCCTTCGTCTCGTTTCACTCTCTTTCACCCTCCTTCGTCTCGTTTCGCCCTCTTTCACCCTCCTTCGTCTTGTTTCGCTCTCTTTCACCCTCCATCGTCTCGTTTCGCTCTCTTTCACCCTCCTTCGTCTCGTTTCGCTCACTTTCACCTTCCTTCATCTCGTTTCGCTCTCTTTCACCCTCCTTCGTCTTGTTTCGGTCTCTTTCACACTCCTTTGCCTTGTTTCGCTCTCTTTCACCCACCTTCATCTTGTTTCGCTCTCTTTCACCCTCCTTCGCCTCGTTTCGGTCTCTTTCACCCTCCTTTGTCTCGTTTCGCTCTCTTTGACCCTCCTTCATCTCGTTTCGCTCTCTTTCACCCTCCTTCATCTCGTTTCGCTCTCTTTCACCCTCCTTATTCTCGTTTCGCTCACTTTCACCCTCCTTCGTCTCGTTCCGCTCTCTTTCACCCTCCTTCGTCTCGTTTCGGTCTCTTTCACCCTCCTTCGTCTCGTTCCACTCTCTTTCACTCTCCTTCGACTCCTATCGCTCTCTTTCACCCTCCTTTATCTCATTTCGCTCACTTTCACCCTCCTTCGTCTCCTTTCGCTCTCTTTCACCCTCCTTCGTCTCGCTTCGCTCTCTTTCACCCTCCACCGTCTCCTTTCGCTCTCTTTCAGCCTCCTTCGTCTCGTTTCGCTCTCTTTCACGCTCCTTCGTCTTGTTTCGCTCTCTTGCACCCGCCTTCGTCTCGTTTCGCCCTCTTTCACCCTCCTTCGTCTTGTTTCGCTCTCTTTCACCCTCCTTCGTCTCGTTTCGCTCTCTTTCACCTACCTTCATCTCGTTTCGCTCTCTTTCACCCACAATCGTCTGGTTTCGCTCTCTTTCACCCTCCTTCGTCTTGTTTCGCTCTCTTTCACAGTCCTTCATCTCGTTTCGCTCTCTTTCACCCTCCTTCATCTCGTTTCGCTCCCTTTCACCCTCCTTTGTCTCGTTTCGCTCTCTTTCACCTTCCTTCGTCTCGTTTCACTCTCTTTCACCCTCCTTCGTATCGTTTCGCTCTCTTCCAACCTCCTTCATCTCGTTTCGCTCTCTTTCAACCTCCTTTGTCTCGTTTCGCTCTCTTTCACCCTCCTTCTTCTCGTTTCGCTCTGTTACACCCGCCTTCGTCTCGTTTCGCCCTCTTTCACCCTCCTTCGTCTCGTTTCACTCTCTTTCACCCTCCTTCGTCTCGTTTCGTTCTCTTTCACCCTCCTTCGTCTCGCTCCGCTCTCTTTCACCCTCCTTCGACTCCTTTCGCTCTCTTTCACCCTCCTTCATCTCGTTTCGCTCTGTTTCACACTCCTTCGTCTCGTTTTGCTCTCTTTCACTCTCCTTCGTCTCGTTTCGCTCTCTTTCACCCTCCTTCGTCTTGTTTCGCTCTGTTGCACTCGCCTTTGTCTCGTTTCGCCCACTTTCACCCTCCTTCGTCTTGTTTCGCTCTCTTTCACCATCCTTCGTCTCGTTGCGCTCTCTTTCACCCTCCTTCCTCTCGTTTCGCTCTCTTTCAACCTCCTTCTTCTCGTTTCGCTCTCTTTCACCCTCCTTTGTCTCGTTTCGCTCTCTTTGACCCTCCTTCATCTCGTTTCGCTCTCTTTCACCCTCCATCATCTCGTTTCGCTCTCTTTCACCCTCCTTATTCTCGTTTCGCTCACTTTCACCCTCCTTCGTCTCGTTCCGCTCTCCTTCACCCTCCTTTGTCTCGTTTCAGTCTCTTTCACCCTCCTTCGTCTCGTTCCACTCTCTTTCACCCTCCTTCCACTCCTTTCACTCTCTTTCACCCTCCTTTATCTCATTTCGCTCTCTTTCACCCTCCTTCGTCTCCTTTCGCTCTCTTTCACCCTCCTTCGTCTCGTTTCGCTCTCTTTCACCCTCCACCGTCTCGTTTCGCTCTCTCTCACCCTCCTTCGTCTCGTTTCGCTCTCTTTCACGCTCCTTCGTCTTGTTTCGCTCTCTTGCACCCGCCTTCGTCTCGGTTCGCCCTCTTTCACCCTCCTTCGTCTTGTTTCGCTCTCTTTCACCCTCCTTCGTCTCGTTTCGCTCTCTTTCACCTACCTTCATCTCGTTTCGCTCTCTTTCACCCACCATCGTCTGGTTTCGCTCTCTTTCACCCTCCTTCGTCTTGTTTCGCTCTCTTGCACCCGCCTTCGTCTCGTTTCGCTCTCTTTCACCCTCCTTCATCTCGTTTCGCTCCCTTTCACCCTCCTTTGTCTCGTTTCGCTCTCTTTCACCTTCCTTCGTCTCGTTTCACTCTCTTTCACCCTCCTTCGTATCGTTTCGCTCTCTTCCAACCTCCTTCATCTAGTTTCGCTCTCTTTCACCCTCCTTCTTCTCGTTTCGCTCTGTTACACCCGCCTTCGTCTCATTTTGCCCTCTTTCACCCTCCTTCGTCTCGTTTCACTCTCTTTCACCCTCCTTCGTCTCGTTTCGTTCTCTTTCACCCTCCTTCGTCTCGCTCCGCTCTCTTTCACCCTCCTTCGACTCCTTTCGCTCTCTTTCACCCTCCTTCGTCTCGTTTCGCTCTGTTTCACACTCCTTCGTCTCGTTTTGCTCTCTTTCACTCTCCTTCGTCTCGTATCGCTCTCTTTCACCCTCCTTCGTCTTGTTTCGCTCTGTTGCACTCGCCTTTGTCTCGTTTCACCCTCTTTCACCCTCCTTCGTCTTGTTTCGCTCTCTTTCACCCTCCTTCGTCTCGTTTCGCTCTCTTTCACCCTCCTTCCTCTCGTTTCGCTCTCTTTCAACCTCCTTCTTCTCGTTTCGCTCTCTTTCACCCTCGTTTGTCTCGTTTCGCTCTCTTTGACCCTCCTTCATCTCGTTTCGCTCTCTTTCACCCTCCTTCATCTCGTTTCGCTCTCTTTCACCCTTCTTATTCTCGTTTCGCTCACTTTCACCCTCCTTCGTCTCGTTCCGCTCTCCTTCACCCTCCTTCGTCTCGTTTCGGCCTCTTTCACCCTCCTTCGTCTCGTTCCACTCTCTTTCACCCTCCTTCGACTCCTTTCACTCCCTTTCACCCTCCTTGATCTCATTTCGCTCTCTTTCACCCTCCTTCGTCTCCTTTCGCTCTCTTTCACCCTCCTTCGTCTCGTTTCGCTCTTTCACCCTCCACCGTCTCGTTTCGTTCTCTTTCACCCTCCTTCGTCTCGTTTCGCTCTCTTTCACGCTCCTTCGTCTTGTTTCGCTCTCTTGCACCCGCCTTCGTCTCGGTTCGCCCTCTTTCACCCTCCTTCGTCTTGTTTCGCTCTCTTTCACCCTCCTTCGTCTCGTTTCGCTCTCTTTCACCTACCTTCATCTCGTTTCGCTCTCTTTCACCCACCATCGTCTGGTTTCGCTCTCTTTCACCCTCCTTCGTCTTGTTTCGCTCTCTTTCACCCTCCTTCGTCTCGTTTCGCTCTCTTTCACCCTCCTTCATCTCGTTTCGCTCTCTTCGAACCTCCTTCATCTCGTTTCGCTCTCTTTCAACCTCCTTCGTCTCGTTTCGCTCTCTTTCACCCTCCTTCTTCTCGTTTCGCCCTGTTACACCCGCCTTCGTCTTGTTTTGCCCTCTTTCACCTTCCTTCGTCTCATTTCACTGTCTTTCACCCTCCTTCGTCTCGTTTCGCTCTGTTACACCCGCCTTCGTCTCGTTTCGCCCTCTTTCACCCTCCTTCGTCTCGTTTCACTCTCTTTCACCCTCCTTCGTCTCGTTTCGTTCTCATTCACCCTCCTTCGTCTCGCTCCGCTCTCTTTCACCCTCCTTCGACTCCTATCGCTCTCTTTCACCCTCCTTCGTCTCGTTTCGCTCTGTTTCACACTCCTTCGTCTCGTTTTGCTCTCTTTCACTCTCCTTCGTCTCGTTTCGCTCTCTTTCACCCTCCTTCGTCTTGTTTCGCTCTGTTGCACTCGCCTTTGTCTCGTTTCGCCCTCTTTCACACTCCTTCGTCTTGTTTCGCTCTCTTTCACCCTCCTTTGTCTCGTTTCGCTCTCTTTGACCCTCCTTCATCTCGTTTCGCTCTCTTTCACCCTCCTTCATCTCGTTTCGCTCTCTTTCACCCTCCTTATTCTCGTTTCGCTCACTTTCACCCTCCTTCGTCTCGTTCCGCTCTCCTTCACCCTCCTTCGTCTCGTTTCGATCTCTTTCACCCTCCTTCGTCTCGTTCCACTCTCTTTCACCCTCCTTCGACTCCTTTCACTCTCTTTCACCCTCCTTCGTCTCCTTTCGCTCTCTTTCACCCTCCTTCGTCTCGTTTCGCTCTCTTTCACCCTCCACCGTCTCGTTTCGCTCTCTTTCACCCTCCTTCGTCTAGTTTCGCTCTCTTTCACGCTCCTTCGTCTTGTTTCGCTCTGTTGCACCCGCCTTCGTCTCGTTTCGCCCTCTTTCACCCTCCTTCGTTTTGTTTTGCTCTCTTTCACCCTCCTGCGTCTCGTTTCGCTCTCTTTCACCTACCTTCATCTCGTTTCGCTCTCTTTCACCCACCATCGTCTGGTTTCGCTCTCTTTCACCCTCCTTCGTCTTGTTTCGCTCTCTTTCACCCTCCTTCGTCTCGTTTCGCTCTCTTTCACCCTCCTTCATCTTGTTTCGCTCCCTTTCACCCTCCTTTGTCTCGTTTCGCTCTCTTTCACCTTCCTTCGTCTCGTTTCACTCTCTTTCACCCTCCTTCGTATCGTTTCGCTCTCTTCCAACCTCCTTCATCTTGTTTCGCTCTCTTTCACCTTCCTTCGTCTCGTTTCGCTCTCTTTCACCCTCCTTCTTCTCGTTTCGCTCTGTTACACCCGCCTTCGTCTCGTTTCGCCCTCTTTCACCCTCCTTCGTCTCGTTTCACTCTCTTTCACCCTCCTTCGTCTCGTTTCGCCATCTTTCACCATCCTTCGTCTTGTTTCGCTCTCTTTCACCCTCCATCGTCTCGTTTCACTCTCTTTCACCCTCCTTCGTCTCGTTTCGCTCACTTTCACCTTCCTTCATCTCGTTTCGCTCTCTTTCACCCTCCTTCGTCTCGTTTCGCTCTCTTTCACCCTCCTTCGTCTTGTTTCGGTCTCTTTCACACTCCTTTGCCTTGTTTCGCTCTCTTTCACCCACCTTCATCTTGTTTCGCTCTCTTTCACCCTCCTTCGCCTCGTTTCGGTCTCTTTCATCCTCCTTCGTCTCGTTTCGTTCTCTTTCACCCGCCATCGTCTCGTTTCGCTCTCTTTGACCCTCCTTCGTCTCGTTTAGCTCTCTTTCATACTCCTTCGTCTTGTTTCGCTCTGTTTTACACTCCTTCATCTCGTTTTGTTCTCCTTCACCCTTCTTCGTCTCGTTTCGCTCTCTTTCACCCTCCTTCGTCTTGTTTCGCTCTGTTCCACCCGCCTTCGTCTCGTTTCGCCCTCTTTCACCCTCCTTCTTCTCGTTTCACTCTCTTTCACCCTCCTTCGTCTCGCTCCACTCTCTTTCACCCTCCTTCGACTCCTTTCGCTCTCTTTCACCCTCCTTCGTCTCGTTTCGCTCTCTTTCACCCTCCTTCCTCTCGTTTCGCTGTCTTTCACCCTCCTTCGTCTTGTTTCGCTCTCTTTCACCCTCCTGCGTCTCGTTTCGCTCTCTTTCACCCTCCACCGACTCGTTTCGCTCTCTTTCACCCTCCTTCGTCTCGTTTCGCTCTCTTTCAGCCTCCTTCGTCTTGTATCGCTCTGTTGCACCCGCCTTCGTCTCGTTTCGCCCTCTTTCACCCTCCTTCGTCTTGTTTCGCTCTCTTTCGCCCTCCTTCGTCTCGTTTCGCTCTCTTTAACCCTCCTTCCTCTCGTTTCGCTCTCTTTCAACCTCCTTCTTCTCGTTTCGCTCTCTTTCACCCTCCTTTGTCTCGTTTCGCTCTCTTTGACCCTCCTTCATCTCGTTTCGCTCTCTCACCCTCCTTCATCTCGTTTCGCTCTCTTTCACCCTCCTTATTCTCGTTTCGCTCACTTTCACCCTCCTTCGTCTCGTTCCGCTCTCTTTCGTCTCGTTTCGGTCTCTTTCACCCTCCTTCGTCTCGTTCCACTCTCTTTCACTCTCCTTCGACTCCTTTCGCTCTCTTTCACCCTCCTTTATCTCATTTTGCTCTCTTTCACCCTCCTTCGTCTCCTTTCGCTCTCTTTCACCCACCTTCGTCTCGCTTCGCTCTCTTTCACCCTCCACCGTCTCGTTTCGCTCTCTTTCAGCCTCCTTCGTCTCGTTTCGCTCTCTTTCACGCTCCTTCATCTTGTTTCGCTCTGTTGCACTCGCCTTTGTCTCGTTTCGCCCACTTTCACCCTCCTTCGTCTTGTTTTGCTCTCTTTCACCCTCCTTCGTCTCGTTTCGCTCTCTTTCACCCTCCTTCCTCTCGTTTCACTCTCTTTCAACCTCCTTCTTCTCGTTTCGCTCTCTTTCACCCTCCTTTGTCTCGTTTCGCTCTCTTTGACCCTCCTTCATCTCGTTTCGCTCTCTTTCACCCTCCTTCATCTCGTTTCGCTCTCTTTCACCCTCCTTATTCTCGTTTCGCTCACTTTCACCCTCCTTCGTCTCGTTACCCTCTCCTTCACCCTCCTTTGTCTCGTTTCAGTCTCTTTCACCCTCCTTCGTCTCGTTCCACTCTCTTTCACCCTCCTTCCACTCCTTTCACTCTCTTTCACCCTCCTTTATCTCATTTCGCTCTCTTTCACCCTCCTTCGTCTCCTTTCGCTCTCTTTCACCCTCCTTCGTCTCGTTTCGCTCTCTTTCACCCTCCACCGTCTCGTTTCGCTCTCTCTCACCCTCCTTCGTCTCGTTTCGCTCTCTTTCACGCTCCTTCGTCTTGTTTCGCTCTCTTGCACCCGCCTTCGTCTCGGTTCGCCCTCTTTCACCCTCCTTCGTCTTGTTTCGCTCTCTTTCACCCTCCTTCGTCTCGTTTCGCTCTCTTTCACCTACCTTCATCTCGTTTCGCTCTCTTTCACCCACCATCGTCTGGTTTCGCTCTCTTTCACCCTCCTTCGTCTTGTTTCGCTCTCTTTCACCCTCCTTCGTCTCGTTTTGCTCTCTTTCACCCTCCTTCATCTCGTTTCGCTCCCTTTCACCCTCCTTTGTCTCGTTTCGCTCTCTTTCACCTTCCTTCGTCTCGTTTCACTCTCTTTCACCCTCCTTTGTATCGTTTCGCTCTCTTCCAACCTCCTTCATCTCGTTTCGCTCTCGTTCACCCTCCTTCTTCTCGTTTCGCTCTGTTACACCCGCCTTCGTCTCGTTTCGCCCTCTTTCACCCTCCTTCGTCTCGTTTCACTCTCTTTCACCCTCCTTCGTCTCGTTTCGTTCTCTTTCACCCTCCTTCGTCTCGCTCCGCTCTCTTTCACCCTCCTTCGACTCCTTTCGCTCTCTTTCACCCTCCTTCGTCTCGTTTCGCTCTGTTTCACACTCCTTCGTCTCGTTTTGCTATCTTTCACTCTCCTTCGTCTCGTTTCGCTCTCTTTCACCCTCCTTCGTCTTGTTTCGCTCTGTTGCACTCGCCTTTGTCTCGTTTCGCCCTCTTTCACCCTCCTTCGTCTTGTTTCGCTCTCTTTCACCCTCCTTCGTCTCGTTTCGCTCTCTTTCACCCTCCTTCCTCTCGTTTCGCTCTCTTTCAACCTCCTTCTTCTCGTTTCGCTCTCTTTCACCCTCCTTTGTCTCGTTTCGCTCTCTTTGACCCTCCTTCATCTCGTTTCGCTCTCTTTCACCCTCCTTCATCTCGTTTCGCTCTCTTTCACCCTTCTTATTCTCGTTTCGCTCACTTTCACCCTCCTTCGTCTCGTTCCGCTCTCCTTCACCCTCCTTCGTATCGTTTCGGCCTCTTTCACCCTCCTTTGTCTCGTTCCACTCTCTTTCACCCTCCTTCGACTCCTTTCACTCTCTTTCACCCTCCTTGATCTCATTTTGCTCTCTTTCACCCTCCTTCGTCTCCTTTCGCTCTCTTTCACCCTCCTTCGTCTCGTTTCGCTCTCTTTCACCCTCCACCGTCTCGTTTCGTTCTCTTTCACCCTCCTTCGTCTCGTTTCGCTCTCTTTCACGCTCCTTCGTCTTGTTTCGCTCTCTTGCACCCGCCTTCGTCTCGGTTCGCCCTCTTTCACCCTCCTTCGTCTTGTTTCGCTCTCTTTCACCCTCCTTCGTCTCGTTTCGCTCTCTTTCACCTACCTTCATCTCGTTTCACTCTCTTTCACCCACCATCGTCTGGTTTCGCTCTCTTTCACACTCCTTCGTCTTGTTTCGCTCTCTTTCACCCTCCTTCGTCTCGTTTCGCTCTCTTTCACCCTCCTTCATCTCGTTTCGCTCTCTTCCAACCTCCTTCATCTCGTTTCGCTCTCTTTCAACCTCCTTCGTCTCGTTTCGCTCTCTTTCACCCTCCTTCTTCTCGTTTCGCCCTGTTACACCCGCCTTCGTCTCGTTTCACCCTCTTTCACCCTCCTTCGTCTCGTTTCACTCTCTTTCACCCTCCTTCGTCTCGTTTCGCTCTGTTACACCCGCCTTCGTCTCGTTTCGCCCTCTTTCACCCTCCTTCGTCTCGTTTCACTCTCTTTCACCCTCCTTCGTCTCGTTTCGTTCTCATTCACCCTCCTTCGTCTCGCTCCGCTCTCTTTCACCCTCCTTTGACTCCTTTCGCTCTCTTTCACCCTCCTTCGTCTCGTTTCGCTCTGTTTCACACTCCTTCGTCTCGTTTTGCTCTCTTTCACTCTCCTTCGTCTCGTTTCGCTCTCTTTCACCCTCCTTCGTCTTGTTTCGCTCTGTTGCACTCGCCTTTGTCTCGTTTCGCCCTCTTTCACCCTCCTTCGTCTAGTTTCGCTCTCTTTCACGCTCCTTCGTCTTGTTTCGCTCTGTTGCACCCGCCTTCGTCTCGTTTCGCCCTCATTCACCCTCCTTCGTCTTGTTTTGCTCTCTTTCACCCTCCTGCGTCTCGTTTCGCTCTCTTTCACCTACCTTCATCTCGTTTCGCTCTCTTTCACCCACCATCGTCTGGTTTCGCTCTCTTTCACCCTC
Organism: Scyliorhinus torazame; assembly: GCF_047496885.1. NCBI lineage: Eukaryota > Metazoa > Chordata > Chondrichthyes > Carcharhiniformes > Scyliorhinidae > Scyliorhinus > Scyliorhinus torazame. The sequence continues at coordinate 135,291,183 of NC_092727.1, forward strand.
CTTCGTCTTGTTTCGCTCTCTTTCACCCTCCTTCGTCTCGTTTCGCTCTCTTTCACCCTCCTTCATCTCGTTTCGCTCCCTTTCACCCTCCTTTGTATCGTTTCGCTCTCTTCCAACCTCCTTCATCTTGTTTCGCTCTCTTTCACCTTCCTTCGTCTTGTTTCGCTCTCTTTCACCCTCCTTCTTCTCGTTTCGCTCTGTTACACCCGCCTTCGTCTCGTTTCGCCCTCTTTCACCCTCCTTCGTCTCGTTTCACTCTCTTTCACCCTCCTTCGTCTCGTTTCGCCCTCTTTCACCCTCCTTCGTCTTGTTTCGCTCTCTTTCACCCTCCATCGTCTCGTTTCGCTCTCTTTCACCCTCCTTCTTCTCGTTTCGCTCTGTTACACCCGCCTTCGTCTCGTTTCGCCCTCTTTCACCCTCCTTCGTCTCGTTTCACTCTCTTTCACCCTCCTTCGTCTCGATTCGCCCTCTTTCACCCTCCTTCGTCTTGTTTCGCTCTCTTTCACCCTCCATCGTCTCGTTTCGCTCTCTTTCACCCTCCTTCGTCTCGTTTCGCTCACTTTCACCTTCCTTTATCTCGTTTCGCTCTCTTTCACCCTCCTTCGTCTCGTTTCGCTCTCTTTCGCCCTCCTTCGTCTTGTTTCGGTCTCTTTCACACTCCTTTGCCTTGTTTCGCTCTCTTTCACCCACCTTCATCTTGTTTCGCTCTCTTTCACCCTCCTTCGCCTCGTTTCGGTCTCTTTCATCCTCCTTCGTCTCGTTTCGTTCTCTTTCACCCGCCATCGTCTCGTTTCGCTCTCTTTGACCCTCCTTCGTCTCGTTTCGCTCTCTCTCACCCTCCTTCGTCTTGTTTCGCTCTCTTGCACCCGCCTTCGTCTCGGTTCGCCCTCTTTCACCCTCCTTCGTCTTGTTTCGCTCTCTTTCACCCTCCTTCGTCTCGTTTCGCTCTGTTTCACCTACCTTCATCTCGTTTCGCTCTCTTTCACCCACCATCGTCTGGTTTCGCTCTCTTTCACCCTCCTTCGTCTTGTTTCGCTCTCTTTCACCCTCCTTCGTCTCGTTTCGCTCTCTTTCACACTCCTTCATCTCGTTTCGCTCCCTTTCACCCTCCTTTGTCTCGTTTCGCTCTCTTTCACCTTCCTTCGTCTCGTTTCACTCTCTTTCACCCTCCTTCGTATCGTTTCGCTCTCTTCCAACCTCCTTCAACTCGTTTCGCTCTCTTTCACCCTCCTTCTTCTCGTTTCGCTCTGTTACACCCGCCTTCGTCTCGTTTCGCCCTCTTTCACCCTCCTTCGTCTCGTTTCACTCTCTTTCACCCTCCTTCGTCTCGTTTCGTTCTCTTTCACCCTCCTTCGTCTCGCTCCGCTCTCTTTCACCCTCCTTCGACTCCTTTCGCTCTCTTTCACCCTCCTTCGTCTCGTTTCGCTCTGTTTCACACTCCTTCGTCTCGTTTTGCTCTCTTTCACTCTCCTTCGTCTCGTTTCGCTCTCTTTCACCCTCCTTCGTCTTGTTTCGCTCTGTTGCACTCGCCTTTGTCTCGTTTCGCCCTCTTTCACCCTCCTTCGTCTTGTTTCGCTCTCTTTCACCCTCCTTCGTCTCGTTTCGCTCTCTTTCACCCTCCTTCCTCTCGTTTCGCTCATTTTCAACCTCCTTCTTCTCGTTTCGCTCTCTTTCACCCTCCTTTGTCTCGTTTCGCTCTCTTTGACCCTCATTCATCTCGTTTCGCTCTCTTTCACCCTCCTTCATCTCGTTTCGCTCTCTTTCACCCTTCTTATTCTCGTTTCGCTCACTTTCACCCTCCTTCGTCACGTTCCGCTCTCCTTCACCCTCCTTCGTATCGTTTCGGCCTCTTTCACCCTCCTTCGTCTCGTTCCACTCTCTTTCACCCTCCTTCGACTCCTTTCACTCTCTTTCACCCTCCTTGATCTCATTTCGCTCTCTTTCACCCTCCTTCGACTCCTTTCGCTCTCTTTCACCCTCCTTCGTCTCGTTTCGCTCTGTTTCACACTCCTTCGTCTCGTTTTGCTCTCTTTCACTCTCCTTCGTCTCGTTTCGCTCTCTTTCACCCTCCTTCGTCTTGTTTCGCTCTGTTGCACTCGCCTTTGTCTCGTTTCGCCCTCTTTCACCCTCCTTCGTCTTGTTTCGCTCTCTTTCACCCTCCTTCGTCTCGTTTCGCTCTCTTTCACCCTCCTTCCTCTCGTTTCGCTCATTTTCAACCTCCTTCTTCTCGTTTCGCTCTCTTTCACCCTCCTTTGTCTCGTTTCGCTCTCTTTGACCCTCATTCATCTCGTTTCGCTCTCTTTCACCCTCCTTCATCTCGTTTCGCTCTCTTTCACCCTTCTTATTCTCGTTTCGCTCACTTTCACCCTCCTTCGTCACGTTCCGCTCTCCTTCACCCTCCTTCGTATCGTTTCGGCCTCTTTCACCCTCCTTCGTCTCGTTCCACTCTCTTTCACCCTCCTTCGACTCCTTTCACTCTCTTTCACCCTCCTTGATCTCATTTCGCTCTCTTTCACCCTCCTTCGTCTCCTTTCGCTCTCTTTCACCCTCCTTCGTCTCGTTTCGCTCTCTTTCACCCTCCACCGTCTCGTTTCGTTCTCTTTCACCCTCCTTCGTCTCGTTTCGCTCTCTTTCACGCTCCTTCGTCTTGTTTCGCTCTCTTGCACCCGCCTTCGTCTCGGTTCGCCCTCTTTCACCCTCCTTCGTCTTGTTTCGCTCTCTTTCACCCTCCTTCGTCTCGTTTCGCTCTCTTTCACCTACCTTCATCTCGTTTCACTCTCTTTCACCCACCATCGTCTGGTTTCGCTCTCTTTCACCCTCCTTCGTCTTGTTTCGCTCTCTTTCACCCTCCTTCGTCTCGTTTCGCTCTCTTTCACCCTCCTTCATCTCGTTTCGCTCTCTTCCAACCTCCTTCATCCCGTTTCGCTCTCTTTCAACCTCCTTCGTCTCGTTTCGCTCTCTTTCACCCTCCTTCTTCTCGTTTCGCCCTGTTACACCCGCCTTCGTCTCGTTTCGCCCTCTTTCACCCTCCTTCGTCTCGTTTCACTCTCTTTCACCCTCCTTCGTCTCGTTTCGCTCTGTTACACCCGCCTTCGTCTCGTTTCGCCCTCTTTCACCCTCCTTCATCTCGTTTCACTCTCTTTCACCCTCCTTCGTCTCGTTTCGTTCTCATTCACCCTCCTTCGTCTCGCTCCGCTCTCTTTCACCCTCCTTCGACTCCTTTCGCTCTCTTTCACCCTCCTTCGTCTCGTTTCGCTCTGTTTCACACTCCTTCGTCTCGTTTTGCTCTCTTTCACTCTCCTTCATCTCGTTTCGCTCTCTTTCACCCTCCTTCGTCTTGTTTCGCTCTGTTGCACTCGCCTTTGTCTCGTTTCGCCCTCTTTCACACTCCTTCGTCTTGTTTCGCTCTCTTTCACCCTCCTTTGTCTCGTTTCGCTCTCTTTGACCCTTCTTCATCTCGTTTCGCTCTCTTTCACCCTCCTTCATCTCGTTTCGCTCTCTTTCACCCTCCTTATTCTCGTTTCGCTCACTTTCACCCTCCTTCGTCTCGTTCCGCTCTCCTTCACCCTCCTTCGTCTCGTTTCGATCTCTTTCACCCTCCTTCGTCTCGTTCCACTCTCTTTCACCCTCCTTCGACTCCTTTCACTCTCTTTCACCCTCCTTCGTCTCCTTTCGCTCTCTTTCACCCTCCTTCGTCTCGTTTCGCTCTCTTTCACCCTCCACCGTCTCGTTTCGCTCTCTTTCACCCTCCTTCGTCTAGTTTCGCTCTGTTTCACGCTCCTTCGTCTTGTTTCGCTCTGTTGCACCCGCCTTCGTCTCGTTTCGCCCTCTTTCACCCTCCTTCGTCTTGTTTTGCTCTCTTTCACCCTCCTGCGTCTCGTTTCGCTCTCTTTCACCTACCTTCATCTCGTTTCGCTCTCTTTCACCCACCATCGTCTGGTTTCGCTCTCTTTCACCCTCCTTCGTCTTGTTTCGCTCTCTTTCACCCTCCTTCGTCTCGTTTCGCTCTCTTTCACCCTCCTTCATCTCGTTTCGCTCCCTTTCACCCTCCTTTGTCTCGTTTCGCTCTCTTTCACCCTCCTTCGTCTCGTTTCACTCTCTTTCACCCTCCTTCGTCTCGTTTCGTTCTCATTCACCCTCCTTCGTCTCGCTCCGCTCTCTTTCACCCTCCTTTGACTCCTTTCGCTCTCTTTCACCCTCCTTCGTCTCGTTTCGCTCTGTTTCACACTCCTTCGTCTCGTTTTGCTCTCTTTCACTCTCCTTCGTCTCGTTTCGCTCTCTTTCACCCTCCTTCGTCTTGTTTCGCTCTGTTGCACTCGCCTTTGTCTCGTTTCGCCCTCTTTCACCCTCCTTCGTCTAGTTTCGCTCTCTTTCACGCTCCTTCGTCTTGTTTCGCTCTGTTGCACCCGCCTTCGTCTCGTTTCGCCCTCATTCACCCTCCTTCGTCTTGTTTTGCTCTCTTTCACCCTCCTGCGTCTCGTTTCGCTCTCTTTCACCTACCTTCATCTCGTTTCGCTCTCTTTCACCCACCATCGTCTGGTTTCGCTCTCTTTCACCCTCCTTCGTCTTGTTTCGCTCTCTTTCACCCTCCTTCGTCTCGTTTCGCTCTCTTTCACCCTCCTTCATCTCGTTTCGCTCCCTTTCACCCTCCTTTGTCTCGTTTCGCTCTCTTTCACCTTCCTTCGTCTCGTTTCACTCTCTTTCACCCTCCTTTGTATCGTTTCGCTCTCTTCCAACCTCCTTCATCTTGTTTCGCTCTCTTTCACCTTCCTTCGTCTTGTTTCGCTCTCTTTCACCCTCCTTCTTCTCGTTTCGCTCTGTTACACCCGCCTTCGTCTCGTTTCGCCCTCTTTCACCCTCCTTCGTCTCGTTTCACTCTCTTTCACCCTCCTTCGTCTCGTTTCACTCTCTTTCACCCTCCTTCGTCTCGTTTCGCCCTCTTTCACCCTCCTTCGTCTTGTTTCGCTCTCTTTCACCCTCCATCGTCTCGTTTCGCTCTCTTTCACCCTCCTTCTTCTCGTTTCGCTCTGTTACACTCGCCTTCGTCTCGTTTCGCCCTCTTTCACCCTCCTTCGTCTCGTTTCACTCTCTTTCACCCTCCTTCGTCTCGATTCGCCCTCTTTCACCCTCCTTCGTCTTGTTTCGCTCTCTTTCACCCTCCATCGTCTCGTTTCGCTCTCTTTCACCCTCCTTCGTCTCGTTTCGCTCACTTTCACCTTCCTTTATCTCGTTTCGCTCTCTTTCACCCTCCTTCGTCTCGTTTCGCTCTCTTTCACCCTCCTTCGTCTTGTTTCGGTCTCTTTCACACTCCTTTGCCTTGTTTCGCTCTCTTTCACCCACCTTCATCTTGTTTCGCTCTCTTTCACCCTCCTTCGCCTCGTTTCGGTCTCTTTCATCCTCCTTCGTCTCGTTTCGTTCTCTTTCACCCGCCATCGTCTCGTTTCGCTCTCTTTGACCCTCCTTCGTCTCGTTTCGCTCTCTCTCACCCTCCTTCGTCTCGTTTCGCTCTCTTTCACGCTCCTTCGTCTTGTTTCGCTCTCTTGCACCCGCCTTCGTCTCGGTTCGCCCTCTTTCACCCTCCTTCGTCTTGTTTCGCTCTCTTTCACCCTCCTTCGTCTCGTTTCGCTCTGTTTCACCTACCTTCATCTCGTTTCGCTCTCTCTCACCCACCATCGTCTGGTTTCGCTCTCTTTCACCCTCCTTCGTCTTGTTTCGCTCTCTTTCACCCTCCTTCGTCTCGTTTCGCTCTCTTTCACCCTCCTTCATCTCGTTTCGCTCCCTTTCACCCTCCTTTGTCTCGTTTCGCTCTCTTTCACCTTCCTTCGTCTCGTTTCACTCTCTTTCACCCTCCTTCGTATCGTTTCGCTCTCTTCCAACCTCCTTCAACTCGTTTCGCTCTCTTTCACCCTCCTTCTTCTCGTTTCGCTCTGTTACACCCGCCTTCGTCTCGTTTCGCCCTCTTTCACCCTCCTTCGTCTCGTTTCACTCTCTTTCACCCTCCTTCGTCTCGTTTCGTTCTCTTTCACCCTCCTTCGTCTCGCTCCGCTCTCTTTCACCCTCCTTCGACTCCTTTCGCTCTCTTTCACCCTCCTTCGTCTCGTTTCGCTCTGTTTCACACTCCTTCGTCTCGTTTTGCTCTCTTTCACTCTCCTTCGTCTCGTTTCGCTCTCTTTCACCCTCCTTCGTCTTGTTTCGCTCTGTTGCACTCACCTTTGTCTCGTTTCGCCCTCTTTCACCCTCCTTCGTCTTGTTTCGCTCTCTTTCACCCTCCTTCGTCTCGTTTCGCTCTCTTTCACCCTCCTTCCTCTCGTTTCGCTCTTTTTCAACCTCCTTCTTCTCGTTTCGCTCTCTTTCACCCTCCTTTGTCTCGTTTCGCTCTCTTTGACCCTCATTCATCTCGTTTCGCTCTCTTTCACCCTCCTTCATCTCGTTTCGCTCTCTTTCACCCTTCTTATTCTCGTTTCGCTCACTTTCACCCTCCTTCGTCACGTTCCGCTCTCCTTCACCCTCCTTCGTATCGTTTCGGCCTCTTTCACCCTCCTTCGTCTCGTTCCACTCTCTTTCACCCTCCTTCGACTCCTTTCACTCTCTTTCACCCTCCTTGATCTCATTTCGCTCTCTTTCACCCTCCTTCGTCTCCTTTCGCTCTCTTTCACCCTCCTTCGTCTCGTTTCGCTCTCTTTCACCCTCCACCGTCTCGTTTCGTTCTCTTTCACCCTCCTTCGTCTCGTTTCGCTCTCTTTCACGCTCCTTCGTCTTGTTTCGCTCTCTTGCACCCGCCTTCGCCTCGGTTCGCCCTCTTTCACCCTCCTTCGTCTTGTTTCGCTCTCTTTCACCCTCCTTCGTCTCGTTTCGCTCTCTTTCACCTACCTTCATCTCGTTTCACTCTCTTTCACCCACCATCGTCTGGTTTCGCTCTCTTTCACCCTCCTTCGTCTTGTTTCGCTCTCTTTCACCCTCCTTCGTCTCGTTTCGCTCTCTTTCACCCTCCTTCATCTCGTTTCGCTCTCTTCCAACCTCCTTCATCCCGTTTCGCTCTCTTTCAACCTCCTTCGTCTCGTTTCGCTCTCTTTCACCCTCCTTCTTCTCGTTTCGCCCTGTTACACCCGCCTTCGTCTCGTTTCGCCCTCTTTCACCCTCCTTCGTCTCGTTTCACTCTCTTTCACCCTCCTTCGTCTCGTTTCGCTCTGTTACACCCGCCTTCGTCTCGTTTCGCCCTCTTTCACCCTCCTTCATCTCGTTTCACTCTCTTTCACCCTCCTTCGTCTCGTTTCGTTCTCATTCACCCTCCTTCGTCTCGCTCCGCTCTCTTTCACCCTCCTTTGACTCCTTTCGCTCTCTTTCACCCTCCTTCGTCTCGTTTCGCTCTGTTTCACACTCCTTCGTCTCGTTTTGCTCTCTTTCACTCTCCTTCATCTCGTTTCGCTCTCTTTCACCCTCCTTCGTCTTGTTTCGCTCTGTTGCACTCGCCTTTGTCTCGTTTCGCCCTCTTTCACACTCCTTCGTCTTGTTTCGCTCTCTTTCACCCTCCTTTGTCTCGTTTCGCTCTCTTTGACCCTTCTTCATCTCGTTTCGCTCTCTTTCACCCTCCTTCATCTCGTTTCGCTCTCTTTCACCCTCCTTATTCTCGTTTCGCTCACTTTCACCCTCCTTCGTCTCGTTCCGCTCTCCTTCACCCTCCTTCGTCTCGTTTCGATCTCTTTCACCCTCCTTCGTCTCGTTCCACTCTCTTTCACCCTCCTTCGACTCCTTTCACTCTCTTTCACCCTCCTTCGTCTCCTTTCGCTCTCTTTCACCCTCCTTCGTCTCGTTTCGCTCTCTTTCACCCTCCACCGTCTCGTTTCGCTCTCTTTCACCCTCCTTCGTCTAGTTTCGCTCTGTTTCACGCTCCTTCGTCTTGTTTCGCTCTGTTGCACCCGCCTTCGTCTCGTCTCGCCCTCTTTCACCCTCCTTCGTCTTGTTTTGCTCTCTTTCACCCTCCTGCGTCTCGTTTCGCTCTCTTTCACCTACCTTCATCTCGTTTCGCTCTCTTTCACCCACCATCGTCTGGTTTCGCTCTCTTTCACCCTCCTTCGTCTTGTTTCGCTCTCTTTCACCCTCCTTCGTCTCGTTTCGCTCTCTTTCACCCTCCTTCATCTCGTTTCGCTCCCTTTCACCCTCCTTTGTCTCGTTTCGCTCTCTTTCACCTTCCTTCGTCTCGTTTCACTCTCTTTCACCCTCCTTCGTATCGTTTCGCTCTCTTCCAACCTCCTTCATCTTGTTTCGCTCTCTTTCACCTTCCTTCGTCTCGTTTCGCTCTCTTTCACCCTCCTTCTTCTCCTTTCGCTCTGTTACACCCGCTTTCGTCTCGTTTCGCCCTCTTTCACCCTCCTTCGTCTCGTTTCACTCTCTTTCACCCTCCTTCGTCTCGTTTCGCCCTCTTTCACCCTCCTTCGTCTTGTTTCGCTCTCTTTCACCCTCCATCGTCTCGTTTCGCTCTCTTTCACCCTCCTTCTTCTCGTTTCGCCCTGTTACACCCGCCTTCGTCTCGTTTCGCCCTCTTTCACCCTCCTTCGTCTCGTTTCACTCTCTTTCACCCTCCTTCGTCTCGATTCGCCCTCTTTCACCCTCCTTCGTCTTGTTTCGCTCTCTTTCACCCTCCATCGTCTCGTTTCGCTCTCTTTCACCCTCCTTCGTCTCGTTTCGCTCACTTTCACCTTCCTTCATCTCGTTTCGCTCTCTTTCACCCTCCTTCGTCTGGTTTCGCTCTCTTTCACCCTCCTTCGTCTTGTTTCGGTCTCTTTCACACTCCTTTGCCTTGTTTCGCTCTCTTTCACCCACCTTCATCTTGTTTCGCTCTCTTTCACCCTCCTTCGCCTCGTTTCGGTCTCTTTCATCCTCCTTCGTCTCGTTTCGTTCTCTTTCACCCGCCATCGTCTCGTTTCGCTCTCTTTGACCCTCCTTCGTCTCGTTTAGCTCTCTTTCATACTCCTTCGTCTTGTTTCGCTCTGTTTTACACTCCTTCATCTCGTTTTGTTCTCTTTCACCCTTCTTCGTCTCGTTTCGCTCTCTTTCACCCTCCTTCGTCTTGTTTCGCTCTGTTCCACCCGCCTTCGTCTCGTTTCGCCCTCTTTCACCCTCCTTCTTCTCGTTTCACTCTCTTTCACCCTCCTTCATCTCGCTCCACTCTCTTTCACCCTCCTTCGACTCCTTTCGCTCTCTTTCACCCTCCTTCGTCTCGTTTCGCTCTCTTTCACCCTCCTTCCTCTCGTTTCGCTCTCTTTCACCCTCCTTCATCTCGTTTTGCTCTCTTTCACCTTCCTTCCTCTCGTTTCGCTGTCTTTCACCCTCCTTCGTCTTGTTTTGCTCTCTTTCACCCTCCTGCGTCTCGTTTCGCTCTCTTTCACCCTCCACCGACTCGTTTCGCTCTCTTTCACCCTCCTTCGTCTCGTTTCGCTCTCTTTCAGCCTCCTTCGTCTTGTATCGCTCTGTTGCACCCGCCTTCGTCTCGTTTCGCCCTCTTTCACCCTCCTTCGTCTTGTTTCGCTCTCTTTCGCCCTCCTTCGTCTCGTTTCGCTCTCTTTAACCCTCCTTCCTCTCGTTTCGCTCTCTTTCAACCTTCTTCTTCTCGTTTCGCTCTCTTTCACCCTCCTTTGTCTCGTTTCGCTCTCTTTGACCCTCCTTCATCTCGTTTCGCACTCTTTCACCCTCCTTCATCTCGTTTCGCTCTCTTTCACCCTCCTTATTCTCGTTTCGCTCTCTTTCACCCTCCTTCGTCTTGTTTCGCTCTGTTGCACTCGCCTTTGTCTCGTTTCGCTCTCTTTCACCTTCCTTCGTCTCGTTTCACTCTCTTTCACCCTCCTTCGTATCGTTTCGCTCTCTTCCAACCTCCTTCAACTCGTTTCGCTCTCTTTCACCCTCCTTCTTCTCGTTTCGCTCTGTTACACCCGCCTTCGTCTCGTTTCGCCCTCTTTCACCCTACTTCGTCTCGTTTCACTCTCTTTCACCCTCCTTCGTCTCGTTTCGTTCTCTTTCACCCTCCTTCGTCTCGCTCCGCTCTCTTTCACCCTCCTTCGACTCCTTTCGCTCTCTTTCACCCTCCTTCGTCTTGTTTCGCTCTCTTTCACCCTCCTTCGTCTCGTTTCGCTCTCTTTCACCCTCCTTCATCTCGTTTCGCTCCCTTTCACCCTCCTTTGTCTCGTTTCGCTCTCTTTCACCTTCCTTCGTCTCGTTTCACTCTCTTTCACCCTCCTTTGTATCGTTTCGCTCTCTTCCAACCTCCTTCATCTTGTTTCGCTCTCTTTCACCTTCCTTCGTCTTGTTTCGCTCTCTTTCACCCTCCTTCTTCTCGTTTCGCTCTGTTACACCCGCCTTCGTCTCGTTTCGCCCTCTTTCACCCTCCTTCGTCTCGTTTCACTCTCTTTCACCCTCCTTCGTCTCGTTTCACTCTCTTTCACCCTCCTTCGTCTCGTTTCGCCCTCTTTCACCCTCCTTCGTCTTGTTTCGCTCTCTTTCACCCTCCATCGTCTCGTTTCGCTCTCTTTCACCCTCCTTCTTCTCGTTTCGCTCTGTTACACTCGCCTTCGTCTCGTTTCGCCCTCTTTCACCCTCCTTCGTCTCGTTTCACTCTCTTTCACCCTCCTTCGTCTCGATTCGCCCTCTTTCACCCTCCTTCGTCTTGTTTCGCTCTCTTTCACCCTCCATCGTCTCGTTTCGCTCTCTTTCACCCTCCTTCGTCTCGTTTCGCTCACTTTCACCTTCCTTTATCTCGTTTCGCTCTCTTTCACCCTCCTTCGTCTCGTTTCGCTCTCTTTCACCCTCCTTCGTCTTGTTTCGGTCTCTTTCACACTCCTTTGCCTTGTTTCGCTCTCTTTCACCCACCTTCATCTTGTTTCGCTCTCTTTCACCCTCCTTCGCCTCGTTTCGGTCTCTTTCATCCTCCTTCGTCTCGTTTCGTTCTCTTTCACCCGCCATCGTCTCGTTTCGCTCTCTTTGACCCTCCTTCGTCTCGTTTCGCTCTCTCTCACCCTCCTTCGTCTCGTTTCGCTCTCTTTCACGCTCCTTCGTCTTGTTTCGCTCTCTTGCACCCGCCTTCGTCTCGGTTCGCCCTCTTTCACCCTCCTTCGTCTTGTTTCGCTCTCTTTCACCCTCCTTCGTCTCGTTTCGCTCTGTTTCACCTACCTTCATCTCGTTTCGCTCTCTCTCACCCACCATCGTCTGGTTTCGCTCTCTTTCACCCTCCTTCGTCTTGTTTCGCTCTCTTTCACCCTCCTTCGTCTCGTTTCGCTCTCTTTCACCCTCCTTCATCTCGTTTCGCTCCCTTTCACCCTCCTTTGTCTCGTTTCGCTCTCTTTCACCTTCCTTCGTCTCGTTTCACTCTCTTTCACCCTCCTTCGTATCGTTTCGCTCTCTTCCAACCTCCTTCAACTCGTTTCGCTCTCTTTCACCCTCCTTCTTCTCGTTTCGCTCTGTTACACCCGCCTTCGTCTCGTTTCGCCCTCTTTCACCCTCCTTCGTCTCGTTTCACTCTCTTTCACCCTCCTTCGTCTCGTTTCGTTCTCTTTCACCCTCCTTCGTCTCGCTCCGCTCTCTTTCACCCTCCTTCGACTCCTTTCGCTCTCTTTCACCCTCCTTCGTCTCGTTTCGCTCTGTTTCACACTCCTTCGTCTCGTTTTGCTCTCTTTCACTCTCCTTCGTCTCGTTTCGCTCTCTTTCACCCTCCTTCGTCTTGTTTCGCTCTGTTGCACTCACCTTTGTCTCGTTTCGCCCTCTTTCACCCTCCTTCGTCTTGTTTCGCTCTCTTTCACCCTCCTTCGTCTCGTTTCGCTCTCTTTCACCCTCCTTCCTCTCGTTTCGCTCTTTTTCAACCTCCTTCTTCTCGTTTCGCTCTCTTTCACCCTCCTTTGTCTCGTTTCGCTCTCTTTGACCCTCATTCATCTCGTTTCGCTCTCTTTCACCCTCCTTCATCTCGTTTCGCTCTCTTTCACCCTTCTTATTCTCGTTTCGCTCACTTTCACCCTCCTTCGTCACGTTCCGCTCTCCTTCACCCTCCTTCGTATCGTTTCGGCCTCTTTCACCCTCCTTCGTCTCGTTCCACTCTCTTTCACCCTCCTTCGACTCCTTTCACTCTCTTTCACCCTCCTTGATCTCATTTCGCTCTCTTTCACCCTCCTTCGTCTCCTTTCGCTCTCTTTCACCCTCCTTCGTCTCGTTTCGCTCTCTTTCACCCTCCACCGTCTCGTTTCGTTCTCTTTCACCCTCCTTCGTCTCGTTTCGCTCTCTTTCACGCTCCTTCGTCTTGTTTCGCTCTCTTGCACCCGCCTTCGCCTCGGTTCGCCCTCTTTCACCCTCCTTCGTCTTGTTTCGCTCTCTTTCACCCTCCTTCGTCTCGTTTCGCTCTCTTTCACCTACCTTCATCTCGTTTCACTCTCTTTCACCCACCATCGTCTGGTTTCGCTCTCTTTCACCCTCCTTCGTCTTGTTTCGCTCTCTTTCACCCTCCTTCGTCTCGTTTCGCTCTCTTTCACCCTCCTTCATCTCGTTTCGCTCTCTTCCAACCTCCTTCATCCCGTTTCGCTCTCTTTCAACCTCCTTCGTCTCGTTTCGCTCTCTTTCACCCTCCTTCTTCTCGTTTCGCCCTGTTACACCCGCCTTCGTCTCGTTTCGCCCTCTTTCACCCTCCTTCGTCTCGTTTCACTCTCTTTCACCCTCCTTCGTCTCGTTTCGCTCTGTTACACCCGCCTTCGTCTCGTTTCGCCCTCTTTCACCCTCCTTCATCTCGTTTCACTCTCTTTCACCCTCCTTCGTCTCGTTTCGTTCTCATTCACCCTCCTTCGTCTCGCTCCGCTCTCTTTCACCCTCCTTTGACTCCTTTCGCTCTCTTTCACCCTCCTTCGTCTCGTTTCGCTCTGTTTCACACTCCTTCGTCTCGTTTTGCTCTCTTTCACTCTCCTTCATCTCGTTTCGCTCTCTTTCACCCTCCTTCGTCTTGTTTCGCTCTGTTGCACTCGCCTTTGTCTCGTTTCGCCCTCTTTCACACTCCTTCGTCTTGTTTCGCTCTCTTTCACCCTCCTTTGTCTCGTTTCGCTCTCTTTGACCCTTCTTCATCTCGTTTCGCTCTCTTTCACCCTCCTTCATCTCGTTTCGCTCTCTTTCACCCTCCTTATTCTCGTTTCGCTCACTTTCACCCTCCTTCGTCTCGTTCCGCTCTCCTTCACCCTCCTTCGTCTCGTTTCGATCTCTTTCACCCTCCTTCGTCTCGTTCCACTCTCTTTCACCCTCCTTCGACTCCTTTCACTCTCTTTCACCCTCCTTCGTCTCCTTTCGCTCTCTTTCACCCTCCTTCGTCTCGTTTCGCTCTCTTTCACCCTCCACCGTCTCGTTTCGCTCTCTTTCACCCTCCTTCGTCTAGTTTCGCTCTGTTTCACGCTCCTTCGTCTTGTTTCGCTCTGTTGCACCCGCCTTCGTCTCGTCTCGCCCTCTTTCACCCTCCTTCGTCTTGTTTTGCTCTCTTTCACCCTCCTGCGTCTCGTTTCGCTCTCTTTCACCTACCTTCATCTCGTTTCGCTCTCTTTCACCCACCATCGTCTGGTTTCGCTCTCTTTCACCCTCCTTCGTCTTGTTTCGCTCTCTTTCACCCTCCTTCGTCTCGTTTCGCTCTCTTTCACCCTCCTTCATCTCGTTTCGCTCCCTTTCACCCTCCTTTGTCTCGTTTCGCTCTCTTTCACCTTCCTTCGTCTCGTTTCACTCTCTTTCACCCTCCTTCGTATCGTTTCGCTCTCTTCCAACCTCCTTCATCTTGTTTCGCTCTCTTTCACCTTCCTTCGTCTCGTTTCGCTCTCTTTCACCCTCCTTCTTCTCCTTTCGCTCTGTTACACCCGCTTTCGTCTCGTTTCGCCCTCTTTCACCCTCCTTCGTCTCGTTTCACTCTCTTTCACCCTCCTTCGTCTCGTTTCGCCCTCTTTCACCCTCCTTCGTCTTGTTTCGCTCTCTTTCACCCTCCATCGTCTCGTTTCGCTCTCTTTCACCCTCCTTCTTCTCGTTTCGCCCTGTTACACCCGCCTTCGTCTCGTTTCGCCCTCTTTCACCCTCCTTCGTCTCGTTTCACTCTCTTTCACCCTCCTTCGTCTCGATTCGCCCTCTTTCACCCTCCTTCGTCTTGTTTCGCTCTCTTTCACCCTCCATCGTCTCGTTTCGCTCTCTTTCACCCTCCTTCGTCTCGTTTCGCTCACTTTCACCTTCCTTCATCTCGTTTCGCTCTCTTTCACCCTCCTTCGTCTGGTTTCGCTCTCTTTCACCCTCCTTCGTCTTGTTTCGGTCTCTTTCACACTCCTTTGCCTTGTTTCGCTCTCTTTCACCCACCTTCATCTTGTTTCGCTCTCTTTCACCCTCCTTCGCCTCGTTTCGGTCTCTTTCATCCTCCTTCGTCTCGTTTCGTTCTCTTTCACCCGCCATCGTCTCGTTTCGCTCTCTTTGACCCTCCTTCGTCTCGTTTAGCTCTCTTTCATACTCCTTCGTCTTGTTTCGCTCTGTTTTACACTCCTTCATCTCGTTTTGTTCTCTTTCACCCTTCTTCGTCTCGTTTCGCTCTCTTTCACCCTCCTTCGTCTTGTTTCGCTCTGTTCCACCCGCCTTCGTCTCGTTTCGCCCTCTTTCACCCTCCTTCTTCTCGTTTCACTCTCTTTCACCCTCCTTCATCTCGCTCCACTCTCTTTCACCCTCCTTCGACTCCTTTCGCTCTCTTTCACCCTCCTTCGTCTCGTTTCGCTCTCTTTCACCCTCCTTCCTCTCGTTTCGCTCTCTTTCACCCTCCTTCATCTCGTTTTGCTCTCTTTCACCTTCCTTCCTCTCGTTTCGCTGTCTTTCACCCTCCTTCGTCTTGTTTTGCTCTCTTTCACCCTCCTGCGTCTCGTTTCGCTCTCTTTCACCCTCCACCGACTCGTTTCGCTCTCTTTCACCCTCCTTCGTCTCGTTTCGCTCTCTTTCAGCCTCCTTCGTCTTGTATCGCTCTGTTGCACCCGCCTTCGTCTCGTTTCGCCCTCTTTCACCCTCCTTCGTCTTGTTTCGCTCTCTTTCGCCCTCCTTCGTCTCGTTTCGCTCTCTTTAACCCTCCTTCCTCTCGTTTCGCTCTCTTTCAACCTTCTTCTTCTCGTTTCGCTCTCTTTCACCCTCCTTTGTCTCGTTTCGCTCTCTTTGACCCTCCTTCATCTCGTTTCGCACTCTTTCACCCTCCTTCATCTCGTTTCGCTCTCTTTCACCCTCCTTATTCTCGTTTCGCTCTCTTTCACCCTCCTTCGTCTTGTTTCGCTCTGTTGCACTCGCCTTTGTCTCGTTTCGCTCTCTTTCACCTTCCTTCGTCTCGTTTCACTCTCTTTCACCCTCCTTCGTATCGTTTCGCTCTCTTCCAACCTCCTTCAACTCGTTTCGCTCTCTTTCACCCTCCTTCTTCTCGTTTCGCTCTGTTACACCCGCCTTCGTCTCGTTTCGCCCTCTTTCACCCTACTTCGTCTCGTTTCACTCTCTTTCACCCTCCTTCGTCTCGTTTCGTTCTCTTTCACCCTCCTTCGTCTCGCTCCGCTCTCTTTCACCCTCCTTCGACTCCTTTCGCTCTCTTTCACCCTCCTTCGTCTCGTTTCGCTCTGTTTCACACTCCTTCGTCTCGTTTTGCTCTCTTTCACTCTCCTTCGTCTCGTTTCGCTCTCTTTCACCCTCCTTCGTCTTGTTTCGCTCTGTTGCACTCGCCTTTGTCTCGTTTCGCCCTCTTTCACCCTCCTTCGTCTTGTTTCGCTCTCTTTCACCCTCCTTCGTCTCGTTTCGCTCTCTTTCACCCTCCTTCCTCTCGTTTCGCTCTTTTTCAACCTCCTTCTTCTCGTTTCGCTCTCTTTCACCCTCCTTTGTCTCGTTTCGCTCTCTTTGACCCTCCTTCATCTCGTTTCGCTCTCTTTCACCCTCCTTCATCTCGTTTCGCTCTCTTTCACCCTTCTTATTCTCGTTTCGCTCACTTTCACCCTCCTTCGTCACGTTCCGCTCTCCTTCACCCTCCTTCGTATCGTTTCGGCCTCTTTCACCCTCCTTCGTCTCGTTCCACTCTCTTTCACCCTCCTTCGACTCCTTTCACTCTCTTTCACCCTCCTTGATCTCATTTCGCTCTCTTTCACCCTCCTTCGTCTCCTTTCGCTCTCTTTCACCCTCCTTCGTCTCGTTTCGCTCTCTTTCACCCTCCACCGTCCGTTTCGTTCTCTTTCACCCTCCTTCGTCTCGTTTCGCTCTCTTTCACGCTCCTTCGTCTTGTTTCGCTCTCTTGCACCCGCCTTCGTCTCGGTTCGCCCTCTTTCACCCTCCTTCGTCTTGTTTCGC
This sequence comes from Scyliorhinus torazame, assembly GCF_047496885.1. NCBI lineage: Eukaryota > Metazoa > Chordata > Chondrichthyes > Carcharhiniformes > Scyliorhinidae > Scyliorhinus > Scyliorhinus torazame. Next base: position 135,307,518 of record NC_092727.1, read on the forward strand.
TCTCTTTCACCCTCCTTCGTCTCGTTTCGCTCTCTTTCACCTACCTTCATCTCGTTTCACTCTCTTTCACCCACCATCGTCTGGTTTCGCTCTCTTTCACCCTCCTTCGTCTTGTTTCGCTCTCTGTCACCCTCCTTCGTCTCGTTTCGCTCTCTTTCACCCTCCTTCATCTCGTTTCGCTCTCTTCCAACCTCCTTCATCCCGTTTCGCTCTCTTTCAACCTCCTTCGACTCGTTTCGCTCTCTTTCACCCTCCTTCTTCTCGTTTCGCCCTGTTACACCCGCCTTCGTCTCGTTTCGCCCTCTTTCACCCTCCTTCGTCTCGTTTCACTCTCTTTCACCCTCCTTCGTCTCGTTTCGCTCTGTTATACCCGCCTTCGTCTCGTTTCGCCCTCTTTCACCCTCCTTCGTCTCGTTTCACTGTCTTTCACCCTCCTTCGTCTCGTTTCGTTCTCATTCACCCTCCTTCGTCTCGCTCCGCTCTCTTTCACCCTCCTTTGACTCCTTTCGCTCTCTTTCACCCTCCTTCGTCTCGTTTCGCTCTGTTTCACACTCCTTCGTCTCGTTTTGCTCTCTTTCACTCTCCTTCATCTCGTTTCGCTCTCTTTCACCCTCCTTCGTCTTGTTTCGCTCTGTTGCACTCGCCTTTGTCTCGTTTCGCCCTCTTTCACACTCCTTTGTCTTGTTTCGCTCTCTTTCACCCTCCTTTGTCTCGTTTCGCTCTCTTTGACCCTTCTTCATCTCGTTTCGCTCTCTTTCACCCTCCTTCATCTCGTTTCGCTCTCTTTCACCCTCCTTATTCTCGTTTCGCTCACTTTCACCCTCCTTCGTCTCGTTCCGCTCTCCTTCACCCTCCTTCGTCTCGTTTCGATCTCTTTCACCCTCCTTCGTCTCGTTCCACTCTCTTTCACCCTCCTTCGACTCCTTTCACTCTCTTTCACCCTCCTTCGTCTCCTTTCGCTCTCTTTCACCCTCCTTCGTCTTGTTTCGCTCTCTTTCACCCTCCACCGTCTCGTTTCGCTCTCTTTCACCCTCCTTCGTCTAGTTTCGCTCTGTTTCACGCTCCTTCGTCTTGTTTCGCTCTGTTGCACCCGCCTTCGTCTCGTTTCGCCCTCTTTCACCCTCCTTCATCTTGTTTTGCTCTCTTTCACCCTCCTGCGTCTCGTTTCGCTCTCTTTCACCTACCTTCATCTCGTTTCGCTCTCTTTCACCCACCATCGTCTGGTTTCGCTCTCTTTCACCCTCCTTCGTCTTGTTTCGCTCTCTTTCACCCTCCTTCGTCTCGTTTCGCTCTCTTTCACCCTCCTTCATCTCGTTTCGCTCCCTTTCACCCTCCTTTGTCACGTTTCGCTCTCCTTCACCTTCCTTCGTCTCGTTTCACTCTCTTTCACCCTCCTTCGTATCGTTTCGCTCTCTTCCAACCTCCTTCATCTTGTTTCGCTCTCTTTCACCTTCCTTCGTCTCGTTTCGCTCTCTTTCACCCTCCTTCTTCTCCTTTCGCTCTGTTACACCCGCCTTCGTCTCGTTTCGCCCTCTTTCACCCTCCTTCGTCTCGTTTCACTCTCTTTCACCCTCCTTCGTCTCGTTTCGCCCTCTTTCACCCTCCTTCGTCTTGTTTCGCTCTCTTTCACCCTCCATCGTCTCGTTTCGCTCTCTTTCACCCTCCTTCTTCTCGTTTCGCTCTGTTACACCCGCCTTCGTCTCGTTTCGCCCTCTTTCACCCTCCTTCGTCTCGTTTCACTCTCTTTCACCCTCCTTCGTCTCGATTCGCCCTCTTTCACCCTCCTTCGTCTTGTTTCGCTCTCTTTCACCCTCCATCGTCTCGTTTCGCTCTCTTTCACCCTCCTTCGTCTCGTTTCGCTCACTTTCACCTTCCTTCATCTCGTTTCGCTCTCTTTCACCCTCCTTCGTCTGGTTTCGCTCTCTTTCACCCTCCTTCGTCTTGTTTCGGTCTCTTTCACACTCCTTTGCCTTGTTTCGCTCTCTTTCACCCACCTTCATCTTGTTTCGCTCTCTTTCACCCTCCTTCGCCTCGTTTCGGTCTCTTTCATCCTCCTTCGTCTCGTTTCGTTCTCTTTCACCCGCCATCGTCTCGTTTCGCTCTCTTTGACCCTCCTTCGTCTCGTTTAGCTCTCTTTCATACTCCTTCGTCTTGTTTCGCTCTGTTTTACACTCCTTCATCTCGTTTTGTTCTCTTTCACCCTTCTTCGTCTCGTTTCGCTCTCTTTCACCCTCCTTCGTCTTGTTTCGCTCTGTTCCACCCGCCTTCGTCTCGTTTCGCCCTCTTTCACCCTCCTTCTTCTCGTTTCACTCTCTTTCACCCTCCTTCATCTCGCTCCACTCTCTTTCACCCTCCTTCGACTCCTTTCGCTCTCTTTCACCCTCCTTCGTCTCGTTTCGCTCTCTTTCACCCTCCTTCCTCTCGTTTCGCTCTCTTTCACCCTCCTTCATCTCGTTTTGCTCTCTTTCACCTTCCTTCCTCTCGTTTCGCTGTCTTTCACCCTCCTTCGTCTTGTTTTGCTCTCTTTCACCCTCCTGCGTCTCGTTTCGCTCTCTTTCACCCTCCACCGACTCGTTTCGCTCTCTTTCACCCTCCTTCGTCTCGTTTCGCTCTCTTTCAGCCTCCTTCGTCTTGTATCGCTCTGTTGCACCCGCCTTCGTCTCGTTTCGCCCTCTTTCACCCTCCTTCGTCTTGTTTCGCTCTCTTTCGCCCTCCTTCGTCTCGTTTCGCTCCCTTTAACCCTCCTTCCTCTCGTTTCGCTCTCTTTCAACCTCCTTCTTCTCGTTTCGCTCTCTTTCACCCTCCTTTGTCTCGTTTCGCTCTCTTTGACCCTCCTTCATCTCGTTTCGCTCTCTTTCACCCTCCTTCATCTCGTTTCGCTCTCTTTCACCCTCCTTATTCTCGTTTCGCTCACTTTCACCCTCCTTCGTCTCGTTCCGCTCTCTTTCACCCTCCTTCGTCTCGTTTCGGTCTCTTTCACCCTCCTTCGTCTCGTTCCACTCTCTTTCACTCTCCTTCGACTCCTTTCGCTCTCTTTCACCCTCCTTTATCTCATTTTGCTCTCTTTCACCCTCCTTCGTCTCCTTTCGCTCTCTTTCACCCTCCTTCGTCTCGCTTCGCTCTCTTTCACCCTCCACCGTCTCGTTTCGCTCTCTTTCAGCCTCCTTCGTCTCGTTTCGCTCTCTTTCACGCTCCTTCGTCTTGTTTCGCTCTCTTGCACCCGCCTTCATCTCGTTTCGCCCTCTTTCACCCTCCTTCGTCTTGTTTCGCTCTCTTTCACCCTCCTTCGTCTCGTTTCGCTCTCTTTCACCTACCTTCATCTCGTTTCGCTCTCTTTCACCCACCATCGTCTGGTTTCGCTCTCTTTCACCCTCCTTCGTCTTGTTTCGCTCTATTTCACCCTCCTTCGTCTCGTTTCGCTCTCTTTCACCCTCCTTCATCTCGTTTCGCTCGCTTTCACCCTCCTTTGTCTCGTTTCGCTCTCTTTCACCTTCCTTCGTCTCGTTTCACTCTCTTTCACCCTCCTTCGTATCGTTTCGCTCTCTTCCAACCTCCTTCATCTCGTTTCGCTCTCTTTCAACCTCCTTCGTCTCGTTTCGCTCTCTTTCACCCTCCGTCTTCTCGTTTCGCTCTGTTACACCCGCCTTCGTCTCGTTTCGCCCTCTTTCACCCTCCTTCGTCTCGTTTCACTCTCTTTCACCCTCCTTCGTCTCGTTTCGTTCTCTTTCACCCTCCTTCGTCTCGCTCCGCTCTCTTTCACCCTCCTTCGACTCCTTTCGCTCTCTTTCACCCTCCTTCGTCTCGTTTCGCTCTGTTTCACACTCCTTCGTCTCGTTTTGCTCTCTTTCACTCTCCTTCGTCTCGTTTCACTCTCTTTCACCCTCCTTCGTCTCGTTTCGCTCTGTTTCACACTCCTTCGTCTTGTTTCGCTCTCTTTCACCCTCCTTCGTCTCGTTTCGCTCTCTTTCAACCTCCTTCCTCTCGTTTCGCTCTCTTTCAACCTCCTTCTTCTCGTTTCGCTCTCTTTCACCCTCCTTTGTCTCGTTTCGCTCTCTTTGACCCTCCTTCATCTCGTTTCGCTCTCTTTCACCCTCCTTCATCTCGTTTCGCTCTCTTTCACCCTCCTTATTCTCGTTTCGCTCACTTTCACCCTCCTTCGTCTCGTTCCGCTCTCCTTCACCCTCCTTTGTCACGTTTCAGTCTCTTTCACCCTCCTTCGTCTCGTTCCACTCTCTTTCACCCTCCTTCCACTCCTTTCACTCTCTTTCACCCTCCTTTATCTCATTTCGCTCTCTTTCACCCTCCTTCGTCTCCTTTCGCTCTCTTTCACCCTCCTTCGTCTCGTTTCGCTCTCTTTCACCCTCCACCGTCTCGTTTCGCTCTCTTTCACCCTCCTTCGTCTCGTTTCGCTCTCTTTCACGCTCCTTCGTCTTGTTTCGCTCTCTTGCACCCGCCTTCGTCTCGGTTCGCCCTCTTTCACCTCCTTCGTCTTGTTTCGCTCTCTTTCACCCTCCTTCGTCTCGTTTCGCTCTCTTTCACCTACCTTCATCTCGTTTCGCTCTCTTTCACCCACCATCGTCTGGTTTCGCTCTCTTTCACCCTCCTTCATCTTGTTTCGCTCTCTTTCACCCTCCTTCATCTCGTTTCGCTCTCTTTCACCCTCCTTCATCTCGTTTCGCTCCCTTTCACCCTCCTTTGTCTCGTTTCGCTCTCTTTCACCTTCCTTCGTCTCGTTTCACTCTCTTTCACCCTCCTTCGTATCGTTTTGCTCTCTTCCAACCTCCTTCATCTCGTTTCGCTCTCTTTCAACCTCCTTCGTCTCGTTTCGCTCACTTTCACCCTCCTTCTTCTCGTTTCGCTCTGTTACACCCGCCTTCGTCTCGTTTCGCCCTCTTTCACCCTCCTTCGTCTCGTTTCACTCTCTTTCACCCTCCTTCATCTCGTTTCGTTCTCTTTCACCCTCCTTCGTCTCGCTCCGCTCTCTTTCACCCTCCTTCGACTCCTTTCGCTCTCTTTCACCCTCCTTCGTCTCGTTTCGCTCTGTTTCACACTCCTTCGTCTCGTTTTGCTCTCTTTCACTCTCCTTCGTCTCGTTTCGCTCTCTTTCACCCTCCTTCGTCTTGTTTCGCTCTGTTGCACTCGCCTTTGTCTCGTTTCGCCCTCTTTCACCCTCCTTCGTCTTGTTTCGCTCTCTTTCACCCTCCTTCGTCTCGTTTCGCTCTCTTTCACCCTCCTTCCTCTCGTTTCGCTCTCTTTCAACCTCCTTCTTCTCGTTTCGCTCTCTTTCACCCTCCTTTGTCTCGTTTCGCTCTCTTTGACCCTCCTTCATCTCGTTTCGCTCTCTTTCACCCTCCTTCATCTCGTTTCGCTCTCTTTCACCCTTCTTCTTCTCGTTTCGCTCACTCTCACCCTCCTTCATCTCGTTCCGCTCCCCTTCACCCTCCTTCGTCTCGTTTCGGCCTCTTTCACCCTCCTTCGTTTCGTTCCACTCTCTTTCACCCTCCTTCGACTCCTTTCGCTCTCTTTCACCCTCCTTTATCTCATTTCGCTCTCTTTCACCCTCCTTCGTCTCCTTTCGCTCTCTTTCACCCTCCTTCGTCTCGTTTCGCTCTCTTTCACCCTCCACCGTCTCGTTTCGCTCTCTTTCACCCTCCTTCGTCTCGTTTCGCTCTCTTTCACGCTCCTTCGTCTTGTTTCGGTCTCTTGCACCCGCCTTCGTCTCGGTTCGCCCTCTTTCACCCTCCTTCGTCTTGTTTCGCTCTCTTTCACCCTCCTTCGTCTCGTTTCGCTCTCTTTCACCTACCTTCATCTCGTTTCGCTCTCTTTCACCCACCATAGTCTGGTTTCGCTCTCTTTCACCCTCCTTCGTCTTGTTTCGCTCTCTTTCACCCGCCTTCTACTCGTTTCGCTCTCTTTCACCCTCCTTCATCTCGTTTCGCTCTCTTCCAACCTCCTTCATCTCGTTTCGCTCTCTTTCAACCTCCTTCGTCTCGTTTCGCTCTCTTTCACCCTCCTTCTTCTCGTTTCGCCCTGTTACACCCGCCTTCGTCTCGTTTCGCCCTCTTTCACCCTCCTTCGTCTCGTTTCACTCTCTTTCACCCTCCTTCGTCTCGTTTCGCTCTGTTACACCCGCCTTCGTCTCGTTTCGCCCTCTTTCACCCTCCTTCGTCTCGTTTCACTCTCTTTCACCCTCCTTCGTCTCGTTTCGTTCTCATTCACCCTCCTTCGTCTCGCTCCGCTCTCTTTCACCCTCCTTCGACTCCTTTCGCTCTCTTTCACCCTCCTTCGTCTCGTTTCGCTCTGTTTCACACTCCTTCGTCTCGTTTTGCTCTCTTTCACTCTCCTTTGTCTCGTTTCGCTCTCTTTCACCCTCCTTCGTCTTGTTTCGCTCTGTTGCACTCGCCTTTGTCTCGTTTCGCCCTCTTTCACACTCCTTCGTCTTGTTTCGCTCTCTATCACCCTCCTTTGTCTCGTTTCGCTCTCTTTGACCCTCCTTCATCTCGTTTCGCTCTCTTTCACCCTCCTTCATCTCGTTTCGCTCTCTTTCACCCTCCTTATTCTCGTTTCGCTCACTTTCACCCTCCTTCGTCTCGTTCCGCTCTCCTTCACCCTCCTTCGTCTCGTTTCGATCTCTATCACCCTCCTTCGTCTCGTTCCACTCTCTTTCACCCTCCTTCGAGTCCTTTCACTCTCTTTCACCCTCCTTCGTCTCCTTTCGCTCTCTTTCACCCTCCTTCGTCTCGTTTCGCTCTCTTTCACCCTCCACCGTCTCGTTTCGCTCTCTTTCACCCTCCTTCGTCTAGTTTCGCTCTCTTTCACGCTCCTTCGTCTTGTTTCGCTCTGTTGCACCGGCCTTCGTCTCGTTTCGCCCTCTTTCACCCTCCTTCGTCTTGTTTTGCTCTCTTTCACCCTCCTGCGTCTCGTTTCGCTCTCTTTCACCTACCTTCATCTCGTTTCGCTCTCTTTCACCCACCATCGTCTGATTTCGCTCTCTTTCACCCTCCTTCGTCTTGTTTCGCTCTCTTTCACCCTCCTTCGTCTCGTTTCGCTCTCTTTCACCCTCCTTCATCTCGTTTCGCTCCCTTTCACCCTCCTTTGTCTCGTTTCGCTCTCTTTCACCTTCCTTCGTCTCGTTTCACTCTCTTTCACCCTCCTTCGTATCGTTTCGCTCTCTTCCAACCTCCTTCATCTTGTTTCGCTCTCTTTCACCCTCCTTCGACTCCCTTCGCTCTCTTTCACCCTCCTTCGTCTCGTTTCGCTCTGTTTCACACTCCTTCGTCTCGTTTTGCTCTCTTTCACTCTCCTTCGTCTCGTTTCGCTCTCTTTCACCCTCCTTCGTCTTGTTTCGCTCTGTTGCACTCGCCTTTGTCTCGTTTCGCCCTCTTTCACCCTCCTTCGTCTTGTTTCGCTCTCTTTCACCCTCCTTCGTCTCGTTTCGCTCTCTTTCACCCTCCTTCCTCTCGTTTCGCTCTCTTTCAACCTCCTTCTTCTCGTTTCGCTCGCTTTCACCCTCCTTTGTCTCGTTTCGCTCTCTTTGACCCTCCTTCATCTCGTTTCGCTCTCTTTCACCCTCCTTCATCTCGTTTCGCTCTCTTTCACCCTTCTTCTTCTCGTTTCGCTCACTTTCACCCTCCTTCGTCTCGTTCCGCTCTCCTTCACCCTCCTTCGTCTCGTTTCGGCCTCTTTCACCCTCCTTCGTCTCGTTCCACTCTCTTTCACCCTCCTTCGACTCCTTTCGCTCTCTTTCACCCTCCTTTATCTCATTTCGCTCTCTTTCACCCTCCTTCGTCTTCTTTCGCTCTCTTTCACCCTCATTCGTCTCGTTTCGCTCTCTTTCACCCTCCACCGTCTCGTTTCGCTCTCTTTCACCCTCCTTCGTCTCGTTTCGCTCTCTTTCACGCTCCTTCGTCTTGTTTCGGTCTCTTGCACCCGCCTTCGTCTCGGTTCGCCCTCTTTCACCCTCCTTCGTCTTGTTTCGCTCTCTTTCACCCTCCTTCGCCTCGTTTCGCTCTCTTTCACCTACCTTCATCTCGTTTCGCTCTCTTTCACCCACCATCGTCTGGTTTCGCTCTCTTTCACCCTCCTTCGTCTTGTTTCGCTCTCTTTCACCCTCCTTCGTCTCGTTTCGCTCTCTTTCACCCTCCTTCATCTCGTTTCGCTCTCTTCCAACCTCCTTCATCTCGTTTCGCTCTCTTTCAACCTCCTTTGTCTCGTTTCGCTCTCTTTCACCCTCCTTCTTCTCGTTTCGCCCTGTTACACCCGCCTTCGTCTCGTTTCGCCCTCTTTCACCCTCCTTCGTCTCGTTTCACTCTCTTTCACCCTCCTTCGTCTCGTTTCGCTCTGTTACACCCGCCTTCGTCTCGTTTCGCCCTCTTTCACCCTCCTTCGTCTCGTTTCACTCTCTTTCACCCTCGTTCGTCTCGTTTCGTTCTCATTCACCCTCCTTCGTCTCGCTCCGCTCTCTTTCACCCTCCTTCGACTCCTTTCGCTCTCTTTCACCCTCCTTCGTCTCGTTTCGCTCTGTTTCACACTCCTTCGTCTCGTTTTGCTCTCTTTCACTCTCCTTTGTCTCGTTTCGCTCTCTTTCACCCTCCTTCGTCTTGTTTCGCTCTGTTGCACTCGCCTTTGTCTCGTTTCGCCCTCTTTCACACTCCTTCGTCTTGTTTCGCTCTCTTTCACCCTCCTTTGTCTCGTTTCGCTCTCTTTGACCCTCCTTCATCTCGTTTCGCTCTCTTTCACCCTCCTTCATCTCGTTTCGCTCTCTTTCACCCTCCTTATTCTCGTTTCGATCTCTATCACCCTCCTTCGTCTCGTTCCACTCTCTTTCACCCTCCTTCGAGTCCTTTCACTCTCTTTCACCCTCCTTCGTCTCCTTTCGCTCTCTTTCACCCTCCTTCGTCTCGTTTCGCTCTCTTTCACCCTCCACCGTCTCGTTTCGCTCTCTTTCACCCTCCTTCGTCTCGTTTCGCTCTCTTTCACGCTCCTTCGTCTTGTTTCGCTCTGTTGCACCGGCCTTCGTCTCGTTTCGCCCTCTTTCACCCTCCTTCGTCTTGTTTTGCTCTCTTTCACCCTCCTGCGTCTCGTTTCGCTCTCTTTCACCTACCTTCATCTCGTTTCGCTCTCTTTCACCCACCATCGTCTGGTTTCGCTCTCTTTCACCCTCCTTCGTCTTGTTTCGCTCTCTTTCACCCTCCTTCGTCTCGTTTCGCTCTCTTTCACCCTCCTTCGTCTCGTTTCGCTCTCTTTCACCCTCCACCGTCTCGTTTCGTTCTCTTTCACCCTCCTTCGTCTCGTTTCGCTCTCTTTCACGCTCCTTCGTCTTGTTTCGCTCTCTTGCACCCGCCTTCGTCTCGGTTCGCCCTCTTTCGGCCTCCTTCGTCTTGTTTCGCTCTCTTTCACCCTCCTTCGTCTCGTTTCGCTCTCTTTCACCTACCTTCATCTCGTTTCACTCTCTTTCACCCACCATCGTCTGGTTTCGCTCTCTTTCACCCTCCTTCGTCTTGTTTCGCTCTCTTTCACCCTCCTTCGTCTCGTTTCGCTCTCTTTCACCCTCCTTCATCTCGTTTCGCTCTCTTCCAACCTCCTTCATCTCGTTTCGCTCTCTTTCAACCTCCTTCGTCTCGTTTCGCTCTCATTCACCCTCCTTCTTCTCGTTTCGCCCTGTTACACCCGCCTTCGTCTCGTTTCGCCCTCTTTCACCCTCCTTCGTCTCGTTTCACTCTCTTTCACCCTCCTTCGTCTCGTTTTGCTCTGTTACACCCGCCTTCGTCTCGTTTCGCCCTCTTTCACCCTCCTTCGTCTCGTTTCACTCTCTTTCACCCTCCTTCGTCTCGTTTCGTTCTCATTCACCCTCCTTCGTCTCGCTCCGCTCTCTTTCACCCTCCTTTGACTCCTTTCGCTCTCTTTCACCCTCCTTCGTCTCGTTTCGCTCTGTTTCACACTCCTTCGTCTCGTTTTGCTCTCTTTCACTCTCCTTCGTCTTGTTTCGCTCTCTTTCACCCTCCTTCGTCTTGTTTCGCTCTGTTGCACTCGCCTTTGTCTCGTTTCGCCCTCTTTCACACTCCTTCGTCTTGTTTCGCTCTCTTTCACCCTCCTTTGTCTCGTTTCGCTCTCTTTGACCCTCCTTCATCTCGTTTCGCTCTCTTTCACCCTCCTTCATCTCGTTTCGCTCTCTTTCACCCTCCTTATTCTCGTTTCGCTCACTTTCACCCTCCTTCGTCTCGTTCCGCTCTCCTTCACCCTCCTTCGTCTCGTTTCGATCTCTTTCACCCTCCTTCGTCTCGTTCCACTCTCTTTCACCCTCCTTCGACTCCTTTCACTCTCTTTCACCCTCCTTCGTCTCCTTTCGCTCTCTTTCACCCTCCTTCGTCTCGTTTCGCTCTCTTTCACCCTCCACCGTCTCGTTTCGCTCTCTTTCACCCTCCTTCGTCTAGTTTCGCTCTCTTTCACGCTCCTTCGTCTTGTTTCGCTCTGTTGCACCCGCCTTCGTCTCGTTTCGCCCTCTTTCACCCTCCTTCGTCTTGTTTTGCTCTCTTTCACCCTCCTGCGTCTCGTTTCGCTCTCTTTCACCTACCTTCATCTCGTTTCGCTCTCTTTCACCCACCATCGTCTGGTTTCGCTCTCTTTCACCCTCCTTCGTCTTGTTTCGCTCTCTTTCACCCTCCTTCGTCTCGTTTCGCTCTCTTTCACCCTCCTTCATCTCGTTTCGCTCCCTTTCACCCTCCTTTGTCTCGTTTTGCTCTCTTTCACCTTCCTTCGTCTCGTTTCACTCTCTTTCACCCTCCTTTGTATCGTTTTGCTCTCTTCCAACCTCCTTCATCTTGTTTCGCTCTCTTTCACCTTCCTTCGTCTCGTTTCGCTCTCTTTCACCCTCCTTCTTCTCGTTTCGCTCTGTTACACCCGCCTTCGTCTCGTTTCGCCCACTTTCACCCTCCTTCGTCTCGTTTCACTCTCTTTCACCCTCCTTCGTCTCGTTTCGCCCTCTTTCACCCTCCTTCGTCTTGTTTCGCTCTCTTTCACCCTCCATCGTCTCGTTTCGCTCTCTTTCACCCTCCTTCTTCTCGTTTCGCTCTGTTACACCCGCCTTCGTCTCGTTTCGCCCTCTTTCACCCTCCTTCGTCTCGTTTCACTCTCTTTCACCCTCCTTCGTCTCGATTCGCCCTCTTTCACCCTCCTTCGTCTTGTTTCGCTCTCTTTCACCCTCCATCGTCTCGTTTCGCTCTCTTTCACCCTCCTTCGTCTCGTTTCGCTCACTTTCACCTTCCTTTATCTCGTTTCGCTCTCTTTCACCCTCCTTCATCTCGTTTCGCTCTCTTTCACCCTCCTTCGTCTTGTTTCGGTCTCTTTCACACTCCTTTGCCTTGTTTCGCTCTCTTTCACCCACCTTCATCTTGTTTCGCTCTCTTTCACCCTCCTTCGCCTCGTTTCGGTCTCTTTCATCCTCCTTCGTCTCGTTTCGTTCTCTTTCACCCGCCATCGTCTCGTTTCGCTCTCTTTGACCCTCCTTCGTCTCGTTTCGCTCTCTCTCACCCTCCTTCGTCTCGTTTCGCTCTCTTTCACGCTCCTTCGTCTTGTTTCGCTCTCTTGCACCCGCCTTCGTCTCGGTTCGCCCTCTTTCACCCTCCTTCGTCTTGTTTCGCTCTCTTTCACCCTCCTTCGTCTCGTTTCGCTCTGTTTCACCTAGCTTCATCTCGTTTCGCTCTCTTTCACCCACCATCGTCTGGTTTCGCTCTCTTTCACCCTCCTTCGTCTTGTTTCGCTCTCTTTCACCCTCCTTCGTCTCGTTTCGCTCTCTTTCACCCTCCTTCATCTCATTTCGCTCCCTTTCACCCTCCTTTGTCTCGTTTCGCTCTCTTTCACCTTCCTTCGTCTCGTTTCACTCTCTTTCACCCTCCTTCGTATCGTTTCGCTCTCTTCCAACCTCCTTCATCTCGTTTCGCTCTCTTTCACCCTCCTTCTTCTCGTTTCGCTCTGTTACACCCGCCTTCGTCTCGTTTCGCCCTCTTTCACCCTCCTTCGTCTCGTTTCACTCTCTTTCACCCTCCTTCGTCTCGTTTCGTTCTCTTTCACCCTCCTTCGTCTCGCTCCGCTCTCTTTCACCCTCCTTCGACTCCTTTCGCTCTCTTTCACCCTCCTTCGTCTCGTTTCGCTCTGTTTCACACTCCTTCGTCTCGTTTTGCTCTCTTTCACTCTCCTTCGTCTCGTTTCGCTCTCTTTCACCCTCCTTCGTCTCGTTTCGCTCTCTTTCACGCTCCTTCGTCTTGTTTCGCTCTCTTGCACCCGCCTTCGTCTCGGTTCGCCCTCTTTCTGCCTCCTTCGTCTTGTTTCGCTCTCTTTCACCCTCCTTCGTCTCGTTTCGCTCTCTTTCACCTACCTTCATCTCGTTTCACTCTCTTTCACCCACCATCGTCTGGTTTCGCTCTCTTTCACCCTCCTTCGTCTTGCTTCGCTCTCTTTCACCCTCCTTCGTCTCGTTTCGCTCTCTTTCACCCTCCTTCATCTCGTTTCGCTCTCTTCCAACCTCCTTCATCTCGTTTCGCTCTCTTTCAACCTCCTTCGTCTCGTTTCGCTCTCTTTCACCCTCCTTCTTCTCGTTTCGCCCTGTTACACCCGCCTTCGTCTCGTTTCTCCCTCTTTCACCCTCCTTCGTCTCGTTTCACTCTCTTTCACCCTCCTTCGTCTCGTTTCGCTCTGTTACACCCGCCTTCGTCTCGTTTCGCCCTCTTTCACCCTCCTTCGTCTCGTTTCACTCTCTTTCACCCTCCTTCGTCTCGTTTCGTTCTCATTCACCCTCCTTCGTCTCGCTCCGCTCTCTTTCACCCTCCTTTGACTCCTTTCGCTCTCTTTCACCCTCCTTCGTCTCGTTTCGCTCTGTTTCACACTCCTTCGTCTCGTTTTGCTCTCTTTCACTCTCCTTCGTCTCGTTTCGCTCTCTTTCACCCTCCTTCGTCTTGTTTCGCTCTGTTGCACTCGCCTTTGTCTCGTTTCGCCCTCTTTCACACTCCTTCGTCTTGTTTCGCTCTCTTTCACCCTCCTTTGTCTCGTTTCGCTCTCTTTGACCCTCCTTCATCTCGTTTCGCTCTCTTTCACCCTCCTTCATCTCGTTTCGCTCTCTTTCACCCTCCTTATTCTCGTTTCGCTCACTTTCACCCTCCTTCGTCTCGTTCCGCTCTCCTTCACCCTCCTTCGTCTCGTTTCGATCTCTTTCACCCTCCTTCGTCTCGTTCCACTCTCTTTCACCCTCCTTCGACTCCTTTCACTCTCTTTCACCCTCCTTCGTCTCCTTTCGCTCTCTTTCACCCTCCTTCGTCTCGTTTCGCTCTCTTTCACCCTCCACCGTCTCGTTTCGCTCTCTTTCACCCTCCTTCGTCTAGTTTCGCTCTCTTTCACGCTCCTTCGTCTTGTTTCGCTCTGTTGCACCCGCCTTCGTCTCGTTTCGCCCTCTTTCACCCTCCTTCGTCTTGTTTTGCTCTCTTTCACCCTCCTGCGTCTCGTTTCGCTCTCTTTCACCTACCTTCATCTCGTTTCGCTCTCTTTCACCCACCATCGTCTGGTTTCGCTCTCTTTCACCCTCCTTCGTCTTGTTTCGCTCTCTTTCACCCTCCTTCGTCTCGTTTCGCTCTCTTTCACCCTCCTTCATCTCGTTTCGCTCCCTTTCACCCTCCTTTGTCTCGTTTCGCTCTCTTTCACCTTCCTTCGTCTCGTTTCACTCTCTTTCACCCTCCTTTGTATCGTTTCGCTCTCTTCCAACCTCCTTCATCTTGTTTCGCTCTCTTTCACCTTCCTTCGTCTCGTTTCGCTCTCTTTCACCCTCCTTCTTCTCGTTTCGCTCTGTTACACCCGCCTTCGTCTCGTTTCGCCCTCTTTCACCCTCCTTCGTCTCGTTTCACTCTCTTTCACCCTCCTTCGTCTCGTTTTGCCCTCTTTCACCCTCCTTCGTCTTGTTTCGCTCTCTTTCACCCTCCATCGTCTCGTTTCGCTCTCTTTCACCCTCCTTCTTCTCGTTTCGCTCTGTTACACCCGCCTTCGTCTCGTTTCGCCCTCTTTCACCCTCCTTCGTCTCGTTTCACTCTCTTTCACCCTCCTTCGTCTCGATTCGCCCTCTTTCACCCTCCTTCGTCTTGTTTCGCTCTCTTTCACCCTCCATCGTCTCGTTTCGCTCTCTTTCACCCTCCTTCGTCTCGTTTCGCTCACTTTCACCTTCCTTTATCTCGTTTCGCTCTCTTTCACCCTCCTTCGTCTCGTTTCGCTCTCTTTCACCCTCCTTCGTCTTGTTTCGGTCTCTTTCACACTCCTTTGCCTTGTTTCGCTCTCTTTCACCCACCTTCATCTTGTTTCGCTCTCTTTCACCCTCCTTCGCCTCGTTTCGGTCTCTTTCATCCTCCTTCGTCTCGTTTCGTTCTCTTTCACCCGCCATCGTCTCGTTTCGCTCTCTTTGACCCTCCTTCGTCTCGTTTCGCTCTCTCTCACCCTCCTTCGTCTCGTTTCGCTCTCTTTCACGCTCCTTCGTCTTGTTTCGCTCTCTTGCACCCGCCTTCGTCTCGGTTCGCCCTCTTTCACCCTCCTTCGTCTCGTTTCGCTCTGTTTCACCTACCTTCATCTCGTTTCGCTCTCTTTCACCCACCATCGTCTGGTTTCGCTCTCTTTCACCCTCCTTCGTCTTGTTTCGCTCTCTTTCACCCTCCTTCGTCTCGTTTCGCTCTCTTTCACCCTCCTTCATCTCGTTTCGCTCCCTTTCACCCTCCTTTGTCTCGTTTCGCTCTCTTTCACCTTCCTTCGTCTCGTTTCACTCTCTTTCACCCTCCTTCGTATCGTTTCGCTCTCTTCCAACCTCCTTCATCTCGTTTCGCTCTCTTTCACCCTCCTTCTTCTCGTTTCGCTCTGTTACACCCGCCTTCGTCTCGTTTCGCCCTCTTTCACCCTCCTTCGTCTCGTTTCACTCTCTTTCACCCTCCTTCGTCTCGTTTTGTTCTCTTTCACCCTCCTTCGTCTCGCTCCGCTCTCTTTCACCCTCCTTCGACTCCTTTCGCTCTCTTTCACCCTCCTTCGTCTCGTTTCGCTCTGTTTCACACTCCTTCGTCTCGTTTTGGTCTCTTTCACTCTCCTTCGTCTCGTTTCGCTCTCTTTCACCCTCCTTCGTCTTGTTTCGCTCTGTTGCACTCGCGTTTGTCTCGTTTCGCCCTCTTTCACCCTCCTTCGTCTTGTTTCGCTCTCTTTCACCCTCCTTCGTCTCGTTTCGCTCTCTTTCACCCTCCTTCCTCTCGTTTCGCTCTCTTTCAACCTCCTTCTTCTCGTTTCGCTCTCTTTCACCCTCCTTTGTCTCGTTTCGCTCTCTTTGACCCTCCTTCATCTCGTTTCGCTCTCTTTCACCCTCCTTCATCTCGTTTCGCTCTCTTTCACCCTTCTTATTCTCGTTTCGCTCACTTTCACCCTCCTTCGTCTCGTTCCGCTCTCCTTCACCCTCCTTCGTATCGTTTCGGCCTCTTTCACCCTCCTTCGTCTCGTTCCACTCTCTTTCACCCTCCTTCGACTCCTTTCACTCTCTTTCACCCTCCTTGATCTCATTTCGCTCTCTTTCACCCTCCTTCGTCTCCTTTCGCTCTCTTTCACCCTCCTTCGTCTCGTTTCGCTCTCTTTCACCCTCCACCGTCTCGTTTCGTTCTCTTTCACCCTCCTTCGTCTCGTTTCGCTCTCTTTCACGCTCCTTCGTCTTGTTTCGCTCTCTTGCACCCGCCTTCGTCTCGGTTCGCCCTCTTTCACCCTCCTTCGTCTTGTTTCGCTCTCTTTCACCCTCCTTCGTCTCGTTTCGCTCTCTTTCACCTACCTTCATCTCGTTTCACTCTCTTTCACCCACCATCGTCTGGTTTCGCTCTCTTTCATCCTCCTTCGTCTTGTTTCGCTCTCTTTCACCCTCCTTCGTCTCGTTTCGCTCTCTTTCACCCTCCTTCATCTCGTTTCGCTCTCTTCCAACCTCCTTCATCTCGTTTCGCTCTCTTTCAACCTCCTTCGTCTCGTTTCGCTCTCTTTCACCCTCCTTCTTCTCGTTTCGCCCTGTTACACCCGCCTTCGTCTCGTTTCGCCCTCTTTCACCCTCCTTCGTCTCGTTTCACTCTCTTTCACCCTCCTTCGTCTCGTTTCGCTCTGTTACACCCGCCTTCGTCTCGTTTCGCCCTCTTTCACCCTCCTTCGTCTCGTTTCACTCTCTTTCACCCTCCTTCGTCTCGTTTCGTTCTCATTCACCCTCCTTCGTCTCGCTCCGCTCTCTTTCACCCTCCTTTGACTCCTTTCGCTCTCTTTCACCCTCCTTCGTCTCGTTTCGCTCTGTTTCACACTCCTTCGTCTCGTTTTGCTCTCTTTCACTCTCCTTCGTCTCGTTTCGCTCTCTTTCACCCTCCTTCGTCTTGTTTCGCTCTGTTGCACTCGCCTTTGTCTCGTTTCGCCCTCTTTCACACTCCTTCGTCTTGTTTCGCTCTCTTTCACCCTCCTTTGTCTCGTTTCGCTCTCTTTGACCCTCCTTCATCTCGTTTCGCTCTCTTTCACCCTCCTTCATCTCGTTTCGCTCTCTTTCACCCTCCTTATTCTCGTTTCGCTCACTTTCACCCTCCTACGTCTCGTTCCGCTCTCCTTCACCCTCCTTCGTCTCGTTTCGATCTCTTTCACTCTCCTTCGTCTCGTTCCACTCTCTTTCACCCTCCTTCGACTCCTTTCACTCTCTTTCACCCTCCTTCGTCTCCTTTCGCTCTCTTTCACCCTCCTTCGTCTCGTTTCGCTCTCTTTCACCCTCCACCGTCTCGTTTCGCTCTCTTTCACCCTCCTTCGTCTAGTTTCGCTCTCTTTCACGCTCCTTCGTCTTGTTTCGCTCTGTTGCACCCGCCTTCGTCTCGTTTCGCCCTCTTTCACCCTCCTTCGTCTTGTTTTGCTCTCTTTCACCCTCCTGCGTCTCGTTTCGCTCTCTTTCACCTACCTTCATCTCGTTTCGCTCTCTTTCACCCACCATCGTCTGGTTTCGCTCTCTTTCACCCTCCTTCGTCTTGTTTCGCTCTCTTTCACCCTCCTTCGTCTCGTTTCGCTCTCTTTCACCCTCCTTCATCTCGTTTCGCTCCCTTTCACCCTCCTTTGTCTCGTTTCGCTCTCTTTCACCTTCCTTCGTCTCGTTTCACTCTCTTTCACCCTCCTTCGTATCGTTTCGCTCTCTTCCAACCTCCTTCATCTTGTTTCGCTCTCTTTCAACTTCCTTCGTCTCGTTTCGCTCTCTTTCACCCTCCTTCTTCTCGTTTCGCTCTGTTACACCCGCCTTCGTCTCGTTTCGCCCTCTTTCACCCTCCTTCGTCTCGTTTCACTCTCTTTCACCCTCCTTCGTCTCGTTTCGCCCTCTTTCACCCTCCTTCGTCTTGTTTCGCTCTCTTTCACCCTCCATCGTCTCGTTTCGCTCTCTTTCACCCTCCTTCTTCTTGTTTCGCTCTGTTACACCCGCCTTCGTCTAGTTTCGCCCTCTTTCACCCTCCTTCGTCTCGTTTCACTCTCTTTCACCCTCCTTCGTCTCGATTCGCCCTCTTTCACCCTCCTTCGTCTTGTTTCGCTCACTTTCACCCTCCATCGTCTCGTTTCGCTCGCTTTCACCCTCCTTCGTCTCGTTTCGCTCACTTTCACCTTCCTTCATCTCGTTTCGCTCTCTTTCACCCTCCTTCGTCTCGTTTCGCTCTCTTTCACCCTCCTTCGTCTTGTTTCGGTCTCTTTCACACTCCTTTGCCTTGTTTCGCTCTCTTTCACCCACCTTCATCTTGTTTCGCTCTCTTTCACCCTCCTTCGCCTCGTTTCGGTCTCTTTCATCCTCCTTCGTCTCGTTTCGTTCTCTTTCACCCGCCATCGTCTCGTTTCGCTCTCTTTGACCCTCCTTCGTCTCGTTTAGCTCTCTTTCATACTCCTTCGTCTTGTTTCGCTCTGTTTTACACTCCTTCATCTCGTTTTGTTCTCTTTCACCCTTCTTCGTCTCGTTTCGCTCTCTTTCACCCTCCTTCGTCTTGTTTCGCTCTGTTCCACCCGCCTTCGTCTCGTTTCGCCCTCTTTCACCCTCCTTCTTCTCGTTTCACTCTCTTTCACCCTCCTTCATCTCGCTCCACTCTCTTTCACCTTCCTTCGACTCCTTTCGCTCTCTTTCACCCTCCTTCGTCTCGTTTCGCTCTCTTTCACCCTCCTTCCTCTCGTTTCGCTCTCTTTCACCCTCCTTCATCTCGTTTTGCTCTCTTTCACCTTCCTTCCTCTCGTTTCGCTGTCTTTCACCCTCCTTTGTCTTGTTTTGCTCTCTTTCACCCTCCTGCGTCTCGTTTCGCTCTCTTTCACCCTCCACCGACTCGTTTCGCTCTCTTTCACCCTCCTTCGTCTCGTTTCGCTCTCTTTCAGCCTCCTTCGTCTTGTATCGCTCTGTTGCACCCGCCTTCGTCTCGTTTCGCCCTCTTTCACCCTCCTTCGTCTTGTTTCGCTCTCTTTCGCCCTCCTTCGTCTCGTTTCGCTCTCTTTAACCCTCCTTCCTCTCGTTTCGCTCTCTTTCAACCTCCTTCTTCTCGTTTCGCTCTCTTTCACCCTCCTTTGTCTCGTTTCGCTCTCTTTGACCCTCCTTCATCTCGTTTCGCTCTCTTTCACCCTCCTTCATCTCGTTTCGCTCTCTTTCACCCTCCTTATTCTCGTTTCGCTCACTTTCACCCTCCTTCGTCTCGTTCCGCTCTCTTTCACCCTCCTTCGTCTCGTTTCGGTCTCTTTCACCCTCCTTCGTCTCGTTCCACTCTCTTTCACTCTCCTTCGACTCCTTTCGCTCTCTTTCACCCTCCTTTATCTCATTTTGCTCTCTTTCACCCTCCTTCGTCTCCTTTCGCTCTCTTTCACCCTCCTTCGTCTCGCTTCGCTCTCTTTCACCCTCCACCGTCTCGTTTCGCTCTCTTTCAGCCTCCTTCGTCTCGTTTCGCTCTCTTTCACGCTCCTTCGTCTTGTTTCGCTCTCTTTCACCCTCCTTCGTCTCGATTCGCCCTCTTTCACCCTCCTTCGTCTTGTTTCGCTCTCTTTCACCCTCCATCGTCTCGTTTCGCTCTCTTTCACCCTCCTTCGTCTCGTTTCGCTCACTTTCACCTTCCTTCATCTCGTTTCGCTCTCTTTCACCCTCCTTCGTCTCGTTTCGCTCTCTTTCACCCTCCTTCGTCTTGTTTCGGTCTCTTTCACACTCCTTTGCCTTGTTTCGCTCTCTTTCACCCACCTTCATCTTGTTTCGCTCTCTTTCACCCTCCTTCGCCTCGTTTCGGTCTCTTTCATCCTCCTTCGTCTCGTTTCATTCTCTTTCACCCGCCATCGTCTCGTTTCGCTCTCTTTGACCCTCCTTCGTCTCGTTTAGCTCTCTTTCATACTCCTTCGTCTTGTTTCGCTCTGTTTTACACTCCTTCATCTCGTTTTGTTCTCTTTCACCCTTCTTCGTCTCGTTTCGCTCTCTTTCACCCTCCTTCGTCTTATTCGCTCTGTTCCACCCGCCTTCGTCTCGTTTCGCCCTCTTTCACCCTCCTTCTTCTCGTTTCACTCTCTTTCACCCTCCTTCATCTCGCTTGACTCTCTTTCACCCTCCTTCGACTCCTTTCGCTCTCTTTCACCCTCCTTCGTCTCGTTTCGCTCTCTTTCACCCTCCTTCCTCTCGTTTCGCTCTCTTTCACCCTCCTTCATCTCGTTTTGCTCTCTTTCACCTTCCTTCCTCTCGTTTCGCTGTCTTTCACCCTCCTTCGTCTTGTTTTGCTCTCTTTCACCCTCCTGCGTCTCGTTTCGCTCTCTTGCACCCTCCACCGACTCGTTTCGCTCTCTTTCACCCTCCTTCGTCTCGTTTCGCTCTCTTTCAGCCTCCTTCGTCTTGTATCGCTCTGTTGCACCCGCCTTCGTCTCGTTTCGCCCTCTTTCACCCTCCTTCGTCTTGTTTCGCTCTCTTTCGCCCTCCTTCGTCTCGTTTCGCTCTCTTTAACCCTCCTTCCTCTCGTTTCGCTCTCTTTCAACCTCCTTCTTCTCGTTTCGCTCTCTTTCACCCTCCTTTGTCTCGTTTCGCTCTCTTTGACCCTCCTTCATCTCGTTTCGCTCTCTTTCACCCTCCTTCATCTCGTTTCGCTCTCTTTCACCCTCCTTATTCTCGTTTCGCTCACTTTCACCCTCCTTCGTCTCGTTCCGCTCTCTTTCACCCTCCTTCGTCTCGTTTCGGTCTCTTTCACCCTCCTTCGTCTCGTTCCACTCTCTTTCACTTTCCTTCGACTCCTTTCGCTCTCTTTCACCCTCCTTTATCTCATTTTGCTCTCTTTCACCCTCCTTCGTCTCCTTTCGCTCTCTTTCACCCTCCTTCGTCTCGCTTCGCTCTCTTTCACCCTCCACCGTCTCGTTTCGCTCTCTTTCAGCCTCCTTCGTCTAGTTTCGCTCTCTTTCACGCTCCTTCGTCTTGTTTCGCTCTCTTGCACCCGCCTTTATCTCGTTTCGCCCTCTTTCACCCTCCTTCGTCTTGTTTCGCTCTCTTTCACCCTCCTTCGTCTCGTTTCGCTCTCTTTCACCTACCTTCATCTCGTTTCGCTCTCTTTCACCCACCATCGTCTGGTTTCGCTCTCTTTCACCCTCCTTCGTCTTGTTTCGCTCTATTTCACCCTCCTTCGTCTCGTTTCGCTCTCTTTCACCCTCCTTCATCTCGTTTCGCTCGCTTTCACCCTCCTTTGCCTCGTTTCGCTCTCTTTCACCTTCCTTCGTCTCGTTTCACTCTCTTTCACCCTCCTTCGTATCGTTTCGCTCTCTTCCAACCTCCTTCATCTCGTTTCGCTCTCTTTCAACCTCCTTCGTCTCGTTTCGCTCTCTTTCACCCTCCTTCTTCTCGTTTCGCTCTGTTACACCCGCCTTCGTCTCGTTTCGCCCTCTTTCACCCTCCTTCGTCTCGTTTCACTCTCTTTCACCCTCCTTCGTCTCGTTTCGTTCTCTTTCACCCTCCTTCGTCTCGCTCCGCTCTCTTTCACCCTCCTTCGACTCCTTTCGCTCTCTTTCACCCTCCTTCATCTCGTTTCGCTCTGTTTCACACTCCTTCGTCTCGTTTTGCTCTCTTTCACTCTCCTTCGTCTCGTTTCACTCTCTTTCACCCTCCTTCGTCTCGTTTCGCTCTGTTTCACACTCCTTCGTCTTGTTTCGCTCTGTTTCACTCGCCTTTGTCTCGATTCGCCCTCTTTCACCCTCCTTCGTCTTGTTTCGCTCTCTTTCACCCTCCTTCGTCTCGTTTCGCTCTCTTTCACCCTCCTTCCTCTCGTTTCGCTCTCTTTCAACTTCCTTCTTCTCGTTTCGCTCTCTTTCACCCTCCTTTGTCTCGTTTCGCTCTCTTTGACCCTCCTTCATCTCGTTTCGCTCTCTTTCACCCTCCTTCATCTCGTTTCGCTCTCTTTCACCCTCCTTATTCTCGTTTCGCTCACTTTCACCCTCCTTCGTCTCGTTCCGCTCTCCTTCACCCTCCTTTGTCTCGTTTCAGTCTCTTTCACCCTCCTTCGTCTCGTTCCACTCTCTTTCACCCTCCTTCCACTCCTTTCACTCTCTTTCACCCTCCTTTATCTCATTTCGCTCTCTTTCACCCTCCTTCGTCTCCTTTCGCTCTCTTTCACCCTCCTTCGTCTCGTTTCGCTCTCTTTCACCCTCCACCGTCTCGTTTCGCTCTCTTTCACCCTCCTTCGTCTCGTTTCGCTCTCTTTCACGCTCCTTCGTCTTGTTTCGCTCTCTTGCACCCGCCTTCGTCTCGGTTCGCCCTCTTTCACCCTCCTTCGTCTTGTTTCGCTCTCTTTCACCCTCCTTCGTCTCGTTTCGCTCTCTTTCACCTACCTTCATCTCGTTTCGCTCTCTTTCACCCACCATCGTCTGGTTTCGCTCTCTTTCACCCTCCTTCATCTTGTTTCGCTCTCTTTCACCCTCCTTCATCTCATTTCGCTCTCTTTCTCCCTCCTTCATCTCGTTTCGCTCCCTTTCACCCTCCGTTGTCTCGTTTCGCTCTCTTTCACCTTCCTTCGTCTCGTTTCACTCTCTTTCACCCTCCTTCGTATCGTTTCGCTCTCTTCCAACCTCCTTCATCTCGTTTCGCTCTCTTTCAACCTCCTTCGTCTCGTTTCGCTCACTTTCACCCTCCTTCTTCTCGTTTCGATCTGTTACACCCGCCTTCGTCTCGTTTCGCCCTCTTTCACCCTCCTTCGTCTCGTTTCACTCTCTTTCACCCTCCTTCGTCTCGTTTCGTTCTCTTTCACCCTCCTTCGTCTCGCTCCGCTCTCTTTCACCCTCCTTCGACTCCTTTCGCTCTCTTTCACCCTCCTTCGTCTCGTTTCGCTCTGCTTCACACTCCTTCGTCTCGTTTTGCTCTCTTTCACTCTCCTTCGTCTCGTTTCGCTCTCTTTCACCCTCCTTCGTCTTGTTTCGCTCTGTTGCACTCGCCTTTGTCTCGTTTCGCCCTCTTTCACCCTCCTTCGTCTTGTTTCGCTCTCTTTCACCCTCCTTCGTCTCGTTTCGCTCTCTTTCACCCTCCTTCCTCTCGTTTCGCTCTCTTTCAACCTCCTTCTTCTCGTTTCGCTCTCTTTCACCCTCCTTTGTCTCGTTTCGCTCTCTTTGACCCTCCTTCATCTCGTTTCGCTCTCTTTCACCCTCCTTCATCTCGTTTCGCTCTCTTTCACCCTTCTTCTTCTCATTTCGCTCACTTTCACCCTCCTTCGTCTCGTTCCGCTCTCCTTCACCCTCCTTCGTCTCGTTTCGGCCTCTTTCACCCTCCTTCGTCTCGTTCCACTCTCTTTCACCCTCCTTCGACTCCTTTCGCTCTCTTTCACCCTCCTTTATCTCATTTCGCTCTCTTTCACCCTCCTTCGTCTCCTTTCGCTCTCTTTCACCCTCCTTCGTCTCGTTTCGCTCTCTTTCACCCTCCACCGTCTCGTTTCGCTCTCTTTCACCCTCCTTCGTCTCGTTTCGCTCTCTTTCACGCTCCTTCGTCTTGTTTCGCTCTCTTGCACCCGCCTTCGTCTCGGTTCGCCCTCTTTCACCCTCCTTCGTCTTGTTTCGCTCTCTTTCACCCTCCTTCGTCTCGTTTCGCTCTCTTTCACCTACCTTCATCTCGTTTCGCTCTCTTTCACCCACCATCGTCTGGTTTCGCTCTCTTTCACCCTCCTTCGTCTTGTTTCGCTCTCTTTCACCCTCCTTCGTCTCGTTTCGCTCTCTTTCACCCTCCTTCAGCTCGTTTCGCTCTCTTCCAACCTCCTTCATCTCGTTTCGCTCTCTTTCAACCTCCTTCGTCTCGTTTCGCTCTCTTTCACCCTCCTTCTTCTCGTTTCGCCCTGTTACACCCGCCTTCGTCTCGTTTCGCCCTCTTTCACCCTCCTTCGTCTCGTTTCACTCTCTTTCACCCTCCTTCGTCTCGTTTCGCTCTGTTACACCCGCCTTCGTCTCGTTTCGCCCTCTTTCACCCTCCTTCATCTCGTTTCACTCTCTTTCACCCTCCTTCGTCTCGTTTCGTTCTCATTCACCCTCCTTCGTCTCGCTCCGCTCTCTTTCACCCTCCTTCGACTCCTTTCGCTCTCTTTCACCCTCCTTCGTCTCGTTTCGCTCTGTTTCACACTCCTTCGTCTCGTTTTGCTCTCTTTCACTCTCCTTCGTCTCGTTTCGCTCTCTTTCACCCTCCTTCGTCTTGTTTCGCTCTGTTGCACTCGCCTTTGTCTCGTTTCGCCCTCTTTCACACTCCTTCGTCTTGTTTCGCTCTCTTTCACCCTCCTTTGTCTCGTTTCGCTCTCTTTGCCCCTCCTTCATCTCGTTTCGCTCTCTTTCACCCTCCTTCATCTCGTTTCGCTCTCTTTCACCCTCCTTATTCTCGTTTCGCTCACTTTCACCCTCCTTCGTCTCGTTCCGCTCTCCTTCACCCTCCTTCGTCTCGTTTCGATCTCTATCACCCTCCTTCGTCTCGTTCCACTCTCTTTCACCCTCCTTCGAGTCCTTTCACTCTCTTTCACCCTCCTTCGTCTCCTTTCGCTCTCTTACACCCTCCTTCGTCTCGTTTCGCTCTCTTTCACCCTCCACCGTCTCGTTTCGCTCTCTTTCACCCTCCTTCGTCTGGTTTCGCTCTCTTTCACGCTCCTTCGTCTTGTTTCGCTCTGTTGCACCGGCCTTCGTCTCGTTTCGCCCTCTTTCACCCTCCTTCGTCTTGTTTTGCTCTCTTTCACCCTCCTGCGTCTCGTTTCGCTCTCTTTCACCTACCTTCATCTCGTTTCGCTCTCTTTCACCCACCATCGTCTGGTTTCGCTCTCTTTCACCCTCCTTCGTCTTGTTTCGCTCTCTTTCACCCTCCTTCGTCTCGTTTCGCTCTCTTTCACCCTCCTTCGTCTCGTTTCGCTCTCTTTCACCCTCCTTCCTCTCGTTTTGCTCTCTTTCAACCTCCTTCTTCTCGTTTCGCTCTCTTTCACCCTCCTTTGTCTCGTTTCGCTCTCTTTGACCCTCCTTCATCTCGTTTCGCTCTCTTTCACCCTCCTTCATCTCGTTTCGCTCTCTTTCACCCTTCTTCTTCTCGTTTCGCTCACTTTCACCCTCCTTCGTCTCGTTCCGCTCTCCTTCACCCTCCTTCGTCTCGTTTCGGCCTCTTTCACCCTCCTTCGTCTCGTTCCACTCTCTTTCACCCTCCTTCGACTCCTTTCGCTCTCTTTCACCCTCCTTTATCTCATTTCGCTCTCTTTCACCCTCCTTCGTCTCCTTTCGCTCTCTTTCACCCTCCTTCGTCTCGTTTCGCTCTCTTTCACCCTCCACCGTCTCGTTTCGCTCTCTTTCACCCTCCTTCGTCTCGTTTCGCTCTCTTTCACGCTCCTTCGTCTTGTTTCGCTCTCTTGCACCCGCCTTCGTCTCGGTTCGCCCTCTTTCACCCTCCTTCGTCTTGTTTCGCTCTCTTTCACCCTCCTTCGTCTCGTTTCGCTCTCTTTCACCTACCTTCATCTCGTTTCGCTCTCTTTCACCCACCATCGTCTGGTTTCGCTCTCTTTCACCCTCCTTCGTCTTGTTTCGCTCTCTTTCACCCTCCTTCGTCTCGTTTCGCTCTCTTTCACCCTCCTTCATCTCGTTTCGCTCTCTTCCAACCTCCTTCATCTCGTTTCGCTCTCTTTCAACCTCCTTCGTCTCGTTTCGCTCTCTTTCACCCTCCTTCTTCTCGTTTCGCCCTGTTACACCCGCCTTCGTCTCGTTTCGCCCTCTTTCACCCTCCTTCGTCTCGTTTCACTCTCTTTCACCCTCCTTCGTCTCGTTTCGCTCTGTTACACCCGCATTCGTCTCGTTTCGCCCTCTTTCACCCTCCTTCGTCTCGTTTCACTCTCTTTCACCCTCCTTCGTCTCGTTTCGTTCTCATTCACCCTCCTTCGTCTCGCTCCGCTCTCTTTCACCCTCCTTCGACTCCTTTCGCTCTCTTTCACCCTCCTTCGTCTCGTTTCGCTCTGTTTCACACTCCTTCGTCTCGTTTTGCTCTCTTTCACTCTCCTTTGTCTCGTTTCGCTCTCTTTCACCCTCCTTCGTCTTGTTTCGCTCTGTTGCACTCGCCTTTGTCTCGTTTCGCCCTCTTTCACACTCCTTCGTCTTGTTTCGCTCTCTTTCACCCTCCTTTGTCTCGTTTCGCTCTCTTTGACCCTCCTTCATCTCGTTTCGCTCTCTTTCACCCTCCTTCATCTCGTTTCGCTCTCTTTCACCCTCCTTATTCTCGTTTCGCTCACTTTCACCCTCCTTCGTCTCGTTCCGCTCTCCTTCACCCTCCTTCGTCTCGTTTCGATCTCTATCACCCTCCTTCGTCTCGTTCCACTCTCTTTCACCCTCCTTCGAGTCCTTTCACTCTCTTTCACCCTCCTTCGTCTCCTTTCGCTCTCTTTCACCCTCCTTCGTCTCGTTTCGCTCTCTTTCACCCTCCACCGTCTCGTTTCGCTCTCTTTCACCCTCCTTCGTCTAGTTTCGCTCTCTTTCACGCTCCTTCGTCTTGTTTCGCTCTGTTGCACCGGCCTTCGTCTCGTTTCGCCCTCTTTCACCCTCCTTCGTCTTGTTTTGCTCTCTTTCACCCTCCTGCGTCTCGTTTCGCTCTCTTTCACCTACCTTCATCTCGTTTCGCTCTCTTTCACCCACCATCGTCTGGTTTCGCTCTCTTTCACCCTTCTTCGTCTTGTTTCGCTCTCTTTCACCCTCCTTCGTCTCGTTTCGCTCTCTTTCACCCTCCTTCATCTCGTTTCGCTCCCTTTCACCCTCCTTTGTCTCGTTTCGCTCTCTTTCACCTTCCTTCGTCTCGTTTCACTCTCTTTCACCCTCCTTCGTATCGTTTCGCTCTCTTCCAACCTCCTTCATCTTGTTTCGCTCTCTTTCACCTTCCTTCGTCTCGTTTCGCTCTCTTTCACCCTCCTTCTTCTCGTTTCGCTCTGTTACACCCGCCTTCTTCTCGTTTCGCCCTCTTTCACCCTCCTTCGTCTTGTTTCGCTCTCTTTCACCCTCCATCGTCTCGTTTCGCTCTCTTTCGCCCTCCTTCGTCTCGTTTCGCTCACTTTCACCTTCCTTCATCTCGTTTCGCTCTCTTTCACCCTCCTTCGTCTCGTTTCGCTCTCTTTCACCCTCCTTCGTCTTGTTTCGGTCTCTTTCACACTCCTTTGCCTTGTTTCGCTCTCTTTCACCCACCTTCATCTTGTTTCGCTCTCTTTCACCCTCCTTCGCCTCGTTTCGGTCTCTTTCTTCCTCCTTCGTCTCGTTTCGTTCTCTTTCACCCGCCATCGTCTCGTTTCGCTCTCTTTGACCCTCCTTCGTCTCGTTTAGCTCTCTTTCATACTCCTTCGTCTTGTTTCGCTCTGTTTTACACTCCTTCATCTCGTTTTGTTCTCTTTCACCCTTCATTCGTCTCGTTTCGCTCTCTTTCACCCTCCTTCGTCTTGTTTCGCTCTCTTTCACCCTCCTTCGTCTCGTTTCGCTCTCTTTCACCCTCCTTCCTCTCGTTTCGCTCTCTTTCAACCTCCTTCTTCTCGTTTCGCTCTCTTTCACCCTCCTTTGTCTCGTTTCACTCTCTTTGACCCTCCTTCATCTCGTTTCGCTCTCT
Source organism: Scyliorhinus torazame (assembly GCF_047496885.1). Lineage (NCBI taxonomy): Eukaryota > Metazoa > Chordata > Chondrichthyes > Carcharhiniformes > Scyliorhinidae > Scyliorhinus > Scyliorhinus torazame. The sequence goes on from NC_092727.1 coordinate 135,334,612, forward strand.
TTCACCCTCCTTCATCTCGTTTCGCTCTCTTTCACCCTTCTTATTCTCGTTTCGCTCACTTTCACCCTCCTTCGTCTCGTTCCGCTCTCCTTCACCCTCCTTCGTCTCGTTTCGGTCTCTTTCACCCTCCTTCGGCTCGTTCCACTCTCTTTCACCCTCCTTCGACTCCTTTCACTCTCTTTCACCCTCCTTTATCTCATTTCGCTCTCTTTCACCCTCCTTCGTCTCCTTTCGCTCTCTTTCACCCTCCTTCGTCTCGTTTCGCTCTCTTTCACCCTCCACCGTCTCGTTTCGCTCTCTTTCACCCTCCTTCGTCTCGTTTCGCTCTCTTTCACGCTCCTTCGTCTTGTTTCGCTCTCTTGCACCCGCCTTCGTCTCGGTTCGCCCTCTTTCACCCTCCTTCGTCTTGTTTCGCTCTCTTTCACCTACCTTCATCTCGTTTCGCTCTCTTTCACCCACCATCGTCTCGTTTCACTCTCTTTCACCCTCCTTCGTATCGTTTCGCTCTCTTCCAACCTCCTTCATCTTGTTTCGCTCTCTTTCACCTTCCTTCGTCTCGTTTCGCTCTCTTTCACCCTCCTTCTTCTCGTTTCGCTCTGTTACACCCGCCTTCTTCTCGTTTCGCCCTCTTTCACCCTCCTTCGTCTTGTTTCGCTCTCTTTCACCCTCCATCGTCTCGTTTCGCTCTCTTTCGCCCTCCTTCGTCTCGTTTCGCTCACTTTCACCTTCCTTCATCTCGTTTCGCTCTCTTTCACCCTCCTTCGTCTCGTTTCGCTCTCTTTCACCCTCCTTCGTCTTGTTTCGGTCTCTTTCACACTCCTTTGCCTTGTTTCGCTCTCTTTCACCCACCTTCATCTTGTTTCGCTCTCTTTCACCCTCCTTCGCCTCGTTTCGGTCTCTTTCTTCCTCCTTCGTCTCGTTTCGTTCTCTTTCACCCGCCATCGTCTCGTTTCGCTCTCTTTGACCCTCCTTCGTCTCGTTTAGCTCTCTTTCATACTCCTTCGTCTTGTTTCGCTCTGTTTTACACTCCTTCATCTCGTTTTGTTCTCTTTCACCCTTCATTCGTCTCGTTTCGCTCTCTTTCACCCTCCTTCGTCTTGTTTCGCTCTGTTCCACCCGCCTTCGTCTCGTTTCGCCCTCTTTCACCCTCCTTCTTCTCGTTTCACTCTCTTTCACCCTCCTTCGTCTCGCTCCACTCTCTTTCACCCTCCTTCGACTCCTTTCGCTCTCTTTCACCCTCCTTCGTCTCGTTTCGCTCTCTTTCACCCTCCTTCCTCTCTTTTCGCTCTCTTTCACCCTCCTTCATCTCGTTTTGCTCTCTTTCACCTTCCTTCCTCTCGTTTCGCTGTCTTTCACCCTCCTTCGTCTTGTTTTGCTCTCTTTCACCCTCCTGCGTCTCGTTTCGCTCTCTTTCACCCTCCACCGACTCGTTTCGCTCTCTTTCACCCTCCTTCGTCTCGTTTCGCTCTCTTTCAGCCTACTTCGTCTTGTATCGCTCTGTTGCACCCGCCTTCCTCTCGTTTCGCTGTCTTTCACCCTCCTTCGTCTTGTTTTGCTCTCTTTCACCCTCCTGCATCTCGTTTTGCTCTCTTTCACCCTCCACCGACTCGTTTCGCTCTCTTTCACCCTCCTTCGTCTCGTTTCGCTCTCTTTCAGCCTCCTTCGTCTTGTATCGCTCTGTTGCACCCGCCTTCGTCTCGTTTCGCCCTCTTTAACCCTCCTTCCTCTCATTTCGCTCTCTTTCAACCTCCTTCTTCTCGTTTCGCTCTCTTTCACCCTCCTTTGTCTCGTTTCGCTCTCTTTGACCCTCCTTCATCTCGTTTCGCTCTCTTTCACCCTCCTTCATCTCGTTTCGCTCTCTTTCACCCTCCTTATTCTCGTTTCGCTCACTTTCACACTCCTTCGTCTCGTTCCGCTCTCTTTCACCCTCCTTCATCTCGTTTCGGTCTCTTTCACCCTCCTTCGTCTCGTTCCACTCTCTTTCACTCTCCTTCGACTCCTTTCGCTCTCTTTCACCCTCCTTTATCTCATTTTGCTCTCTTTCACCCTCCTTCATCTCCTTTCGCTCTCTTTCACCCTCCTTCATCTCGCTTCGCTCTCTTTCACCCTCCACCGTCTCGTTTCGCTCTCTTTCAGCCTCCTTCGTCTCGTTTCGCTCTCTTTCACGCTCCTTCGTCTTGTTTCGCTCTCTTGCACCCGCCTTCGTCTCGTTTCGCCCTCTTTCACCCTCCTTCGTCTTGTTTCGGTCTATTTCACCCTCCTTCGTCTCGTTTCGCTCTCTTTCACCCTCCTTCATCTCGTTTCGCTCGCTTTCACCCTCCTTTGTCTCGTTTCGCTCTCTTTCACCTTCCTTCGTGTCGTTTCACTCTCTTTCACCCTCCTTCGTATCGTTTCGCTCTCTTCCAACCTCCTTCATCTCATTTCGCTCTCTTTCAACCTCCTTCGTCTCGTTTCGCTCTCTTTCACCCTCCTTCTTCTCGTTTCGCTCTGTTACACCCGCCTTCGTCTCGTTTCGCCCTCTTTCACCCTCCTTCGTCTCGTTTCACTCTCTTTCACCCTCCTTCGTCTCGTTTCGTTCTCTTTCACCCTCCTTCGTCTCGCTCCGCTCTCTTTCACCCTCCTTCGACTCCTTTCGCTCTCTTTCACCCTCCTTCGTCTCGTTTCGCTCTGTTTCACACTCCTTCGTCTCGTTTTGCTCTCTTTCACTCTCCTTCGTCTCGTTTCGCTCTCTTTTACCCTCCTTCGTCTTGTTTCGCTCTGTTGCACTCGCCTTTGTCTCGTTTCGCCCTCTTTCACCCTCCTTCGTCTTGTTTCGCTCTCTTTCACCCTCCTTCATCTCGTTTCGCTCTCTTTCACCCTCCTTCCTCTCGTTTCGCTCTCTTTCAACCTCCTCCTTCTCGTTTCGCTCTCTTTCACCCTCCTTTGTCTCGTTTCGCTCTCTTTGACCCTCCTTCATCTCGTTTCGCTCTCTTTCACCCTCCTTCATCTCGTTTCGCTCTCTTTCACCCTCCTTATTCTCGTTTCGCTCACTTTCACCCTCCTTCGTCTCGTTCCGCTCACCTTCACCCTCCTTCGTATCGTTTCGCTCTCTTCCAACCTCCTTCATCTTGTTTCGCTCTCTTTCACCTTTCTTCGTCTCGTTTCGCTCTCTTTCACCCTCCTTCTTCTCGTTTCGCTCTGTTACACCCGCCTTCGTCTCGTTTCGCCCTCTTTCACCCTCCTTCGTCTCGTTTCACTCTCTTTCACCATCCTTCGTCTCGTTTCGCCCTCTTTCACCCTCCTTCGTCTTGTTTCGCTCTCTTTCACCCTCCATCGTCTCGTTTCGCTCTCTTTCACCCTCCTTCGTCTCGTTTCGCTCACTTTCACCTTCCTTCATCTCGTTTCGCTCTCTTTCACCCTCCTTCGTCTCGTTTCGCTCTCTTTCACCCTCCTTCGTCTTGTTTCGGTCTCTTTCACACTCCTTTGCCTTGTTTCGCTCTCTTTCACCCACCTTCATCTTGTTTCGCTCTCTTTCACCCTCCTTCGCCTCGTTTCGGTCTCTTTCATCCTCCTTCGTCTCGTTTCGTTCTCTTTCACCCGCCATCGTCTCGTTTCGCTCTCTTTGACCCTCCTTCGTCTCGTTTAGCTCTCTTTCATACTCCTTCGTCTTGTTTCGCTCTGTTTTACACTCCTTCATCTCGTTTTGTTCTCTTTCACCCTTCATTCGTCTCGTTTCGCTCTCTTTCACCCTCCTTCGTCTTGTTTCGCTCTGTTCCACCCGCCTTCGTCTCGTTTCGCCCTCTTTCACCCTCCTTCTTCTCGTTTCACTCTCTTTCACCCTCCTTCGTCTCGCTCCAATCTCTTTCACCCTCCTTCGACTCCTTTCGCTCTCTTTCACCCTCCTTCGTCTCGTTTCGCTCTCTTTCACCCTCCTTCCTCTCGTTTCGCTCTCTTTCACCCTCCTTCATCTCGTTTTGCTCTCTTTCACCTTCCTTCCTCTCGTTTCGCTGTCTTTCACCCTCCTTCGTCTTGTTTTGCTCTCTTTCACCCTCCTGCGTCTCGTTTCGCTCTCTTTCACCCTCCACCGACTCGTTTCGCTCTCTTTCACCCTCCTTCGTCTCGTTTCGCTCTCTTTCAGCCTCCTTCGTCTTGTATCGCTCTGTTGCACCCGCCTTCGTCTCGTTTCGCCCTCTTTCACCCTCCTTCGTCTTGTTTCGCTCTCTTTCGCCCTCCTTCGTCTCGTTTTGCTCTCTTTAACCCTCCTTCCTCTCGTTTCGCTCTCTTTCAACCTCCTTCTTCTCGTTTCGCTCTCTTTCACCCTCCTTTGTCTCGTTTCGCTCTCTTTGACCCTCCTTCATCTCGTTTCGCTCTCTTTCACCCTCCTTCCTCTCGTTTCGCTCTCTTTCAACCTCCTCCTTCTCGTTTCGCTCTCTTTCACCCTCCTTTGTCTCGTTTCGCTCTCTTTGACCCTCCTTCATCTCGTTTCGCTCTCTTTCACCCTCCTTCATCTCGTTTCACTCTCTTTCACCCTCCTTATTCTCGTTTCGCTCACTTTCACCCTCCTTCGTCTCGTTCCGCTCACCTTCACCCTCCTTCGTATCGTTTCGCTCTCTTCCAACCTCCTTCATCTTGTTTCGCTCTCTTTCACCTTTCTTCGTCTCGTTTCGCTCTCTTTCACCCTCCTTCTTCTCGTTTCGCTCTGTTACACCCGCCTTCGTCTCGTTTCGCCCTCTTTCACCCTCCTTCGTCTCGTTTCACTCTCTTTCACCATCCTTCGTCTCGTTTCGCCCTCTTTCACCCTCCTTCGTCTTGTTTCGCTCTCTTTCACCCTCCATCGTCTCGTTTCGCTCTCTTTCACCCTCCTTCGTCTCGTTTCGCTCACTTTCACCTTCCTTCATCTCGTTTCGCTCTCTTTCACCCTCCTTCGTCTCGTTTCGCTCTCTTTCACCCTCCTTCGTCTTGTTTCGGTCTCTTTCACACTCCTTTGCCTTGTTTCGCTCTCTTTCACCCACCTTCATCTTGTTTCGCTCTCTTTCACCCTCCTTCGCCTCGTTTCGGTCTCTTTCATCCTCCTTCGTCTCGTTTCGTTCTCTTTCACCCGCCATCGTCTCGTTTCGCTCTCTTTGACCCTCCTTCGTCTCGTTTAGCTCTCTTTCATACTCCTTCGTCTTGTTTCGCTCTGTTTTACACTCCTTCATCTCGTTTTGTTCTCTTTCACCCTTCATTCGTCTCGTTTCGCTCTCTTTCACCCTCCTTCGTCTTGTTTCGCTCTGTTCCACCCGCCTTCGTCTCGTTTCGCCCTCTTTCACCCTCCTTCTTCTCGTTTCACTCTCTTTCACCCTCCTTCGTCTCGCTCCAATCTCTTTCACCCTCCTTCGACTCCTTTCGCTCTCTTTCACCCTCCTTCGTCTCGTTTCGCTCTCTTTCACCCTCCTTCCTCTCGTTTCGCTCTCTTTCACCCTCCTTCATCTCGTTTTGCTCTCTTTCACCTTCCTTCCTCTCGTTTCGCTGTCTTTCACCCTCCTTCGTCTTGTTTTGCTCTCTTTCACCCTCCTGCGTCTCGTTTCGCTCTCTTTCACCCTCCACCGACTCGTTTCGCTCTCTTTCACCCTCCTTCGTCTCGTTTCGCTCTCTTTCAGCCTCCTTCGTCTTGTATCGCTCTGTTGCACCCGCCTTCGTCTCGTTTCGCCCTCTTTCACCCTCCTTCGTCTTGTTTCGCTCTCTTTCGCCCTCCTTCGTCTCGTTTTGCTCTCTTTAACCCTCCTTCCTCTCGTTTCGCTCTCTTTCAACCTCCTTCTTCTCGTTTCGCTCTCTTTCATCCTCCTTTGTCTCGTTTCGCTCTCTTTGACCCTCCTTCATCTCGTTTCGCTCTCTTTCACCCTCCTTCATCTCGTTTCGCTCTCTTTCACCCTCCTTATTCTCGTTTCGCTCACTTTCACACTCCTTCGTCTCGTTCCGCTCTCTTTCACCCTCCTTCATCTCGTTTCGGTCTCTTTCACCCTCCTTCGTCTCGTTCCACTCTCTTTCACTCTCCTTCGACTCCTTTCGCTCTCTTTCACCCTCCTTTATCTCATTTTGCTCTCTTTCACCCTCCTTCATCTCCTTTCGCTCTCTTTCACCCTCCTTCGTCTCGCTTCGCTCTCTTTCACCCTCCACCGTCTCGTTTCGCTCTCTTTCAGCCTCCTTCGTCTCGTTTCGCTCTCTTTCACGCTCCTTCGTCTTGTTTCGCTCTCTTGCACCCGTCTTCGTCTCGTTTCGCCCTCTTTCACCCTCCTTCGTCTTGTTTCGCTCTCTTTCACCCTCCTTCGTCTCGTTTCGCTCTCTTTCACCTACCTTCATCTCGTTTCGCTCTCTTTCACCCACCATCGTCTGGTTTCGCTCTCTTTCACCCTCCTTCGTCTTGTTTCGCTCTATTTCACCCTCCTTCGTCTCGTTTCGCTCTCTTTCACCCTCCTTCATCTCGTTTCGCTCGCTTTCACCCTCCTTTGTCTCGTTTCGCTCTCTTTCACCTTCCTTCGTGTCGTTTCACTCTCTTTCACCCTCCTTCGTATCGTTTCGCTCTCTTCCAACCTCCTTCATCTCGTTTCGCTCTCTTTCAACCTCCTTCGTCTCGTTTCGCTCTCTTTCACCCTCCTTCTTCTCGTTTCGCTCTGTTACACCCGCCTTCGTCTCGTTTCGCCCTCTTTCACCCTCCTTCGTCTCGTTTCACTCTCTTTCACCCTCCTTCGTCTCGTTTCGTTCTCTTTCACCCTCCTTCGTCTCGCTCCGCTCTCTTTCACCCTCCTTCGACTCCTTTCGCTCTCTTTCACCCTCCTTCGTCTCGTTTCGCTCTGTTTCACACTCCTTCGTCTCGTTTTGCTCTCTTTCACTCTCCTTCGTCTCGTTTCGCTCTCTTTTACCCTCCTTCGTCTTGTTTCGCTCTGTTGCACTCGCCTTTGTCTCGTTTCGCCCTCTTTCACCCTCCTTCGTCTTGTTTCGCTCTCTTTCACCCTCCTTCGTCTCGTTTCGCTCTCTTCCAACCTCCTTCATCTTGTTTCGCTCTCTTTCACCTTTCTTCGTCTCGTTTCGCTCTCTTTCACCCTCCTTCTTCTCGTTTCGCTCTGTTACACCCGCCTTCGTCTCGTTTCGCCCTCTTTCACCCTCCTTCGTCTCGTTTCACTCTCTTTCACCATCCTTCGTCTCGTTTCGCCCTCTTTCACCCTCCTTCGTCTTGTTTCGCTCTCTTTCACCCTCCATCGTCTCGTTTCGCTCTCTTTCACCCTCCTTCGTCTCGTTTCGCTCACTTTCACCTTCCTTCATCTCGTTTCGCTCTCTTTCACCCTCCTTCGTCTCGTTTCGCTCTCTTTCACCCTCCTTCGTCTTGTTTCGGTCTCTTTCACACTCCTTTGCCTTGTTTCGCTCTCTTTCACCCACCTTCATCTTGTTTCGCTCTCTTTCACCCTCCTTCGCCTCGTTTCGGTCTCTTTCATCCTCCTTCGTCTCGTTTCGTTCTCTTTCACCCGCCATCGTCTCGTTTCGCTCTCTTTGACCCTCCTTCGTCTCGTTTAGCTCTCTTTCATACTCCTTCGTCTTGTTTCGCTCTGTTTTACACTCCTTCATCTCGTTTTGTTCTCTTTCACCCTTCATTCGTCTCGTTTCGCTCTCTTTCACCCTCCTTCGTCTTGTTTCGCTCTGTTCCACCCGCCTTCGTCTCGTTTCGCCCTCTTTCACCCTCCTTCTTCTCGTTTCACTCTCTTTCACCCTCCTTCGTCTCGCTCCAATCTCTTTCACCCTCCTTCGACTCCTTTCGCTCTCTTTCACCCTCCTTCGTCTCGTTTCGCTCTCTTTCACCCTCCTTCCTCTCGTTTCGCTCTCTTTCACCCTCCTTCATCTCGTTTTGCTCTCTTTCACCTTCCTTCCTCTCGTTTCGCTGTCTTTCACCCTCCTTCGTCTTGTTTTGCTCTCTTTCACCCTCCTGCGTCTCGTTTCGCTCTCTTTCACCCTCCACCGACTCGTTTCGCTCTCTTTCACCCTCCTTCGTCTCGTTTCGCTCTCTTTCAGCCTCCTTCGTCTTGTATCGCTCTGTTGCACCCGCCTTCGTCTCGTTTCGCCCTCTTTCACCCTCCTTCGTCTTGTTTCGCTCTCTTTCGCCCTCCTTCGTCTCGTTTTGCTCTCTTTAACCCTCCTTCCTCTCGTTTCGCTCTCTTTCAACCTCCTTCTTCTCGTTTCGCTCTCTTTCATCCTCCTTTGTCTCGTTTCGCTCTCTTTGACCCTCCTTCATCTCGTTTCGCTCTCTTTCACCCTCCTTCATCTCGTTTCGCTCTCTTTCACCCTCCTTATTCTCGTTTCGCTCACTTTCACACTCCTTCGTCTCGTTCCGCTCTCTTTCACCCTCCTTCATCTCGTTTCGGTCTCTTTCACCCTCCTTCGTCTCGTTCCACTCTCTTTCACTCTCCTTCGACTCCTTTCGCTCTCTTTCACCCTCCTTTATCTCATTTTGCTCTCTTTCACCCTCCTTCATCTCCTTTCGCTCTCTTTCACCCTCCTTCGTCTCGCTTCGCTCTCTTTCACCCTCCACCGTCTCGTTTCGCTCTCTTTCAGCCTCCTTCGTCTCGTTTCGCTCTCTTTCACGCTCCTTCGTCTTGTTTCGCTCTCTTGCACCCGTCTTCGTCTCGTTTCGCCCTCTTTCACCCTCCTTCGTCTTGTTTCGCTCTCTTTCACCCTCCTTCGTCTCGTTTCGCTCTCTTTCACCTACCTTCATCTCGTTTCGCTCTCTTTCACCCACCATCGTCTGGTTTCGCTCTCTTTCACCCTCCTTCGTCTTGTTTCGCTCTATTTCACCCTCCTTCGTCTCGTTTCGCTCTCTTTCACCCTCCTTCATCTCGTTTCGCTCGCTTTCACCCTCCTTTGTCTCGTTTCGCTCTCTTTCACCTTCCTTCGTGTCGTTTCACTCTCTTTCACCCTCCTTCGTATCGTTTCGCTCTCTTCCAACCTCCTTCATCTCGTTTCGCTCTCTTTCAACCTCCTTCGTCTCGTTTCGCTCTCTTTCACCCTCCTTCTTCTCGTTTCGCTCTGTTACACCCGCCTTCGTCTCGTTTCGCCCTCTTTCACCCTCCTTCGTCTCGTTTCACTCTCTTTCACCCTCCTTCGTCTCGTTTCGTTCTCTTTCACCCTCCTTCGTCTCGCTCCGCTCTCTTTCACCCTCCTTCGACTCCTTTCGCTCTCTTTCACCCTCCTTCGTCTCGTTTCGCTCTGTTTCACACTCCTTCGTCTCGTTTTGCTCTCTTTCACTCTCCTTCGTCTCGTTTCGCTCTCTTTTACCCTCCTTCGTCTTGTTTCGCTCTGTTGCACTCGCCTTTGTCTCGTTTCGCCCTCTTTCACCCTCCTTCGTCTTGTTTCGCTCTCTTTCACCCTCCTTCGTCTCGTTTCGCTCTCTTTCACCCTCCTTCCTCTCGTTTCGCTCTCTTTCAACCCCCTCCTTCTCGTTTCGCTCTCTTTCACCCTCCTTTGTCTCGTTTCGCTCTCTTTGACCCTCCTTCATCTCGTTTCGCTCTCTTTCACCCTCCTTCATCTCGTTTCGCTCTCTTTCACCCTCCTTATTCTCGTTTCGCTCACTTTCACCCTCCTTCGTCTCGTTCCGCTCTCCTTCACCCTCCTTTGTCTCGTTTCAGTCTCTTTCACACTCCTTCGTCTCGTTCCACTCTCTTTCACCCTCCTTCGACTCCTTTCACTCTCTTTCACCCTCCTTTATCTCATTTCGCTCTCTTTCACCCTCCTTCGTCTCCTTTCGCTCTCTTTCACCCTCCTTCGTCTCGTTTCGCTCTCTTTCACCCTCCACCGTCTCGTTTCGCTCTCTTTCACCCTCCTTCGTCTCGTTTCGCTCTCTTTCACCCTCCTTCGTCTTGTTTCGCTCTCTTGCACCCGCCTTCGTCTCGGTTCGCCCTCTTTCACCCTCCTTCGTCTTGTTTCGCTCTCTTTCACCCTCCTTCGTCTCGTTTCGCTCTCTTTCACCTACCTTCATCTCGTTTCGCTCTCTTTCACCCTCCTTCGTCTTGTTTCGCTCTCTTGCACCCGCCTTCGTCTCGGTTCGCCCTCTTTCACCCTCCTTCGTCTTGTTTCGCTCTCTTTCACCCTCCTTCATCTTGTTTCGTTCTCTTTCACCCTCCTTCGTCTTGTTTCGCTCTCTTTCACCTTCCTTCATCTCGTTTCGCTCCCTTTCACCCTCCTTTGTCTCGTTTCGCTCTCTTTCACCTTCCTTCGTCTCGTTTCACTCTCTTTCACCCTCCTTCGTATCGTTTCGCTCTCTTTCACCCTCCTTCATCTTGTTTCGTTCTCTTTCACCCTCCTTCGTCTTGTTTCGCTCTCTTTCACCCTCCTTCATCTCGTTTCGCTCCCTTTCACCCTCCTTTGTCTCGTTTCGCTCTCTTTCACCTTCCTTCGTCTCGTTTCACTCTCTTTCACCCTCCTTCGTATCGTTTCGCTCTCTTCCAACCTCCTTCATCTCGTTTCGCTCTCTTTCAACCTCCTTCGTCTCGTTTCGCTCTCTTTCACCCTCCTTCTTCTCGTTTCGCTCTGTTACACCCGCCTTCGTCTTGTTTCGCCCTCTTTCACCCTCCTTCGTCTTGTTTCACTCTCTTTCACCCTCCTTCGTCTCGTTTCGTTCTCTTTCACCCTCCTTCGTCTCGCTCCGCTCTCTTTCACCCTCCTTCGACTCCTTTCGCTCTCTTTCACAATCCTTCATCTCGTTTCGCTCTGTTTCACACTCCTTCGTCTCGTTTCGCTCTCTTTCACCCTCCTTCGTCTTGTTTCGCTCTGTTGCACTCGCCTTTGTCTCGTTTCGCCCTCTTTCACCCTCCTTCGTCTTGTTTCGATCTCTTTCACCCTCCTTCGTCTCGTTTCTCTCTCTTTCACCCTCCTTCCTCTCGTTTCGCTCTCTTTCAACCTCATTCTTCTCGTTTCGCTCTCTTTCACCCTCCTTTGTCTCGTTTCGCTCTCTTTGACCCTCCTTCATCTCGTTTCGCTCTCTTTCACCCTCCTTCATCTCGTTTCGCTCTCTTTCAACCTCCTTATTCTCGTTTCGCTCACTTTCAGCCTCCTTCGTCTCGTTCCGCTCTCCTTCACCCTCCTTCGTCTCGTTTCGGTCTCTTTCACCCTCCTTCGTCTCGTTCCGCTCACCTTCACCCTCCTTCGTATCGTTTCGCTCTCTTCCAACCTCCTTCATCTTGTTTCGCTCTCTTTCACCTTCCTTCGTCTCGTTTCGCTCTCTTTCACCCTCCTTCTTCTCGTTTCGCTCTGTTACACCCGCCTTCGTCTCGTTTCACCCTCTTTCACCCTCCTTCGTCTCGTTTCACTCTCTTTCACCATCCTTCGTCTCGTTTCGCCCTCTTTCACCCTCCTTCGTCTTGTTTCGCTCTCTTTCACCCTCCATCGTCTCGTTTCGCTCTCTTTTACCCTCCTTCGTCTCGTTTCGCTCACTTTCACCTTCCTTCATCTCGTTTCGCTCTCTTTCACCCTCCTTCGTCTCGTTTCGCTCTCTTTCACCCTCCTTCGTCTTGTTTCGGTCTCTTTCACACTCCTTTGCCTTGTTTCGCTCTCTTTCACCCACCTTTATCTTGTTTCGCTCTCTTTCACCCTCCTTCGCCTCGTTTCGGTCTCTTTCATCCTCCTTCGTCTCGTTTCGTTCTCTTTCACCCGCCATCGTCTCGTTTCGCTCTCTTTGACCCTCCTTCGTCTCGTTTAGCTCTCTTTCATACTCCTTCGTCTTGTTTCGCTCTGTTTTACACTCCTTCATCTCGTTTTGTTCTCTTTCACCCTTCATTCGTCTCGTTTCGCTCTCTTTCACCCTCCTTCGTCTTGTTTCGCTCTGTTCCACCCGCCTTCGTCTCGTTTCGCCCTCTTTCACCCTCCTTCTTCTCGTTTCACTCTCTTTCACCCTCCTTCGTCTCGCTCCACTCTCTTTCACCCTCCTTCGACTCCTTTCGCTCTCTTTCACCCTCCTTCGTCTCGTTTCGCTCTCTTTCACCCTCCTTCCTCTCGTTTCGCTCTCTTTCACCCTCCTTCATCTCGTTTTGCTCTCTTTCACCTTCCTTCCTCTCGTTTCGCTGTCTTTCACCCTCCTTCGTCTTGTTTTGCTCTCTTTCACCCTCCTGCGTCTCGTTTCGCTCTCTTTCACCCTCCACCGACTCGTTTCGCTCTCTTTCACCCTCCTTCGTCTCGTTTCGCTCTCTTTCAGCCTCCTTCGTCTTGTATCGCTCTGTTGCACCCGCCTTCGTCTCGTTTCGCCCTCTTTCACCTTCCTTCGTCTTGTTTCGCTCTCTTTCGCCCTCCTTCGTCTCGTTTCGCTCTCTTTAACCCTCCTTCCTCTCGTTTCGCTCTCTTTCAACCTCCTTCTTCTCGTTTCGCTCTCTTTCACCCTCCTTTGTCTCGTTTCGCTCTCTTTGACCCTCCTTCATCTCGTTTCGCTCTCTTTCACCCTCCTTCATCTCGTTTCGCTCTCTTTCACCCTCCTTATTCTCGTTTCGCTCACTTTCACACTCCTTCGTCTCGTTCCGCTCTCTTTCACCCTCCTTCATCTCGTTTCGGTCTCTTTCACCCTCCTTCGTCTCGTTCCACTCTCTTTCACTCTCCTTCGACTCCTTTCGCTCTCTTTCACCCTCCTTTATCTCATTTTGCTCTCTTTCACCCTCCTTCATCTCCTTTCGCTCTCTTTCACCCTCCTTCGTCTCGCTTCGCTCTCTTTCACCCTCCACCGTCTCGTTTCGCTCTCTTTCAGCCTCCTTCGTCTCGTTTCGCTCTCTTTCACGCTCCTTCGTCTTGTTTCGCTCTCTTGCACCCGCCTTCGTCTCGTTTCGCCCTCTTTCACCCTCCTTCGTCTTGTTTCGCTCTCTTTCACCCTCCTTCGTCTCGTTTCGCTCTCTTTCACCTACCTTCATCTCGTTTCGCTCTCTTTCACCCACCATCGTCTGGTTTCGCTCTCTTTCACCCTCCTTCGTCTTGTTTCGCTCTATTTCACCCTCCTTCGTCTCGTTTCGCTCTCTTTCACCCTCCTTCATCTCGTTTCGCTCGCTTTCACCCTCCTTTGTCTCGTTTCGCTCTCTTTCACCTTCCTTCGTGTCGTTTCACTCTCTTTCACCCTCCTTCGTATCGTTTCGCTCTCTTCCAACCTCCTTCATCTCGTTTCGCTCTCTTTCAACCTCCTTCGTCTCGTTTCGCTCTCTTTCACCCTCCTTCTTCTCGTTTCGCTCTGTTACACCCGCCTTCGTCTCGTTTCGCCCTCTTTCACCCTCCTTCGTCTCGTTTCACTCTCTTTCACCCTCCTTCGTCTCGTTTCGTTCTCTTTCACCCTCCTTCGTCTCGCTCCGCTCTCTTTCACCCTCCTTCGACTCCTTTCGCTCTCTTTCACCCTCCTTCGTCTCGTTTCGCTCTGTTTCACACTCCTTCGTCTCGTTTTGCTCTCTTTCACTCTCCTTCGTCTCGTTTCGCTCTCTTTTACCCTCCTTCGTCTTGTTTCGCTCTGTTGCACTCGCCTTTGTCTCGTTTCGCCCTCTTTCACCCTCCTTCGTCTTGTTTCGCTCTCTTTCACCCTCCTTCGTCTCGTTTCGCTCTCTTTCACCCTCCTTCCTCTCGTTTCGCTCTCTTTCAACCTCCTCCTTCTCGTTTCGCTCTCTTTCACCCTCCTTTGTCTCGTTTCGCTCTCTTTGACCCTCCTTCATCTCGTTTCGCTCTCTTTCACCCTCCTTCGTCTCGTTCCGCTCTCCTTCACCCTCCTTTGTCTCGTTTCAGTCTCTTTCACACTCCTTCGTCTCGTTCCACTCTCTTTCACCCTCCTTCGACTCCTTTCACTCTCTTTCACCCTCCTTTATCTCATTTCGCTCTCTTTCACCCTCCTTCGTCTCCTTTCGCTCTCTTTCACCCTCCTTCGTCTCGTTTCGCTCTCTTTCACCCTCCACCGTCTCGTTTCGCTCTCTTTCACCCTCCTTCGTCTCGTTTCGCTCTCTTTCACGCTCCTTCGTCTTGTTTCGCTCTCTTGCACCCGCCTTCGTCTCGGTTCGCCCTCTTTCACGCTCCTTCGTCTTGTTTCGCTCTCTTTCACCCTCCTTCGTCTCGTTTCGCTCTCTTTCACCTACCTTCATCTCGTTTCGCTCTCTTTCACCCACCATCGTCTGGTTTCGCTCTCTTTCACCCTCCTTCATCTTGTTTCGTTCTCTTTCACCCTCCTTCGTCTTGTTTCGCTCTCTTTCACCCTCCTTCATCTCGTTTCGCTCCCTTTCACCCTCCTTTGTCTCGTTTCGCTCTCTTTCACCTTCCTTCGTCTCGTTTCACTCTCTTTCACCCTCCTTCGTATCGTTTCGCTCTCTTCCAACCTCCTTCATCTCGTTTCGCTCTCTTTCAACCTCCTTCGTCTCGTTTCGCTCTCTTTCACCCTCCTTCTTCTCGTTTCGCTCTGTTACACCCGCCTTCGTCTCGTTTCGCCCTCTTTCACCCTCCTTCGTCTCGTTTCACTCTCTTTCACCCTCCTTCGTCTCGTTTCGTTCTCTTTCACCCTCCTTCGTCTCGCTCCGCTCTCTTTCACCCTCCTTCGACTCCTTTCGCTCTCTTTCACAATCCTTCATCTCGTTTCGCTCTGTTTCACACTCCTTCGTCTCGTTTCGCTCTCTTTCACCCTCCTTCGTCTTGTTTCGCTCTGTTGCACTCGCCTTTGTCTCGTTTCGCCCTCTTTCACCCTCCTTCGTCTTGTTTCGATCTCTTTCACCCTCCTTCGTATCGTTTCGCTCTCTTTCACCCTCCTTCATCTTGTTTCGTTCTCTTTCACCCTCCTTCGTCTTGTTTCGCTCTCTTTCACCCTCCTTCATCTCGTTTCGCTCCCTTTCACCCTCCTTTGTCTCGTTTCGCTCTCTTTCACCTTCCTTCGTCTCGTTTCACTCTCTTTCACCCTCCTTCGTATCGTTTCGCTCTCTTCCAACCTCCTTCATCTCGTTTCGCTCTCTTTCAACCTCCTTCGTCTCGTTTCGCTCTCTTTCACCCTCCTTCTTCTCGTTTCGCTCTGTTACACCCGCCTTCGTCTTGTTTCGCCCTCTTTCACCCTCCTTCGTCTCGTTTCACTCTCTTTCACCCTCCTTCGTCTCGTTTCGTTCTCTTTCACCCTCCTTCGTCTCGCTCCGCTCTCTTTCACCCTCCTTCGACTCCTTTCGCTCTCTTTCACAATCCTTCATCTCGTTTCGCTCTGTTTCACACTCCTTCGTCTCGTTTCGCTCTCTTTCACCCTCCTTCGTCTTGTTTCGCTCTGTTGCACTCGCCTTTGTCTCGTTTCGCCCTCTTTCACCCTCCTTCGTCTTGTTTCGATCTCTTTCACCCTCCTTCGTCTCGTTTCTCTCTCTTTCACCCTCCTTCCTCTCGTTTCGCTCTCTTTCAACCTCATTCTTCTCGTTTCGCTCTCTTTCACCCTCCTTTGTCTCGTTTCGCTCTCTTTGACCCTCCTTCATCTCGTTTCGCTCTCTTTCACCCTCCTTCATCTCGTTTCGCTCTCTTTCAACCTCCTTATTCTCGTTTCGCTCACTTTCAGCCTCCTTCGTCTCGTTCCGCTCTCCTTCACCCTCCTTCGTCTCGTTTCGGTCTCTTTCACCCTCCTTCGTCTCGTTCCGCTCACCTTCACCCTCCTTCGTATCGTTTCGCTCTCTTCCAACCTCCTTCATCTTGTTTCGCTCTCTTTCACCTTCCTTCGTCTCGTTTCGCTCTCTTTCACCCTCCTTCTTCTCGTTTCGCTCTGTTACACCCGCCTTCGTCTCGTTTCACCCTCTTTCACCCTCCTTCGTCTCGTTTCACTCTCTTTCACCATCCTTCGTCTCGTTTCGCCCTCTTTCACCCTCCTTCGTCTTGTTTCGCTCTCTTTCACCCTCCATCGTCTCGTTTCGCTCTCTTTCACCCTCCTTCGTCTCGTTTCGCTCACTTTCACCTTCCTTCATCTCGTTTCGCTCTCTTTCACCCTCCTTCGTCTCGTTTCGCTCTCTTTCACCCTCCTTCGTCTTGTTTCGGTCTCTTTCACACTCCTTTGCCTTGTTTCGCTCTCTTTCACCCACCTTCATCTTGTTTCGCTCTCTTTCACCCTCCTTCGCCTCGTTTCGGTCTCTTTCATCCTCCTTCGTCTCGTTTCGTTCTCTTTCACCCGCCATCGTCTCGTTTCGCTCTCTTTGACCCTCCTTCGTCTCGTTTAGCTCTCTTTCATACTCCTTCGTCTTGTTTCGCTCTGTTTTACACTCCTTCATCTCGTTTTGTTCTCTTTCACCCTTCATTCGTCTCGTTTCGCTCTCTTTCACCCTCCTTCGTCTTGTTTCGCTCTGTTCCACCCGCCTTCGTCTCGTTTCGCCCTCTTTCACCCTCCTTCTTCTCGTTTCACTCTCTTTCACCCTCCTTCGTCTCGCTCCACTCTCTTTCACCCTCCTTCGACTCCTTTCGCTCTCTTTCACCCTCCTTCGTCTCGTTTCGCTCTCTTTCACCCTCCTTCCTCTCGTTTCGCTCTCTTTCACCCTCCTTCATCTCGTTTTGCTCTCTTTCACCTTCCTTCCTCTCGTTTCGCTGTCTTTCACCCTCCTTCGTCTTGTTTTGCTCTCTTTCACCCTCCTGCGTCTCGTTTCGCTCTCTTTCACCCTCCACCGACTCGTTTCGCTCTCTTTCACCCTCCTTCGTCTCGTTTCGCTCTCTTTCAGCCTCCTTCGTCTTGTATCGCTCTGTTGCACCCGCCTTCGTCTCGTTTCGCCCTCTTTCACCTTCCTTCGTCTTGTTTCGCTCTCTTTCGCCCTCCTTTGTCTCGTTTCGCTCTCTTTAACCCTCCTTCCTCTCGTTTCGCTCTCTTTCAACCTCCTTCTTCTCGTTTCGCTCTCTTTCACCCTCCTTTGTCTCGTTTCGCTCTCTTTGACCCTCCTTCATCTCGTTTCGCTCTCTTTCACCCTCCTTCATCTCGTTTCGCTCTCTTTCACCCTCCTTATTCTCGTTTCGCTCACTTTCACACTCCTTCGTCTCGTTCCGCTCTCTTTCACCCTCCTTCATCTCGTTTCGGTCTCTTTCACCCTCCTTCGTCTCGTTCCACTCTCTTTCACTCTCCTTCGACTCCTTTCGCTCTCTTTCACCCTCCTTTATCTCATTTTGCTCTCTTTCACCCTCCTTCATCTCCTTTCGCTCTCTTTCACCCTCCTTCGTCTCGCTTCGCTCTCTTTCACCCTCCACCGTCTCGTTTCGCTCTCTTTCAGCCTCCTTCGTCTCGTTTCGCTCTCTTTCACGCTCCTTCGTCTTGTTTCGCTCTCTTGCACCCGCCTTCGTCTCGTTTCGCCCTCTTTCACCCTCCTTCGTCTTGTTTCGCTCTCTTTCACCCTCCTTCGTCTCGTTTCGCTCTCTTTCACCTACCTTCATCTCGTTTCGCTCTCTTTCACCCACCATCGTCTGGTTTCGCTCTCTTTCACCCTCCTTCGTCTTGTTTCGCTCTATTTCACCCTCCTTCGTCTCGTTTCGCTCTCTTTCACCCTCCTTCATCTCGTTTCGCTCGCTTTCACCCTCCTTTGTCTCGTTTCGCTCTCTTTCACCTTCCTTCGTGTCGTTTCACTCTCTTTCACCCTCCTTCGTATCGTTTCGCTCTCTTCCAACCTCCTTCATCTCGTTTCGCTCTCTTTCAACCTCCTTCGTCTCGTTTCGCTCTCTTTCACCCTCCTTCTTCTCGTTTCGCTCTGTTACACCCGCCTTCGTCTCGTTTCGCCCTCTTTCACCCTCCTTCGTCTCGTTTCACTCTCTTTCACCCTCCTTCGTCTCGTTTCGTTCTCTTTCACCCTCCTTCGTCTCGCTCCGCTCTCTTTCACCCTCCTTCGACTCCTTTCGCTCTCTTTCACCCTCCTTCGTCTCGTTTCGCTCTGTTTCACACTCCTTCGTCTCGTTTTGCTCTCTTTCACTCTCCTTCGTCTCGTTTCGCTCTCTTTTACCCTCCTTCGTCTTGTTTCGCTCTGTTGCACTCGCCTTTGTCTCGTTTCGCCCTCTTTCACCCTCCTTCGTCTTGTTTCGCTCTCTTTCACCCTCCTTCGTCTCGTTTCGCTCTCTTTCACCCTCCTTCCTCTCGTTTCGCTCTCTTTCAACCTCCTCCTTCTCGTTTCGCTCTCTTTCACCCTCCTTTGTCTCGTTTCGCTCTCTTTGACCCTCCTTCATCTCGTTTCGCTCTCTTTCACCCTCCTTCGTCTCGTTCCGCTCTCCTTCACCCTCCTTTGTCTCGTTTCAGTCTCTTTCACACTCCTTCGTCTCGTTCCACTCTCTTTCACCCTCCTTCGACTCCTTTCACTCTCTTTCACCCTCCTTTATCTCATTTCGCTCTCTTTCACCCTCCTTCGTCTCCTTTCGCTCTCTTTCACCCTCCTTCGTCTCGTTTCGCTCTCTTTCACCCTCCACCGTCTCGTTTCGCTCTCTTTCACCCTCCTTCGTCTCGTTTCGCTCTCTTTCACGCTCCTTCGTCTTGTTTCGCTCTCTTGCACCCGCCTTCGTCTCGGTTCGCCCTCTTTCACGCTCCTTCGTCTTGTTTCGCTCTCTTTCACCCTCCTTCGTCTCGTTTCGCTCTCTTTCACCTACCTTCATCTCGTTTCGCTCTCTTTCACCCACCATCGTCTGGTTTCGCTCTCTTTCACCCTCCTTCATCTTGTTTCGTTCTCTTTCACCCTCCTTCGTCTTGTTTCGCTCTCTTTCACCCTCCTTCATCTCGTTTCGCTCCCTTTCACCCTCCTTTGTCTCGTTTCGCTCTCTTTCACCTTCCTTCGTCTCGTTTCACTCTCTTTCACCCTCCTTCGTATCGTTTCGCTCTCTTCCAACCTCCTTCATCTCGTTTCGCTCTCTTTCAACCTCCTTCGTCTCGTTTCGCTCTCTTTCACCCTCCTTCTTCTCGTTTCGCTCTGTTACACCCGCCTTCGTCTCGTTTCGCCCTCTTTCACCCTCCTTCGTCTCGTTTCACTCTCTTTCACCCTCCTTCGTCTCGTTTCGTTCTCTTTCACCCTCCTTCGTCTCGCTCCGCTCTCTTTCACCCTCCTTCGACTCCTTTCGCTCTCTTTCACAATCCTTCATCTCGTTTCGCTCTGTTTCACACTCCTTCGTCTCGTTTCGCTCTCTTTCACCCTCCTTCGTCTTGTTTCGCTCTGTTGCACTCGCCTTTGTCTCGTTTCGCCCTCTTTCACCCTCCTTCGTCTTGTTTCGATCTCTTTCACCCTCCTTCGTCTCGTTTCTCTCTCTTTCACCCTCCTTCCTCTCGTTTCGCTCTCTTTCAACCTCATTCTTCTCGTTTCGCTCTCTTTCACCCTCCTTTGTCTCGTTTCGCTCTCTTTGACCCTCCTTCATCTCGTTTCGCTCTCTTTCACCCTCCTTCATCTCGTTTCGCTCTCTTTCAACCTCCTTATTCTCGTTTCGCTCACTTTCAGCCTCCTTCGTCTCGTTCCGCTCTCCTTCACCCTCCTTCGTCTCGTTTCGGTCTCTTTCACCCTCCTTCGTCTCGTTCCACTCTCTTTCACCCTCCTTCGACTCCTTTCACTCTCTTTCACCCTCCTTTATCTCATTTTGCTCTCTTTCACCCTCCTTCGTCTCCTTTCGCTCTCTTTCACCCTCCTTTGTCTCGTTTCGCTCTCTTTCACGCTCCACCGTCGCGTTTCCGTCTCTTTCACCCTCCTTCGTCTAGTTTCGCTCTCTTTCACGCTCCTTCGTCTTGTTTCGCTCTGTTGCACCCGCCTTCGTCTCGTTTCGCCCTCTTTCACCCTCCTTCGTCTTGTTTTGCTCCCTTTCACCCTCCTTCGTCTCGTTTCGCTCTCTTTCACCTACCTTCATCTCGTTTCGCTCTCTTTCACCCACCATCGTCTCGTTTCGCTCTCCTTCACCCTCCTTCGTCTTGTTTCGCTCTCTTTCACCCTTCTTCGTCTTGTTTCGCTCTCTTTCACCCTCCTTCATCTCGTTTCGCTCCCTTTCACCCTCCTTTGTCTCGTTTCGCTCTCTTTCACCTTCCTTCGTCTCGTTTCACTCTCTTTCACCCTCCTTCGTATCGTTTCACTCTCTTCCAACCTCCTTCATCTCGTTTCGCTCTCTTTCAACTTCCTTCGTCTCGTTTCGCTCTCTTTCACCCTCCTTCGTCTCCTTTCGCTCTCTTTCACCCTCCTTCGTCTCGTTTCGCTCTCTTTCACCCTCCACCGTCTCGTTTCGCTCTCTTTCACCCTCCTTCGTCTCGTTTCGCTCTCTTTCACGCTCCTTCGTCTTGTTTCGCTCTCTTGCACCCGCCTTCGTCTCGGTTCGCCCTCTTTCACGCTCCTTCGTCTTGTTTCGCTCTCTTTCACCCTCCTTCGTCTCGTTTCGCTCTCTTTCACCTACCTTCATCTCGTTTCGCTCTCTTTCACCCACCATCGTCTGGTTTCGCTCTCTTTCACCCTCCTTCATCTTGTTTCGTTCTCTTTCACCCTCCTTCGTCTTGTTTCGCTCTCTTTCACCCTCCTTCATCTCGTTTCGCTCCCTTTCACCCTCCTTTGTCTCGTTTCGCTCTCTTTCACCTTCCTTCGTCTCGTTTCACTCTCTTTCACCCTCCTTCGTATCGTTTCGCTCTCTTCCAACCTCCTTCATCTCGTTTCGCTCTCTTTCAACCTCCTTCGTCTCGTTTCGCTCTCTTTCACCCTCCTTCTTCTCGTTTCGCTCTGTTACACCCGCCTTCGTCTCGTTTCGCCCTCTTTCACCCTCCTTCGTCTCGTTTCACTCTCTTTCACCCTCCTTCGTCTCGTTTCGTTCTCTTTCACCCTCCTTCGTCTCGCTCCGCTCTCTTTCACCCTCCTTCGACTCCTTTCGCTCTCTTTCACAATCCTTCATCTCGTTTCGCTCTGTTTCACACTCCTTCGTCTCGTTTCGCTCTCTTTCACCCTCCTTCGTCTTGTTTCGCTCTGTTGCACTCGCCTTTGTCTCGTTTCGCCCTCTTTCACCCTCCTTCGTCTTGTTTCGATCTCTTTCACCCTCCTTCGTCTCGTTTCTCTCTCTTTCACCCTCCTTCCTCTCGTTTCGCTCTCTTTCAACCTCATTCTTCTCGTTTCGCTCTCTTTCACCCTCCTTTGTCTCGTTTCGCTCTCTTTGACCCTCCTTCATCTCGTTTCGCTCTCTTTCACCCTCCTTCATCTCGTTTCGCTCTCTTTCAACCTCCTTATTCTCGTTTCGCTCACTTTCAGCCTCCTTCGTCTCGTTCCGCTCTCCTTCACCCTCCTTCGTCTCGTTTCGGTCTCTTTCACCCTCCTTCGTCTCGTTCCACTCTCTTTCACCCTCCTTCGACTCCTTTCACTCTCTTTCACCCTCCTTTATCTCATTTTGCTCTCTTTCACCCTCCTTCGTCTCCTTTCGCTCTCTTTCACCCTCCTTTGTCTAGTTTCGCTCTCTTTCACGCTCCTTCGTCTTGTTTCGCTCTGTTGCACCCGCCTTCGTCTCGTTTCGCCCTCTTTCACCCTCCTTCGTCTTGTTTTGCTCCCTTTCACCCTCCTTCGCCTCGTTTCGCTCTCTTTCACCTACCTTCATCTCGTTTCGCTCTCTTTCACCCACCATCGTCTCGTTTCGCTCTCCTTCACCCTCCTTCGTCTTGTTTCGCTCTCTTTCACCCTTCTTCGTCTTGTTTCGCTCTCTTTCACCCTCCTTCATCTCGTTTCGCTCCCTTTCACCCTCCTTTGTCTCGTTTCGCTCTCTTTCACCTTCCTTCGTCTCGTTTCACTCTCTTTCACCCTCCTTCGTATCGTTTCACTCTCTTCCAACCTCCTTCATCTCGTTTCGCTCTCTTTCAACTTCCTTCGTCTCGTTTCGCTCTCTTTCACCCTCCTTCATCTCGTTTCGTTCTCTTTCACCCTCCTTCGTCTCGCTCTGCTCTCTTTCACCCTCCTTCGACTCCTTTCGCTCTATTTCACTCTCCTTCGTCTCGTTTCGCTCTGTTTCACACTCCTTCGTCTCGTTTTGCTCTCTTTCACCCTCCTTCGTCTCGTTTCGCTCTCTTTCACCCTCCTTCGTCTTGTTTCGCTCTGTTGCACTCGCCTTTGTCTCGTTTCGCCCTCTCTCACCCTCCTTCGTCTTGTTTCGCTCTCTTTCACCCTCCATCGTCTCGTTTCGCTCTCTTTCACCGTCCTTCGTCTCGTTTCGCTCACTTTCACGTACCTTCATCTCGTTTCGCTCTCTTTCACCCTCCTTCGACTCCTTTCGCTCTCTTTCACCCTCCATCGTCTCGTTTCGCTATCTTTGACAATCCTTCATCTCGTTTCGCTCTCTTTGACCCTCCTTCGTCTCGTTTAGCTCTTTTTCATCCTCCTTCGTCTCGTTTCGCTCTGTTTTACACTCCTTCGTCTCGTTTTGCTCTCTTTCACCCTTCTTCATCTCGTTTCGCTCTCTTTCACCCTCCTTCATCTTGTTTCGCTCTGTTCCAACAGCCTTCGTCTCGTTTCGCTCTCTTTCACCTTCCTTCGTCTCGTTTCACTCTCTTTCACCCTCCTTTGTATCGTTTCGCTCTCTTCCAACCTCCTTCATCTTGTTTCGCTCTCTTTCACCTTCCTTCGTCTCGTTTCGCTCTCTTTCACCCTCCTTCTTCTCGTTTCGCTCTGTTACACCCGCCTTCGTCTCGTTTCGCCCTCTTTCACCCTCCTTCGTCTCGTTTCACTCTCTTTCACCCTCCTTCGTCTCGTTTCGCCCTCTTTCACCCTCCTTCGTCTTGTTTCGCTCTCTTTCACCCTCCATCGTCTCGTTTCGCTCTCTTTCACCCTCCTTCGTCTCGTTTCGCTCACTTTCACCTTCCTTCATCTCGTTTCGCTCTCTTTCACACTCCTTCGTCTCGTTTCGCTCTCTTTCACCCTCCTTCGTCTTGTTTCGGTCTCTTTCACACTCCTTTGCCTTGTTTCGCTCTCTTTCACCCACCTTCATCTTGTTTCGCTCTCTTTCACCCTCCTTCGCCTCGTTTCGGTCTCTTTCATCCTCCTTCGTCTCGTTTCGTTCTCTTTCACCCGCCATCGTCTCGTTTCGCTCTCTTTGACCCTCCTTCGTCTCGTTTAGCTCTTTTTCATCCTCCTTCGTCTCGGTTTCGCTCTGTTTTACACTCCTTCGTCTCGTTTTGCTCTCTTTCACCCTTCTTCATCTCGTTTCGCTCTCTTTCACCCTCCTTCATCTTGTTTCGCTCTGTTCCAACAGCCTTCGTCTCGTTTCGCTCTCTTTCACCTTCCTTCGTCTCGTTTCACTCTCTTTCACCCTCCTTCGTATCGTTTCGCTCTCTTCCAACCTCCTTCATCTTGTTTCGCTCTCTTTCACCTTCCTTCGTCTCGTTTCGCTCTCTTTCACCCTCCTTCTTCTCGTTTCGCTCTGTTACACCCGCCTTCGTCTCGTTTCGCCCTCTTTCACCCTCCTTCGTCTCGTTTCACTCTCTTTCACCCTCCTTCGTCTCGATTCGCCCTCTTTCACCCTCCTTCGTCTTGTTTCGCTCTCTTTCACCCTCCATCGTCTCGTTTCGCTCTCTTTCACCCTCCTTCGTCTCGTTTCGCTCACTTTCACCTTCCTTCATCTCGTTTCGCTCTCTTTCACCCTCCTTCGTCTCGTTTCGCTCTCTTTCACCCTCCTTCGTCTTGTTTCGGTCTCTTTCACACTCCTTTGCCTTGTTTCGCTCTCTTTCACCCACCTTCATCTTGTTTCGCTCTCTTTCACCCTCCTTCGCCTCGTTTCGGTCTCTTTCATCCTCCTTCGTCTCGTTTCGTTCTCTTTCACCCGCCATCGTCTCGTTTCGCTCTCTTTGACCCTCCTTCGTCTCGTTTAGCTCTCTTTCATACTCCTTCGTCTTGTTTCGCTCTGTTTTACACTCCTTCATCTCGTTTTGTTCTCTTTCACCCTTCTTCATCTCGTTTCGCTCTCTTTCACCCTCCTTCGTCTTGTTTCGCTCTGTTCCACCCGCCTTCGTCTCGTTTCGCCCTCTTTCACCCTCCTTCTTCTCGTTTCACTCTCTTTCACCCTCCTTCGTCTCGCTCCACTCTCTTTCACCCTCCTTCGACTCCTTTCGCTCTCTTTCACCCTCCTTCGTCTCGTTTCGCTCTCTTTCACCCTCCTTCCTCTCGTTTCGCTCTCTTTCACCCTCCTTCATCTCGTTTTGCTCTCTTTCACCTTCCTTCCTCTCGTTTCGCTGTCTTTCACCCTCCTTCGTCTCGTTTCGCTCTCTTTCACCTACCTTCATCTCGTTTCGCTCTCTTTCACCCACCATCGTCTGGTTTCGCTCTCTTTCACCCTCCTTCGTCTTGTTTCGCTCTCTTTCACCCTCCTTCGTCTTGTTTCGCTCTCTTTCACCCTCCTTCATCTCGTTTCGCTCCCTTTCACCCTCCTTTGTCTCGTTTCGCTCTCTTTCACCTTCCTTCGTCTCGTTTCACTCTCTTTCACCCTCCTTCGTATCGTTTCGCTCTCTTCCAACCTCCTTCATCTCGTTTCGCTCTCTTTCAACCTCCTTCGTCTCGTTTCGCTCTCTTTCACCCTCCTTCTTCTCGTTTCGCTCTGTTACACCCGCCTTCGTCTCGTTTCGCCCTCTTTCACCCTCCTTCGTCTCGTTTCACTCTCTTTCACCCTCCTTCGTCTCGTTTCGTTCTCTTTCACCCTCCTTCGTCTCGCTCCGCTCTCTTTAACCCTCCTTCGACTCCTTTCGCTCTCTTTCACAATCCTTCATCTCGTTTCGCTCTGTTTCATACTCCTTCGTCTCGTTTTGCTCTCTTTCACTCTCCTTCGTCTCGTTTCACTCTCTTTCACCCTCCTTCGTCTTGTTTCGCTCTGTTGCACTCGCCTTTGTCTCGTTTCGCCCCCTTTCACCCTCCTTCGTCTTGTTTCGCTCTCTTTCACCCTCCTTCGTCTCGTTTCTCTCTCTTTCACCCTCCTTCCTCTCGTTTCGCTCTCTTTCAACCTCATTCTTCTCGTTTCGCTCTCTTTCACCCTCCTTCATCTCGTTTCGCTCTCTTTCACCCTCCTTATTCTCGTTTCGCTCACTTTCACCCTCCTTCGTCTCGTTCCGCTCTCCTTCACCCTCCTTCGTCTCGTTTCGGTCTCTTTCACCCTCCTTCGTCTCGTTCCACTCTCTTTCACCCTCCTTCGACTCCTTTCACTCTCTTTCACCCTCCTTTATCTCATTTCGCTCTCTTTCACCCTCCTTCGTCTCCTTTCGCTCTCTTTCACCCTCCTTCGTCTCGTTTCGCTCTCTTTCACGCTCCACCGTCTCGTTTCCGTCTCTTTCACCCTCCTTCGTCTAGTTTCGCTCTCTTTCACGCTCCTTCGTCTTGTTTCGCTCTGTTGCACCCGCCTTCGTCTCGTTTCGCCCTCTTTCACCCTCCTTCGTCTTGTTTTGCTCTCTTTCACCCTCCTTCGTCTCGTTTCGCTCTCTTTCACCTACCTTCATCTCGTTTCGCTCTCTTTCACCCACCATCGTCTCGTTTCGCTCTCTTTCACCCTCCTTCGTCTTGTTTCGCTCTCTTTCACCCTCCTTCATCTTGTTTCGCTCTCTTTCACCCTCCTTCATCTCGTTTCGCTCCCTTTCACCCTCCTTTGTCTCGTTTCGCTCTCTTTCACCTTCCTTCGTCTCGTTTCACTCTCTTTCACCCTCCTTCGTATCGTTTCGCTCTCTTCCAACCTCCTTCATCTCGTTTCGTTCTCTTTCAACTTCCTTCGTCTCGTTTCGCTCTCTTTCACCCTCCTTCGACTCCTTTCGCTCTCTTTCACCCTCCTTCGTCTCGTTTCGCTCTGTTTCACACTCCTTCGTCTCGTTTTGCTCTCTTTCACCCTCCTTCGTCTCGTTTCGCTCTCTTTCACCCTCCTTCGTCTTGTTTCGCTCTGTTGCACTCGCCTTTGTCTCGTTTCGCCCTCTTTCACCCTCCTTCGTCTTGTTTCGCTCTCTTTCACCCTCCATCGTCTCGTTTCGCTCTCTTTCACCGTCCTTCGTCTCGTTTCGCTCACTTTCACGTACCTTCATCTCGTTTCGCTCTCTTTCACCCTCCTTCGACTCCTTTCGCTCTCTTTCACCCTCCTTCGTATCGTTTCGCTCTCTTCCAACCTCCTTCATCTCGTTTCGCTCTCTTTCAACTTCCTTCGTCTCGTTTCGCTCTCTTTCACCCTCCTTCATCTCGTTTCGTTCTCTTTCACCCTCCTTCGTCTCGCTCTGCTCTCTTTCACCCTCCTTCGACTCCTTTCGCTCTCTTTCACCCTCCTTCGTCTCGTTTCGCTCTGTTTCACACTCCTTCGTCTCGTTTTGCTCTCTTTCACCCTCCTTCATCTCGTTTCGCTCTCTTTCACCCTCCTTCGTCTTGTTTCGCTCTGTTGCACTCGCCTTTGTCTCGTTTCGCCCTCTTTCACCGTCCTTCGTCTTGTTTCGCTCTCTTTCACCCTCCATCGTCTCGTTTCGCTCTCTTTCACAGTCCTTCGTCTCGTTTCGCTCACTTTCACGTACCTTCATCTCGTTTCGCTCTCTTTCACCCTCCTTCGACTCCTTTCGCTCTCTTTCACCCTCCATCGTCTCGTTTCGCTATCTTTGACAATCCTTCATCTCGTTTCGCTCTCTTTGACCCTCCTTCGTCTCGTTTAGCTCTTTTTCATCCTCCTTCGTCTCGTTTCGCTCTGTTTTACACTCCTTCGTCTCGTTTTGCTCTCCTTCACCCTTCTTCATCTCGTTTCGCTCTCTTTCACCCTCCTTCATCTTGTTTCGCTCTGTTCCAACAGCCTTCGTCTCGTTTCGCTCTCTTTCACCTTCCTTCGTCTCGTTTCACTCTCTTTCACCCTCCTTCGTATCGTTTCGCTCTCTTCCAACCTCCTTCATCTTGTTTCGCTCTCTTTCACCTTCCTTCGTCTCGCTTCGCTCTCTTTCACCCTCCTTCTTCTCGTTTCGCTCTGTTACACCCACCTTCGTCTCGTTTCGCCCTCTTTCACCCTCCTTCGTCTCGTTTCACTCTCTTTCACCCTCCTTCGTCTCGTTTCACCCTCTTTCACCCTCCTTCGTCTTGTTTCGCTCTCTTTCACCCTCCATCGTCTCGTTTCGCTCTCTTTCACCCTCCTTCGTCTCGTTTCGCTCACTTTCACCTTCCTTCATCTCGTTTCGCTCTCTTTCACCCTCCTTCGTCTCGTTTCGCTCTCTTTCACCCTCCTTCGTCTTGTTTCGGTCTCTTTCACACTCCTTTGCCTTGTTTCGCTCTCTTTCACCCACCTTCATCTTGTTTCGCTCTCTTTCACCCTCCTTCGCCTCGTTTCGGTCTCTTTCATCCTCCTTCGTCTCGTTTCGTTCTCTTTCACCCGCCATCGTCTCGTTTCGCTCTCTTTGACCCTCCTTCGTCTCGTTTAGCTCTCTTTCATACTCCTTCGTCTTGTTTCGCTCTGTTTTACACTCCTTCATCTCGTTTTGTTCTCTTTCACCCTTCTTCGTCTCGTTTCGCTCTCTTTCACCCTCCTTCGTCTTGTTTCGCTCTGTTCCACCCGCCTTCGTCTCGTTTCGCCCTCTTTCACCCTCCTTCTTCTCGTTTCACTCTCTTTCACCCTCCTTCGTCTCGCTCCACTCTCTTTCACCCTCCTTCGACTCCTTTCGCTCTCTTTCACCCTCCTTCGTCTCGTTTCGCTCCCTTTCACCCTCCTTCGTCTCGTTTCGCTCTCTTTCACCTACCTTCATCTCATTTCGCTCTCTTTCACTCACCATCGTCTCGTTTCGCTCTCTTTCACCCTCCTTCGTCTTGTTTCGCTCTCTTTCACCCTCCTTCGTCTTGTTTCGCTCTCTTTCACCCTCCTTCATCTCGTTTCGCTCCCTTTCACCCTCCTTTGTCTCGTTTCGCTCTCTTTCACCTTCCTTCGTCTCGTTTCACTCTCTTTCACCCTCCTTCGTATCGTTTCGCTCTCTTCCAACCTCCTTCATCTCGTTTCGCTCTCTTTCAACTTCCTTCGTCTCGTTTCGCTCTCTTTCACCCTCCTTCATCTCGTTTCGTTCTCTTTCACCCTCCTTCGTCTCGCTCTGCTCTCTTTCACCCTCCTTCGACTCCTTTCGCTCTCTTTCACTCTCCTTCGTCTCGTTTCGCTCTGTTTCACACTCCTTCGTCTCGTTTTGCTCTCTTTCACCCTCCTTCGTCTCGTTTCCCTCTCTTTCACCCTCCTTCGTCTTGTTTCGCTCTGTTGCACTCGCCTTTGTCTCGTTTCGCCCTCTCTCACCCTCCTTCGTCTTGTTTCGCTCTCTTTCACCCTCCATCGTCTCGTTTCGCTCTCTTTCACCGTCCTTCGTCTCGTTTCGCTCACTTTCACGTACCTTCATCTCGTTTCGCTCTCTTTCACCCTCCATCGTCTCGTTTCGCTCTCTTTCACCGTCCTTCGTCTCGTTTTGCTCACTTTCACGTACCTTCATCTCGTTTCGCTCTCTTTCACCCTCCTTCGACTCCTTTCGCTCTCTTTCACCCTCCATCGTCTCGTTTCGCTATCTTTGACAATCCTTCATCTCGTTTCGCTCTCTTTGACCCTCCTTCGTCTCGTTTAGCTCTTTTTCATCCTCCTTCGTCTCGTTTCGCTCTGTTTTACACTCCTTCGTCTCGTTTTGCTCTCTTTCACCCTTCTTCATCTCGTTTCGCTCTCTTTCACCCTCCTTCATCTTGTTTCGCTCTGTTCCAACAGCCTTCGTCTCGTTTCGCTCTCTTTCACCTTCCTTCGTCTCGTTTCACTCTCTTTCACCCTCCTTCGTATCGTTTCGCTCTCTTCCAACCTCCTTCATCTTGTTTCGCTCTCTTTCACCTTCCTTCGTCTCGTTTCGCTCTCTTTCACCCTCCTTCTTCTCGTTTCGCTCTGTTACACCCGCCTTCGTCTCGTTTCGCCCTCTTTCACCCTCCTTCGTCTCGTTTCACTCTCTTTCACCCTCCTTCGTCTCGTTTCGCCCTCTTTCACCCTCCTTCGTCTTGTTTCGCTCTCTTTCACCCTCCATCGTCTCGTTTCGCTCTCTTTCACCCTCCTTCGTCTCGTTTCGCTCACTTTCACCTTCCTTCATCTCGTTTCGCTCTCTTTCACACTCCTTCGTATCGTTTCGCTCTCTTTCACCCTCCTTCGTCTTGTTTCGGTCTCTTTCACACTCCTTTGCCTTGTTTCGCTCTCTTTCACCCACCTTCATCTTGTTTCGCTCTCTTTCACCCTCCTTCTCCTCGTTTCGGTCTCTTTCATCCTCCTTCGTCTCGTTTCGTTCTCTTTCACCCGCCATCGTCTCGTTTCGCTCTCTTTGACCCTCCTTCGTCTCGTTTAGCTCTTTTTCATCCTCCTTCGTCTCGTTTCGCTCTGTTTTACACTCCTTCGTCTCGTTTTGCTCTCTTTCACACTTCTTCACCTCGTTTCGCTCTCTTTCACCCTCCTTCATCTTGTTTCGCTCTGTTCCAACAGCCTTCGTCTCGTTTCGCTCTCTTTCACCTTCCTTCGTCTCGTTTCACTCTCTTTCACCCTCCTTCGTATCGTTTCGCTCTCTTCCAACCTCCTTCATCTTGTTTCGCTCTCTTTCACCTTCCTTCGTCTCGTTTCGCTCTCTTTCACCCTCCTTCTTCTCGTTTCGCTCTGTTACACCCGCCTTCGTCTCGTTTCGCCCTCTTTCACCCTCCTTCGTCTCGTTTCACTCTCTTTCACCCTCCTTCGTCTCGATTCGCCCTCTTTCACCCTCCTTCGTCTTGTTTCGCTCTCTTTCACCCTCCATCGTCTCGTTTCGCTCTCTTTCACCCTCCTTCGTCTCGTTTCGCTCACTTTCACCTTCCTTCATCTCGTTTCGCTCTCTTTCACCCTCCTTCGTCTCGTTTCGCTCTCTTTCACCCTCCTTCGTCTTGTTTCGGTCTCTTTCACACTCCTTTGCCTTGTTTCGCTCTCTTTCACCCACCTTCATCTTGTTTCGCTCTCTTTCACCCTCTTTCGCCTCGTTTCGGTCTCTTTCATCCTCCTTCGTCTCGTTTCGTTCTCTTTCACCCGCCATCGTCTCGTTTCGCTCTCTTTGACCCTCCTTCGTCTCGTTTAGCTCTCTTTCATACTCCTTCGTCTTGTTTCGCTCTGTTTTACACTCCTTCATCTCGTTTTGTTCTCTTTCACCCTTCTTCGTCTCGTTTCGCTCTCTTTCACCCTCCTTCGTCTTGTTTCGCTCTGTTCCACCCGCCTTCGTCTCGTTTCGCCCTCTTTCACCCTCCTTCTTCTCGTTTCACTCTCTTTCACCCTCCTTCTTCTCGTTTCGCTCTGTTACACCCGCCTTCGTCTCGTTTGGCCCTCTTTCACCCTCCTTCATCTCGTTTCACTCTCTTTCACCCTCCTTCGTCTCGTTTCGTTCTCTTTCACCCTCCTTCGTCTCGCTCCGCTCTCTTTCACCCTCCTTCGACTCCTTTCGCTCTCTTTCACAATCCTTCATCTCGTTTCGCTCTGTTTCACACTCCTTCGTCTCGTTTTGCTCTCTTTCACTCTCCTTCGTCTCGTTTCACTCTCTTTCACCCTCCTTCGTCTTGTTTCGCTCTGTTGCACTCGCCTTTGTCTCGTTTCGCCCCCTTTCACCCTCCTTCGTCTTGTTTCGCTCTCTTTCACCCTCCTTCGTCTTGTTTCTCTCTCTTTCACCCTCCTTCCTCTCGTTTCGCTCTCTTTCAACCTCATTCTTCTCGTTTCGCTCTCTTTCACCCTCCTTTGTCTCGTTTCGCTCTCTTTGACCCTCCTTCATCTCGTTTCGCTCTCTTTCACCCTCCTTCATCTCGTTTCGCTCTCTTTCACCCTCCTTATTCTCGTTTCGCTCACTTTCACCCTCCTTCGTCTCGTTCCGCTCTCCTTCACCCTCCTTCGTCTCGTTTCGGTCTCTTTCACCCTCCTTCGTCTCGTTCCACTCTCTTTCACCCTCCTTCGACTCCTTTCACTCTCTTTCACCCTCCTTTATCTCATTTCGCTCTCTTTCACCCTCCTTCGTCTCCTTTCGCTCTCTTTCACCCTCCTTCGTCTCGTTTCGCTCTCTTTCACGCTCCACCGTCTCGTTTCCGTCTCTTTCACCCTCCTTCGTCTAGGTTCGCTCTCTTTCACGCTCCTTCGTCTTGTTTCGCTCTGTTGCACCCGCCTTCGTCTCGTTTCGCCCTCTTTCACCCTCCTTCGTCTTGTTTTGCTCTCTTTCACCCTCCTTCGTCTCGTTTCGCTCTCTTTCACCTACCTTCATCTCGTTTCGCTCTCTTTCACCCACCATCGTCTCGTTTCGCTCTCTTTCACCCTCCTTCGTCTTGTTTCGCTCTCTTTCACCCTCCTTCATCTTGTTTCGCTCTCTTTCACCCTCCTTCATCTCGTTTCGCTCGCTTTCACCCTCCTTTGTCTCGTTTCGCTCTCTTTCACCTTCCTTCGTCTCGTTTCACTCTCTTTCACCCTCCTTCGTATCGTTTCGCTCTCTTCCAACCTCCTTCATCTCGTTTCGCTCTCTTTCAACTTCCTTCGTCTCGTTTCGCTCTCTTTCACCCTCCTTCATCTCGTTTCGTTCTCTTTCACCCTCCTTCGTCTGGCTCTGCTCTCTTTCACCCTCCTTCGACTCCTTTCGCTCTCTTTCACCCTCCTTCGTCTCGTTTCGCTCTGTTTCACACTTCTTCGTCTCGTTTTGCTCTCTTTCACCCTCCTTCGTCTCGTTTCGCTCTCTTTCACCCTCCTTCGTCTTGTTTCGCTCTGTTGCACTCGCCTTTGTCTCGTTTCGCCCTCTTTCACCCTCCTTCGTCTTGTTTCGCTCTCTTTCACCCTCCATCGTCTCGTTTCGCTCTCTTTCACCGTCCTTCGTCTCGTTTCGCTCACTTTCACGTACCTTCATCTCGTTTCGCTCTCTTTCACCCTCCTTCGACTCCTTTCGCTCTCTTTCACCCTCCTTCGTATCGTTTCGCTCTCTTCCAACCTCCTTCATCTCGTTTCGCTCTCTTTCAACTTCCTTCGTCTCGTTTCGCTCTCTTTCACCCTCCTTCATCTCCTTTCGCTCTCTTTCACCCTCCTTCATCTCGTTTCGCTCTCTTTCACCCTCCTTCATCTCGTTTCGCTCCCTTTCACCCTCCTTTGTCTCGTTTCGCTCTCTTTCACCTTCCTTCGTCTCGTTTCACTCTCTTTCACCCTCCTTCGTATCGTTTCGCTCTCTTCCAACCTCCTTCATCTCGTTTCGCTCTCTTTCAACCTCCTTCGTCTCGTTTCGCTCTCTTTCACCCTCCTTCTTCTCGTTTCGCTCTGTTACACCCGCCTTCGTCTCGTTTGGCCCTCTTTCACCCTCCTTCGTCTCGTTTCACTCTCTTTCACCCTCCTTCGTCTCGTTTCGTTCTCTTTCACCCTCCTTCGTCTCGCTCCGCTCTCTTTCACCCTCCTTCGACTCCTTTCGCTCTCTTTCACAATCCTTCATCTCGTTTCGCTCTGTTTCACACTCCTTCGTCTCGTTTTGCTCTCTTTCACTCTCCTTCGTCTCGTTTCACTCTCTTTCACCCTCCTTCGTCTTGTTTCGCTCTGTTGCACTCGCCTTTGTCTCGTTTCGCCCCCTTTCACCCTCCTTCGTCTTGTTTCGCTCTCTTTCACCCTCCTTCGTCTCGTTTCTCTCTCTTTCACCCTCCTTCCTCTCGTTTCGCTCTCTTTCAACCTCATTCTTCTCGTTTCGCTCTCTTTCACCCTCCTTTGTCTCGTTTCGCTCTCTTTGACCCTCCTTCATCTCGTTTCGCTCTCTTTCACCCTCCTTCATCTCGTTTCGCTCTCTTTCACCCTCCTTATTCTCGTTTCGCTCACTTTCACCCTCCTTCGTCTCGTTCCGCTCTCCTTCACCCTCCTTCGTCTCGTTTCGGTCTCTTTCACCCTCCTTCGTCTCGTTCCACTCTCTTTCACCCTCCTTCGACTCCTTTCACTCTCTTTCACCCTCCTTTATCTCATTTCGCTCTCTTTCACCCTCCTTCGTCTCCTTTCGCTCTCTTTCACCCTCCTTCGTCTCGTTTCGCTCTCTTTCACGCTCCACCGTCTCGTTTCCGTCTCTTTCACCCTCCTTCGTCTAGTTTCGCTCTCTTTCACGCTCCTTCGTCTTGTTTCGCTCTGTTGCACCCGCCTTCGTCTCGTTTCGCCCTCTTTCACCCTCCTTCGTCTTGTTTTGCTCTCTTTCACCCTCCTTCGTCTCGTTTCGCTCTCTTTCACCTACCTTCATCTCGTTTCGCTCTCTTTCACCCACCATCGTCACGTTTCGCTCTCTTTCACCCTCCTTCGTCTTGTTTCGCTCTCTTTCACCCTCCTTCATCTTGTTTCGCTGTCTTTCACCCTCCTTCATCTCGTTTCGCTCCCTTTCACCCTCCTTTGTCTCGTTTCGCTCTCTTTTACCTTCCTTCGTCTCGTTTCACTCTCTTTCACCCTCCTTCGTATCGTTTCGCTCTCTTCCAACCTCCTTCATCTCGTTTCGCTCTCTTTCAACTTCCTTCGTCTCGTTTCGCTCTCTTTCACCCTCCTTCATCTCGTTTCGTTCTCTTTCACCCTCCTTCGTCTCGCTCTGCTCTCTTTCACCCTCCTTCGACTCCTTTCGCTCTCTTTCACCCTCCTTCGTCTCGTTTCGCTCTGTTTCACACTCCTTCGTCTCGTTTTCCTCTCTTTCACCCTCCTTCGTCTCGTTTCGCTCTCTTTCACCCTCCTTCGTCTTGTTTCGCTCTGTTGCACTCGCCTTTGTCTCGTTTCGCCCTCTTTCACCCTCCTTCGTCTTGTTTCGCTCTCTTTCACCCTCCATCGTCTCGTTTCGCTCTCTTTCACCGTCCTTCGTCTCGTTTCGCTCACTTTCACGTACCTTCATCTCGTTTCGCTCTCTTTCACCCTCCTTCGACTCCTTTCGCTCTCTTTCACCCTCCTTCGTATCGTTTCGCTCTCTTCCAACCTCCTTCATCTCGTTTCGCTCTCTTTCAACTTCCTTCGTCTCGTTTCGCTCTCTTTCACCCTCCTTCATCTCGTTTCGTTCTCTTTCACCCTCCTTCGTCTCGCTCTGCTCTCTTTCACCCTCCTTCGACTCCTTTCGCTCTCTTTCACCCTCCTTCGTCTCGTTTCGCTCTGTTTCACACTCCTTCGTCTCGTTTTGCTCTCTTTCACCCTCCTTCGTCTCGTTTCGCTCTCTTTCACCCTCCTTCGTCTTGTTTCGCTCTGTTGCACTCGCCTTTGTCTCGTTTCGCCCTCTTTCACCCTCCTTCGTCTTGTTTCGCTCTCTTTCACCCTCCATCGTCTCGTTTCGCTCTCTTTCACCGTCCTTCGTCTCGTTTCGCTCACTTTCACGTACCTTCATCTCGTTTCGCTCTCTTTCACCCTCCTTCGACTCCTTTCGCTCTCTTTCACCCTCCATCGTCTCGTTTCGCTATCTTTGACAATCCTTCATCTCGTTTCGCTCTCTTTGACCCTCCTTCGTCTCGTTTAGCTCTTTTTCATCCTCCTTCGTCTCGTTTCGCTCTGTATTACACTCCTTCGTCTCGTTTTGCTCTCTTTCACCCTTCTTCATCTCGTTTCGCTCTCTTTCACCCTCCTTCATCTTGTTTCGCTCTGTTCCAACAGCCTTCGTCTCGTTTCGCTCTCTTTCACCTTCCTTCGTCTCGTTTCACTCTCTTTCACCCTCCTTCATATCGTTTCGCTCTCTTCCAACCTCCTTCATCTTGTTTCGCTCTCTTTCACCTTCCTTCGTCTCGTTTCGCTCTCTTTCACCCTCCTTCTTCTCGTTTCGCTCTGTTACACCCACCTTCGTCTCGTTTCGCCCTCTTTCACCCTCCTTCGTCTCGTTTCACTCTCTTTCACCCTCCTTCGTCTCGTTTCACCCTCTTTCACCCTCCTTCGTCTTGTTTCGCTCTCTTTCACCCTCCATCGTCTCGTTTCGCTCTCTTTAACCCTCCTTCGTCTCGTTTCGCTCACTTTCACCTTCCTTCATCTCGTTTCGCTCTCTTTCACCCTCCTTCGTCTCGCTTCGCTCTCTTTCACCCTCCTTCGTCTTGTTTCGGTCTCTTTCACACTCCTTTGCCTTGTTTCGCTCTCTTTCACCCACCTTCATCTTGTTTCGCTCTCTTTCACCCTCCTTCGCCTCGTTTCGGTCTCTTTCATCCTCCTTCGTCTCGTTTCGTTCTCTTTCACCCGCCATCGTCTCGTTTCGCTCTCTTTGACCCTCCTTCGTCTCGTTTAGCTCTCTTTCATACTCCTTCGTCTTGTTTCGCTCTGTTTTACACTCCTTCATCTCGTTTTGTTCTCTTTCACCCTTCTTCGTCTCGTTTCGCTCTCTTTCACCCTCCTTCGTCTTGTTTCGCTCTGTTCTATCCGCCTTCGTCTCGTTTCGCTCTCTTTCACCCTCCTTCGTCTCGCTCTGCTCTCTTTCACCCTCCTTCGACTCCTTTCGCTCTCTTTCACTCTCCTTCGTCTCGTTTCGCTCTGTTTCACACTCCTTCGTCTCGTTTTGCTCTCTTTCACCCTCCTTCGTCTCGTTTCGCTCTCTTTCACCCTCCTTCGTCTTGTTTCGCTCTGTTGCACTCGCCTTTGTCTCGTTTCGCCCTCTCTCACCCTCCTTCGTCTTGTTTCGCTCTCTTTCACCCTCCATCGTCTCGTTTCGCTCTCTTTCACCGTCCTTCGTCTCGTTTCGCTCACTTTCACGTACCTTCATCTCGTTTCGCTCTCTTTCACCCTGCTTCGACTCCTTTCGCTCTCTTTCACCCTCCATCGTCTCGTTTCGCTATCTTTGACAATCCTTCATCTCGTTTCGCTCTCTTTGACCCTCCTTCGTCTCGTTTAGCTCTTTTTCATCCTCCTTCGTCTCGTTTCGCTCTGTTTTACACTCCTTCGTCTCGTTTTGCTCTCTTTCACCCTTCTTCATCTCGTTTCGCTCTCTTTCACCCTCCTTCATCTTGTTTCGCTCTGTTCCAACAGCCTTCGTCTCGTTTCGCTCTCTTTCACCTTCCTTCGTCTCGTTTCACTCTCTTTCACCCTCCTTCGTATCGTTTCGCTCTCTTCCAACCTCCTTCATCTTGTTTCGCTCTCTTTCACCTTCCTTCATCTCGTTTCGCTCTCTTTCACCCTCCTTCTTCTCGTTTCGCTCTGTTACACCCGCCTTCGTCTCGTTTCGCACTCTTTCACCCTCCTTCATCTCGTTTCACTCTCTTTCACCCTCCTTCGTCTCGTTTCGCCCTCTTTCACCCTCCTTCGTCTTGTTTCGCTCTCTTTCACCCTCCATCGTCTCGTTTCGCTCTCTTTCACCCTCCTTCGTCTCGTTTCGCTCACTTTCACCTTCCTTCATCTCGTTTCGCTCTCTTTCACACTCCTTCGTCTCGTTTCGCTCTCTTTCACCCTCCTTCGTCTTGTTTCGGTCTCTTTCACACTCCTTTGCCTTGTTTCGCTCTCTTTCACCCACCTTCATCTTGTTTCGCTCTCTTTCACCCTCCTTCGCCTCGTTTCGGTCTCTTTCATCCTCCTTCATCTCGTTTCGTTCTCTTTCACCCGCCATCGTCTCGTTTCGCTCTCTTTGACCCTCCTTCGTCTCGTTTAGCTCTTTTTCATCCTCCTTCGTCTCGTTTCGCTCTGTTTTACACTCCTTCGTCTCGTTTTGCTCTCTTTCACCCTTCTTCATCTCGTTTCGCTCTCTTTCACCCTCCTTCATCTTGTTTCGCTCTGTTCCAACAGCCTTCGTCTCGTTTCGCTCTCTTTCACCTTCCTTCGTCTCGATTCACTCTCTTTCACCCTCCTTCGTCTCGATTCGCCCTCTTTCACCCTCCTTCGTCTTGTTTCGCTCTCTTTCACCCTCCATCGTCTCGTTTCGCTCTCTTTCACCCTCCTTCGTCTCGTTTCGCTCACTTTCACCTTCCTTCATCTCGTTTCGCTCTCTTTCACCCTCCTTCGTCTCGTTTCGCTCTCTTTCACCCTCCTTCGTCTTGTTTCGGTCTCTTTCACACTCCTTTGCCTTGTTTCGCTCTCTTTCACCCGCCTTCATCTTGTTTCGCTCTCTTTCACCCTCCTTCGCCTCGTTTCGGTCTCTTTCATCCTCCTTCGTCTCGTTTCGTTCTCTTTCACCCGCCATCGTCTCGTTTCGCTCTCTTTGACCCTCCTTCGTCTCGTTTAGCTCTCTTTCATACTCCTTCGTCTTGTTTCGCTCTGTTTTACACTCCTTCATCTCGTTTTGTTCTCTTTCACCCTTCTTCGTCTCGTTTCGCTCTCTTTCACCCTCCTTCGTCTTGTTTCGCTCTGTTCCACCCGCCTTCGTCTCGTTTCGCCCTCTTTCACCCTCCTTCTTCTCGTTTCACTCTCTTTCACCCTCCTTCGTCTCGCTCCACTCTCTTTCACCCTCCTTCGACTCCTTTCGCTCTCTTTCACCCTCCTTCGTCTCGTTTCGCTCTCTTTCACCCTCCTTCCTCTCGTTTCGCTCTCTTTCACCCTCCTTCATCTCGTTTTGCTCTCTTTCACCTTCCTTCCTCTCGTTTCGCTGTCTTTCACCCTCCTTCGTCTCGTTTCGCTCTCTTTCACCTACCTTCATCTCGTTTCGCTCTCTTTCACCCACCATCGTCTGGTTTCGCTCTCTTTCACCCTCCTTCGTCTTGTTTCGCTCTCTTTCACCCTCCTTCGTCTTGTTTCGCTCTCTTTCACCCTCCTTCATCTCGTTTCGCTCCCTTTCACCCTCCTTTGTCTCGTTTCGCTCTCTTTCACCTTCCTTTGTCTCGTTTCACTCTCTTTCACCCTCCTTCGTATCGTTTCGCTCTCTTCCAACCTCCTTCATCTCGTTTCGCTCTCTTTCAACCTCCTTCGTCTCGTTTCGCTCTCTTTCACCCTCCTTCTTCTCGTTTCGCTCTGTTACACCCGCCTTCGTCTCGTTTGGCCCTCTTTCACCCTCCTTCGTCTCGTTTCACTCTCTTTCACCCTCCTTCGTCTCGTTTCGTTCTCTTTCACCCTCCTTCGTCTCGCTCCGCTCTCTTTCACCCTCCTTCGACTCCTTTCACTCTCTTTCACAATCCTTCATCTCGTTTCGCTCTGTTTCACACTCCTTCGTCTCGTTTTGCTCTCTTTCACTCTCCTTCGTCTCGTTTCACTCTCTTTCACCCTCCTTCGTCTTGTTTCGCTCTGTTGCACTCGCCTTTGTCTCGTTTCGCCCCCTTTCACCCTCCTTCGTCTTGTTTCGCTCTCTTTCACCCTCCTTTGTCTCGTTTCTCTCTCTTTCACCCTCCTTCCTCTCGTTTCGCTCTCTTTCAACCTCATTCTTCTCGTTTCGCTCTCTTTCACCCTCCTTTGTCTCGTTTCGCTCTCTTTGACTCTCCTTCATCTCGTTTCGCTCTCTTTCACCCTCCTTCATCTCGTTTCGCTCTCTTTCACCCTCCTTATTCTCGTTTCGCTCACTTTCACCCTCCTTCGTCTCGTTCCGCTCTCCTTCACCCTCCTTCGTCTCGTTTCGGTCTCTTTCACCCTCCTTCGTCTCGTTCCACTCTCTTTCACCCTCCTTCGACTCCTTTCACTCTCTTTCACCCTCCTTTATCTCATTTCGCTCTCTTTCACCCTCCTTCGTCTCCTTTCGCTCTCTTTCACCCTCCTTCGTCTCGTTTCGCTCTCTTTCACGCTCCACCGTCTCGTTTCCGTCTCTTTCACCCTCCTTCGTCTAGTTTCGCTCTCTTTCACGCTCCTTCGTCTTGTTTCGCTCTGTTGCACCCGCCTTCGTCTCGTTTCGCCCTCTTTCACCCTCCTTCGTCTTGTTTTGCTCTCTTTCACCCTCCTTCGTCTCGTTTCGCTCTCTTTCACCTACCTTCATCTCGTTTCGCTCTCTTTCACCCACCATCGTCTCGTTTCGCTCTCTTTCACCCTCCTTCGTCTTGTTTAGCTCTCTTTCCCCCTCCTTCATCTTGTTTCGCTCTCTTTCACCCTCCTTCATCTCGTTTCGCTCCCTTTCACCCTCCTTTGTCTCGTTTCGCTCTCTTTCACCTTCCTTCGTCTCGTTTCACTCTCTTTCACCCTCCTTCGTATCGTTTCGCTCTCTTCCAACCTCCTTCATCTCGTTTCGCTCTCTTTCAACTTCCTTCGTCTCGTTTCGCTCTCTTTCACCCTCCTTCATCTCGTTTCGTTCTCTTTCACCCTCCTTCGTCTCGCTCTGCTCTCTTTCACCCTCCTTCGACTCCTTTCGCTCTCTTTCACCCTCCTTCGTCTCGTTTCGCTCTGTTTCACACTCCTTCGTCTCGTTTTGCTCTCTTTCACCCTCCTTCGTCTCGTTTCGCTCTCTTTCACCCTCCTTCGTCTTGTTTCGCTCTGTTGCACTCGCCTTTGTCTCGTTTCGCCCTCTTTCACCCTCCTTCGTCTTGTTTCGCTCTCTTTCACCCTCCATCGTCTCGTTTCGCTCTCTTTCACCGTCCTTCGTCTCGTTTCGCTCACTTTCACGTACCTTCATCTCGTTTCGCTCTCTTTCACCCTCCTTCGACTCCTTTCGCTCTCTTTCACCCTCCTTCGTATCGTTTCGCTCTCTTCCAACCTCCTTCATCTCGTTTCGCTCTCTTTCAACTTCCTTCGTCTCGTTTCGCTCTCTTTCACCCTCCTTCATCTCGTTTCGTTCTCTTTCACCCTCCTTCGTCTCGCTCTGCTCTCTTTCACCCTCCTTCGACTCCTTTCGCTCTCTTTCACCCTCCTTCGTCTCGTTTCGCTCTGTTTCACACTCCTTCGTCTCGTTTTGCTCTCTTTCACCCTCCTTCGTCTCGTTTCGCTCTCTTTCACCCTCCTTCGTCTTGTTTCGCTCTGTTGCACTCGCCTTTGTCTCGTTTCGCCCTCTTTCACCCTCCTTCGTCTTGTTTCGCTCTCTTTCACCCTCCATCGTCTCGTTTCGCTCTCTTTCACCGTCCTTCGTCTCGTTTCGCTCACTTTCACGTACCTTCATCTCGTTTCGCTCTCTTTCACCCTCCTTCGACTCCTTTCGCTCTCTTTCACCCTCCATCGTCTCGTTTCGCTATCTTTGACAATCCTTCATCTCGTTTCGCTCTCTTTGACCCTCCTTCGTCTCGTTTAGCTCTTTTTCATCCTCCTTCGTCTCGTTTCGCTCTGTTTTACATTCCTTCGTCTCGTTTTGCTCTCTTTCACCCTTCTTCATCTCGTTTCGCTCTCTTTCACCCTCCTTCATCTTGTTTCGCTCTGTTCCAACAGCCTTCGTCTCGTTTCGCTCTCTTTCACCTTCCTTCGTCTCGTTTCACTATCTTTCACCCTCCTTCGTATCGTTTCGCTCTCTTCCAACCTCCTTCATCTTGTTTCGCTCTCTTTCACCTTCCTTCGTCTCGTTTCGCTCTCTTTCACCCTCCTTCTTCTCGTTTCGCTCTGTTACACCCACCTTCGTCTCGTTTCGCC
The DNA here is from genome assembly GCF_047496885.1 of Scyliorhinus torazame. Taxonomy (NCBI): domain Eukaryota; kingdom Metazoa; phylum Chordata; class Chondrichthyes; order Carcharhiniformes; family Scyliorhinidae; genus Scyliorhinus; species Scyliorhinus torazame. The sequence continues at coordinate 135,374,875 of NC_092727.1, forward strand.
CTCTTTCACCCTCCTTCGTCTCGTTTCACTCTCTTTCACCCTCCTTCGTCTCGTTTCACCCTCTTTCACCCTCCTTCGTCTTGTTTCGCTCTCTTTCACCCTCCATCGTCTCGTTTCGCTCTCTTTCACCCTCCTTCGTCTCGTTTCGCTCACTTTCACCTTCCTTCATCTCGTTTCGCTCTCTTTCACCCTCCTTCGTCTCGTTTTGCTCTCTTTCACCCTCCTTCGTCTTGTTTCGGTCTCTTTCACACTCCTTTGCCTTGTTTCGCTCTCTTTCACCCACCTTCATCTTGTTTCGCTCTCTTTCACCCTCCTTCGCCTCGTTTCGGTCTCTTTCATCCTCCTTCGTCTCGTTTCGTTCTCTTTCACCCGCCATCGTCTCGTTTCGCTCTCTTTGACCCTCCTTCGTCTCGTTTAGCTCTCTTTCATACTCCTTCGTCTTGTTTCGCTCTGTTTTACACTCCTTCATCTCGTTTTGTTCTCTTTCACCCTTCTTCGTCTCGTTTCGCTCTCTTTCACCCTCCTTCGTCTTGTTTCGCTCTGTTCCACCCGCCTTCGTCTCGTTTCGCCCTCTTTCACCCTCCTTCTTCTCGTTTCACTCTCTTTCACCCTCCTTCGTCTCGCTCCACTCTCTTTCACCCTCCTTCGACTCCTTTCGCTCTCTTTCACCCTCCTTCGTCTCGTTTCGCTCTCTTTCACCCTCCTTCCTCTCGTTTCGCTCTCTTTCACCCTCCTTCATCTCGTTTTGCTCTCTTTCACCTTCCTTCCTCTCGTTTCGCTGTCTTTCACCCTCCTTCGTCTTGTTTCGCTCTCTTTCACCCTCCTGCGTCTCGTTTCGCTCTCTTTCACCCTCCACCGACTCGTTTCGCTCTCGTTCACCCTCCTTCGTCTCGTTTCGCTCTCTTTCAGCCTCCTTCGTCTTGTATCGCTCTGTTGCACCCGCCTTCGTCTCGTTTCGCCCTCTTTCACCCTCCTTCGTCTTGTTTCGCTCTCTTTCGCCCTCCTTCGTCTCGTTTCGCTCTCTTTAACCCTCCTTCCTCTCGTTTCGCTCTCTTTCAACCTCCTTCTTCTCGTTTCGCTCTCTTTCACCCTCCTTTGTCTCGTTTCGCTCTCTTTGACCCTCCTTCATCTCGTTTCGCTCTCTTTCACCCTCCTTCATCTCGTTTCGCTCTCTTTTACCCTCCTTATTCTCGTTTCGCTCACTTTCACCCTCCTTCGTCTCGTTCCGCTCTCTTTCACCCTCCTTCGTCTCGTTTCAGTCTCTTTCACCCTCCTTCGTCTCGTTCCACTCTCTTTCACTCTCCTTCGACTCCTTTCGCTCTCTTTCACCCTCCTTTATCTCATTTTGCTCTCTTTCACCCTCCTTCGTCTCCTTTCGCTCTCTTTCACCCTCCTTCGTCTCGCTTCGCTCTCTTTCACCCTCCACCGTCTCGTTTCGCTCTCTTTCAGCCTCCTTCGTCTCGTTTCGCTCTCTTTCACGCACCTTTGTCTTGTTTCGCTCTGTTGCACCCGCCTTCGTCTCGTTTCGCCCTCTTTCACCCTCCTTCGTCTTGTTTTGCTCCCTTTCACCCTCCTTCGTCTCGTTTCGCTCTCTTTCACCTACCTTCATCTCGTTTCGCTCTCTTTCACCCACCATCGTCTCGTTTCGCTCTCTTTCACCCTCCTTCGTCTTGTTTCGCTCTCTTTCACCCTCCTTCGTCTTGTTTCGCTCTCTTTCACCCTCCTTCATCTCGTTTCGCTCCCTTTCACCCTCCTTTGTCTCGTTTCGCTCTCTTTCACCTTCCTTCGTCTCGTTTCACTCTCTTTCACCCTCCTTCGTATCGTTTCGCTCTCTTCCAACCTCCTTCATCTCGTTTCGCTCTCTTTCAACTTCCTTCGTCTCGTTTCGCTCTCTTTCACCCTCCTTCATCTCGTTTCGTTCTCTTTCACCCTCCTTCGTCTCGCTCTGCTCTCTTTCACCCTCCTTCGACTCCTTTCGCTCTCTTTCACTCTCCTTCGTCTCGTTTCGCTCTCTTTCACCCACCTTCATCTTGTTTCGCTCTCTTTCACCCTCCTTCGCCTCGTTTCGGTCTCTTTCATCCTCCTTCGTCTCGTTTCGTTCTCTTTCACCCGCCATCGTCTCGTTTCGCTCTCTTTGACCCTCCTTCGTCTCGTTTAGCTCTTTTTCATCCTCCTTCGTCTCGTTTCGCTCTGTTTTACACTCCTTCGTCTCGTTTTGCTCTCTTTCACCCTTCTTCATCTCGTTTCGCTCTCTTTCACCCTCCTTCATCTTGTTTCGCTCTGTTCCAACAGCCTTCGTCTCGTTTCGCTCTCTTTCACCTTCCTTTGTCTCGTTTCACTCTCTTTCACCTTCCTTCGTATCGTTTCGCTCTCTTCCAACCTCCTTCATCTTGTTTCGCTCTCTTTCACCTTCCTTCGTCTCGTTTCGCTCTCTTTCACCCTCCTTCTTCTCGTTTCGCTCTGTTACACCCGCCTTCGTCTCGTTTCGCCCTCTTTCACCCTCCTTCGTCTCGTTTCACTCTCTTTCACCCTCCTTCGTCTCGATTCGCCCTCTTTCACCCTCCTTCGTCTTGTTTCGCTCTCTTTCACCCTCCATCGTCTCGTTTCGCTCTCTTTCACCCTCCTTCGTCTCGTTTCGCTCACTTTCACCTTCCTTCATCTCGTTTCGCTCTCTTTCACCCTCCTTCGTCTCGTTTCGCTCTCTTTCACCCTCCTTCGTCTTGTTTCGGTCTCTTTCACACTCCTTTGCCTTGTTTCGCTCTCTTTCACCCACCTTCATCTTGTTTCGCTCTCTTTCACCCTCCTTCGCCTCGTTTCGGTCTCTTTCATCCTCCTTCGTCTCGTTTCGTTCTCTTTCACCCGCCATCGTCTCGTTTCGCTCTCTTTGACCCTCCTTCGTCTCGTTTAGCTCTCTTTCATACTCCTTCGTCTTGTTTCGCTCTGTTTTACACTCCTTCATCTCGTTTTGTTCTCTTTCACCCTTCTTCGTCTCGTTTCGCTCTCTTTCACCCTCCTTCGTCTTGTTTCGCTCTGTTCCACCCGCCTTCGTCTCGTTTCGCCCTCTTTCACCCTCCTTCTTCTCGTTTCACTCTCTTTCACCCTCCTTCGTCTCGCTCCACTCTCTTTCACCCTCCTTCGACTCCTTTCGCTCTCTTTCACCCTCCTTCGTCTCGTTTCGCTCTCTTTCACCCTCCTTCCTCTCGTTTCGCTCTCTTTCACCCTCCTTCATCTCGTTTTGCTCTCTTTCACCTTCCTTCCTCTCGTTTCGCTGTCTTTCACCCTCCTTCGTCTCGTTTCGCTCTCTTTCACCTACCTTCGTCTCGTTTCGCTCTCTTTCACCCACCATCGTCTGGTTTCGCTCTCTTTCACCCTCCTTCGTCTTGTTTCGCTCTCTTTCACCCTCCTTCGTCTTGTTTCGCTCTCTTTCACCCTCCTTCATCTCGTTTCGCTCCCTTTCACCCTCCTTTGTCTCGTTTCGCTCTCTTTCACCTTCCTTCGTCTCGTTTCACTCTCTTTCACCCTCCTTCGTATCGTTTCGCTCTCTTCCAACCTCCTTCATCTCGTTTCGCTCTCTTTCAACCTCCTTCGTCTCGTTTCGCTCTCTTTCACCCTCCTTCTTCTCGTTTCGCTCTGTTACACCCGCCTTCGTCTCGTTTCGCCCTCTTTCACCCTCCTTCGTCTCGTTTCACTCTCTTTCACCCTCCTTCGTCTCGTTTCGTTCTCTATCACCCTCCTTCGTCTCGCTCCGCTCTCTTTCACCCTCCTTCGACTCCTTTCGCTCTCTTTCACAATCCTTCATCTCGTTTCGCTCTGTTTCACACTCCTTCGTCTCGTTTTGCTCTCTTTTACTCTCCTTCGTCTCGTTTCCCTCTCTTTCACCCTCCTTCGTCTTGTTTCGCTCTGTTGCACTCGCCTTTGTCTCGTTTCGCCCCCTTTCACCCTCCTTCGTCTTGTTTCGCTCTCTTTCACCCTCCTTCGTCTCGTTTCTCTCTCTTTCACCCTCCTTCCTCTCGTTTCGCTCTCTTTCAACCTCATTCTTCTCGTTTCGCTCTCTTTCACCCTCCTTTGTCTCGTTTCGCTCTCTTTGACCCTCCTTCATCTCGTTTCGCTCTCTTTCACCCTCCTTCAACTCGTTTCGCTCTCTTTCACCCTCCTTATTCTCGTTTCGCTCACTTTCACCCTCCTTCGTTTCGTTCCGCTCCTCTTCACCCTCCTTCGTCTCGTTTCGGTCTCTTTCACCCTCCTTCGTCTCGTTCCACTCTCTTTCACCCTCCTTCGACTCCTTTCACTCTCTTTCACCCTCCTTTATCTCATTTCGCTCTCTTTCACCCTCCTTCGTCTCCTTTCGCTCTCTTTCACCCTCCTTCGTCTCGTTTCGCTCTCTTTCACGCTCCACCGTCTCGTTTCCGTCTCTTTCACCCTCCTTCGTCTAGTTTCGCTCTCTTTCACGCTCCTTCGTCTTGTTTCGCTCTGTTGCACCCGCCTTCGTCTCGTTTCGCCCTCTTTCACCCTCCTTCGTCTTGTTTTGCTCTCTTTCACCCTCCTTCGTCTCGTTTCGCTCTCTTTCACCTACCTTCATCTCGTTTCGCTCTCTTTCACCCACCATCGTCTCGTTTCGCTCTCTTTCACCCTCCTTCGTCTTGTTTCGCTCTCTTTCACCGTCCTTCATCTCGTTTCGCTCCCTTTCACCCTCCTTTGTCTCGTTTCGCTCTCTTTCACCTTCCTTCGTCTCGTTTCACTCTCTTTCACCCTCCTTCGTATCGTTTCGCTCTCTTCCAACCTCCTTCATCTCGTTTCGCTCTCTTTCAACTTCCTTCGTCTCGTTTCGCTCTCTTTCACCCTCCTTCATCTCGTTTCGTTCTCTTTCACCCTCCTTCGTCTCGCTCTGCTCTCTTTCACCCTCCTTCGACTCCTTTCGCTCTCTTTCACCCTCCTTCGTCTCGTTTCGCTCTGTTTCACACTCCTTCGTCTCGTTTTCCTCTCTTTCACCCTCCTTCGTCTCGTTTTGCTCTCTTTCACCCTCCTTCGTCTTGTTTCGCTCTGTTGCACTCGCCTTTGTCTCGTTTCGCCCTCTTTCACCCTCCTTCGTCTTGTTTCGCTCTCTTTCACCCTCCATCGTCTCGTTTCGCTCTCTTTCACCGTCCTTCGTCTCGTTTCGCTCACTTTCACGTACCTTCATCTCGTTTCGCTCTCTTTCACCCTCCTTCGACTCCTTTCGCTCTCTTTCACCCTCCATCGTCTCGTTTCGCTATCTTTGACAATCCTTCATCTCGTTTCGCTCTCTTTGACCCTCCTTCGTCTCGTTTAGCTCTTTTTCATCCTCCTTCGTCTCGTTTCGCTCTGTTTTACACTCCTTCGTCTCGTTTTGCTCTCTTTCACCCTTCTTCATCTCGTTTCGCTCTCTTTCACCTTCCTTCGTCTCGTTTCACTCTCTTTCACCCTCCTTCGTATCGTTTCGCTCTCTTCCAACCTCCTTCATCTTGTTTCGCTCTCTTTCACCTTCCTTCGTCTCGTTTCGCTCTCTTTCACCCTCCTTCTTCTCGTTTCGCTCTGTTACACCCACCTTCGTCTCGTTTCGCCCTCTTTCACCCTCCTTCGTCTCGTTTCACTCTCTTTCACCCTCCTTCGTCTCGTTTCGCCCTCTTTCACCCTCCTTCGTCTTGTTTCGCTCTCTTTCACCCTCCATCGTCTCGTTTCGCTCTGTTTCACCCTCCTTCGTCTCGTTTCGCTCACTTTCACCTTCCTTCATCTCGTTTCGCTCTCTTTCACCCTCCTTCGTCTCGTTTCGCTCTCTTTCACCCTCCTTCGTCTTGTTTCGGTCTCTTTCACACTCCTTTGCCTTGTTTCGCTCTCTTTCACCCACCTTCATCTTGTTTCGCTCTCTTTCACCCTCCTTCGCCTCGTTTCGGTCTCTTTCATCCTCCTTCGTCTCGTTTCGTTCTCTTTCACCCGCCATCGTCTCGTTTCGCTCTCTTTGACCCTCCTTCGTCTCGTTTAGCTCTCTTTCATACTCCTTCGTCTTGTTTCGCTCTGTTTTACACTCCTTCATCTCGTTTTGTTCTCTTTCACCCTTCTTCGTCTCGTTTCGCTCTCTTTCACCCTCCTTCGTCTTGTTTCGCTCTGTTCCACCCGCCTTCGTCTCGTTTCGCCCTCTTTCACCCTCCTTCTTCTCGTTTCACTCTCTTTCACCCTCCTTCGTCTCGCTCCACTCTCTTTCACCCTCCTTCGACTCCTTTCGCTCTCTTTCACCCTCCTTCGTCTCGGTTCGCTCTCTTTCACCCTCCTTCCTCTCGTTTCGCTCTCTTTCACCCTCCTTCATCTCGTTTTGCTCTCTTTCACCTTCCTTCCTCTCGTTTCGCTGTCTTTCACCCTCCTTCGTCTTGTTTCGCTCTCTTTCACCCTCCTGCGTCTCGTTTCGCTCTCTTTCACCCTCCACCGACTCGTTTCGCTCTCTTTCAGCCTCCTTCGTCTTGTATCGCTCTGTTGCACCCGCCTTCGTCTCGTTTCGCCCTATTTCACCCTCCTTCGTCTTGTTTCGCTCTCTTTCGCCCTCCTTCGTCTCGTTTCGCTCTCTTTAACCCTCCTTCCTCTCGTTTCGCTCTCTTTCAACCTCCTTCTTCTCGTTTCGCTCTCTTTCACCCTCCTTTGTCTCGTTTCGCTCTCTTTGACCCTCCTTCATCTCGTTTCGCTCTCTTTCATCCTCCTTCATCTCGTTTCGCTCTCTTTTACCCTCCTTATTCTCGTTTCGCTCACTTTCACCCTCCTTCGTCTCGTTCCGCTCTCTTTCACCCTCCTTCGTCTCGTTTCGGTCTCTTTCACCCTCCTTCGTCTCGTTCCACTCTCTTTCACTCTCCTTCGACTCCTTTCGCTCTCTTTCACCCTCCTTTATCTCATTTTGCTCTCTTTCACCCTCCTTCGTCTCCTTTCGCTCTCTTTCACCCTCCTTCGTCTCGCTTCGCTCTCTTTCACCCTCCACCGTCTCGTTTCGCTCTCTTTCAGCCTCCTTCGTCTCGTTTCGCTCTCTTTCACGCACCTTCGTCTTGTTTCGCTCTCTTGCACCCGCCTTCGTCTCGTTTCGCCCTCTTTCACCCTCCTTCGTCTTGTTTCGCTCTCTTTCACCCTCCTTCGTCTCGTTTCGCTCTCTTTCACCTACCTTCATCTCGTTTCGCTCTCTTTCACCCACCATCGTCTGGTTTCGCTCTGTTTCACACTCCTTCGTCTCGTTTTGCTCTCTTTCACCCTCCTTCGTATCGTTTCGCTCTCTTCCAACCTCCTTCATCTCGTTTCACTCTCTTTCAACTTCCTTCGTCTCGTTTCGCTCTCTTTCACCCTCCTTCATCTCGTTTCGTTCTCTTTCACCCTCCTTCGTCTCGCTCTGCTCTCTTTCACCCTCCTTCGACTCCTTTCGCTCTCTTTCACCCTCCTTCGTCTCGTTTCGCTCTCTTTCACCTTCCTTCGTCTCGTTTCACTCTCTTTCACCCTCCTTCGTATCGTTTCGCTCTCTTTCACCCTCCTTCGTCTTGTTTCGCTCTGTTGCACTCGCCTTTGTCTCGTTTCGCCCTCTTTCACCCTCCTTCGTCTTGTTTCGCTCTCTTTCACCCTCCATCGTCTCGTTTCGCTCTCTTTCACCGTCCTTCATCTCGTTTCGCTCACTTTCACGTACCTTCATCTCGTTTCGCTCTCTTTCACCCTCCTTCGACTCCTTTCGCTCTCTTTCACCCTCCATCGTCTCGTTTCGCTATCTTTGACAATCCTTCATCTCGTTTCGCTCTCTTTGACCCTCCTTCGTCTCGTTTAGCTCTTTTTCATCCTCCTTCGTCTCGTTTCGCTCTGTTTTACACTCCTTCGTCTCGTTTTGCTCTCTTTCACCCTTCTTCATCTCGTTTCGCTCTCTTTCACCCTCCTTCATCTTGTTTCGCTCTGTTCCAACAGCCTTCGTCTCGTTTCGCTCTCTTTCACCTTCCTTCGTCTCGTTTCACTCTCTTTCACCCTCCTTCGTATCGTTTCGCTCTCTTCCAACCTCCTTCATCTTGTTTGGCTCTCTTTCACCTTCCTTCGTCTCGTTTCGCTCTCTTTCACCCTCCTTCTTCTCGTTTCGCTCTGTTACACCCACCTTCGTCTCGTTTCGCCCTCTTTCACCCTCCTTCGTCTCGTTTCACTCTCTTTCACCCTCCTTTGTCTCGTTTCGCCCTCTTTCACCCTCCTTCGTCTTGTTTCGCTCTCTTTCACCCTCCATCGTCTCGTTTCGCTCTCTTTCACCCTCCTTCGTCTCGTTTCGCTCACTTTCACCTTCCTTCATCTCGTTTCGCTCTCTTTCACCCTCCTTCGTCTCGTTTCGCTCTCTTTCACCCTCCTTCGTCTTGTTTCGGTCTCTTTCACACTCCTTTGCCTTGTTTCGCTCTCTTTCACCCACCTTCATCTTGTTTCGCTCTCTTTCACCCTCCTTCGCCTCGTTTCGGTCTCTTTCATCCTCCTTCGTCTCGTTTCGTTCTCTTTCACCCGCCATCGTCTCGTTTCGCTCTCTTTGACCCTCCTTCGTCTCGTTTAGCTCTCTTTCATACTCCTTCGTCTTGTTTCGCTCTGTTTTACACTCCTTCATCTCGGTTTGTTCTCTTTCACCCTTCTTCGTCTCGTTTCGCTCTCTTTCACCCTCCTTCGTCTTGTTTCGCTCTGTTCCACCCGCCTTCGTCTCGTTTCGCCCTCTTTCACCCTCCTTCTTCTCGTTTCACTCTCTTTGACCCTCCTTCATCTCGTTTCGCTCTCTTTCATCCTCCTTCATCTCGTTTCGCTCTCTTTTACCCTCCTTATTCTCGTTTCGCTCACTTTCACCCTCCTTCGTCTCATTCCGCTCTCTTTCACCCTCCTTCGTCTCGTTTCGGTCTCTTTCACCCTCCTTCGTCTCGTTCCACTCTCTTTCACTCTCCTTCGACTCCTTTCGCTCTCTTTCACCCTCCTTTATCTCATTTTGCTCTCTTTCACCCTCCTTCGTCTCCTTTCGCTCTCTTTCACCCTCCTTCGTCTCGCTTCGCTCTCTTTCACCCTCCACTGTCTCGTTTCGCTCTCTTTCAGCCTCCTTCGTCTCGTTTCGCTCTCTTTCACGCACCTTCGTCTTGTTTCGCTCTCTTGCACCCGCCTTCGTCTCGTTTCGCCCTCTTTCACCCTCCTTCGTCTTGTTTCGCTCTCTTTCACCCTCCTTCGTCTCGTTTCGCTCTCTTTCACCTACCTTCATCTCGTTTCGCTCTCTTTCACCCACCATCGTCTGGTTTCGCTCTGTTTCACACTCCTTCGTCTCGTTTTGCTCTCTTTCACCCTCCTTCGTATCGTTTCGCTCTCTTCCAACCTCCTTCATCTCGTTTCGCTCTCTTTCAACTTCCTTCGTCTCGTTTCGCTCTCTTTCACCCTCCTTCATCTCGTTTCGTTCTCTTTCACCCTCCTTCGTCTCGCTCTGCTCTCTTTCACCCTCCTTCGACTCCTTTCGCTCTCTTTCACCCTCCTTCGTCTCGTTTCGCTCTCTTTCACCTTCCTTCGTCTCGTTTCACTCTCTTTCACCCTCCTTCGTATCGTTTCGCTCTCTTTCACCCTCCTTCATCTTGTTTCGCTCTGTTGCACTCGCCTTTGTCTCGTTTCGCCCTCTTTCACCCTCCTTCGTCTTGTTTCGCTCTCTTTCACCCTCCATCGTCTCGTTTCGCTCTCTTTCACCGTCCTTCGTCTCGTTTCGCTCACTTTCACGTACCTTCATCTCGTTTCGCTCTCTTTCACCCTCCTTCGACTCGTTTCGCTCTCTTTCACCCTCCATCGTCTCGTTTCGCTATCTTTGACAATCCTTCATCTCGTTTCGCTCTCTTTGACCCTCCTTCGTCTCGTTTAGCTCTTTTTCATCCTCCTTCGTCTCGTTTCGCTCTGTTTTACACTCCTTCGTCTCGTTTTGCTCTCTTTCACCCTTCTTCATCTCGTTTCGCTCTCTTTCACCCTCCGTCATCTTGTTTCGCTCTGTTCCAACAGCCTTCGTCTCGTTTCGCTCTCTTTCACCTTCCTTCGTCTCGTTTCACTCTCTTTCACCCTCCTTCGTATCGTTTCGCTCTCTTCCAACCTCCTTCATCTTGTTTGGCTCTCTTTCACCTTCCTTCGTCTCGTTTCGCTCTCTTTCACCCTCCTTCTTCTCGTTTCGCTCTGTTACACCCACCTTCGTCTCGTTTCGCCCTCTTTCACCCTCCTTCGTCTCGTTTCACTCTCTTTCACCCTCCTTCGTCTCGTTTCGCCCTCTTTCACCCTCCTTCGTCTTGTTTCGCTCTCTTTCACCCTCCATCGTCTCGTTTCGCTCTCTTTCACCCTCCTTCGTCTCGTTTCGCTCACTTTCACCTTCCTTCATCTCGTTTCGCTCTCTTTCACCCTCCTTCGTCTCGTTTCGCTCTCTTTCACCCTCCTTCGTCTTGTTTCGGTCTCTTTCACACTCCTTTGCCTTGTTTCGCTCTCTTTCACCCACCTTCATCTTGTTTCGCTCTCTTTCACCCTCCTTCGCCTCGTTTCGGTCTCTTTCATCCTCCTTCGTCTCGTTTCGTTCTCTTTCACCCGCCATCGTCTCGTTTCGCTCTCTTTGACCCTCCTTCGTCTCGTTTAGCTCTCTTTCATACTCCTTCGTCTTGTTTCGCTCTGTTTTACACTCCTTCATCTCGTTTTGTTCTCTTTCACCCTTCTTCGTCTCGTTTCGCTCTCTTTCACCCTCCTTCGTCTTGTTTCGCTCTGTTCCACCCGCCTTCGTCTCGTTTCGCCCTCTTTCACCCTCCTTCTTCTCGTTTCACTCTCTTTGACCCTCCTTCATCTCGTTTCGCTCTCTTTCATCCTCCTTCATCTCGTTTCGCTCTCTTTTACCCTCCTTATTCTCGTTTCGCTCACTTTCACCCTCCTTCGTCTCGTTCCGCTCTCTTTCACCCTCCTTCGTCTCGTTTCGGTCTCTTTCACCCTCCTTCGTCTCGTTCCACTCTCTTTCACTCTCCTTCGACTCCTTTCGCTCTCTTTCACCCTCCTTTATCTCATTTTGCTCTCTTTCACCCTCCTTCGTCTCCTTTCGCTCTCTTTCACCCTCCTTCGTCTCGCTTCGCTCTCTTTCACCCTCCACCGTCTCGTTTCGCTTTCTTTCAGCCTCCTTCGTCTCGTTTCGCTCTCTTTCACGCACCTTTGTCTCCTTTCGCTCTCTTTCACCCTCCATCGTCTCGTTTCGCTATCTTTGACAATCCTTCATCTCGTTTCGCTCTCTTTGACCCTCCTTCGTCTCGTTTAGCTCTTTTTCATCCTCCTTCGTCTCGTTTCGCTCTGTTTTACACTCCTTCGTCTCGTTTTGCTCTCTTTCACCCTTCTTCATCTCGTTTCGCTCTCTTTCACCCTCCTTCATCTTGTTTCGCTCTGTTCCAACAGCCTTCGTCTCGTTTCGCTCTCTTTCACCTTCCTTCGTCTCGTTTCACTCTCTTTCACCCTCCTTCGTATCGTTTCGCTCTCTTCCAAACTCCTTCATCTTGTTTCGCTCTCTTTCACCTTCCTTCGTCTCGTTTCGCTCTCTTTCACCCTCCTTCTTCTCGTTTCGCTCTGTTACACCCGCCTTCGTCTTGTTTCGCCCTCTTTCACCCTCCTTCGTCTCGTTTCACTCTCTTTCACCCTCCTTCGTCTCGTTTCGCCCTCTTTCACCCTCCTTCGTCTTGTTTCGCTCTCTTTCACCCTCCATCGTCTCGTTTCGCTCTCTTTCACCCTCCTTCGTCTCGTTTCGCTCACTTTCACCTTCCTTCATCTCGTTTCGCTCTCTTTCACACTCCTTCGTCTCGTTTCGCTCTCTTTCACCCTCCTTCGTCTTGTTTCGGTCTCTTTCACACTCCTTTGCTTTGTTTCGCTCTCTTTCACCCACCTTCATCTTGTTTCGCTCTCTTTCACCCACCTTCGCCTCGTTTCGGTCTCTTTCATCCTCCTTCGTCTCGTTTCGTTCTCTTTCACCCGCCATCGTCTCGTTTCGCTCTCTTTGACCCTCCTTCGTCTCGTTTAGCTCTTTTTCATCCTCCTTCGTCTCGTTTCGCTCTGTTTTACACTCCTTCGTCTCGTTTTGCTCTCTTTCACCCTTCTTCATCTCGTTTCGCTCTCTTTCACCCTCCTTCATCTTGTTTCGCTCTGTTCCAACAGCCTTCGTCTCGTTTCGCTCTCTTTCACCTTCCTTCGTCTCGTTTCACTCTCTTTCACCCTCCTTCGTATCGTTTCGCTCTCTTCCAACCTCCTTCATCTTGTTTCGCTCTCTTTCACCTTCCTTCGTCTCGTTTCGCTCTCTTTCACCCTCCTTCTTCTCGTTTCGCTCTGTTACACCCGCCTTCGTCTCGTTTCGCCCTCTTTCACCCTCCTTCGTCTCGTTTCACTCTCTTTCACCCTCCTTCGTCTCGATTCGCCCTCTTTCACCCTCCTTCGTCTTGTTTCGCTCTCTTTCACCCTCCATCGTCTCGTTTCGCTCCCTTTCACCCTCCTTCGTCTCGTTTCGCTCACTTTCACCTTCCTTCATCTCGTTTCGCTCTCTTTCACCCTCCTTCGTCTCGTTTCGCTCTCTTTCACCCTCCTTCGTCTTGTTTCGGTCTCTTTCACACTCCTTTGCCTTGTTTCGCTCTCTTTCACCCACCTTCATCTTGTTTCGCTCTCTTTCACCCTCCTTCGCCTCGTTTCGGTCTCTTTCATCCTCCTTCGTCTCGTTTCGTTCTCTTTCACCCGCCATCGTCTCGTTTCGCTCTCTTTGACCCTCCTTCGTCTCGTTTAGCTCTCTTTCATACTCCTTCGTCTTGTTTCGCTCTGTTTTACACTCCTTCATCTCGTTTTGTTCTCTTTCACCCTTCTTCGTCTCGTTTCGCTCTCTTTCACCCTCCTTCGTCTTGTTTCGCTCTGTTCCACCCGCCTTCGTCTCGTTTCGCCCTCTTTCACCCTCCTTCTTCTTGTTTCACTCTCTTTCACCCTCCTTCGTCTCGCTCCACTCTCTTTCACCCTCCTTCGACTCCTTTCGCTCTCTTTCACCCTCCTTCGTCTAGTTTCGCTCTCTTTCACCCTCCTTCCTCTCGTTTCGCTCTCTTTCACCCTCCTTCATCTCGTTTTGCTCTCTTTCACCTTCCTTCCTCTCGTTTCGCTGTCTTTCACCCTCCTTCGTCTCGTTTCGCTCTCTTTCACCTACCTTCATCTCGTTTCGCTCTCTTTCACCCACCATCGTCTGGTTTCGCTCTCTTTCACCCTCCTTCGTCTTGTTTCGCTCTCTTTCACCCTCCTTCGTCTTGTTTCGCTCTCTTTCACCCTCCTTCATCTCGTTTCGCTCCCTTTCACCCTCCTTTGTCTCGTTTCGCTCTCTTTCACCTTCCTTCGTCTCGTTTCACTCTCTTTCACCCTCCTTCGTATCGTTTCGCTCTCTTCCAACCTCCTTCATCTCGTTTCGCTCTCTTTCAACCTCCTTCGTCTCGTTTCGCTCTCTTTCACCCTCCTTCTTCTCGTTTCGCTCTGTTACACCCGCCTTCGTCTCGTTTCGCCCTCTTTCACCCTCCTTCGTCTCGTTTCACTCTCTTTCACCCTCCTTCGTCTCGTTTCGTTCTCTTTCACCCTCCTTCGTCTCGCTCCGCTCTCTTTCACCCTCCTTCGACTCCTTTCGCTCTCTTTCACAATCCTTCATCTCGTTTCGCTCTGTTTCACACTCCTTCATCTCGTTTTGCTCTCTTTTACTCTCCTTCGTCTCGTTTCACTCTCTTTCACCCTCCTTCGTCTTGTTTCGCTCTGTTGCACTCGCCTTTGTCTCGTTTCGCCCCCTTTCACCCTCCTTCGTCTTGTTTCGCTCTCTTTCACCCTCCTTCGTCTCGTTTCTCTCTCTTTCACCCTCCTTCCTCTCGTTTCGCTCTCTTTCAACCTCATTCTTCTCGTTTCGCTCTCTTTCACCCTCCTTTGTCTCGTTTCGCTCTCTTTGACCCTCCTTCATCTCGTTTCGCTCTCTTTCACCCTCCTTCATCTCGTTTCGCTCTCTTTCACCCTCCTTATTCTCGTTTCGCTCACTTTCACCCTCCTTCGTTTCGTTCCGCTCCTCTTCACCCTCCTTCGTCTCGTTTCGGTCTCTTTCACCCTCCTTCGTCTCGTTCCACTCTCTTTCACCCTCCTTCGACTCCTTTCACTCTCTTTCACCCTCCTTTATCTCATTTCGCTCTCTTTCACCCTCCTTCGTCTCCTTTCGCTCTCTTTCACCCTCCTTTGTCTCGTTTCGCTCTCTTTCACGCTCCACCGTCTCGTTTCCGTCTCTTTCACCCTCCTTCGTCTAGTTTCGCTCTCTTTCACGCTCCTTCGTCTTGTTTCGCTCTGTTGCACCCGCCTTCGTCTCGTTTCGCCCTCTTTCACCCTCCTTCGTCTTGTTTTGCTCTCTTTCACCCTCCTTCGTCTCGTTTCGCTCTCTTTCACCTACCTTCATCTCGTTTCGCTCTCTTTCACCCACCATCGTCTCGTTTCGCTCTCTTTCACCCTCCTTCGTCTTGTTTCGCTCTCTTTCACCCTCCTTCGTCTTGTTTCGCTCTCTTTCACCGTCCTTCATCTCGTTTCGCTCCCTTTCACCCTCCTTTGTCTCGTTTCGCTCTCTTTCACCTTCCTTCGTCTCGTTTCACTCTCTTTCACCCTCCTTCGTATCGTTTCGCTCTCTTCCAACCTCCTTCATCTCGTTTCGCTCTCTTTCAACTTCCTTCGTCTCGTTTCGCTCTCTTTCACCCTCCTTCATCTCGTTTCGTTCTCTTTCACCCTCCTTCGTCTCGCTCTGCTCTCTTTCACCCTCCTTCGACTCCTTTCGCTCTCTTTCACCCTCCTTCGTCTCGTTTCGCTCTGTTTCACACTCCTTCGTCTCGTTTTCCTCTCTTTCACCCTCCTTCGTCTCGTTTCGCTCTCTTTCACCCTCCTTCGTCTTGTTTCGCTCTGTTGCACTCGCCTTTGTCTCGTTTCGCCCTCTTTCACCCTCCTTCGTCTTGTTTCGCTCTCTTTCACCCTCCATCGTCTCGTTTCGCTCTCTTTCACCGTCCTTCGTCTCGTTTCGCTCACTTTCACGTACCTTCATCTCGTTTCGCTCTCTTTCACCCTCCTTCGACTCCTTTCGCTCTCTTTCACCCTCCATCGTCTCGTTTCGCTATCTTTGACAATCCTTCATCTCGTTTCGCTCTCTTTCAACTTCCTTCGTCTCGTTTCGCTCTCTTTCACCCTCCTTCATCTCGTTTCGTTCTCTTTCACCCTCCTTCGTCTCGCTCTGCTCTCTTTCACCCTCCTTCGACTCCTTTCGCTCTCTTTCACCCTCCTTCGTCTCGTTTCGCTCTGTTTCACACTCCTTCGTCTCGTTTTCCTCTCTTTCACCCTCCTTCGTCTCGTTTCGCTCTCTTTCACCCTCCTTCGTCTTGTTTCGCTCTGTTGCACTCGCCTTTGTCTCGTTTCGCCCTCTTTCACCCTCCTTCGTCTTGTTTCGCTCTCTTTCACCCTCCATCGTCTCGTTTCGCTCTCTTTCACCGTCCTTCGTCTCGTTTCGCTCACTTTCACGTACCTTCATCTCGTTTTGCTCTCTTTCACCCTCCTTCGACTCCTTTCGCTCTCTTTCACCCTCCATCGTCTCGTTTCGCTATCTTTGACAATCCTTCATCTCGTTTCGCTCTCTTTGACCCTCCTTCGTCTCGTTTAGCTCTTTTTCATCCTCCTTCGTCTCGTTTCGCTCTGTTTTACACTCCTTCGTCTCGTTTTGCTCTCTTTCACCCTTCTTCATCTCGTTTCGCTCTCTTTCACCTTCCTTCGTCTCGTTTCACTCTCTTTCACCCTCCTTCGTATCGTTTCGCTCTCTTCCAACCTCCTTCATCTTGTTTCGCTCTCTTTCACCTTCCTTCGTCTCGTTTCGCTCTCTTTCACCCTCCTTCTTCTCGTTTCGCTCTGTTACACCCACCTTCGTCTCGTTTCGCCCTCTTTCACCCTCCTTCGTCTCGTTTCACTCTCTTTCACCCTCCTTCGTCTTGTTTCGCCCTCTTTCACCCTCCTTCGTCTTGTTTCGCTCTCTTTCACCCTCCATCGTCTCGTTTCGCTCTGTTTCACCCTCCTTCGTCTCGTTTCGCTCACTTTCACCTTCCTTCATCTCGTTTCGCTCTCTTTCACCCTCCTTCGTCTCGTTTCGCTCTCTTTCACCCTCCTTCGTCTTGTTTCGGTCTCTTTCACACTCCTTTGCCTTGTTTCGCTCTCTTTCACCCACCTTCATCTTGTTTCGCTCTCTTTCACCCTCCTTCGCCTCGTTTCGGTCTCTTTCATCCTCCTTCGTCTCGTTTCGTTCTCTTTCACCCGCCATCGTCTCGTTTCGCTCTCTTTGACCCTCCTTCGTCTCGTTTAGCTCTCTTTCATACTCCTTCGTCTTGTTTCGCTCTGTTTTACACTCCTTCATCTCGTTTTGTTCTCTTTCACCCTTCTTCGTCTCGTTTCGCTCTCTTTCACCCTCCTTCGTCTTGTTTCGCTCTGTTCCACCCGCCTTCGTCTCGTTTCGCCCTCTTTCACCCTCCTTCTTCTCGTTTCACTCTCTTTCACCCTCCTTCGTCTCGCTCCACTCTCTTTCACCCTCCTTCGACTCCTTTCGCTCTCTTTCACCCTCCTTCGTCTCGTTTCGCTCTCTTTCACCCTCCTTCCTCTCGTTTCGCTCTCTTTCACCCTCCTTCATCTCGTTTTGCTCTCTTTCACCTTCCTTCCTCTCGTTTCGCTGTCTTTCACCCTCCTTCGTCTTGTTTCGCTCTCTTTCACCCTCCTGCGTCTCGTTTCGCTCTCTTTCACCCTCCACCGACTCGTTTCGCTCTCGTTCACCCTCCTTCGTCTCGTTTCGCTCTCTTTCAGCCTCCTTCGTCTTGTATCGCTCTGTTGCACCCGCCTTCGTCTCGTTTCGCCCTCTTTCACCCTCCTTCGTCTTGTTTCGCTCTCTTTCGCCCTCCTTCGTCTCGTTTCGCTCTCTTTAACCCTCCTTCCTCTCGTTTCGCTCTCTTTCAACCTCCTTCTTCTCGTTTCGCTCTCTTTCCCCCTCCTTTGTCTCGTTTCGCTCTCTTTGACCCTCCTTCATCTCGTTTCGCTCTCTTTCATCCTCCTTCATCTCGTTTCGCTCTCTTTTACCCTCCTTATTCTCGTTTCGCTCACTTTCACCCTCCTTCGTCTCGTTCCGCTCTCTTTCACCCTCCTTCGTCTCGTTTCGGTCTCTTTCAGCCTCCTTCGTCTCGTTCCACTCTCTTTCACTCTCCTTCGACTCCTTTCGCTCTCTTTCACCCTCCTTTATCTCATTTTGCTCTCTTTCACCCTCCTTCGTCTCCTTTCGCTCTCTTTCACCCTCCTTCGTCTCGCTTCGCTCTCTTTCACCCTCCACCGTCTCGTTTCGCTCTCTTTCAGCCTCCTTCGTCTCGTTTCGCTCTCTTTCACGCACCTTCGTCTTGTTTCGCTCTCTTGCACCCGCCTTCGTCTCGTTTCGCCCTCTTTCACCCTCCTTCGTCTTGTTTCGCTCTCTTTCACCCTCCTTCGTCTCGTTTCGCTCTCTTTCACCTACCTTCATCTCGTTTCGCTCTCTTTCACCCACCATCGTCTGGTTTCGCTCTGTTTCACACTCCTTCGTCTCGTTTTGCTCTCTTTCACCCTCCTTCGTATCGTTTCGCTCTCTTCCAACCTCCTTCATCTCGTTTCACTCTCTTTCAACTTCCTTCGTCTCGTTTCGCTCTCTTTCACCCTCCTTCATCTCGTTTCGTTCTCTTTCACCCTCCTTCGTCTCGCTCTGCTCTCTTTCACCCTCCTTCGACTCCTTTCGCTCTCTTTCACCCTCCTTCGTCTCGTTTCGCTCTGTTTCACACTCCTTCGTCTCGTTTTGCTCTCTTTCACCCTCCTTCATCTCGTTTCGCTCTCTTTCACCCTCCTTCGTCTTGTTTCGCTCTGTTGCACTCGCCTTTGTCTCGTTTCGCCCTCTTTCACCCTCCTTCGTCTTGTTTCGCTCTCTTTCACCCTCCATCGTCTCGTTTCGCTCTCTTTCACCGTCCTTCGTCTCGTTTCGCTCACTTTCACGTACCTTCATCTCGTTTCGCTCTCTTTCACCCTCCTTCGACTCCTTTCGCTCTCTTTCACCCTCCATCGTCTCGTTTCGCTATCTTTGACAACCCTTCATCTCGTTTCGCTCTCTTTGACCCTCCTTCGTCTCGTTTAGCTCTTTTTCATCCTCCTTCGTCTCGTTTCGCTCTGTTTTACACTCCTTCGTCTCGTTTTGCTCTCTTTCACCCTTCTTCATCTCGTTTCGCTCTCTTTCACCCTCCTTCATCTTGTTTCGCTCTGTTCCAACAGCCTTCGTCTCGTTTCGCTCTCTTTCACCTTCCTTCGTCTCGTTTCACTCTCTTTCACCCTCCTTCGTATCGTTTCGCTCTCTTCCAACCTCCTTCATCTTGTTTCGCTCTCTTTCACCTTCCTTCGTCTCGTTTCGCTCTCTTTCACCCTCCTTCTTCTCGTTTCGCTCTGTTACACCCACCTTCGTCTCGTTTCGCCCTCTTTCACCCTCCTTCGTCTCGTTTCACTCTCTTTCACCCTCCTTCGTCTCGTTTCGCCCTCTTTCACCCTCCTTCGTCTTGTTTCGCTCTCTTTCACCCTCCATCGTCTCGTTTCGCTCTCTTTCACCCTCCTTCGTCTCGTTTCGCTCACTTTCACCTTCCTTCATCTCGTTTCGCTCTCTTTCACCCTCCTTCGTCTCGTTTCGCTCTCTTTCACCCTCCTTCGTCTTGTTTCGATCTCTTTCACACTCCTTTGCCTTGTTTCGCTCTCTTTCACCCACCTTCATCTTGTTTCGCTCTCTTTCACCCTCCTTCGCCTCGTTTCGGTCTCTTTCATCCTCCTTCGTCTCGTTTCGTTCTCTTTCACCCGCCATCGTCTCGTTTCGCTCTCTTTGACCCTCCTTCGTCTCGTTTAGCTCTCTTTCATACTCCTTCGTCTTGTTTCGCTCTGTTTTACACTCCTTCATCTCGTTTTGTTCTCTTTCAACCCTTCTTCGTCTCGTTTCGCTCTCTTTCACCCTCCTTCGTCTTGTATCGCTCTGTTGCACCCGCCTTCGTCTCGTTTCGCCCTCTTTCACCCTCCTTCGTCTTGTTTCGCTCTCTTTCGCCCTCCTTCGTCTCGTTTCGCTCTCTTTAACCCTCCTTCCTCTCGTTTCGCTCTCTTTCAACCTCCTTCTTCTCGTTTCGCTCTCTTTCCCCCTCCTTTGTCTCGTTTCGCTCTCTTTGACCCTCCTTCATCTCGTTTCGCTCTCTTTCATCCTCCTTCATCTCGTTTCGCTCTCTTTTACCCTCCTTATTCTCGTTTCGCTCACTTTCACCCTCCTTCGTCTCGTTCCGCTCTCTTTCACCCTCCTTCGTCTCGTTTCGGTCTCTTTCAGCCTCCTTCGTCTCGTTCCACTCTCTTTCACTCTCCTTCGACTCCTTTCGCTCTCTTTCACCCTCCTTTATCTCATTTTGCTCTCTTTCACCCTCCTTCGTCTCCTTTCGCTCTCTTTCACCCTCCTTCGTCTCGCTTCGCTCTCTTTCACCCTCCACCGTCTCGTTTCGCTCTCTTTCAGCCTCCTTCGTCTCGTTTCGCTCTCTTTCACGCACCTTCGTCTTGTTTCGCTCTCTTGCACCCGCCTTCGTCTCGTTTCGCCCTCTTTCACCCTCCTTCGTCTTGTTTCGCTCTCTTTCACCCTCCTTCGGCTCGTTTCGCTCTCTTTCACCTACCTTCATCTCGTTTCGCTCTCTTTCACCCACCATCGTCTGGTTTCGCTCTGTTTCACACTCCTTCGTCTCGTTTTGCTCTCTTTCACCCTCCTTCGTATCGTTTCGCTCTCTTCCAACCTCCTTCATCTCGTTTCACTCTCTTTCAACTTCCTTCGTCTCGTTTCGCTCTCTTTCACCCTCCTTCATCTCGTTTCGTTCTCTTTCACCCTCCTTCGTCTCGCTCTGCTCTCTTTCACCCTCCTTCGACTCCTTTCGCTCTCTTTCACCCTCCTTCGTCTCGTTTCGCTCTGTTTCACACTCCTTCGTCTCGTTTTGCTCTCTTTCACCCTCCTTCGTCTCGTTTCGCTCTCTTTCACCCTCCTTCGTCTTGTTTCGCTCTGTTGCACTCGCCTTTGTCTCGTTTCGCCATCTTTCACCCTCCTTCGTCTTGTTTCGCTCTCTTTCACCCTCCATCGTCTCGTTTCGCTCTCTTTCACCGTCCTTCGTCTCGTTTCGCTCACTTTCACGTACCTTCATCTCGTTTCGCTCTCTTTCACCCTCCTTCGACTCCTTTCGCTCTCTTTCACCCTCCATCGTCTCGTTTCGCTATCTTTGACAACCCTTCATCTCGTTTCGCTCTCTTTGACCCTCCTTCGTCTCGTTTAGCTCTTTTTCATCCTCCTTCGTCTCGTTTCGCTCTGTTTTACACTCCTTCGTCTCGTTTTGCTCTCTTTCACCCTTCTTCATCTCGTTTCGCTCTCTTTCACCCTCCTTCATCTTGTTTCGCTCTGTTCCAACAGCCTTCGTCTCGTTTCGCTCTCTTTCACCTTCCTTCGTCTCGTTTCACTCTCTTTCACCCTCCTTCGTATCGTTTCGCTCTCTTCCAACCTCCTTCATCTTGTTTCGCTCTCTTTCACCTTCCTTCGTCTCGTTTCGCTCTCTTTCACCCTCCTTCTTCTCGTTTCGCTCTGTTACACCCACCTTCGTCTCGTTTCGCCCTCTTTCACCCTCCTTCGTCTCGTTTCACTCTCTTTCACCCTCCTTCGTCTCGTTTCGCCCTCTTTCACCCTCCTTCGTCTTGTTTCGCTCTCTTTCACCCTCCATCGTCTCGTTTCGCTCTCTTTCACCCTCCTTCGTCTCGTTTCGCTCACTTTCACCTTCCTTCATCTCGTTTCGCTCTCTTTCACCCTCCTTCGTCTCGTTTCGCTCTCTTTCACCCTCCTTCGTCTTGTTTCGATCTCTTTCACACTCCTTTGCCTTGTTTCGCTCTCTTTCACCCACCTTCATCTTGTTTCACTCTCTTTCACCCTCCTTCGCCTCGTTTCGGTCTCTTTCATCCTCCTTCGTCTCGTTTCGTTCTCTTTCACCCGCCATCGTCTCGTTTCGCTCTCTTTGACCCTCCTTCGTCTCGTTTAGCTCTCTTTCATACTCCTTCGTCTTGTTTCGCTCTGTTTTACACTCCTTCATCTCGTTTTGTTCTCTTTCACCCTTCTTCGTCTCGTTTCGCTCTCTTTCACCCTCCTTCGTCTTGTTTCGCTCTGTTCCACCCGCCTTCGTCTCGTTTCGCCCTCTTTCACCCTCCTTCTTCTCGTTTCACTCTCTTTGACCCTCCTTCATCTCGTTTTGCTCTCTTTCATCCTCCTTCATCTCGTTTCGCTCTCTTTTACCCTCCTTATTCTCGTTTCGCTCACTTTCACCCTCCTTCGTCTCGTTCCGCTCTCTTTCACCCTCCTTCGTCTCGTTTCGGTCTCTTTCACCCTCCTTCGTCTCGTTCCACTCTCTTTCACTCTCCTTCGACTCCTTTCGCTCTCTTTCACCCTCCTTTATCTCATTTTGCTCTCTTTCACCCTCCTTCGTCTCCTTTCGCTCTCTTTCACCCTCCTTCGTCTCGCTTCGCTCTCTTTCACCCTCCACCGTCTCGCTTCGCTCTCTTTCAGCCTCCTTCGTCTCGTTTCGCTCTCTTTCACGCACCTTCGTCTTGTTTCGCTCTCTTGCACCCGCCTTCGTCTCGTTTCGCCCTCTTTCACCCTCCTTCGTCTTGTTTCGCTCTCTTTCACCCTCCTTCGTCTCGTTTCGCTCTCTTTCACCTACCTTCATCTCGTTTCGCTCTCTTTCACCCACCATCGTCTGGTTTCGCTCTGTTTCACACTCCTTCGTCTCGTTTTGCTCTCTTTCACCCTCCTTCGTATCGTTTCGCTCTCTTCCAACCTCCTTCATCTCGTTTCGCTCTCTTTCAACTTCCTTCGTCTCGTTTCGCTCTCTTTCACCCTCCTTCATCTCGTTTCGTTCTCTTTCACCCTCCTTCGTCTCGCTCTGCTCTCTTTCACCCTCCTTCGACTCCTTTCGCTCTCTTTCACCCTCCTTCGTCTCGTTTCGCTCTGTTTCACACTCCTTCGTCTCGTTTTGCTCTCTTTCACCCTCCTTCGTCTCGTTTCGCTCTCTTTCACCCTCCTTCGTCTTGTTTCGCTCTGTTGCACTCGCCTTTGTCTCGTTTCGCCCTCTTTCACCCTCCTTCGTCTTGTTTCGCTCTCTTTCACCCTCCATCGTCTCGTTTCGCTCTCTTTCACCGTCCTTCGTCTCGTTTCGCTCACTTTCACGTACCTTCATCTCGTTTCGCTGTCTTTCACCCTCCTTCGACTCCTTTCGCTCTCTTTCACCCTCCATCGTCTCGTTTCGCTATCTTTGACAATCCTTCATCTCGTTTCGCTCTCTTTGACCCTCCTTCGTCTCGTTTAGCTCTTTTTCATCCTCCTTCGTCTCGTTTCGCTCTGTTTTACACTCCTTCGTCTCGTTTTGCTCTCTTTCACCCTTCTTCATCTCGTTTCGCTCTCTTTCACCCTCCTTCATCTTGTTTCGCTCTGTTCCAACAGCCTTCGTCTCGTTTCGCTCTCTTTCACCTTCCTTCGTCTCGTTTCACTCTCTTTCACCCTCCTTCGTATCGTTTCGCTCTCTTCCAACCTCCTTCATCTTGTTTCGCTCTCTTTCACCTTCCTTCGTCTCGTTTCGCTCTCTTTCACCCTCCTTCTTCTCGTTTCGCTCTGTTACACCCACCTTCGTCTCGTTTCGCCCTCTTTCACCCTCCTTCGTCTCGTTTCACTCTCTTTCACCCTCCTTCGTCTCGTTTCGCCCTCTTTCACCCTCCTTCGTCTTGTTTCGCTCTCTTTCACCCTCCATCGTCTCGTTTCGCTCTCTTTCACCCTCCTTCGTCTCGTTTCGCTCACTTTCACCTTCCTTCATCTCGTTTCGCTCTCTTTCACCCTCCTTCGTCTCGTTTCGCTCTCTTTCACCCTCCTTCGTCTTGTTTCGGTCTCTTTCACACTCCTTTGCCTTGTTTCGCTCTCTTTCACCCACCTTCATCTTGTTTCGCTCTCTTTCACCCTCCTTCGCCTCGTTTCGGTCTCTTTCATCCTCCTTCGTCTCGTTTCGTTCTCTTTCACCCGCCATCGTCTCGTTTCGCTCTCTTTGACCCTCCTTCGTCTCGTTTAGCTCTCTTTCATACTCCTTCGTCTTGTTTCGCTCTGTTTTACACTCCTTCATCTCGTTTTGTTCTCTTTCACCCTTCTTCGTCTCGTTTCGCTCTCTTTCACCCTCCTTCGTCTTGTTTCGCTCTGTTCCACCCGCCTTCGTCTCGTTTCGCCCTCTTTCACCCTCCTTCTTCTCGTTTCACTCTCTTTCACCCTCCTTCGTCTCGCTCCACTCTCTTTCACCCTCCTTCGACTCCTTTCGCTCTATTTCACCCTCCTTCGTCTCGTTTCGCTCTCTTTCACCCTCCTTCCTCTCGTTTCGCTCTCTTTCACCCTCCTTCATCTCGTTTTGCTCTCTTTCACCTTCCTTCCTCTCGTTTCGCTGTCTTTCACCCTCCTTCGTCTTGTTTCGCTCTCTTTCACCCTCCTGCGTCTCGTTTCGCTCTCTTTCACCCTCCACCGACTCGTTTCGCTCTCGTTCACCCTCCTTCGTCTCGTTTCGCTCTCTTTCAGCCTCCTTCGTCTTGTATCGCTCTGTTGCACCCGCCTTCGTCTCGTTTCGCCCTCTTTCACCCTCCTTCGTTGTTTCGCTCTCTTTCGCCCTCCTTCGTCTCGTTTCGCTCTCTTTAACCCTCCTTCCTCTCGTTTCGCTCTCTTTCAACCTCCTTCTTCTCGTTTCGCTCTCTTTCACCCTCCTTTGTCTCGTTTCGCTCTCTTTGACCCTCCTTCATCTCGTTTCGCTCTCTTTCACCCTCCTTCATCTCGTTTCGCTCTCTTTTACCCTCCTTATTCTCGTTTCGCTCACTTTCACCCTCCTTCGTCTCGTTCCGCTCTCTTTCACCCTCCTTCGTCTCGTTTCGGTCTCTTTCACCCTCCTTCGTCTCGTTTCACTCTCTTTCACTCTCCTTCGACTCCTTTCGCTCTCTTTCACCCTCCTTTATCTCATTTTGCTCTCTTTCACCCTCCTTCAACTCCTTTCGCTCTCTTTCACCCTTCTTCGTCTCGCTTCGCTCTCTTTCACCCTCCACCGTCTCGTTTCGCTCTCTTTCAGCCTCCTTCGTCTCGTTTCGCTCTCTTTCACGCACCTTCGTCTTGTTTCGCTCTCTTGCACCCGCCTTCGTCTCGTTTCGCCCTCTTTCACCCTCCTTCGTCTTGTTTCGCTCTCTTTCACCCTCCTTCGTCTCGTTTCGCTCTCTTTCACCTACCTTCATCTCGTTTCGCTCTCTTTCACCCACCATCGTCTGGTTTCGCTCTCTTTCACGCTCCTTCGTCTTGTTTCGCTCTATTTCACCCTCCTTCGTCTCGTTTCGCTCTCTTTCACCCTCCTTCTTCTCGTTTCGCTCTGTTACACCCGCCTTCGTCTCGTTTCGCCCTCTTTCACCCTCCTTCGTCTCGTTTCACTCTCTTTCACCCTCCTTCGTCTCGTTTTGTTCTCTTTCACCCTCCTTCGTCTCGCTCCGCTCTCTTTCACCCTCCTTCGACTCCTTTCACTCTCTTTCACACTCCTTCGTCTCGTTTCGCTCTGTTTCACACTCCTTCGTCTCGTTTTGCTCTCTTTCACTCTCCTTCGTCTCGTTTCGCTCTCTTTCACCCTCCTTCGTCTTGTTTCGCTCTGTTGCACTCGCCTTTGTCTCATTTCGCCCTCTTTCACCCTCCTTCGTCTTGTTTCGCTCTCTTTCACCCTCCTTCGTCTCGTTTCGCTCTCTTTCACCCTCCTTCCTCTCGTTTCGCTCTCTTTCAACCTCCTTCTTCTCGTTTCGCTCTCTTTCACCCTCCTTTGTCTCGTTTCGCTCTCTTTGACCCTCCTTCATCTCGTTTCGTTCTCTTTCACCCTCCTTCATCTCGTTTCGCTCTCTTTCACCCTCCTTATTCTCGTTTCGCTCACTTTCACCCTCCTTCGTCTCGTTCCGCTCTCCTTCACCCTCCTTTGTCTCGTTTCAGTCTCTTTCACCCTCCTTCGTCTCGTTCCACTCTCTTTCACCCTCCTTCGACTCCTTTCACTCTCTTTCACCCTCCTTTATCTCATTTCGCTCTCTTTCACCCTCCTTCGTCTCCTTTCGCTCTCTTTCACCCTCCTTCGTCTCGTTTCGCTCTCTTTCACCCTCCACCGTCTCGTTTCGCTCTCTTTCACCCTCCTTCGTCTCGTTTCGCTCTCTTTCACGCTCCTTCGTCTTGTTTCGCTCTCTTGCACCCGCCTTCGTCTCGGTTCGCCCTCTTTCACCCTCCTTCGTCTTGTTTCGCTCTCTTTCACCCTCCTTCGTCTCGTTTCGCTCTCTTTCACCTACCTGCATCTCGTTTCGCTCTCTTTAACCCACCATCGTCTGGTTTCGCTCTCTTTCACCCTCCTTCGTCTTGTTTCGCTCTCTTTCACCCTCCTTCGTCTTGTTTCGCTCTCTTTCACCCTCCTTCATCTCGTTTCGCTCCCTTTCACCCTCCTTTGTCTCGTTTCGCTCTCTTTCACCTTCCTTCGTCTCGTTTCACTCTCTTTCACCCTCCTTCGTATCGTTTCGCTCTCTTCCAACCTCCTTCATCTCGTTTCGCTCTCTTTCAACCTCCTTCGTCTCGTTTCGCTCTCTTTCACCCTCCTTCTTCTCGTTTCGCTCTGTTACACCCGCCTTCGTCTCGTTTCGCCCTCTTTCACCCTCCTTCGTCTCGTTTCACTCTCTTTCACCCTCCTTCGTCTCGTTTCGTTCTCTTTCACCCTCCTTCATCTCGCTCCGCTCTCTTTCACCCTCCTTCGACTCCTTTCGCTCTCTTTCACAATCCTTCATCTCGTTTCGCTCTGTTTCACACTCCTTCGTCTCGTTTTGCTCTCTTTCACTCTCCTTCGTCTCGTTTCACTCTCTTTCACCCTCCTTCGTCTTGTTTCGCTCTGTTGCACTCGCCTTTGTCTCGTTTCGCCCTCTTTCACCCTCCTTCGTCTTGTTTCGCTCTCTTTCACCCTCCTTTGTCTCGTTTCGCTCTCTTTGACCCTCCTTCATCTCGTTTCGCTCTCTTTCACCCTCCTTCATCTCGTTTCGCTCTCTTTTACCCTCCTTATTCTCGTTTCGCTCACTTTCACCCTCCTTCGTCTCGTTCCGCTCTCTTTCACCCTCCTTCGTCTCGTTTCGGTCTCTTTCACCCTCCTTCGTCTCGTTTCACTCTCTTTCACTCTCCTTCGACTCCTTTCGCTCTCTTTCACCCTCCTTTATCTCATTTTGCTCTCTTTCACCCTCCTTCAACTCCTTTCGCTCTCTTTCACCCTCCTTCGTCTCGCTTCGCTCTCTTTCACCCTCCACCGTCTCGTTTCGCTCTCTTTCAGCCTCCTTCGTCTCGTTTCGCTCTCTTTCACGCACCTTCGTCTTGTTTCGCTCTCTTGCACCCGCCTTCGTCTCGTTTCGCCCTCTTTCACCCTCCTTCGTCTTGTTTCGCTCTCTTTCACCCTCCTTCGTCTCGTTTCGCTCTCTTTCACCTACCTTCATCTCGTTTCGCTCTCTTTCACCCACCATCGTCTGGTTTCGCTCTCTTTCACCCTCCTTCGTCTTGTTTCGCTCTATTTCACCCTCCTTCGTCTCGTTTCGCTCTCTTTCACCCTCCTTCTTCTCGTTTCGCTCTGTTACACCCGCCTTCGTCTCGTTTCGCCCTCTTTCACCCTCCTTCGTCTCGTTTCACTCTCTTTCACCCTCCTTCGTCTCGTTTTGTTCTCTTTCACCCTCCTTCGTCTCGCTCCGCTCTCTTTCACCCTCCTTCGACTCCTTTCGCTCTCTTTCACACTCCTTCGTCTCGTTTCGCTCTGTTTCACACTCCTTCGTCTCGTTTTGCTCTCTTTCACTCTCCTTCGTCTCGTTTCGCTCTCTTTCACCCTCCTTCGTCTTGTTTCGCTCTGTTGCACTCGCCTTTGTCTCATTTCGCCCTCTTTCACCCTCCTTCGTCTTGTTTCGCTCTCTTTCACCCTCCTTCGTCTCGTTTCGCTCTCTTTCACCCTCCTTCCTCTCGTTTCGCTCTCTTTCAACCTCCTTCTTCTCGTTTCGCTCTCTTTCACCCTCCTTTGTCTCGTTTCGCTCTCTTTGACCCTCCTTCATCTCGTTTCGTTCTCTTTCACCCTCCTTCATCTCGTTTCGCTCTCTTTCACCCTCCTTATTCTCGTTTCGCTCACTTTCACCCTCCTTCGTCTCGTTCCGCTCTCCTTCACCCTCCTTTGTCTCGTTTCAGTCTCTTTCACCCTCCTTCGTCTCGTTCCACTCTCTTTCACCCTCCTTCGACTCCTTTCACTCTCTTTCACCCTCCTTTATCTCATTTCGCTCTCTTTCACCCTCCTTCGTCTCCTTTCGCTCTCTTTCACCCTCCTTCGTCTCGTTTCGCTCTCTTTCACCCTCCACCGTCTTGTTTCGCTCTCTTTCACCCTCCTTCGTCTCGTTTCGCTCTCTTTCACGCTCCTTCGTCTTGTTTCGCTCTCTTGCACCCGCCTTCGTCTCGGTTCGCCCGCTTTCACCCTCCTTCGTCTTGTTTCGCTCTCTTTCACCCTCCTTCGTCTCGTTTCGCTCTCTTTCACCTACCTGCATCTCGTTTCGCTCTCTTTCACCCACCATCGTCTGGTTTCGCTCTCTTTCACCCTCCTTCGTCTTGTTTCGCTCTCTTTCACCCTCCTTCGTCTTGTTTCGCTCTCTTTCACCCTCCTTCATCTCGTTTCGCTCCCTTTCACCCTCCTTTGTCTCGTTTCGCTCTCTTTCACCTTCCTTCGTCTCGTTTCACTCTCTTTCACCCTCCTTCGTATCGTTTCGCTCTCTTCCAACCTCCTTCATCTCGTTTCGCTCTCTTTCAACCTCCTTCGTCTCGTTTCGCTCTCTTTCACCCTCCTTCTTCTCGTTTCGCTCTGTTACACCCGCCTTCGTCTCGTTTCGCCCTCTTTCACCCTCCTTCGTCTCGTTTCACTCTCTTTCACCCTCCTTCGTCTCGTTTCGTTCTCTTTCACCCTCCTTCATCTCGCTCCGCTCTCTTTCACCCTCCTTCGACTCCTTTCGCTCTCTTTCACAATCCTTCATCTCGTTTCGCTCTGTTTCACACTCCTTCGTCTCGTTTTGCTCTCTTTCACTCTCCTTCGTCTCGTTTCACTCTCTTTCACCCTCCTTCGTCTTGTTTCGCTCTGTTGCACTCGCCTTTGTCTCGTTTCGCCCTCTTTCACCCTCCTTCGTCTTGTTTCGCTCTCTTTCACCCTCCTTCGTCTCGTTTCTCTCTCTTTCACCCTCCTTCCTCTCGTTTCGCTCTCTTTCAACCTCCTTCTTCTCGTTTCGCTCTCTTTCACCCTCCTTTGTCTCGTTTCGCTCTCTTTGACCCTCCTTCATCTCGTTTCGCTCTGTTTCACCCTCCTTCATCTCGTTTCGCTCTCTTTCACCCTCCTTATTCTCGTTTCGCTCACTTTCACCCTCCTTCGTCTCGTTCCGCTCTCCTTCACCCTCCTTCGTCTCGTTTCGGTCTCTTTCACCCTCCTTCGTCTTGTTCCACCTCTTTCACCCTCCTTCGACTCCTTTCACTCTCTTTCACCCTCCTTTATCTCATTTCGCTCTCTTTCACCCTCCTTCGGCTCCTTTCGCTCTCTTTCACCCTCCTTCGTCTCGTTTCGCTCTCTTTCACGCTCCACCGTCTCGTTTCCGTCTCTTTCACCCTCCTTCGTCTAGTTTCGCTCTCTTTCACGCTCCTTCGTCTTGTTTCGCTCTGTTGCACCCGCCTTCGTCTCGTTTCGCCCTCTTTCACCCTCCTTCGTCTTGTTTTTCTCTCTTTCACCCTCCTTCGTCTCGTTTCGCTCTCTTTCACCTACCTTCATCTCGTTTCGCTCTCTTTCACCCACCATCGTCTCGTTTCGCTCTCTTTCACCCTCCTTCGTCTTGTTTCGCTCTCTTTCACCCTCCTTCGTCTTGTTTCGCTCTCTTTCACCCTCCTTCATCTCGTTTCGCTCCCTTTCACCCTCCTTTGTCTCGTTTCGCTCTCTTTCACCTTCCTTCGTCTCGTTTCGCTCTCTTTCACCCTCCTTCGTATCGTTTCGCTCTCTTCCAACCTCCTTCATCTCGTTTCGCTCTCTTTCAACTTCCTTCGTCTCGTTTCGCTCTCTTTCACCCTCCTTCATCTCGTTTCGTTCTCTTTCACCCTCCTTCGTCTCGCTCTGCTCTCTTTCACCCTCCTTCGACTCCTTTCGCTCTCTTTCACACTCCTTCGTCTCGTTTCGCTCTGTTTCACACTCCTTCGTCTCGTTTTGCTCTCTTTCACCCTCCTTCGTCTCGTTTCGCTCTCTTTTACCCTCCTTCGTCTTGTTTCGCTCTGTTGCACTCGCCTTTGTCTCGTTTTGCCCTATTTCACCCTCCTTCGTCTTGTTTCGCTCTCTTTCACCCTCCATCGTCTCGTTTCGCTCTCTTTCACCGTCCTTCGTCTCGTTTCGCTCACTTTCACGTACCTTCATCTCGTTTCGCTCTCTTTCACCCTCCTTCGACTCCTTTCGCTCTCTTTCACCCTCCATCGTCTCGTTTCGCTATCTTTGACAATCCTTCATCTCGTTTCGCTCTCTTTGACCCTCCTTCGTCTCGTTTAGCTCTTTTTCATCCTCCTTCGTCTCGTTTCGCTCTGTTTTACACTCCTTCGTCTCGTTTTGCTCTCTTTCACCCTTCTTCATCTCGTTTCGCTCTCTTTCACACTCCTTCATCTTGTTTCGCTCTGTTCCAACAGCCTTCGTCTAGTTTCGCCCTCTTTCACCCTCCTTCGTCTCGTTTCACTCTCTTTCACCCTCCTTCGTCTCGTTTCGTTCTCTTTCACCCTCCTTCGTCTCGTTTCGCTCTCTTTCACCCTCCTTCATCTCCTTTCACTCTCTTTCATCCTCCATCGTCTTGTTTCGCTCTCTTTCGCCCACCTTCGTCTCGTTTCTCTCTCTTTCACCCTCCACCATCTCATTTCGCTCTCTTTTACCCTCTTTTGTCTCGTTTCACTCTCTTTCACCCTCCTTCGTCTCATTTAGCTCTCTTTCATCCTCCTTCGTCTCGTTTCTCTCTCTTTCACCCTCCACCATCTCATTTCGCTCTCTTTTACCCTCTTTTGTCTCGTTTCACTCTCCTTCACCCTCCTTATTCTCATTTAGCTCTCTTTCATCCTCCTTCGTCTCGTTTCGCTCTCTTTCACCCTCCGTCGTCTTGTTTCGCTCTCTTTAACCCTCCATCGTCTCGTTTCGCTCTCTTTCATCCTCCTTCGTCTCGTTTCGCTCACTTTCACCCTCCTTTGTCTCTTTTCGCTCTCTTTCACCTACCTTCATCTCGTTTCGCTCTCTTTCACCCTCCATCGTCTGGTTTCGCTCTCTTTCACCCTCCTTCATCTTGTTTCGCTCTCTTTCACCCTCCTTCGTCTCGTTTCGCTCTCTTTCACCCTCCTTCATCTCGTTTCGCTCCCATTCACCCTCCTTTGTCTCGTTTCGCTCTCTTTCACCCTCCTTCGTCTCGTTTCACTCTCTTTCACCCTCCTTCGTCTCGTTTCGTTCTCTTTCACCCTCCTTCGTCTTGTTTCGCTCTATTTCACCCTCCTTCATCTCGTTTCGCTCTCTTTCACCCTCCTTCTTCTCGTTTCGCTCTGTTACACCCGCCTTCGTCTCGTTTCGCCCTCTTTCACCCTCCTTCGTCTCGTTTCACTCTCTTTCACCCTCCTTCGTCTCGTTTCGTTCTCTTTCACCCTCCTTCGTCTCGCTCCGCTCTCTTTCACCCTCCTTCGACTCCTTTCGCTCTCTTTCACACTCCTTCGTCTCGTTTCGCTCTGTTTCACACTCCTTCGTCTCGTTTTGCTCTCTTTCACTCTCCTTCGTCTCGTTTCGCTCTCTTTCACCCTCCTTCGTCTTGTTTCGCTCTGTTGCACTCGCCTTTGTCTCGTTTCGCCCTCTTTCACCCTCCTTCGTCTTGTTTCGCTCTCTTTCACCCTCCTTCGTCTCGTTTCGCTCTCTTTCACCCTCCTTCCTCTCGTTTCGCTCTCTTTCAACCTCCTTCTTCTCGTTTCGCTCTCTTTCACCCTCCTTTGTCTCGTTTCGCTCTCTTTGACCCTCCTTCATCTCGTTTCGTTCTCTTTCACCCTGCTTCATCTCGTTTCGCTCTCTTTCACCCTCCTTATTCTCGTTTCGCTCACTTTCACCCTCCTTCGTCTCGTTCCGCTCTCCTTCACCCTCCTTTGTCTCGTTTCAGTCTCTTTCACCCTCCTTCGTCTCGTTCCACTCTCTTTCACCCTCCTTCGACTCCTTTCACTCTCTTTCACCCTCCTTTATCTCATTTCGCTCTCTTTCACCCTCCTTCGTCTCCTTTCGCTCTCTTTCACCCTCCTTCGTCTCGTTTCGCTCTCTTTCACCCTCCACCGTCTCGTTTCGCTCTCTTTCACCCTCCTTCGTCTCGTTTCGCTCTCTTTCACGCTCCTTCGTCTTGTTTCGCTCTCTTGCACCCGCCTTCGTCTCGGTTCGCCCTCTTTCACCCTCCTTCGTCTTGTTTCGCTCTCTTTCACCCTCCTTCGTCTCGTTTCGCTCTCTTTCACCTACCTTCATCTCGTTTCGCTCTCTTTCACCCACCATCGTCTGGTTTCGCTCTCTTTCACCCTCCTTCGTCTTGTTTCGCTCTCTTTCACCCTCCTTCGTCTTGTTTCGCTCTCTTTCACCCTCCTTCATCTCGTTTCGCTCCCTTTCACCCTCCTTTGTCTCGTTTCGCTCTCTTTCACCTTCCTTCGTCTCATTTCACTCTCTTTCACCCTCCTTCGTATCGTTTCGCTCTCTTCCAACCTCCTTCATCTCGTTTCGCTCTCTTTCAACTTCCTTCGTCTCGTTTCGCTCTCTTTCACCCTCCTTCTTCTCGTTTCGCTCTGTTACACCCGCCTTCGTCTCGTTTCGCCCTCTTTCACCCTCCTTCGTCTCGTTTCACTCTCTTTCACCCTCCTTCGTCTCGTTTCGTTCTCTTTCACCCTCCTTTGTCTCGCTCCGCTCTCTTTCACCCTCCTTCGACTCCTTTCGCTCTCTTTCACAATCCTTCATCTCGTTTCGCTCTGTTTCACACTCCTTCGTCTCGTTTTGCTCTCTTTCACTCTCCTTCGTCTCGTTTCACTCTCTTTCACCCTCCTTCGTCTTGTTTCGCTCTGTTGCACTCGCCTTTGTCTCGTTTCGCCCTCTTTCACCCTCCTTCGTCTTGTTTCGCTCTCTTTCACCCTCCTTCGTCTCGTTTCTCTCTCTTTCACCCTCCTTCCTCTCGTTTCGCTCTCTTTCAACCTCCTTCTTCTCGTTTCGCTCTCTTTCACCCTCCTTTGTCTCGTTTCGCTCTCTTTGACCCTCCTTCATCTCGTTTCGCTCTCTTTCACCCTCCTTCATCTCGTTTCGCTCTCTTTCACGCTCCTTATTCTCGTTTCGCTCACTTTCACCCTACTTCGTCTCGTTCCGCTCTCCTTCACCCTCCTTCGTCTCGTTTCGGTCTCTTTCACCATCCTTCGTCTCGTTTCAATCTCTTTCACTCTCCTTCGACTCCTTTCACTCTCTTTCACCCTCCTTTATCTCATTTTGCTCTCTTTCACCCTCCTTCGTCTCCTTTCGCTCTCTTTCACCCTCCTTCGTCTCGCTTCGCTCTCTTTCACCCTCCACCGTCTCGTTTCGCTCTCTTTCAGCCTCCTTCGTCTCGTTTCGCTCTCTTTCACGCACCATCGTCTTGTTTCGCTCTCTTGCACCCGCCTTCGTCTCGTTTCGCCCTCTTTCACCCTCCTTCGTCTTGTTTCGCTCTCGTTCACCCTCCTTCGTCTCGTTTCGCTCTCTTTCACCTACCTTCATCTCGTTTCGCTCTCTTTCACCCACCATCGTCTGGTTTCGCTCTCTTTCACCCTCCTTCGTCTTGTTTCGCTCTATTTCACCCTCCTTCGTCTCGTTTCGCTCTCTTTCACCCTCCTTCTTCTCGTTTCGCTCTGTTACACCCGCCTTCGTCTCGTTTCGCCCTCTTTCACCCTCCTTCGTCTCGTTTCACTCTCTTTCACCCTCCTTCGTCTCGTTTTGTTCTCTTTCACCCTCCTTTATCTCATTTCGCTCTCTTTCACCCTCCTTCGTCTCCTTTCGCTCTCTTTCACCCTCCTTCGTCTCGTTTCGCTCTCTTTCACCCTCCACCGTCTCGTTTCGCTCTCTTTCACCCTCCTTCGTCTCGTTTCGCTCTCTTTCACGCTCCTTCGTCTTGTTTCGCTCTCTTGCACCCGCCTTCGTCTCGGTTCGCCCTCTTTCACCCTCCTTCGTCTTGTTTCGCTCTCTTTCACCCTCCTTCGTCTCGTTTCGCTCTCTTTCACCTACCTGCATCTCGTTTCGCTCTCTTTCACCCACCATCGTCTGGTTTCGCTCTCTTTCACCCTCCTTCGTCTTGTTTCGCTCTCTTTCACCCTCCTTCGTCTTGTTTCGCTCTCTTTCGCCCACCTTCGTCTCGTTTCTCTCTCTTTCACCCTCCACCATCTCATTTCGCTCTCTTTTACCCTCTTTTGTCTCGTTTCACTCTCTTTCACCCTCCTTCGTCTCGTTTCGCTCTCTTTCACCCTCCTTCATCTCGTTTCGCTCCCATTCACCCTCCTTTGTCTCGTTTCGCTCTCTTTCACCCTCCTTCGTCTCGTTTCACTCTCTTTCACCCTCCTTCGTCTCGTTTCGTTCTCTTTCACCCTCCTTCGTCTTGTTTCGCTCTATTTCACCCTCCTTCGTCTCGTTTCGCTCTCTTTCACCCTCCTTCTTCTCGTTTCGCTCTGTTACACCCGCCTTCGTCTCGTTTCGCCCTCTTTCACCCTCCTTCGTCTCGTTTCACTCTCTTTCACCCTCCTTCGTCTCGTTTCGTTCTCTTTCACCCTCCTTCGTCTCGCTCCGCTCTCTTTCACCCTCCTTCGACTCCTTTCGCTCTCTTTCACACTCCTTCGTCTCGTTTCGCTCTGTTTCACACTCCTTCGTCTCGTTTTGCTCTCTTTCACTCTCCTTCGTCTCGTTTCGCTCTCTTTCACCCTCCTTCGTCTTGTTTCGCTCTGTTGCACTCGCCTTTGTCTCGTTTCGCCCTCTTTCACCCTCCTTCGTCTTGTTTCGCTCTCTTTCACCCTCCTTCGTCTCGTTTCGCTCTCTTTCACCCTCCTTCCTCTCCTTTCGCTCTCTTTCAACCTCCTTCTTCTCGTTTCGCTCTCTTTCACCCTCCTTTGTCTCGTTTCGCTCTCTTTGACCCTCCTTCATCTCGTTTCGTTCTCTTTCACCCTGCTTCATCTCGTTTCGCTCTCTTTCACCCTCCTTATTCTCGTTTCGCTCACTTTCACCCTCCTTCGTCTCGTTCCGCTCTCCTTCACCCTCCTTTGTCTCGTTTCAGTCTCTTTCACCCTCCTTCGTCTCGTTCCACTCTCTTTCACCCTCCTTCGACTCCTTTCACTCTCTTTCACCCTCCTTTATCTCATTCGCTCTCTTTCACCCTCCTTCGTCTCCTTTCGCTCTCTTTCACCCTCCTTCGTCTCGTTTCGCTCTCTTTCACCCTCCACCGTCTCGTTTCGCTCTCTTTCACCCTCCTTCGTCTCGTTTCGCTCTCTTTCACGCTCCTTCGTCTTGTTTCGCTCTCTTGCACCCGCCTTCGTCTCGGTTCGCCCTCTTTCACCCTCCTTCGTCTTGTTTCGCTCTCTTTCACCCTCCTTCGTCTCGTTTCGCTCTCTTTCACCTACCTTCATCTCGTTTCGCTCTCTTTCACCCACCATCGTCTGGTTTCGCTCTCTTTCACCCTCCTTCGTCTTGTTTCGCTCTCTTTCACCCTCCTTCGTCTTGTTTCGCTCTCTTTCACCCTCCTTCATCTCGTTTCGCTCCCTTTCACCCTCCTTTGTCTCGTTTCGCTCTCTTTCACCTTCCTTCGTCTCATTTCACTCTCTTTCACCCTCCTTCGTATCGTTTCGCTCTCTTCCAACCTCCTTCATCTCGTTTCGCTCTCTTTCAACTTCCTTCGTCTCGTTTCGCTCTCTTTCACCCTCCTTCTTCTCGTTTCGCTCTGTTACACCCGCCTTCGTCTCGTTTCGCCCTCTTTCACCCTCCTTCGTCTCGTTTCACTCTCTTTCACCCTCCTTCGTCTCGTTTCGTTCTCTTTCACCCTCCTTTGTCTCGCTCCGCTCTCTTTCACCCTCCTTCGACTCCTTTCGCTCTCTTCCACAATCCTTCATCTCGTTTCGCTCTGTTTCACACTCCTTCGTCTCGTTTTGCTCTCTTTCACTCTCCTTCGTCTCGTTTCACTCTCTTTCACCCTCCTTCGTTTTGTTTCGCTCTGTTGCACTCGCCTTTGTCTCGTTTCGCCCTCTTTCACCCTCCTTCGTCTTGTTTCGCTCTCTTTCACCCTCCTTCGTCTCGTTTCTCTCTCTTTCACCCTCCTTCCTCTCGTTTCGCTCTCTTTCAACCTCCTTCTTCTCGTTTCGCTCTCTTTCACCCTCCTTTGTCTCGTTTCGCTCTCTTTGACCCTCCTTCATCTCGTTTCGCTCTCTTTCACCCTCCTTCATCTCGTTTCGCTCTCTTTCACCCTCCTTATTCTCGTTTCGCTCACTTTCACCCTCCTTCGTCTCGTTCCGCTCTCCTTCACCCTCCTTCGTCTCGTTTCGGTCTCTTTCACCATCCTTCGTCTCGTTTCAATCTCTTTCACTCTCCTTCGACTCCTTTCACTCTCTTTCACCCTCCTTTATCTCATTTTGCTCTCTTTCACCCTCCTTCGTCTCCTTTCGCTCTCTTTCACCCTCCTTCGTCTCGCTTCGCTCTCTTTCACCCTCCACCGTCTCGTTTCGCTCTCTTTCAGCCTCCTTCGTCTCGTTTCGCTCTCTTTCACGCACCATCGTCTTGTTTCGCTCTCTTGCACCCGCCTTCGTCTCGTTTCGCCCTCTTTCACCCTCCTTCGTCTTGTTTCGCTCTCGTTCACCCTCCTTCGTCTCGTTTCGCTCTCTTTCACCTACCTTCATCTCGTTTCGCTCTCTTTCACCCACCATCGTCTGGTTTCGCTCTCTTTCACCCTCCTTCGTCTTGTTTCGCTCTATTTCACCCTCCTTCGTCTCGTTTCGCTCTCTTTCACCCTCCTTCTTCTCGTTTCGCTCTCTTTCACCCTCCTTTGTCTCGTTTCGCTCTCTTTCACCCTCCTTCATCTCGTTTCGCTCCCTTTCACCCTCCTTTGTCTCGTTTCGCTCTCTTTCACCTTCCTTCGTCTCATTTCACTCTCTTTCACCCTCCTTCGTATCGTTTCGCTCTCTTCCAACCTCCTTCATCTCGTTTCGCTCTCTTTCAACTTCCTTCGTCTCGTTTCGCTCTCTTTCACCCTCCTTCTTCTCGTTTCGCTCTGTTACACCCGCCTTCATCTCGTTTCGCCCTCTTTCACCCTCCTTCGTCTCGTTTCACTCTCTTTCACCCTCCTTCGTCTCGTTTCGTTCTCTTTCACCCTCCTTTGTCTCGCTCCGCTCTCTTTCACCCTCCTTCGACTCCTTTCGCTCTCTTCCACAATCCTTCATCTCGTTTCGCTCTGTTTCACACTCCTTCGTCTCGTTTTGCTCTCTTTCACTCTCCTTCGTCTCGTTTCACTCTCTTTCACCCTCCTTCGTTTTGTTTCGCTCTGTTGCACTCGCCTTTGTCTCGTTTCGCCCTCTTTCACCCTCCTTCGTCTTGTTTCGCTCTCTTTCACCCTCCTTCGTCTCGTTTCTCTCTCTTTCACCCTCCTTCCTCTCGTTTCGCTCTCTTTCAACCTCCTTCTTCTCGTTTCGCTCTCTTTCACCCTCCTTTGTCTCGTTTCGCTCTCTTTGACCCTCCTTCATCTCGTTTCGCTCTCTTTCACCCTCCTTCATCTCGTTTCGCTCTCTTTCACCCTCCTTATTCTCGTTTCGCTCACTTTCACCCTCCTTCGTCTCGTTCCGCTCTCCTTCACCCTCCTTCGTCTCGTTTCGGTCTCTTTCACCATCCTTCGTCTCGTTTCAATCTCTTTCACTCTCCTTCGACTCCTTTCACTCTCTTTCACCCTCCTTTATCTCATTTTGCTCTCTTTCACCCTCCTTCGTCTCCTTTCGCTCTCTTTCACCCTCCTTCGTCTCGCTTCGCTCTCTTTCACCCTCCACCGTCTCGTTTCGCTCTCTTTCAGCCTCCTTCGTCTCGTTTCGCTCTCTTTCACGCACCATCGTCTTGTTTCGCTCTCTTGCACCCGCCTTCGTCTCGTTTCGCCCTCTTTCACCCTCCTTCGTCTTGTTTCGCTCTCGTTCACCCTCCTTCGTCTCGTTTCGCTCTCTTTCACCTACCTTCATCTCGTTTCGCTCTCTTTCACCCACCATCGTCTGGTTTCGCTCTCTTTCACCCTCCTTCGTCTTGTTTCGCTCTATTTCACCCTCCTTCGTCTCGTTTCGCTCTCTTTCACCCTCCTTCTTCTCGTTTCGCTCTGTTACACCCGCCTTCTTCTCGTTTCGCCCTCTTTCACCCTCCTTCGTCTCGTTTCACTCTCTTTCACCCTCCTTCGTCTCGTTTTGTTCTCTTTCACCCTCCTTCGTCTCGCTCCGCTCTCTTTCACCCTCCTTCGACTCCTTTCGCTCTCTTTCACACTCCTTCGTCTCGTTTCGCTCTGTTTCACACTCCTTCGTCTCGTTTTGCTCTCTTTCACTCTCCTTCGTCTCGTTTCGCTCTCTTTCACCCTCCTTCGTCTTGTTTCGCTCTGTTGCACTCGCCTTTGTCTCATTTCGCCCTCTTTCACCCTCCTTCGTCTTGTTTCGCTCTCTTTCACCCTCCTTCGTCTCGTTTCGCTCTCTTTCACCCTCCTTCCTCTCGTTTCGCTCTCTTTCAACCTCCTTCTTCTCGTTTCGCTCTCTTTCACCCTCCTTTGTCTCGTTTCGCTCTCTTTGACCCTCCTTCATCTCGTTTCGTTCTCTTTCACCCTCCTTCATCTCGTTTCGCTCTCTTTCACCCTCCTTATTCTCGTTTCGCTCACTTTCACCCTCCTTCGTCTCGTTCCGCTCTCCTTCACCCTCCTTTGTCTCGTTTCAGTCTCTTTCACCCTCCTTCGTCTCGTTCCACTCTCTTTCACCCTCCTTCGACTCCTTTCACTCTCTTTCACCCTCCTTTATCTCATTTCGCTCTCTTTCACCCTCCTTCGTCTCCTTTCGCTCTCTTTCACCCTCCTTCGTCTCGTTTCGCTCTCTTTCACCCTCCACCGTCTCGTTTCGCTCTCTTTCACCCTCCTTCGTCTCGTTTCGCTCTCTTTCACGCTCCTTCGTCTTGTTTCGCTCTCTTGCACCCGCCTTCGTCTCGGTTCGCCCTCTTTCACCCTCCTTCGTCTTGTTTCGCTCTCTTTCACCCTCCTTCGTCTCGTTTCGCTCTCTTTCACCTACCTGCATCTCGTTTCGCTCTCTTTCACCCACCATCGTCTGGTTTCGCTCTCATTCACCCTCCTTCGTCTTGTTTCGCTCTCTTTCACCCTCCTTCGTCTTGTTTCGCTCTCTTTCGCCCACCTTCGTCTCGTTTCTCTCTCTTTCACCCTCCACCATCTCATTTCGCTATCTTTTACCCTCTTTTGTCTCGTTTCACTCTCTTTCACCCTCCTTCGTCTCATTTAGCTCTCTTTCATCCTCCTTCGTCTCGTTTCGCTCTCTTTCACCCTCCGTCGTCTTGTTTCGCTCTCTTTAACCCTCCATCGTCTCGTTTCGCTCTCTTTCATCCTCCTTCGTCTCGTTTCGCTCACTTTCACCCTCCTTTGTCTCTTTTCGCTCTCTTTCACCTACCTTCATCTCGTTTCGCTCTCTTTCACCCTCCATCGTCTGGTTTCGCTCTCTTTCACCCTCCTTCATCTTGTTTCGCTCTCTTTCACCCTCCTTCGTCTCGTTTCGCTCTCTTTCACCCTCCTTCATCTCGTTTCGCTCCCATTCACCCTCCTTTGTCTCGTTTCGCTCTCTTTCACCCTCCTTCGTCTCGTTTCACTCTCTTTCACCCTCCTTCGTCTCGTTTCGTTCTCTTTCACCCTCCTTCGTCTTGTTTCGCTCTATTTCACCCTCCTTCGTCTCGTTTCGCTCTCTTTCACCCTCCTTCTTCTCGTTTCGCTCTGTTACACCCGCCTTCGTCTCGTTTCGCCCTCTTTCACCCTCCTTCGTCTCGTTTCACTCTCTTTCACCCTCCTTCGTCTCGTTTCGTTCTCTTTCACCCTCCTTCGTCTCGCTCCGCTCTCTTTCACCCTCCTTCGACTCCTTTCGCTCTCTTTCACACTCCTTCGTCTCGTTTCGCTCTGTTTCACACTCCTTCGTCTCGTTTTGCTCTCTTTCACTCTCCTTCGTCTCGTTTCGCTCTCTTTCACCCTCCTTCGTCTTGTTTCGCTCTGTTGCACTCGCCTTTGTCTCGTTTCGCCCTCTTTCACCCTCCTTCGTCTTGTTTCGCTCTCTTTCACCCTCCTTCATCTCGTTTCGCTCTCTTTCACCCTCCTTCCTCTCGTTTCGCTCTCTTTCAACCTCCTTCTTCTCGTTTCGCTCTCTTTCACCCTCCTTTGTCTCGTTTCGCTCTCTTTGACCCTCCTTCATCTCGTTTCGTTCTCTTTCACCCTCCTTCATCTCGTTTCGCTCTCTTTCACCCTCCTTATTCTCGTTTCGCTCACTTTCACCCTCCTTCGTCTCGTTCCGCTCTCCTTCACCCTCCTTTGTCTCGTTTCAGTCTCTTTCACCCTCCTTCGTCTTGTTCCACTCTCTTTCACCCTCCTTCGACTCCTTTCACTCTCTTTCACCCTCCTTTATCTCATTTCGCTCTCTTTCACCCTCCTTCGTCTCCTTTCGCTCTCTTTCACCCTCCTTCGTCTCGTTTCGCTCTCTTTCACCCTCCACCGTCTCGTTTCGCTCTCTTTCACCCTCCTTCGTCTCGTTTCGCTCTCTTTCACGCTCCTTCGTCTTGTTTCGCTCTCTTGCACCCGCCTTCGTCTCGGTTCGCCCTCTTTCACCCTCCTTCGTCTTGTTTCGCTCTCTTTCACCCTCCTTCGTCTCGTTTCGCTCTCTTTCACCTACCTTCATCTCGTTTCGCTCTCTTTCACCCACCATCGTCTGGTTTCGCTCTCTTTCACCCTCCTTCGTCTTGTTTCGCTCTCTTTCACCCTCCTTCGTCTTGTTTCGCTCTCTTTCACCCTCCTTCATCTCGTTTCGCTCCCTTTCACCCTCCTTTGTCTCGTTTCGCTCTCTTTCACCTTCCTTCGTCTCGTTTCACTCTCTTTCACCCTCCTTCGTATCGTTTCGCTCTCTTCCAACCTCCTTCATCTCGTTTCGCTCTCTTTCAACCTCCTTCGTCTCGTTTCGCTCTCTTTCACCCTCCTTCTTCTCGTTTCGCTCTGTTACACCCGCCTTCGTCTCGTTTCGCCCTCTTTCACCCTCCTTCGTCTCGTTTCACTCTCTTTCACCCTCCTTCGTCTCGTTTCGTTCTCTTTCACCCTCCTTCGTCTCGCTCCGCTCTCTTTCACCCTCCTTCGACTCCTTTCGCTCTCTTTCACAATCCTTCATCTCGTTTCGCTCTGTTTCACACTCCTTCGTCTCGTTTTGCTCTCTTTCACTCTCCTTCGTCTCGTTTCACTCTCTTTCACCCTCCTTCGTCTTGTTTCGCTCTGTTGCACTCGCCTTTGTCTCGTTTCGCCCTCTTTCACCCTCCTTCGTCTTGTTTCGCTCTCTTTCACCCTCCTTCGTCTCGTTTCTCTCTCTTTCACCCTCCTTCCTCTCGTTTCGCTCTCTTTCAACCTCCTTCTTCTCGTTTCGCTCTCTTTCACCCTCCTTTGTCTCGTTTCGCTCTCTTTGACCCTCCTTCATCTCGTTTCGCTCTCTTTCACCCTCCTTCATCTCGTTTCGCTCTCTTTCACCCTCCTTATTCTCGTTTCGCTCACTTTCACCCTCCTTCGTCTCGTTCCGCTCTCCTTCACCCTCCTTCGTCTCGTTTCGGTCTCTTTCACCATCCTTCGTCTCGTTTCACTCTCTTTCACTCTCCTTCGACTCCTTTCACTCTCTTTCACCCTCCTTTATCTCATTTTGCTCTCTTTCACCCTCCTTCGTCTCGCTTCGCTCTCTTTCACCCTCCACCGTCTCGTTTCGCTCTCTTTCAGCCTCCTTCGTCTCGTTTCGCTCTCTTTCACGCACCATCGTCTTGTTTCGCTCTCTTGCACCCGCCTTCGTCTCGTTTCGCCCTCTTTCACCCTCCTTCGTCTTGTTTCGCTCTCTTTCACCCTCCTTCGTCTCGTTTCGCTCTCTTTCACCTACCTTCATCTCGTTTCGCTCTCTTTCACCCACCATCGTCTGGTTTCGCTCTCTTCCACCCTCCTTCGTCTTGTTTCGCTCTATTTAACCCTCCTTCATCTCGTTTCGCTCTCTTTCACCCTCCTTCTTCTCGTTTCGCTCTGTTACACCCGCTTTCGTCTCGTTTCGCCCTCTTTCACCCTCCTTCGTCTCGTTTCACTCTCTTTCACCCTCCTTCGTCTCGTTTTGTTCTCTTTCACCCTCCTTCGTCTCGCTCCGCTCTCTTTCACCCTCCTTCGACTCCTTTCGCTCTCTTTCACACTCCTTCGTCTCGTTTCGCTCTGTTTCACACTCCTTCGTCTCGTTTTGCTCTCTTTCACTCTCCTTCGTCTCGTTTCGCTCTCTTTCACCCTCCTTCGTCTTGTTTCGCTCTGTTGCACTCGCCTTTGTCTCATTTCCCCCTCTTTCACCCTCCTTCGTCTTGTTTCGCTCTCTTTCACCCTCCTTCGCCTCGTTTCGCTCTCTTTCACCCTCCTTCCTCTCGTTTCGCTCTCTTTCAACCTCCTTCTTCTCGTTTTGCTCTCTTTCACCCTCCTTTGTCTCGTTTCGCTCTCTATTACCCTCCTTCATCTCGTTTCGTTCTCTTTCACCCTCCTTCATCTCGTTTCGCTCTCTTTCACCCTCCTTATTCTCGTTTCGCTCACTTTCACCCTCCTTCGTCTCGTTCCGCTCTCCTTCACCCTCCTTTGTCTCGTTTCAGTCTCTTTCACCCTCCTTCGTCTCGTTCCACTCTCTTTCACCCTCCTTCGACTCCTTTCACTCTCTTTCACCCTCCTTTATCTCATTTCGCTCTCTTTCACCCTCCTTCGTCTCCTTTCGCTCTCTTTCACCCTCCTTCGTCTCGTTTCGCTCTCTTTCACCCTCCACCGTCTCGTTTCGCTCTCTTTCACCCTCCTTCGTCTCGTTTCGCTCTCTTTCACGCTCCTTCGTCTTGTTTCGCTCTCTTGCACCCGCCTTCGTCTCGGTTCGCCCTCTTTCACCCTCCTTCGTCTTGTTTCGCTCTCTTTCACCCTCCTTCGTCTCGTTTCGCTCTCTTTCACCTACCTGCATCTCGTTTCGCTCTCTTTCACCCACCATCGTCTGGTTTCGCTCTCTTTCACCCTCCTTCGTCTTGTTTCGCTCTCTTTCACCCTCCTTCGTCTTGTTTCGCTCTCTTTCACCCTCCTTCATCTCGTTTCGCTCCCTTTCACCCTCCTTTGTCTCGTTTCGCTCTCTTTCACCTTCCTTCGTCTCGTTTCACTCTCTTTCACCCTCCTTCGTATCGTTTCGCTCTCTTCCAACCTCCTTCATCTCGTTTCGCTCTCTTTCAACCTCCTTCGTCTCGTTTCGCTCTCTTTCACCCTCCTTCTTCTCGTTTCGCTCTGTTACACCCGCCTTCGTCTTGTTTCGCCCTCTTTCACCCTCCTTCGTCTCGTTTCGCTCTCTTTCACCCTCCTTCTTCTCGTTTCGCTCTGTTACACCCGCCTTCGTCTCGTTTCGCCCTCTTTCACCCTCCTTCGTCTCGTTTCACTCTCTTTCACCCTCCTTCGTCTCGTTTCGTTCTCTTTCACCCTCCTTCGTCTCGCTCCGCTCTCTTTCACCCTCCTTCGACTCCTTTCGCTCTCTTTCACACTCCTTCGTCTCGTTTCGCTCTGTTTCACACTCCTTCGTCTCGTTTTGCTCTCTTTCACTCTCCTTCGTCTCGTTTCGCTCTCTTTCACCCTCCTTCGTCTTGTTTCGCTCTGTTGCACTCGCCTTTGTCTCGTTTCGCCCTCTTTCACCCTCCTTCGTCTTGTTTCGCTCTCTTTCACCCTCCTTCATCTCGTTTCGCTCTCTTTCACCCTCCTTCCTCTCGTTTCGCTCTCTTTCAACCTCCTTCTTCTCGTTTCGCTCTCTTTCACCCTCCTTTGTCTCGTTTCGCTCTCTTTGACCCTCCTTCATCTCGTTTCGTTCTCTTTCACCCTCCTTCATCTCGTTTCGCTCTCTTTCACCCTCCTTATTCTCGTTTCGCTCACTTTCACCCTCCTTCGTCTCGTTCCGCTCTCCTTCACCCTCCTTTGTCTCGTTTCAGTCTCTTTCACCCTCCTTCGTCTTGTTCCACTCTCTTTCACCCTCCTTCGACTCCTTTCACTCTCTTTCACCCTCCTTTATCTCATTTCGCTCTCTTTCACCCTCCTTCGTCTCCTTTCGCTCTCTTTCACCCTCCTTCGTCTCGTTTCGCTCTCTTTCACCCTCCACCGTCTCGTTTCGCTCTCTTTCACCCTCCTTCGTCTCGTTTCGCTCTCTTTCACGCTCCTTCGTCTTGTTTCGCTCTCTTGCACCCGCCTTCGTCTCGGTTCGCCCTCTTTCACCCTCCTTCGTCTTGTTTCGCTCTCTTTCACCCTCCTTCGTCTCGTTTCGCTCTCTTTCACCTACCTTCATCTCGTTTCGCTCTCTTTCACCCACCATCGTCTGGTTTCGCTCTCTTTCACCCTCCTTCGTCTTGTTTCGCTCTCTTTCACCCTCCTTCGTCTTGTTTCGCTCTCTTTCACCCTCCTTCATCTCGTTTCGCTCCCTTTCACCCTCCTTTGTCTC
Organism: Scyliorhinus torazame; assembly: GCF_047496885.1. Taxonomy (NCBI): domain Eukaryota; kingdom Metazoa; phylum Chordata; class Chondrichthyes; order Carcharhiniformes; family Scyliorhinidae; genus Scyliorhinus; species Scyliorhinus torazame. The sequence continues at coordinate 135,418,874 of NC_092727.1, forward strand.
GTTTCGCTCTCTTTCACCTTCCTTCGTCTCGTTTCACTCTCTTTCACCCTCCTTCGTATCGTTTCGCTCTCTTCCAACCTCCTTCATCTCGTTTCGCTCTCTTTCAACCTCCTTCGTCTCGTTTCGCTCTCTTTCACCCTCCTTCTTCTCGTTTCGCTCTGTTACACCCGCCTTCGTCTCGTTTCGCCCTCTTTCACCCTCCTTCGTCTCGTTTCACTCTCTTTCACCCTCCTTCGTCTCGTTTCGTTCTCTTTCACCCTCCTTCGTCTCGCTCCGCTCTCTTTCACCCTCCTTCGACTCCTTTCGCTCTCTTTCACAATCCTTCATCTCGTTTCGCTCTGTTTCACACTCCTTCGTCTCGTTTTGCTCTCTTTCACTCTCCTTCGTCTCGTTTCACTCTCTTTCACCCTCCTTCGTCTTGTTTCGCTCTGTTGCACTCGCCTTTGTCTCGTTTCGCCCTCTTTCACCCTCCTTCGTCTTGTTTCGCTCTCTTTCACCCTCCTTCGTCTCGTTTCTCTCTCTTTCACCCTCCTTCCTCTCGTTTCGCTCTCTTTCAACCTCCTTCTTCTCGTTTCGCTCTCTTTCACCCTCCTTTGTCTCGTTTCGCTCTCTTTCACCCTCCTTTGTCTCGTTTCGCTCTCTTTGACCCTCCTTCATCTCGTTTCGTTCTCTTTCACCCTCCTTCATCTCGTTTCGCTCTCTTTCACCCTCCTTATTCTCGTTTCGCTCACTTTCACCCTCCTTCGTCTCGTTCCGCTCTCCTTCACCCTCCTTTGTCTCGTTTCAGTCTCTTTCACCCTCCTTCGTCTTGTTCCACTCTCTTTCACCCTCCTTCGACTCCTTTCACTCTCTTTCACCCTCCTTTATCTCATTTCGCTCTCTTTCACCCTCCTTCGTCTCCTTTCGCTCTCTTTCACCCTCCTTCGTCTCGTTTCGCTCTCTTTCACCCTCCACCGTCTCGTTTCGCTCTCTTTCACCCTCCTTCGTCTCGTTTCGCTCTCTTTCACGCTCCTTCGTCTTGTTTCGCTCTCTTGCACCCGCCTTCGTCTCGGTTCGCCCTCTTTCACCCTCCTTCGTCTTGTTTCGCTCTCTTTCACCCTCCTTCGTCTCGTTTCGCTCTCTTTCACCTACCTTCATCTCGTTTCGCTCTCTTTCACCCACCATCGTCTGGTTTCGCTCTCTTTCACCCTCCTTCGTCTTGTTTCGCTCTCTTTCACCCTCCTTCGTCTTGTTTCGCTCTCTTTCACCCTCCTTCATCTCGTTTCGCTCCCTTTCACCCTCCTTTGTCTCGTTTCGCTCTCTTTCACCTTCCTTCGTCTCGTTTCACTCTCTTTCACCCTCCTTCGTATCGTTTCGCTCTCTTCCAACCTCCTTCATCTCGTTTCGCTCTCTTTCAACCTCCTTCGTCTCGTTTCGCTCTCTTTCACCCTCCTTCTTCTCGTTTCGCTCTGTTACACCCGCCTTCGTCTCGTTTCGCCCTCTTTCACCCTCCTTCGTCTCGTTTCACTCTCTTTCACCCTCCTTCGTCTCGTTTCGTTCTCTTTCACCCTCCTTCGTCTCGCTCCGCTCTCTTTCACCCTCCTTCGACTCCTTTCGCTCTCTTTCACAATCCTTCATCTCGTTTCGCTCTGTTTCACACTCCTTCGTCTCGTTTTGCTCTCTTTCACTCTCCTTCGTCTCGTTTCACTCTCTTTCACCCTCCTTCGTCTTGTTTCGCTCTGTTGCACTCGCCTTTGTCTCGTTTCGCCCTCTTTCACCCTCCTTCGTCTTGTTTCGCTCTCTTTCACCCTCCTTCGTCTCGTTTCTCTCTCTTTCACCCTCCTTCCTCTCGTTTCGCTCTCTTTCAACCTCCTTCTTCTCGTTTCGCTCTCTTTCACCCTCCTTTGTCTCGTTTCGCTCTCTTTGACCCTCCTTCATCTCGTTTCGCTCTCTTTCACCCTCCTTCATCTCGTTTCGCTCTCTTTCACCCTCCTTATTCTCGTTTCGCTCACTTTCACCCTCCTTCGTCTCGTTCCGCTCTCCTTCACCCTCCTTCGTCTCGTTTCGGTCTCTTTCACCATCCTTCGTCTCGTTTCACTCTCTTTCACTCTCCTTCGACTCCTTTCACTCTCTTTCACCCTCCTTTATCTCATTTTGCTCTCTTTCACCCTCCTTCGTCTCGCTTCGCTCTCTTTCACCCTCCACCGTCTCGTTTCGCTCTCTTTCAGCCTCCTTCGTCTCGTTTCGCTCTCTTTCACGCACCATCGTCTTGTTTCGCTCTCTTGCACCCGCCTTCGTCTCGTTTCGCCCTCTTTCACCCTCCTTCGTCTTGTTTCGCTCTCTTTCACCCTCCTTCGTCTCGTTTCGCTCTCTTTCACCTACCTTCATCTCGTTTCGCTCTCTTTCACCCACCATCGTCTGGTTTCGCTCTCTTCCACCCTCCTTCGTCTTGTTTCGCTCTATTTAACCCTCCTTCATCTCGTTTCGCTCTCTTTCACCCTCCTTCTTCTCGTTTCGCTCTGTTACACCCGCTTTCGTCTCGTTTCGCCCTCTTTCACCCTCCTTCGTCTCGTTTCACTCTCTTTCACCCTCCTTCGTCTCGTTTTGTTCTCTTTCACCCTCCTTCGTCTCGCTCCGCTCTCTTTCACCCTCCTTCGACTCCTTTCGCTCTCTTTCACACTCCTTCGTCTCGTTTCGCTCTGTTTCACACTCCTTCGTCTCGTTTTGCTCTCTTTCACTCTCCTTCGTCTCGTTTCGCTCTCTTTCACCCTCCTTCGTCTTGTTTCGCTCTGTTGCACTCGCCTTTGTCTCATTTCCCCCTCTTTCACCCTCCTTCGTCTTGTTTCGCTCTCTTTCACCCTCCTTCGCCTCGTTTCGCTCTCTTTCACCCTCCTTCCTCTCGTTTCGCTCTCTTTCAACCTCCTTCTTCTCGTTTTGCTCTCTTTCACCCTCCTTTGTCTCGTTTCGCTCTCTATTACCCTCCTTCATCTCGTTTCGTTCTCTTTCACCCTCCTTCATCTCGTTTCGCTCTCTTTCACCCTCCTTATTCTCGTTTCGCTCACTTTCACCCTCCTTCGTCTCGTTCCGCTCTCCTTCACCCTCCTTTGTCTCGTTTCAGTCTCTTTCACCCTCCTTCGTCTCGTTCCACTCTCTTTCACCCTCCTTCGACTCCTTTCACTCTCTTTCACCCTCCTTTATCTCATTTCGCTCTCTTTCACCCTCCTTCGTCTCCTTTCGCTCTCTTTCACCCTCCTTCGTCTCGTTTCGCTCTCTTTCACCCTCCACCGTCTCGTTTCGCTCTCTTTCACCCTCCTTCGTCTCGTTTCGCTCTCTTTCACGCTCCTTCGTCTTGTTTCGCTCTCTTGCACCCGCCTTCGTCTCGGTTCGCCCTCTTTCACCCTCCTTCGTCTTGTTTCGCTCTCTTTCACCCTCCTTCGTCTCGTTTCGCTCTCTTTCACCTACCTGCATCTCGTTTCGCTCTCTTTCACCCACCATCGTCTGGTTTCGCTCTCTTTCACCCTCCTTCGTCTTGTTTCGCTCTCTTTCACCCTCCTTCGTCTTGTTTCGCTCTCTTTCACCCTCCTTCATCTCGTTTCGCTCCCTTTCACCCTCCTTTGTCTCGTTTCGCTCTCTTTCACCTTCCTTCGTCTCGTTTCACTCTCTTTCACCCTCCTTCGTATCGTTTCGCTCTCTTCCAACCTCCTTCATCTCGTTTCGCTCTCTTTCAACCTCCTTCGTCTCGTTTCGCTCTCTTTCACCCTCCTTCTTCTCGTTTCGCTCTGTTACACCCGCCTTCGTCTCGTTTCGCCCTCTTTCACCCTCCTTCGTCTCGTTTCACTCTCTTTCACCCTCCTTCGTCTCGTTTCGTTCTCTTTCACCCTCCTTCGACTCCTTTCGCTCTCTTTCACAATCCTTCATCTCGTTTCGCTCTGTTTCACACTCCTTCGTCTCGTTTTGCTCTCTTTCACTCTCCTTCGTCTCGTTTCACTCTCTTTCACCCTCCTTCGTCTTGTTTCGCTCTGTTGCACTCGCCTTTGTCTCGTTTCGCCCTCTTTCACCCTCCTTCGTCTTGTTTCGCTCTCTTTCACCCTCCTTCGTCTCGTTTCTCTCTCTTTCACCCTCCTTCCTCTCGTTTCGCTCTCTTTCAACCTCCTTCTCGTTTCGCTCTCTTTCACCCTCCTTTGTCTCGTTTCGCTCTCTTTGACCCTCCTTCATCTCGTTTCGCTCTGTTTCACCCTCCTTCATCTCGTTTCGCTCTCTTTCACCCTCCTTATTCTCGTTTCGCTCACTTTCACCCTCCTTCGTCTCGTTCCGCTCTCCTTCACCCTCCTTCGTCTCGTTTCGGTCTCTTTCACCCTCCTTCGTCTCGTTCCACTCTCTTTCACCCTCCTTCGACTCCTTTCACTCTCTTTCACCCTCCTTTATCTCATTTCGCTCTCTTTCACCCTCCTTCGTCTCCTTTCGCTCTCTTTCACCCTCCTTCGTCTCGTTTCGCTCTCTTTCACGCTCCACCGTCTCGTTTCCGTCTCTTTCACCCTCCTTCGTCTAGTTTCGCTCTCTTTCACGCTCCTTCGTCTTGTTTCGCTCTGTTGCACCCGCCTTCGTCTCGTTTCGCCCTCTTTCACCCTCCTTCGTCTTGTTTTGCTCTCTTTCACCCTCCTTCGTCTCGTTTCGCTCTCTTTCACCTACCTTCATCTCGTTTCGCTCTCTTTCACCCACCATCGTCTCGTTTCGCTCTCTTTCACCCTCCTTCGTCTTGTTTCGCTCTCTTTCACCCTCCTTCGTCTTGTTTCGCTCTCTTTCACCCTCCTTCATCTCGTTTCGCTCCCTTTCACCCTCCTTTGTCTCGTTTCGCTCTCTTTCACCTTCCTTCGTCTCGTTTCGCTCTCTTTCACCCTCCTTCGTATCGTTTCGCTCTCTTCCAACCTCCTTCATCTCGTTTCGCTCTCTTTCAACTTCCTTCATCTCGTTTCGCTCTCTTTCACCCTCCTTCATCTCGTTTCGTTCTCTTTCACCCTCCTTCGTCTCGCTCTGCTCTCTTTCACCCTCCTTCGACTCCTTTCGCTCTCTTTCACACTCCTTCGTCTCGTTTCGCTCTGTTTCACACTCCTTAGTCTCGTTTTGCTCTCTTTCACCCTCCTTCGTCTCGTTTCGCTCTCTTTCACCCTCCTTCGTCTTGTTTCGCTCTGTTGCACTCGCCTTTGTCTCGTTTCGCCCTCTTTCACCCTCCTTCGTCTTGTTTCGCTCTCTTTCACCCTCCATCGTCTCGTTTCGCTCTCTTTCACCGTCCTTCGTCTCGTTTCGCTCACTTTCACGTACCTTCATCTCGTTTCGCTCTCTTTCACCCTCCTTCGACTCCTTTCGCTCTCTTTCACCCTCCATCGTCTCGTTTCGCTATCTTTGACAATCCTTCATCTCGTTTCGCTCTCTTTGACCCTCCTTCGTCTCGTTTAGCTCTTTTTCATCCTCCTTCGTCTCGTTTCGCTCTGTTTTACACTCCTTCGTCTCGTTTTTCTCTCTTTCACCCTTCTTCATCTCGTTTCGCTCTCTTTCACCCTCCTTCATCTTGTTTCGCTCTGTTCCAACAGCCTTCGTCTAGTTTCGCCCTCTTTCACCCTCCTTCGTCTCGTTTCACTCTCTTTCACCCTCCTTCGTCTCGTTTCGTTCTCTTTCACCCTCCTTCGTCTCGTTTCGCTCTCTTTCACCCTCCTTCATCTCCTTTCACTCTCTTTCATCCTCCATCGTCTTGTTTCGCTCTCTTTCGCCCACCTTCGTCTCGTTTCTCTCTCTTTCACCCTCCACCATCTCATTTCGCTCTCTTTTACCCTCTTTTGTCTCGTTTCACTCTCTTTCACCCTCCTTCGTCTCATTTAGCTCTCTTTCATCCTCCTTCGTCTCGTTTCGCTCTCTTTCACCCTCCGTCGTCTTGTTTCGCTCTCTTTAACCCTCCATCGTCTCGTTTCGCTCTCTTTCATCCTCCTTCGTCTCGTTTCGCTCTCTTTCACCTACCTTCATCTCGTTTCGCTCTCTTTCACCCTCCATCGTCTGGTTTCGCTCTCTTTCACCCTCCTTCATCTTGTTTCGCTCTCTTTCACCCTCCTTCGTCTCGTTTCGCTCTCTTTCACCCTCCTTCATCTCGTTTCGCTCCCATTCACCCTCCTTTGTCTCGTTTCGCTCTCTTTCACCCTCCTTCTTCTCGTTTCGCTCTGTTACACCCGCCTTCGTCTCGTTTCGCCCTCTTTCACCCTCCTTCGTCTCGTTTCACTCTCTTTCACCCTCCTTCGTCTCGTTTCGTTATCTTTCACCCTCCTTCGTCTCGCTCCGCTCTCTTACACCCTCCTTCGACTCCTTTCGCTCTCTTTCACACTCCTTCGTCTCGTTTCTCTCTGTTTCACACTCCTTCGTCTCGTTTTGCTCTCTTTCACTCTCCTTCGTCTCGTTTCGCTCTCTTTCACCCTCCTTCGTCTTGTTTCGCTCTGTTGCACTCGCCTTTGTCTCGTTTCACCCTCTTTCACCCTCCTTCGTCTTGTTTCGCTCTCTTTCACCCTCCTTCGTCTCGTTTCGCTCTCTTTCACACTCCTTCCTCTCGTTTCGCTCTCTTTCAACCTCCTTCTTCTCGTTTCGCTCTCTTTCACCCTCCTTTGTCTCGTTTCGCTCTCTTTGACCCTCCTTCATCTCGTTTCGTTCTCTTTCACCCTCCTTCATCTCGTTTCGCTCTCTTTCACCCTCCTTATTCTCGTTTCGCTCACTTTCACCCTCCTTCGTCTCGTTCCGCTCTCCTTCACCCTCCTTTGTCTCGTTTCAGTCTCTTTCACCCTCCTTCGTCTCGTTCCACTCTCTTTCACCCTCCTTCGACTCCTTTCACTCTCTTTCACCCTCCTTTATCTCATTTCGCTCTCTTTCACCCTCCTTCATCTCCTTTCGCTCTCTTTCACACTCCTTCGTCTCGTTTCGCTCTCTTTCACCCTCCACCGTCTCGTTTCGCTCTCTTTCACCCTCCTTCGTCTCGTTTCGCTCTCTTTCACGCTCCTTCGTCTTGTTTCGCTCTCTTGCACCCGCCTTCGTCTCGGTTCGCCCTCTTTCACCCTCCTTCGTCTTGTTTCGCTCTCTTTCACCCTCCTTCGTCTCGTTTCGTTCTCTTTCACCTACCTTCATCTCGTTTCGCTCTCTTTCACCCACCATCGTCTGGTTTCGCTCTCTTTCACCCTCCTTCGTCTTGTTTCGCTCTCTTTCACCCTCCTTCGTCTTGTTTCGCTCTCTTTCACCCTCCTTCATCTCGTTTCGCTCCCTTTCACCCTCCTTTGTCTCGTTTCGCTCTCTTTCACCTTCCTTCGTCTCGTTTCGCTCTCTTTCACCCTCCTTCGTATCGTTTCGCTCTCTTCCAACCTCCTTCATCTCGTTTCGCTCTCTTTCAACTTCCTTCGTCTCGTTTCGCTCTCTTTCACCCTCCTTCATCTCGTTTCGTTCTCTTTCACCCTCCTTCGTCTCGCTCTGCTCTCTTTCACCCTCCTTCGACTCCTTTCGCTCTCTTTCACACTCCTTCGTCTCGTTTCGCTCTGTTTCACACTCCTTAGTCTCGTTTTGCTCTCTTTCACCCTCCTTCGTCTCGTTTCGCTCTCTTTCAACCTCCTTCTTCTCGTTTCGCTCTCTTTCACCCTCCTTTGTCTCGTTTCGCTCTCTTTGACCCTCCTTCATCTCGTTTCGCTCTGTTTCACCCTCCTTCATCTCGTTTCGCTCTCTTTCACCCTCCTTATTCTCGTTTCGCTCACTTTCACCCTCCTTCGTCTCGTTCCGCTCTCCTTCACCCTCCTTCGTCTCGTTTCGGTCTCTTTCACCCTCCTTCGTCTCGTTCCACTCTCTTTCACCCTCCTTCGACTCCTTTCACTCTCTTTCACCCTCCTTTATCTCATTTCGCTCTCTTTCACCCTCCTTCGTCTCCTTTCGCTCTCTTTCACCCTCCTTCGTCTCGTTTCGCTCTCTTTCACGCTCCACCGTCTCGTTTCCGTCTCTTTCACCCTCCTTCGTCTAGTTTCGCTCTCTTTCACGCTCCTTCGTCTTGTTTCGCTCTGTTGCACCCGCCTTCGTCTCGTTTCGCCCTCTTTCACCCTCCTTCGTCTTGTTTTGCTCTCTTTCACCCTCCTTCGTCTCGTTTCGCTCTCTTTCACCTACCTTCATCTCGTTTCGCTCTCTTTCACCCACCATCGTCTCGTTTCGCTCTCTTTCACCCTCCTTCGTCTTGTTTCGCTCTCTTTCACCCTCCTTCGTCTTGTTTCGCTCTCTTTCACCCTCCTTCATCTCGTTTCGCTCCCTTTCACCCTCCTTTGTCTCGTTTCGCTCTCTTTCACCTTCCTTCGTCTCGTTTCGCTCTCTTTCACCCTCCTTCGTATCGTTTCGCTCTCTTCCAACCTCCTTCATCTCGTTTCGCTCTCTTTCAACTTCCTTCGCCTCGTTTCGCTCTCTTTCACCCTCCGTCGTCTTGTTTCGCTCTCTTTAACCCTCCATCGTCTCGTTTCGCTCTCTTTCATCCTCCTTCGTCTCGTTTCGCTCACTTTCACCCTCCTTTGTCTCTTTTCGCTCTCTTTCACCTACCTTCATCTCGTTTCGCTCTCTTTCACCCTCCATCGTCTGGTTTCGCTCTCTTTCACCCTCCTTCATCTTGTTTCGCTCTCTTTCACCCTCCTTCGTCTCGTTTCGCTCTCTTTCACCCTCCTTCATCTCGTTTCGCTCCCATTCACCCTCCTTTGTCTCGTTTCGCTCTCTTTCACCCTCCTTCGTCTCGTTTCACTCTCTTTCACCCTCCTTCGTCTCGTTTCGTTTTCTTTCACCCTCCTTCGTCTTGTTTCGCTCTATTTCACCCTCCTTCGTCTCGTTTCGCTCTCTTTCACCCTCCTTCTTCTCGTTTCGCTCTGTTACACCCGCCTTCGTCTCGTTTCGCCCTCTTTCACCCTCCTTCGTCTCGTTTCACTCTCTTTCACCCTCCTTCGTCTCGTTTCGTTATCTTTCACCCTCCTTCGTCTCGCTCCGCTCTCTTACACCCTCCTTCGACTCCTTTCGCTCTCTTTCACACTCCTTCGTCTCGTTTCGCTCTGTTTCACACTCCTTCGTCTCGTTTTGCTCTCTTTCACTCTCCTTCGTCTCGTTTCGCTCTCTTTCACCCTCCTTCGTCTTGTTTCGCTCTGTTGCACTCGCCTTTGTCTCGTTTCACCCTCTTTCACCCTCCTTCGTCTTGTTTCGCTCTCTTTCACCCTCCTTCGTCTCGTTTCGCTCTCTTTCACACTCCTTCCTCTCGTTTCGCTCTCTTTCAACCTCCTTCTTCTCGTTTCGCTCTCTTTCACCCTCCTTTGTCTCGTTTCGCTCTCTTTGACCCTCCTTCATCTCGTTTCGTTCTCTTTCACCCTCCTTCATCTCGTTTCGCTCTCTTTCACCCTCCTTATTCTCGTTTCGCTCACTTTCACCCTCCTTCGTCTCGTTCCGCTCTCCTTCACCCTCCTTTGTCTCGTTTCAGTCTCTTTCACCCTCCTTCGTCTCGTTCCACTCTCTTTCACCCTCCTTCGACTCCTTTCACTCTCTTTCACCCTCCTTTATCTCATTTCGCTCTCTTTCACCCTCCTTCGTCTCCTTTCGCTCTCTTTCACCCTCCTTCGTCTCGTTTCGCTCTCTTTCACCCTCCACCGTCTCGTTTCGCTCTCTTTCACCCTCCTTCGTCTCGTTTCGCTCTCTTTCACGCTCCTTCGTCTTGTTTCGCTCTCTTGCACCCGCCTTCGTCTCGGTTCGCCCTCTTTCACCCTCCTTCGTCTTGTTTCGCTCTCTTTCACCCTCCTTCGTCTCGTTTCGCTCTCTTTCACCTACCTTCATCTCGTTTCGCTCTCTTTCACCCACCATCGTCTGGTTTCGCTCTCTTTCACCCTCCTTCGTCTTGTTTCGCTCTCTTTCACCCTCCTTCGTCTTGTTTCGCTCTCTTTCACCCTCCTTCATCTCGTTTCGCTCCCTTTCACCCTCCTTTGTCTCGTTTCGCTCTCTTTCACCTTCCTTCGTCTCGTTTCACTCTCTTTCACCCTCCTTCGTATCGTTTCGCTCTCTTCCAACCTCCTTCATCTCGTTTCGCTCTCTTTCAACCTCCTTCGTCTCGTTTCGCTCTCTTTCACCCTCCTTCTTCTCGTTTCGCTCTGTTACACCCGCCTTCGTCTCGTTTCGCCCTCTTTCACACTCCTTCGTCTCGTTTCACTCTCTTTCACCCTCCTTCGTCTCGTTTCGTTCTCTTTCACCCTCCTTCGTCTCGCTCCGCTCTCTTTCACCCTCCTTCGACTCTTTTCGCTCTCTTTCACAATCCTTCATCTCGTTTCGCTCTGTTTCACACTCCTTCGTCTCGTTTTGCTCTCTTTCACTCTCCTTCGTCTCGTTTCACTCTCTTTCACCCTCCTTCGTCTTGTTTCGCTCTGTTGCACTCGCCTTTGTCTCGTTTCGCCCTCTTTCACCCTCCTTCGTCTTGTTTCGCTCTCTTTCACCCTCCTTCGTCTCGTTTCTCTCTCTTTCACCCTCCTTCCTCTCGTTTCGCTCTCTTTCAACCTCCTTCTTCTCGTTTCGCTCTCTTTCACGCTCCTTTGTCTCGTTTCGCTCTCTTTGACCCTCCTTCATCTCGTTTCGCTCTCTTTCACCCTCCTTCATCTCGTTTCGCTCTCTTTCACCCTCCTTATTCTCGTTTCACTCACTTTCACCCTCCTTCGTCTCGTTCCACTCTCCTTCACCCTCCTTCGTCTCGTTTCGGTCTCTTTCACCATCCTTCGTCTCGTTCCACTCTCTTTCACCCTCCTTCGACTCCTTTCACTCTCTTTCACCCTCCTTTATCTCATTTCGCTCTCTTTCACCCTCCTTCGTCTCCTTTCGCTCTCTTTCACCCTCCTTCGTCTCGTTTCGCTCTCTTTCACGCTCCACCGTCTCGTTTCCGTCTCTTTCACCCTCCTTCGTCTAGTTTCGCTCTCTTTCACGCTCCTTCGTCTTGTTTCGCTCTGTTGCACCCGCCTTCGTCTCGTTTCGCCCTCTTTCACCCTCCTTCGTCTTGTTTTGCTCTCTTTCACCCTCCTTCGTCTCGTTTCGCTCTCTTTCACCTACCTTCATCTCGTTTCGCTCTCTTTCACCCACCATCGTCTCGTTTCGCTCTCTTTCACCCTCCTTCGTCTTGTTTCGCTCTCTTTCACCCTCCTTCGTCTTGTTCCGCTCTCTTTCACCCTCCTTCATCTCGTTTCGCTCCCTTTCACCCTCCTTTGTCTCGTTTCGCTCTCTTTCACCTTCCTTCGTCTCGTTTCACTCTCTTTCACCCTCCTTCGTATCGTTTCGCTCTCTTCCAACCTCCTTCATCTCGTTTCGCTCTCTTTCAACTTCCTTCGTCTCGTTTCGCTCTCTTTCACCCTCCTTCATCTCGTTTCGTTCTCTTTCACCCTCCTTCGTCTCGCTCTGCTCTCTTTCACCCTCCTTCGACTCCTTTCGCTCTCTTTCACACTCCTTCGTCTCGTTTCGCTCTGTTTCACACTCCTTCGTCTCGTTTTGCTCTCTTTCACCCTCCTTCGTCTCGTTTCGCTCTCTTTCACCCTCCTTCGTCTTGTTTCGCTCTGTTGCACTCGCCTTTGTCTCGTTTCGCCCTCTTTAACCCTCCTTCGTCTTGTTTCGCTCTCTTTCACCCTCCATCGTCTCGTTTCGCTCTCTTTCACCGTCCTTCGTCTCGTTTCGCTCACTTTCACGTACCTTCATCTCGTTTCGCTCTCTTTCACCCTCCTTCGACTCCTTTCGCTCTCTTTCACCCTCCATCGTCTCGTTTCGCTATCTTTGACAATCCTTCATCTCGTTTCGCTCTCTTTGACCCTCCTTCGTCTCGTTTCGCTCTGTTCCAACAGCCTTCGTCTAGTTTCGCCCTCTTTCACCCTCCTTCGTCTCGTTTCACTCTCTTTCACCCTCCTTCGTCTCGTTTCGTTCTCTTTCACCCTCCTTCGTCTCGTTTCGCTCTCTTTCACCCTCCTTCATCTCCTTTCACTCTCTTTCATCCTCCATCGTCTTGTTTTGCTCTCTTTCGCCCACCTTCGTCTCGTTTCTCACTCTTTCACCCTCCACCATCTCATTTCGCTCTCTTTTACCCTCTTTTGTCTCGTTTCACTCTCTTTCACCCTCCTTCGTCTCATTTAGCTCTCTTTCATCCTCCTTCGTCTCGTTTCGCTCTCTTTCACCCTCCGTCGTCTTGTTTCGCTCTCTTTAACCCTCCATCGTCTCGTTTCGCTCTCTTTCATCCTCCTTCGTCTCGTTTCGCTCACTTTCACCCTCCTTTGTCTCTTTTCGCTCTCTTTCACCTACCTTCATCTCGTTTCGCTCTCTTTCACCCTCCATCGTCTGGTTTCGCTCTCTTTCACCCTCCTTCATCTTGTTTCGCTCTCTTTCACCCTCCTTCGTCTCGTTTCGCTCTCTTTCACCCTCCTTCGTCTAGTTTCGCTCTCTTTCACGCTCCTTCGTCTTGTTTCGCTCTGTTGCACCCGCCTTCGTCTCGTTTCGCCCTCTTTCACCCTCCTTCGTCTTGTTTTGCTCTCTTTCACCCTCCTTCGTCTCGTTTCGCTCTCTTTCACCTACCTTCATCTCGTTTCGCTCTCTTTCACCCACCATCGTCTCGTTTCGCTCTCTTTCACCCTCCTTCGTCTTGTTTCGCTCTCTTTCACCCTCCTTCGTCTTGTTCCGCTCTCTTTCACCCTCCTTCATCTCGTTTCGCTCCCTTTCACCCTCCTTTGTCTCGTTTCGCTCTCTTTCACCTTCCTTCGTCTCGTTTCACTCTCTTTCACCCTCCTTCGTATCGTTTCGCTCTCTTCCAACCTCCTTCATCTCGTTTCGCTCTCTTTCAACTTCCTTCGTCTCGTTTCGCTCTCTTTCACCCTCCTTCATCTCGTTTCGTTCTCTTTCACCCTCCTTCGTCTCGCTCTGCTCTCTTTCACCCTCCTTCGACTCCTTTCGCTCTCTTTCACACTCCTTCGTCTCGTTTCGCTCTGTTTCACACTCCTTCGTCTCGTTTTGCTCTCTTTCACCCTCCTTCGTCTCGTTTCGCTCTCTTTCACCCTCCTTCGTCTTGTTTCGCTCTGTTGCACTCGCCTTTGTCTCGTTTCGCCCTCTTTCACCCTCCTTCGTCTTGTTTCGCTCTCTTTCACCCTCCATCGTCTCGTTTCGCTCTCTTTCACCGTCCTTCGTCTCGTTTCGCTCACTTTCACGTACCTTCATCTCGTTTCGCTCTCTTTCACCCTCCTTCGACTCCTTTCGCTCTCTTTCACCCTCCATCGTCTCGTTTCGCTATCTTTGACAATCCTTCATCTCGTTTCGCTCTCTTTGACCCTCCTTCGTCTCGTTTCGCTCTGTTCCAACAGCCTTCGTCTAGTTTCGCCCTCTTTCACCCTCCTTCGTCTCGTTTCACTCTCTTTCACCCTCCTTCGTCTCGTTTCGTTCTCTTTCACCCTCCTTCGTCTCGTTTCGCTCTCTTTCACCCTCCTTCATCTCCTTTCACTCTCTTTCATCCTCCATCGTCTTGTTTTGCTCTCTTTCGCCCACCTTCGTCTCGTTTCTCTCTCTTTCACCCTCCACCATCTCATTTCGCTCTCTTTTACCCTCTTTTGTCTCGTTTCACTCTCTTTCACCCTCCTTCGTCTCATTTAGCTCTCTTTCATCCTCCTTCGTCTCGTTTCGCTCTCTTTCACCCTCCGTCGTCTTGTTTCGCTCGCTTTAACCCTCCATCGTCTCGTTTCGCTCTCTTTCATCCTCCTTCGTCTCGTTTCGCTCACTTTCACCCTCCTTTGTCTCTTTTCGCTCTCTTTCACCTACCTTCATCTCGTTTCGCTCTCTTTCACCCTCCATCGTCTGGTTTCGCTCTCTTTCACCCTCCTTCATCTTGTTTCGCTCTCTTTCACCCTCCTTCGTCTCGTTTCGCTCTCTTTCACCCTCCTTCATCTCGTTTCGCTCCCATTCACCCTCCTTTGTCTCGTTTCGCTCTCTTTCACCCTCCTTCGTCTCGTTTCACTCTCTTTCACCCTCCTTCGTCTCGTTTCGTTCTCTTTCACCCTCCTTCGTCTTGTTTCGCTCTATTTCACCCTCCTTCGTCTCGTTTCGCTCTCTTTCACCCTCCTTCTTCTCGTTTCGCTCTGTTACACCCGCCTTCGTCTCGTTTCGCCCTCTTTCACCCTCCTTCGTCTCGTTTCACTCTCTTTCACCCTCCTTCGTCTCGTTTCGTTCTCTTTCACCCTCCTTCGTCTCGCTCCGCTCTCTTACACCCTCCTTCGACTCCTTTCGCTCTCTTTCACACTCCTTCGTCTCGTTTCGCTCTGTTTCACACTCCTTCGTCTCGTTTTGCTCTCTTTCACTCTCCTTCGTCTCGTTTCGCTCTCTTTCACCCTCCTTCGTCTTGTTTCGCTCTGTTGCACTCGCCTTTGTCTCGTTTCACCCTCTTTCACCCTCCTTCGTCTTGTTTCGCTCTCTTTCACCCTCCTTCGTCTCGTTTCGCTCTCTTTCACACTCCTTCCTCTCGTTTCGCTCTCTTTCAACCTCCTTCTTCTCGTTTCGCTCTCTTTCACCCTCCTTTGTCTCGTTTCGCTCTCTTTGACCCTCCTTCATCTCGTTTCGTTCTCTTTCACCCTCCTTCATCTCGTTTCGCTCTCTTTCACCCTCCTTATTCTCTTTTCGCTCACTTTCACCCTCCTTCGTCTCGTTCCGCTCTCCTTCACCCTCCTTTGTCTCGTTTCAGTCTCTTTCACCCTCCTTCGTCTCGTTCCACTCTCTTTCACCCTCCTTCGACTCCTTTCACTCTCTTTCACCCTCCTTTATCTCATTTCGCTCTCTTTCACCCTCCTTCGTCTCCTTTCGCTCTCTTTCACCCTCCTTCGTCTCGTTTCGCTCTCTTTCACCCTCCACCGTCTCGTTTCGCTCTCTTTCACCCTCCTTCGTCTCGTTTCGCTCTCTTTCACGCTCCTTCGTCTTGTTTCGCTCTCTTGCACCCGCCTTCGTCTCGGTTCGCCCTCTTTCACCCTCCTTCGTCTTGTTTCGCTCTCTTTCACCCTCCTTCGTCTCGTTTCGCTCTCTTTCACCTACCTTCATCTCGTTTCGCTCTCTTTCACCCACCATCGTCTGGTTTCGCTCTCTTTCACCCTCCTTCGTCTTGTTTCGCTCTCTTTCACCCTCCTTCGTCTTGTTTCGCTCTCTTTCACCCTCCTTCATCTCGTTTCGCTCCCTTTCACCCTCCTTTGTCTCGTTTCGCTCTCTTTCACCTTCCTTCGTCTCGTTTCACTCTCTTTCACCCTCCTTCGTATCGTTTCGCTCTCTTCCAACCTCCTTCATCTCGTTTCGCTCTCTTTCAACCTCCTTCGTCTCGTTTCGCTCTCTTTCACCCTCCTTCTTCTCGTTTCGCTCTGTTACACCCGCCTTCGTCTCGTTTCGCCCTCTTTCACACTCCTTCGTCTCGTTTCACTCTCTTTCACCCTCCTTCGTCTCGTTTCGTTCTCTTTCACCCTCCTTCGTCTCGCTCCGCTCTCTTTCACCCTCCTTCGACTCCTTTCGCTCTCTTTCACAATCCTTCATCTCGTTTCGCTCTGTTTCACACTCCTTCGTCTCGTTTTGCTCTCTTTCACTCTCCTTCGTCTCGTTTCACTCTCTTTCACCCTCCTTCGTCTTGTTTCGCTCTGTTGCACTCGCCTTTGTCTCGTTTCGCCCTCTTTCACCCTCCTTCGTCTTGTTTCGCTCTCTTTCACCCTCCTTCGTCTCGTTTCTCTCTCTTTCACCCTCCTTCCTCTCGTTTCGCTCTCTTTCAACCTCCTTCTTCTCGTTTCGCTCTCTTTCACGCTCCTTTGTCTCGTTTCGCTCTCTTTGACCCTCCTTCATCTCGTTTCGCTCTCTTTCACCCTCCTTCATCTCGTTTCGCACTCTTTCACCCTCCTTATTCTCGTTTCGCTCACTTTCACCCTCCTTCGTCTCGTTCCGCTCTCCTTCACCCTCCTTCGTCTCGTTTCGGTCTCTTTCACCATCCTTCGTCTCGTTCCACTCTCTTTCACCCTCCTTCGACTCCTTTCACTCTCTTTCACCCTCCTTTATCTCATTTCGCTCTCTTTCACCCTCCTTCGTCTCCTTTCGCTCTCTTTCACCCTCCTTCGTCTCGTTTCGCTCTCTTTCACGCTCCACCGTCTCGTTTCCGTCTCTTTCACCCTCCTTCGTCTAGTTTCGCTCTCTTTCACGCTCCTTCGTCTTGTTTCGCTCTGTTGCACCCGCCTTCGTCTCGTTTCGCCCTCTTTCACCCTCCTTCGTCTTGATTTGCTCTCTTTCACCCTCCTTCGTCTCGTTTCGCTCTCTTTCACCTACCTTCATCTCGTTTCGCTCTCTTTCACCCACCATCGTCTCGTTTCGCTCTCTTTCACCCTCCTTCGTCTTGTTTCGCTCTCTTTCACCCTCCTTCGTCTTGTTCCACTCTCTTTCACCCTCCTTCATCTCGTTTCGCTCCCTTTCACCCTCCTTTGTCTCGTTTCGCTCTCTTTCACCTTCCTTCGTCTCGTTTCACTCTCTTTCACCCTCCTTCGTATCGTTTCGCTCTCTTCCAACCTCCTTCATCTCGTTTCGCTCTCTTTCAACCTCCTTCGTCTCGTTTCGCTCTCTTTCACCCTCCTTCTTCTCGTTTCGCTCTGTTACACCCGCCTTCGTCTCGTTTCGCCCTCTTTCACACTCCTTCGTCTCGTTTCACTCTCTTTCACCCTCCTTCGTCTCGTTTCGTTCTCTTTCACCCTCCTTCGTCTCGCTCCGCTCTCTTTCACCCTCCTTCGACTCCTTTCGCTCTCTTTCACAATCCTTCATCTCGTTTCGCTCTGTTTCACACTCCTTCGTCTCGTTTTGCTCTCTTTCACTCTCCTTCGTCTCGTTTCACTCTCTTTCACCCTCCTTCGTCTTGTTTCGCTCTGTTGCACTCGCCTTTGTCTCGTTTCGCCCTCTTTCACCCTCCTTCGTCTTGTTTCGCTCTCTTTCACCCTCCTTCGTCTCGTTTCTCTCTCTTTCACCCTCCTTCCTCTCGTTTCGCTCTCTTTCAACCTCCTTCTTCTCGTTTCGCTCTCTTTCACGCTCCTTTGTCTCGTTTCGCTCTCTTTGACCCTCCTTCATCTCGTTTCGCTCTCTTTCACCCTCCTTCATCTCGTTTCGCTCTCTTTCACCCTCCTTATTCTCGTTTCGCTCACTTTCACCCTCCTTCGTCTCGTTCCGCTCTCCTTCACCCTCCTTCGTCTCGTTTCGGTCTCTTTCACCATCCTTCGTCTCGTTCCACTCTCTTTCACCCTCCTTCGACTCCTTTCACTCTCTTTCACCCTCCTTTATCTCATTTCGCTCTCTTTCACCCTCCTTCGTCTCCTTTCGCTCTCTTTCACCCTCCTTCGTCTCGTTTCGCTCTCTTTCACGCTCCACCGTCTCGTTTCCGTCTCTTTCACCCTCCTTCGTCTAGTTTCGCTCTCTTTCACGCTCCTTCGTCTTGTTTCGCTCTGTTGCACCCGCCTTCGTCTCGTTTCGCCCTCTTTCACCCTCCTTCGTCTTGTTTTGCTCTCTTTCACCCTCCTTCGTCTCGTTTCGCTCTCTTTCACCTACCTTCATCTCGTTTCGCTCTCTTTCACCCACCATCGTCTCGTTTCGCTCTCTTTCACCCTCCTTCGTCTTGTTTCGCTCTCTTTCACCCTCCTTCGTCTTGTTCCACTCTCTTTCACCCTCCTTCATCTCGTTTCGCTCCCTTTCACCCTCCTTTGTCTCGTTTCGCTCTCTTTCACCTTCCTTCGTCTCGTTTCACTCTCTTTCACCCTCCTTCGTATCGTTTCGCTCTCTTCCAACCTCCTTCATCTCGTTTCGCTCTCTTTCAACTTCCTTCGTCTCGTTTCGCTCTCTTTCACCCTCCTTCATCTCGTTTCGTTCTCTTTCACCCTCCTTCGTCTCGCTCTGCTCTCTTTCACCCTCCTTCGACTCCTTTCGCTCTCTTTCACACTCCTTCGTCTCGTTTCGCTCTGTTTCACACTCCTTCGTCTCGTTTTGCTCTCTTTCACCCTCCTTCGTCTCGTTTCGCTCTCTTTCACCCTCCTTCGTCTTGTTTCGCTCTGTTGCACTCGCCTTTGTCTCGTTTCGCCCTCTTTCACCCTCCTTCGTCTTGTTTCGCTCTCTTTCACCCTCCATCGTCTCGTTTCGCTCTCTTTCACCGTCCTTCGTCTCGTTTCGCTCACTTTCACGTACCTTCATCTCGTTTCGCTCTCTTTCACCCTCCTTCGACTCCTTTCGCTCTCTTTCACCCTCCATCGTCTCGTTTCGCTATCTTTGACAATCCTTCATCTCGTTTCGCTCTCTTTGACCCTCCTTCGTCTCGTTTCGCTCTGTTCCAACAGCCTTCGTCTAGTTTCGCCCTCTTTCACCCTCCTTCGTCTCGTTTCACTCTCTTTCACCCTCCTTCGTCTCGTTTCGTTCTCTTTCACCCTCCTTCGTCTCGTTTCGCTCTCTTTCACCCTCCTTCATCTCCTTTCACTCTCTTTCATCCTCCATCGTCTTGTTTCGCTCTCTTTCGCCCACCTTCGTCTCGTTTCTCTCTCTTTCACCCTCCACCATCTCATTTCGCTCTCTTTTACCCTCTTTTGTCTCGTTTCACTCTCTTTCACCCTCCTTCATCTCGTTTCGCTCCCATTCACCCTCCTTTGTCTCGTTTCGCTCTCTTTCACCTTCCTTCGTCTCGTTTCACTCTCTTTCACCCTCCTTCGTCTCGTTTCGCTGTCTTCCAACCTCCTTCATCTCGTTTCGCTCTCTTTCAACCTCCTTCGTCTCGTTTCGCTCTCTTTCACCCTCCTTCTTCTCGTTTTGCTCTTTTCCACCCGCCTTCGTCTCGTTTCGCTCTCTTTCAACTTCCTTCGTCTCGTTTCGCTCTCTTTCACCCTCCTTCATCTCGTTTCGTTCTCTTTCACCCTCCTTCGTCTCGCTCTGCTCTCTTTCACCCTCCTTCGACTCCTTTCGCTCTCTTTCACACTCCTTCGTCTCGTTTCGCTCTGTTTCACACTCCTTCGTCTCGTTTTGCTCTCTTTCACCCTCCTTCGTCTCGTTTCGCTCTCTTTCACCCTCCTTCGTCTTGTTTCGCTCTGTTGCACTCGCCTTTGTCTCGTTTCGCCCTCTTTCACCCTCCTTCGTCTTGTTTCGCTCTCTTTCACCCTCCATCGTCTCGTTTCGCTCTCTTTCACCGTCCTTCGTCTCGTTTCGCTCACTTTCACGTACCTTCATCTCGTTTTGCTCTCTTTCACCCTCCTTCGACTCCTTTCGCTCTCTTTCTCCCTCCATCGTCTCGTTTCGCTATCTTTGACAATCCTTCATCTCGTTTCGCTCTCTTTGACCCTCCTTCGTCTCGTTTAGCTCTTTTTCATCCTCCTTCGTCTCGTTTCGCTCTGTTTTACACTCCTTCGTCTCGTTTTGCTCTCTTTCACCCTTCTTCATCTCGTTTCGCTCTCTTTCACCCTCCTTCATCTTGTTTCGCTCTGTTCCAACAGCCTTCGTCTAGTTTCGCCCTCTTTCACCCTCCTTCGTCTCGTTTCACTCTCTTTCACCCTCCTTCGTCTCGTTTCGTTCTCTTTCACCCTCCTTCGTCTCGTTTTGCTCTCTTTCACCCTCCTTCATCTCCTTTCACTCTCTTTCATCCTCCATCGTCTTGTTTCGCTCTCTTTCGCCCACCTTCGTCTCGTTTCTCTCTCTTTCACCCTCCACCATCTCATTTCGCTCTCTTTTACCCTCTTTTGTCTCGTTTCACTCTCTTTCACCCTCCTTCGTCTCATTTAGCTCTCTTTCATCCTCCTTCGTCTCGTTTCGCTCTCTTTCACCCTCCGTCGTCTTGTTTCGCTCTCTTTAACCCTCCATCGTCTCGTTTCGCTCTCTTTCATCCTCCTTCGTCTCGTTTCGCTCACTTTCACCCTCCTTTGTCTCTTTTCGCTCTCTTTCACCTACCTTCATCTCGTTTCGCTCTCTTTCACCCTCCATCGTCTCGTTTCGCTCTCTTTCACCCTCCTTCATCTTGTTTCGCTCTCTTTCACCCTCCTTCGTCTCGTTTCGCTCTCTTTCACCCTCCTTCATCTCGTTTCGCTCCCATTCACCCTCCTTTGTCTCGTTTCGCTCTCTTTCACCCTCCTTCGTCTCGTTTCACTCTCTTTCACCCTCCTTCGTCTCGTTTCGTTCTCTTTCACCCTCCTTCGTCTTGTTTCGCTCTATTTCACCCTCCTTCGTCTCGTTTCGCTCTCTTTCACCCTCCTTCTTCTCGTTTCGCTCTGTTACACCCGCCTTCGTCTCGTTTCGCCCTCTTTCACCCTCCTTCGTCTCGTTTCACTCTCTTTCACCCTCCTTCGTCTCGTTTCGTTCTCTTTCACCCTCCTTCGTCTCGCTCCGCTCTCTTACACCCTCCTTCGACTCCTTTCGCTCTCTTTCACACTCCTTCGTCTCGTTTCGCTCTGTTTCACACTCCTTCGTCTCGTTTTGCTCTCTTTCACTCTCCTTCGTCTCGTTTCGCTCTCTTTCACCCTCCTTCGACTCCTTTCGCTCTCTTTCTCCCTCCATCGTCTCGTTTCGCTATCTTTGACAATCCTTCATCTCGTTTCGCTCTCTTTGACCCTCCTTCGTCTCGTTTAGCTCTTTTTCATCCTCCTTCGTCTCGTTTCGCTCTGTTTTACACTCCTTCGTCTCGTTTTGCTCTCTTTCACCCTTCTTCATCTCGTTTCGCTCTCTTTCACCCTCCTTCATCTTGTTTCGCTCTGTTCCAACAGCCTTCGTCTAGTTTCGCCCTCTTTCACCCTCCTTCGTCTCGTTTCACTCTCTTTCACCCTCCTTCGTCTCGTTTCGTTCTCTTTCACCCTCCTTCGTCTCGTTTCGCTCTCTTTCACCCTCCTTCATCTCCTTTCACTCTCTTTCATCCTCCATCGTCTTGTTTCGCTCTCTTTCGCCCACCTTCGTCTCGTTTCTCTCTCTTTCACCCTCCACCATCTCATTTCGCTCTCTTTTACCCTCTTTTGTCTCGTTTCACTCTCTTTCACCCTCCTTCGTCTCATTTAGCTCTCTTTCATCCTCCTTCGTCTCGTTTCGCTCTCTTTCACCCTCCGTCGTCTTGTTTCGCTCTCTTTAACCCTCCATCGTCTCGTTTCGCTCTCTTTCATCCTCCTTCGTCTCGTTTCGCTCACTTTCACCCTCCTTTGTCTCTTTTCGCTCTCTTTCACCTACCTTCATCTCGTTTCGCTCTCTTTCACCCTCCATCGTCTCGTTTCGCTCTCTTTCACCCTCCTTCATCTTGTTTCGCTCTCTTTCACCCTCCTTCGTCTCGTTTCGCTCTCTTTCACCCTCCTTCATCTCGTTTCGCTCCCATTCACCCTCCTTTGTCTCGTTTCGCTCTCTTTCACCCTCCTTCGTCTCGTTTCACTCTCTTTCACCCTCCTTCGTCTCGTTTCGTTCTCTTTCACCCTCCTTCGTCTTGTTTCGCTCTATTTCACCCTCCTTCGTCTCGTTTCGCTCTCTTTCACCCTCCTTCTTCTCGTTTCGCTCTGTTACACCCGCCTTCGTCTCGTTTCGCCCTCTTTCACCCTCCTTCGTCTCGTTTCACTCTCTTTCACCCTCCTTCGTCTCGTTTCGTTCTCTTTCACCCTCCTTCGTCTCGCTCCGCTCTCTTACACCCTCCTTCGACTCCTTTCGCTCTCTTTCACACTCCTTCGTCTCGTTTCGCTCTGTTTCACACTCCTTCGTCTCGTTTTGCTCTCTTTCACTCTCCTTCGTCTCGTTTCGCTCTCTTTCACCCTCCTTCGTCTTGTTTCGCTCTGTTGCACCCTCCTTCGTCTCGTTTCGCTCTCTTTCACCCTCCTTCCTCTCGTTTCGCTCTCTTTCAACCTCCTTCTTCTCGTTTCGCTCTCTTTCACCCTCCTTTGTCTCGTTTCGCTCTCTTTGACCCTCCTTCATCTCGTTTCGTTCTCTTTCACCCTCCTTCATCTCGTTTCGCTCTCTTTCACCCTCCTTATTCTCGTTTCGCTCACTTTCACCCTCCTTCGTCTCGTTCCGCTCTCCTTCACCCTCCTTTGTCTCGTTTCAGTCTCTTTCACCCTCCTTCGTCTCGTTCCACTCTCTTTCACCCTCCTTCGACTCCTTTCACTCTCTTTCACCCTCCTTTATCTCATTTCGCTCTCTTTCACCCTCCTTCGTCTCCTTTCGCTCTCTTTCACCCTCCTTCGTCTCGTTTCGCTCTCTTTCACCCTCCACCGTCTCGTTTCGCTCTCTTTCACCCTCCTTCGTCTCGTTTCGCTCTCTTTCACGCTCCTTCGTCTTGTTTCGCTCTCTTGCACCCGCCTTCGTCTCGATTCGCCCTCTTTCACCCTCCTTCGTCTTGTTTCGCTCTCTTTCACCCTCCTTCGTCTCGTTTCGCTCTCTTTCACCTACCTTCATCTCGTTTCGCTCTCTTTCACCCACCATCGTCTGGTTTCGTTCTCTTTCACCCTCCTTCGTCTTGTTTCGCTCTCTTTCACCCTCCTTCGTCTTGTTTCGCTCTCTTTCACCCTCCTTCATCTCGTTTCGCTCCTTTTCACCCTCCTTTGTCTCGTTTCGCTCTCTTTCACCTTCCTTCGTCTCGTTTCACTCTCTTTCACCCTCCTTCGTATCGTTTCGCTCTCTTCCAACCTCCTTCATCTCGTTTCGCTCTCTTTCAACCTCCTTCGTCTCGTTTCGCTCTCTTTCACCCTCCTTCTTCTCGTTACGCTCTGTTACACCCGCCTTCGTCTCGTTTCGCCCTCTTTCACACTCCTTCGTCTCGTTTCACTCTCTTTCACCCTCCTTCGTCTCGTTTCGTTCTCTTTCACCCTCCTTCGTCTCGCTCCGCTCTCTTTCACCCTCCTTCGACTCCTTTCGCTCTCTTTCACAATCCTTCATCTCGTTTCGCTCTGTTTCACACTCCTTCGTCTCGTTTTGCTCTCTTTCACTCTCCTTCGTCTCGTTTCACTCTCTTTCACCCTCCTTCGTCTTGTTTCGCTCTGTTGCACTCGCCTTTGTCTCGTTTCGCCCTCTTTCACCCTCCTTCGTCTTGTTTCGCTCTCTTTCACCCTCCTTCGTCTCGTTTCTCTCTCTTTCACCCTCCTTCCTCTCGTTTCGCTCTCTTTCAACCTCCTTCTTCTCGTTTCGCTCTCTTTCACGCTCCTTTGTCTCGTTTCGCTCTCTTTGACCCTCCTTCATCTCGTTTCGCTCTCTTTCACCCTCCTTCATCTCGTTTCGCTCTCTTTCACCCTCCTTATTCTCGTTTCGCTCACTTTCACCCTCCTTCGTCTCGTTCCGCTCTCCTTCACCCTCCTTCGTCTCGTTTCGGTCTCTTTCACCATCCTTCGTCTCGTTCCACTCTCTTTCACCCTCCTTCGACTCCTTTCACTCTCTTTCACCCTCCTTTATCTCATTTCGCTCTCTTTCACCCTCCTTCGTCTCCTTTCGCTCTCTTTCTCCCTCCTTCGTCTCGTTTCGCTCTCTTTCACGCTCCACCGTCTCGTTTCCGTCTCTTTCACCCTCCTTCGTCTAGTTTCGCTCTCTTTCACGCTCCTTCGTCTTGTTTCGCTCTGTTGCACCCGCCTTCGTCTCGTTTCGCCCTCTTTCACCCTCCTTCGTCTTGTTTTGCTCTCTTTCACCCTCCTTCGTCTCGTTTCGCTCTCTTTCACCTACCTTCATCTCGTTTCGCTCTCTTTCACCCACCATCGTCTCGTTTCGCTCTCTTTCACCCTCCTTCGTCTTGTTTCGCTCTCTTTCACCCTCCTTCGTCTTGTTCCGCTCTCTTTCACCCTCCTTCATCTCGTTTCGCTCCCTTTCACCCTCCTTTGTCTCGTTTCGCTCTCTTTCACCTTCCTTCGTCTCGTTTCACTCTCTTTCACCCTCCTTCGTATCGTTTCGCACTCTTCCAACCTCCTTCATCTCGTTTCGCTCTCTTTCAACTTCCTTCGTCTCGTTTCGCTCTCTTTCACCCTCCTTCATCTCGTTTCGTTCTCTTTCACCCTCCTTCGTCTCGCTCTGCTCTCTTTCACCCTCCTTCGACTCCTTTCGCTCTCTTTCACACTCCTTCGTCTCGTTTCGCTCTGTTTCACACTCCTTCGTCTCGTTTTGCTCTCTTTCACCCTCCTTCGTCTCGTTTCGCTCTCTTTCACCCTCCTTCGTCTTGTTTCGCTCTGTTGCACTCGCCTTTGTCTCGTTTCGCCCTCTTTCACCCTCCTTCGTCTTGTTTCGCTCTCTTTCACCCTCCATCGTCTCGTTTCGCTCTCTTTCACCGTCCTTCGTCTCGTTTCGCTCACTTTCACGTACCTTCATCTCGTTTCCCTCTCTTTCACCCTCCTTCGACTCCTTTCGCTCTCTTTCACCCTCCATCGTCTCGTTTCGCTATCTTTGACAATCCTTCATCTCGTTTCGCTCTCTTTGACCCTCCTTCGTCTCGTTTAGCTCTTTTTCATCCTCCTTCGTCTCGTTTCGCTCTGTTTTACACTCCTTTGTCTCGTTTTGCTCTCTTTCACCCTTCTTCATCTCGTTTCGCTCTCTTTCACCCTCCTTCATCTTGTTTCGCTCTGTTCCAACAGCCTTCGTCTAGTTTCGCCCTCTTTCACCCTCCTTCGTCTCGTTTCACTCTCTTTCACCCTCCTTCGTCTCGTTTCGTTCTCTTTCACCCTCCTTCGTCTCGTTTCGCTCTCTTTCACCCTCCTTCATCTCCTTTCACTCTCTTTCATCCTCCATCGTCTTGTTTCGCTCTCTTTCGCCCACCTTCGTCTCGTTTCTGTCTCTTTCACCCTCCACCATCTCATTTCGCTCTCTTTTACCCTCTTTTGTCTCGTTTCACTCTCTTTCACCCTCCTTCGTCTCATTTAGCTCTCTTTCATCCTCCTTCGTCTCGTTTCGCTCTCTTTCACCCTCCGTCGTCTTGTTTCGCTCTCTTTAACCCTCCATCATCTCGTTTCGCTCTCTTTCACCCTCCTTCATCTCGTTTCGCTCCCATTCACCCTCCTTTGTCTCGTTTCGCTCTCTTTCACCTTCCTTCGTCTCGTTTCACTCTCTTTCACCCTCCTTCGTCTCGTTTCGCTGTCTTCCAACCTCCTTCATCTCGTTTCGCTCTCTTTCAACCTCCTTCGTCTCGTTTCGCTCTCTTTCACCCTCCTTCTTCTCGTTTTGCTCTTTTCCACCATCCTTCGTCTCGTTTCGCCCTCTTTCACCCTCCTTCGTCTCGTTTCACTCTCTTTCACTCTCCTTCGTCTCGTTTTGTTCTCTTTTACCCTCCTTCGACTCCTTTCGCTCTCTTTCACCCTCCTTCGTCTCGTTTTGCTCTGTTTCACACTCCTTCGTCTTGTTTTGCTCTCTTTCACCCTCCTTCGTCTCGTTTCGCTCTCTTTCACCGTCCTTCGTCTTGTTTCGCTCTGTTGCACTCGCCTTTGTCTCGTTTTGCCCTCTTTCACCCTCCTTCGTCTCGTTTCGCTCTGTTTTACACTCCTTCGTCTCGTTTTGCTCTCTTTCACCCTTCTTCATCTCGTTTCGCTCTCTTTCACCCTCCTTCATCTTGTTTCGCTCTGTTCCAACAGCCTTCGTCTAGTTTCGCCCTCTTTCACCCTCCTTCGTCTCGTTTCACTCTCTTTCACCCTCCTTCGTCTCGTTTCGTTCTCATTCACCCTCATTCGTCTCGTTTCGCTCTCTTTCACCCTCCTTCATCTCCTTTCACTCTCTTTCATCCTCCATCGTCTTGTTTCGCTCTCTTTCGCCCACCTTCGTCTCGTTTCTCTCTCTTTCACCCTCCATCGTCTCGTTTCGCCCTCTTTCACCGTCCTTCGTCTCGTTTCGCTCACTTTCACGTACCTTCATCTCGTTTCCCTCTCTTTCACCCTCCTTCGACTCCTTTCGCTCTCTTTCACCCTCCATCGTCTCGTTTCGCTATCTTTGACAATCCTTCATCTCGTTTCGCTCTCTTTGACCCTCCTTCGTCTCGTTTAGCTCTTTTTCATCCTCCTTCGTCTCGTTTCGCTCTGTTTTACACTCCTTCGTCTCGTTTTGCTCTCTTTCACCCTTCTTCATCTCGTTTCGCTCTCTTTCACCCTCCTTCATCTTGTTTCGCTCTGTTCCAACAGCCTTCGTCTAGTTTCGCCCTCTTTCACCCTCCTTCGTCTCGTTTCACTCTCTTTCACCCTCCTTCGTCTCGTTTCGTTCTCTTTCACCCTCCTTCGTCTCGTTTCGCTCTCTTTCACCCTCCTTCATCTCCTTTCACTCTCTTTCATCCTCCATCGTCTTGTTTCGCTCTCTTTCACCCACCTTCGTCTCGTTTCTCTCTCTTTCACCCTCCACCATCTAATTTCGCTCTCTTTTACCCTCTTTTGTCTCGTTTCACTCTCTTTCACCCTCCTTCGTCTCATTTAGCTCTCTTTCATCCTCCTTCGTCTCGTTTCGCTCTCTTTCACCCTCCGTCGTCTTGTTTCGCTCTCTTTAACCCTCCATCGTCTCGTTTCGCTCTCTTTCACCCTCCTTCATCTCGTTTCGCTCCCATTCACCCTCCTTTGTCTCGTTTCGCTCTCTTTCACCTTCCTTCGTCTCGTTTCACTCTCTTTCACCCTCCTTCGTCTCGTTTCGCTGTCTTCCAACCTCCTTCATCTCGTTTCGCTCTCTTTCAACCTCCTTCGTCTCGTTTCGCTCTCTTTCACCCTCCTTCTTCTCGTTTTGCTCTTTTCCACCCGCCTTCGTCTCGTTTCGCCCTCTTTCACCCTCCTTCGTCTCGTTTCACTCTCTTTCACTCTCCTTCGTCTCGTTTTGTTCTCTTTTACCCTCCTTCGACTCCTTTCGCTCTCTTTCACCCTCCTTCGTCTCGTTTTGCTCTGTTTCACACTCCTTCGTCTTGTTTTGCTCTCTTTCACCCTCCTTCGTCTCGTTTCGCTCTCTTTCACCCTCCTTCGTCTTGTTTCGCTCTTTTGCACTCGCCTTTGTCTCGTTTCGCCCTCTTTCACCCTCCTTCGTCTTGTTTCGCTCTCTTTCACCCTCCATCGTCTCGTTTCGCTCTCTTTCACCGTCCTTCGTCTCGTTTCGCTCACTTTCACGTACCTTCATCTCGTTTCGCTCTCTTTCACCCTCCTTCGACTCCTTTCGCTCTCTTTCACCCTCCATCGTCTCGTTTCGCTATCTTTGACAATCCTTCATCTCGTTTCGCTCTCTTTGACCCTCCTTCGTCTCGTTTAGCTCTTTTTCATCCTCCTTCGTCTCGTTTCGCTCTGTTTTACACTCCTTCGTCTCGTTTTGCTCTCTTTCACCCTTCTTCATCTCGTTTCGCTCTCTTTCACCCTCCTTCATCTTGTTTCGCTCTGTTCCAACAGCCTTCGTCTAGTTTCGCCCTCTTTCACCCTCCTTCGTCTCGTTTCACTCTCTTTCACCCTCCTTCATCTCGTTTCGTTCTCTTTCACCCTCCTTCGTCTCTTTTCGCTCTCTTTCACCCTCCTTCATCTCCTTTCACTCTCATCATCCTCCATCGTCTTGTTTCGCTCTCTTTCGCCCACCTTCGTCTCGTTTCTCTCTCTTTCACCCTCCACCATCTCATTTCGCTCTCTTTTACCCTCTTTTGTCTCGTTTCACTCTCTTTCACCCTCCTTCGTCTCATTTAGCTCTCTTTCATCCTCCTTCATCTCGTTTCGCTCTCTTTCACCCTCCGTCGTCTTGTTTCGCTCTCTTTAACCCTCCATCGTCTCGTTTCGCTCTCTTTCATCCTCCTTCGTCTCGTTTCGCTCACTTTCACCCTCCTTTGTCTGTTTTCGCTCTCTTTCACCTACCTTCATCTCGTTTCGCTCTCTTTCACCCTCCATCGTCTGGTTTCGCTCTCTTTCACCCTCCTTCATCTTGTTTCGCTCTCTTTCACCCTCCTTCGTCTCGTTTCGCTCTCTTTCACCCTCCTTCATCTCGTTTCGCTCCCATTCACCCTCCTTTGTCTCGTTTCGCTCTCTTTCACCTTCCTTCGTCACGTTTCACTCTCTTTCACCCTCCTTCGTCTCGTTTCGCTGTCTTCCAACCTCCTTCATCTCGTTTCGCTCTCTTTCAACCTCCTTCGTCTCGTTTCGCTCTCTTTCACCCTCCTTCTTCTCGTTTTGCTCTTTTCCACCCGCCTTCGTCTCGTTTCGCCCTCTTTCACCCTCCTTCGTCTCGTTTCACTCTCTTTCACTCTCCTTCGTCTCGTTTTGTTCTCTTTCACCCTCCTTCGACTCCTTTCGCTCTCTTTCACCCTCCTTCGTCTCGTTTCGCTCTCTTTCACCGTCCTTCGTCTTGTTTCGCTCTGTTGCACTCGCCTTTGTCTCGTTTTGCCGTCTTTCACCATCCTTCGTCTTGTTTCGCACTCTTTCACCCTCCATCGTCTCGTTTCGCTCTCTTTCACCCTCCTTCGTCTCGTTTCGCTCAATTTCACCTACCTTCATCTCGTTTCGCTCTCTTTCACCCTCCTTCGCCTCGTTTCGCTCACTTTCAACCTCCTTCATCTCGTTCCGCTCTCTTTCACCCTCCTTCATCTTGTTTCGCTCTGTTGCACTCGCCTTTGTATCGTTTCGCCCTCTTTCACCATCCTTCGTCTTGTTTCGCTCTCTTTCACCCTCCATTGTCTCGTTTCGCTCTCTTTCACCCTCCTTCGTCTCGTTTCGCTCACTTTCACCTACCTTCATCTCGTTTCGCTCTCTTTCACCCTCCTTCGTCTCGTTTTGGTCTCTTTCACACTCCTTTGTCTTGTTTCGCTCTCTTTCACCCACCTTCATCTTGTTTCGCTCTCTTTCACCCTCCTTCGCCTCGTTTCGGTCTCTTTCATCCTCCTTCGTCTCGTTTCGTTCTCTTTCACCCTCCATCGTCTTGTTTCGCTATCTTTGACCATCCTTCATCTCGTTTCACTCTCTTTCACCCTCCTTCGTCTCGTTTCGCTCTCTTCCAACCTCCTTCATCTCGTTTCGCTCTCTTTCAACCTCCTTCGTCTCGTTTCGCTCTCTTTCACCCTCCTTCTTCTCGTTTCACTCTGTTCCACCCGCCTTCGTCTCGTTTCGCTCTCTTTCACCCTCCTTCGTCTCGTTTCACTCTCTTTCACCCTCCTTCGTCTTGTTTCGTTCTCTTTCACCGTCCTTCGTCTCGCTCCGCTCTCTTTCACCCTCTTTCTTCTCCTTTCGCTCTCTTTCACCCTCCTTCATCTCGTTTCACTCTCTTTCACCCTCCTTTATCTCATTTCGCTCTCTTTCACCCTCCTTCGTCTCCTTTCGCTCTCTTTCACCCTCCTTCGTCTCGTTCCGCTCTCTTTCACGCTCCACCGTCTCGTTTCGGTCTCTTTCACCCTCCTTCGTCTAGTTTCGCTCTCTTTCACCCTCCTTCGTCTTGTTTCGCTCTCTTTCACCCTCCATCGTCTCGTTTCGCTCTCTTTCACCCTCCTTCGTCTCGTTTCGCTCACTTTCACGTACCTTCATCTCGTTTCGCTCTCTTTCACCCTCCTTCGTCTCGTTTCGCTCTCTTTCACCCTCCTTCATCTCGTTTCGCTCCCTTTCACCCTCCTTTGTCTCGTTTCGCTCTCTTTCACCTTCCTTCGTCTCGTTTCACTTTCTTTCACCCTCCTTCGTATCGTTTCGCTCTCTTCCAACCTCCTTCATCTCGTTTCGCTCTCTTTCAACTTCCTTCGTCTCGTTTCGCTCTCTTTCACCCTCCCTCTTCTCGTTTCGCTCTGTTACACCCGCCTTCGTCTCGTTTCGCCCTCTTACACCCTCCTTCGTCTCGTTTCACTCTCTTTCACCCTCCTTCATCTCGTTTCGTTCTCTTTCACCCTCCTTCGTCTCGCTCTGCTCTCTTTCACCCTCCTTCGACTCCTTTCGCTCTCTTTCACCCTCCTTCGACTCGTTTCGCTCTGTTTCACACTCCTTCGTCTCGTTTTGCTCTCTTTCACCCTCCTTCGTCTCGTTTCGCTCTCTTTCACCCTCCTTCGTCTTGGTTCGCTCTGTTGCACTCGCCTTTATCTCGTTTCGCCCTCTTTCACCCTCCTTCGTCTTGTTTCGCTCTCTTTCACCCTCCATCGTCTCGTTTCGCTCTCTTTCACCCTCCTTCGTCTCGTTTCGCTCACTTTCACGTACCTTCATCTCGTTTCGCTCTCTTTCACCCTCCTTCGACTCCTTTCGCTCTCTTTCACCCTCCATCGTCTCGTTTCGCTATCTTTGACAATCCTTCATCTCGTTTCGCTCTCTTTGACCCTCCTTCGTCTCGTTTAGCTCTTTTTCATCCTCCTTCGTCTCGTTTCACTCTGTTTTACACTCCTTCATCTCGTTTTGCTCTCTTTCACCCTTCTTCGTCTCGTTTCGCTCTCTTTCACCCTCCTTCATCTTGTTTCGCTCTGTTCCAACAGCCTTCGTCTCGTTTCGCCCTCTTTCACCCTCCTTCGTCTCGTTTCACTCTCTTTCACCCTCCTTCGTCTCGTTTCGTTCTCTTTCACCCTCCTTCGTCTCGTTTCGCTCTCTTTCACCCTCCTTCATCTCCTTTCACTCTCTTTCATCCTCCATCGTCTTGTTTCGCTCTCTTTCGCCCACCTTCGTCTCGTTTCTCTCTCTTTCACCCTCCACCATCTCATTTCGCTCTCTTTTACCCTCTTTTGTCTCGTTTCACTATCTTTCACACTCCTTCATCTCATTTAGCTCTCTTTCATCCTCCTTCGTCTCGTTTCGCTCTCTTTCACCCTCCGTCGTCTTGTTTCGCTCTCTTTAACCCTCCATCGTCTCGTTTCGCTCTCTTTCATCCTCCTTCGTCTCGTTTCGCTCACTTTCACCCTCCTTTGTCTCTTTTCGCTCTCTTTCACCTACCTTCATCTCGTTTCGCTCTCTTTCACCCTCCATCGTCTGGTTTCGCTCTCTTTCACCCTCCTTCATCTTGTTTCACTCTCTTTCACCCTCCTTCGTCTCGTTTCGCTCTCTTTCACCCTCCTTCATCTCGTTTCGCTCCCATTCACCCTCCTTTGTCTCGTTTCGCTCTCTTTCACCTTCCTTCGTCTCGTTTCACTCTCTTTCACCCTCCTTCGTCTCGTTTCGCTGTCTTCCAACCTCCTTCATCTCGTTTCGCTCTCTTTCAACCTCCTTCGTCTCGTTTCGCTCTCTTTCACCCTCCTTCTTCTCGTTTTGCTCTGTTCCACCCGCCTTCGTCTCGTTTCGCCCTCTTTCACCCTCCTTCGTCTCGTTTCACTCTCTTTCACTCTCCTTCGTCTCGTTTTGTTCTCTTTCACCCTCCTTCGTCTCGCTCCACTCTCTTTCACCCTCCTTCGACTCCTTTCGCTCTCTTTCACCCTCCTTCGTCTCGTATCGCTCTGTTTCACACTCCTTCGTCTTGTTTTGCTCTCTTTCACCCTCCTTCGTCTCGTTTCGCTCTCTTTCACCGTCCTTCGTCTTGTTTCGCTCTGTTGCACTTGCCTTTGTCTCATTTTGCCCTCTTTCACCCTCCTTCGTCTTGTTTCGCTCTCTTTCACCCTCCATCGTCTCGTTTCGCTCTCTTTCACCCTCCTTCGTCTCGTTTCGCTCACTTTCACCTACCTTCATCTCGTTTCGCTCTCTTTCACCCTCCTTCGCCTCGTTTCGCTCACTTTCAACCTCCTTCGTCTCGTTCCGCTCTCTTTCACCCTCCTTCATCTTGTTTCGCTCTGTTGCACTCGTCTTTGTATCGTTTCGCCCTCTTTCACCATCCTTCGTCTTGTTTCGCTCTCTTTCACCCTCCATCGTCTCGTTTCGCTCTCTTTCACCCTCCTTCGTCTCGTTTCGCTCACTTTCACCTACCTTCATCTCGTTTCGCTCTCTTTCACCCTCCTTCGTCTCGTTTCGCTCTCTTCCAACCTTCTTCATCTCGTTTCGCTCTCTTTCAACCTCCTTCGTCTCGTTTCGCTCTCTTTCACCCTCCTTCGACTCCTTTCGCTCTCTTTCACCCTCCATCGTCTCGTTTCGCTATCTTTGACAATCCTTCATCTCGTTTCGCTCTCTTTGACCCTCCTTCGTCTCGTTTAGCTCTTTTTCATCCTCCTTCGTCTCGTTTCGCTCTGTTTTACACTCCTTCATCTCGTTTTGCTCTCTTTCACCCTTCTTCGTCTCGTTTCGCTCTCTTTCACCCTCCTTCATCTTGTTTCGCTCTGTTCCAACAGCCTTCCTCTCGTTTCGCCCTCTTTCACCCTCCTTCGTCTCGTTTCACTCTCTTTCACCCTCCTTCGTCTCGTTTCGTTCTCTTTCACCCTCCTTCGTCTCGTTTCGCTCTCTTTCACCCTCCTTCATCTCCTTTCACTCTCTTTCATCCTCCATCGTCTTGTTTCGCTCTCTTTCGCCCACCTTCGTCTCGTTTCTCTCTCTTTCACCCTCCACCATCTCATTTCGCTCTCTTTTACCCTCTTTTGTCTCGTTTCACTATCTTTCACACTCCTTCATCTCATTTAGCTCTCTTTCATCCTCCTTCGTCTCGTTTCGCTCTCTTTCACCCTCCGTCGTCTTGTTTCGCTCTCTTTAACCCTCCATCGTCTCGTTTCGCTCTCTTTCATCCTCCTTCGTCTCGTTTCGCTCACTTTCACCCTCCTTTGTCTCTTTTCGCTCTCTCTCACCTACCTTCATCTCGTTTCGCTCTCTTTCACCCTCCATCGTCTGGTTTCGCTCTCTTTCACCCTCCTTCATCTTGTTTCACTCTCTTTCACCCTCCTTCGTCTCGTTTCGCTCTCTTTCACCCTCCTTCATCTCGTTTCGCTCCCATTCACCCTCCTTTGTCTCGTTTCGCTCTCTTTCACCTTCCTTCGTCTCGTTTCACTCTCTTTCACCCTCCTTCGTCTCGTTTCGCTGTCTTCCAACCTCCTTCATCTCGTTTCGCTCTCTTTCAACCTCCTTCGTCTCGTTTCGCTCTCTTTCACCCTCCTTCTTCTCGTTTTGCTCTGTTCCACCCGCCTTCGTCTCGTTTCGCCCTCTTTCACCCTCCTTCGTCTCGTTTCACTCTCTTTCACTCTCCTTCGTCTCGTTTTGTTCTCTTTCACCCTCCTTCGTCTCGCTCCACTCTCTTTCACCCTCCTTCGACTCCTTTCGCTCTCTTTCACCCTCCTTCGTCTCGTTTCGCTCTGTTTCACACTCCTTCGTCTTGTTTTGCTCTCTTTCACCCTCCTTCGTCTCGTTTCGCTCTCTTTCACCGTCCTTCGTCTTGTTTCGCTCTGTTGCACTCGCCTTTGTCTCGTTTTGCCCTCTTTCACCCTCCTTCGTCTTGTTTCGCTCTCTTTCACCCTCCATCGTCTCGTTTCGCTCTCTTTCACCCTCCTTCGTCTCGTTTCGCTCACTTTCACCTACCTTCATCTCGTTTCGCTCTCTTTCACCCTCCTTCGCCTCGTTTCGCTCACTTTCAACCTCCTTCGTCTCGTTCCGCTCTCTTTCACCCTCCTTCATCTTGTTTCGCTCTGTTGCACTCGTCTTTGTATCGTTTCGCCCTCTTTCACCATCCTTCGTCTTGTTTCGCTCTCTTTCACCCTCCATCGTCTCGTTTCGCTCTCTTTCACCCTCCTTCGTCTCGTTTCGCTCTCTTCCAACCTCCTTCATCTCGTTTCGCTCTCTTTCAACCTCCTTCGTCTCGTTTCGCTCTCTTTCACCCTCCTTCTTCTCGTTTCACTCTGTTCCACCCGCCTTCGTCTCGTTTCGCCCTCTTTCACCCTCCTTCGTCTCGTTTCACTCTCTTTCACCCTCCTTCGTCTTGTTTCGTTCTCTTTCACCGTCCTTCGTCTCGCTCCGCTCTCTTTCACCCTCTTTCTTCTCCTTTCGTTCTCTTTCACCCTCCTTCATCTCGTTTCACTCTCTTTCACCCTCCTTTATCTCATTTCGCTCTCTTTCACCCTCCTTCGTCTCCTTTCGCTCTCTTTCACCCTCCTTCGTCTCGTTTCGCCCTCTTTCACCCTCCTTCGTCTTGTTTTGCTCTCTTTCACCCTCCTTCGTCTCGTTTCGCTCTCTTTCACCTACCTTCATCTCGTTTCGCTCTCTTTCACCCACCATCGTCTCGTTTCGCTCTCTTTCACCCTCCATCGTCTCGTTTCGCTCTCTTTCACCCTCCTTCGTCTCGTTTCGCTCACTTTCACGTACCTTCATCTCGTTTCGCTCTCTTTCACCCTCCTTCGCCTCGTTTCGCTATCTTTGACCATCCTTCATCTCGTTTCGCTCTCTTTGACCCTCCTTCGTCTCGTTTAGCTCTTTTTCATCCTCCTTTGTCTCGTTTCGCTCTGTTTTACACTCCTTCATCTCGTTTTGCTCTCTTTCACCCTTCTTCGTCTCGTTTCGCTCTCTTTCACCCTCCTTCATCTTGTTTCGCTCTGTTCCAACAGCCTTCGTCTCGTTTCGCCCTCTTTCACCCTCCTTCGTCTCGTTTCACTCTCTTTCACCCTCCTTCGTCTCGTTTCGTTCTCTTTCACCCTCCTTCGTCTCGTTTCGCTCTCTTTCACCCTCCTTCATCTCCTTTCACTCTCTTTCATCCTCCATCGTCTTGTTTCGCTCTCTTTCGCCCACCTTCGTCTCGTTTCTCTCTCTTTCACCCTCCACCATCTCATTTCGCTCTCTTTTACCCTCTTTTGTCTCGTTTCACTCTCTTTCACCCTCCTTCGTCTCATTTATCTCTCTTTCATCCTCCTTCGTCTCGTTTCGCTCTCTTTCACCCTCCGTCGTCTTGTTTCGCTCTCTTTAACCCTCCATCGTCTCGTTTCGCTCTCTTTCATCGTCCTTCGTCTCGTTTCGCTCACTTACACCCTCCTTTGTCTCTTTTCGCTCTCTTTCACCTACCTTCATCTCGTTTCGCTCTCTTTCACCCTCCATCGTCTGGTTTCGCTCTCTTTCACCCTCCTTCATCTTGTTTCGCTCTCTTTCACCCTCCTTCGTCTCGTTTCGCTCTCTTTCACCCTCCTTCATCTCGTTTCGCTCCCATTCACCCTCCTTTGTCTCGTTTCGCTCTCTTTCACCTTCCTTCGTCTCGTTTCACTCTCTTTCACCCTCCTTCGTCTCGTTTCGCTGTCTTCCAACCTCCTTCATCTCGTTTCGCTCTCTTTCAACCTCCTTCGTCTCGTTTCGCTCTCTTTCACCCTCCTTCTTCTCGTTTTGCTCTGTTCCACCCGCCTTCGTCTCGTTTCGCCCTCTTTCACCCTCCTTCGTCTCGTTTCACTCTCTTTCACTCTCCTTCGTCTCGTTTTGTTCTCTTTCACCCTCCTTCGTCTCGCTCCACTCTCTTTCACGCTCATCCGACTCCTTTCGCTCTCTTTCACCCTCCTTCGTCTCGTTTCGCTCTGTTTCACACTCCTTCGTCTTGTTTTGCTCTCTTTCACCCTCCTTCATCTCGTTTCGCTCTCTTTCACCGTCCTTCGTCTTGTTTCGCTCTGTTGCACTCGCCTTTGTCTCGTTTTGCCCTCTTTCACCCTCCTTCGTCTTGTTTCGCTCTCTTTCACCCTCCATCGTCTCGTTTCGCTCTCTTTCACCCTCCTTCGTCTCGTTTCGCTCACTTTCACCTACCTTCATCTCGTTTCGCTCTCTTTCACCCTCCTTCGCCTCGTTTCGCTCACTTTCAACCTCCTTCGTCTCGTTCCGCTCTCTTTCACCCTCCTTCATCTTGTTTCGCTCTGTTGCACTCGCCTTTGTATCGTTTCGCCCTCTTTCACCATCCTTCGTCTTGTTTCGCTCTCTTTCACCCTCCATCGTCTCGTTTCGCTCTCTTTCACCCTCCTTCGTCTCGTTTCGCTCACTTTCACCTACCTTCATCTCGTTTTGCTCTCTTTCACCCTCCTTCGTCTCGTTTCGCTCTCTTCCAACCTCCTTCATCTCGTTTCGCTCTCTTTCAACCTCCTTCGTCTCGTTTCGCTCTCTTTCACCCTCCTTCTTCTCGTTTCACTCTGTTCCACCCGCCTTCGTCTCGTTTCGCCCTCTTTCACCCTCCTTCGTCTCGTTTCGCCCTCTTTCACCCTCCTTCGTCTTGTTTTGCTCTCTTTCACCCTCCTTCGTCTCGTTTCGCTCTCTTTCACCTACCTTCATCTCGTTTCGCTCTCTTTCACCCACCATCGTCTCGTTTCGCTCTCTTTCACCCTCCATCGTCTCGTTTCACTCTCTTTCACCCTCCTTCGTCTCGTTTCGCTGTCTTCCAACCTCCTTCATCTCGTTTCGCTCTCTTTCAACCTCCTTCGTCTCGTTTCGCTCTCTTTCACCCTCCTTCTTCTCGTTTTGCTCTGTTCCACCCGCCTTCGTCTCGTTTCGCCCTCTTTCACCCTCCTTCGTCTCGTTTCACTCTCTTTCACTCTCCTTCGTCTCGTTTTGTTCTCTTTCACCCTCCTTCGTCTCGCTCCACTCTCTTTCACCCTCCTTCGACTCCTTTCGCTCTCTTTCACCCTCCTTCGTCTCGTTTTGCTCTGTTTCACACTCCTTCGTCTTGTTTTGCTCTCTTTCACCCTCCTTCGTCTCGTTTCGCTCTCTTTCACCGTCCTTCGTCTTGTTTCGCTCTGTTGCACTCGCCTTTGTCTCGTTTTGCCCTCTTTCACCCTCCTTCGTCTTGTTTCGCCCTCTTTCACCCTCCATCGTCTCGTTTCGCTCTCTTTCACCCTCCTTCGTCTCGTTTCGCTCACTTTCACCTACCTTCATCTCGTTTCGCTCTCTTTCACCCTCCTTCGCCTCGTTTCGCTCACTTTCAACCTCCTTCGTCTCGTTCCGCTCTCTTTCACCCTCCTTCATCTTGTTTCGCTCTGTTGCACTCGTCTTTGTATCGTTTCGCCCTCTTTCACCATCCTTCGTCTTGTTTCGCTCTCTTTCACCCTCCATCGTCTCGTTTCGCTCTCTTTCACCCTCCTTCGTCTCGTTTCGCTCACTTTCACCTACCTTCATCTCGTTTCGCTCTCTTTCACCCTCCTTCGTCTCGTTTCGCTCTCTTCCAACCTCCTTCATCTCGTTTCGCTCTCTTTCAACCTCCTTCGTCTCGTTTCGCTCTCTTTCACCCTCCTTCTTCTCGTTTCACTCTGTTCCACCCGCCTTCGTCTCGTTTCGCCCTCTTTCACCCTCCTTCGTCTCGTTTCACTCTCTTTCACCCTCCTTCGTCTTGTTTCGTTCTCTTTCACCGTCCTTCGTCTCGCTCCGCTCTCTTTCACCCTCTTTCTTCTCCTTTCGTTCTCTTTCACCCTCCTTCATCTCGTTTCACTCTCTTTCACCCTCCTTTATCTCATTTCGCTATCTTTCACCCTCCTTCGTCTCCTTTCGCTCTCTTTCACCCTCCTTCGTCTCGTTTCGCCCTCTTTCACCCTCCTTCGTCTTGTTTTGCTCTCTTTCACCCTCCTTCGTCTCGTTTCGCTCTCTTTCACCTACCTTCATCTCGTTTCGCTCTCTTTCACCCACCATCGTCTCGTTTCGCTCTCTTTCACCCTCCATCGTCTCGTTTCGCTCTCTTTCACCCTCCTTCGTCTCGTTTCGCTCACTTTCACGTACCTTCATCTCGTTTCGCTCTCTTTCACCCTCCTTCGTCTCGTTTCGCTATCTTTGACCATCCTTCATCTCGTTTCGCTCTCTTTGACCCTCCTTCGTCTCGTTTAGCTCTTTTTCATCCTCCTTTGTCTCGTTTCGCTCTGTTTTACACTCCTTCATCTCGTTTTGCTCTCTTTCACCCTTCTTCGTCTCGTTTCGCTCTCTTTCACCCTCCTTCATCTTGTTTCGCTCTGTTCCAACAGCCTTCGTCTCGTTTCGCCCTCTTTCACCCTCCTTCGTCTCGTTTCACTCTCTTTCACCCTCCTTCGTCTCGTTTCGTTCTCTTTCACCCTCCTTCGTCTCGTTTCGCTCTCTTTCACCCTCCTTCATCTCCTTTCACTCTCTTTCATCCTCCATCGTCTTGTTTCGCTCTCTTTCGCCCACCTTCGTCTCGTTTCTCTCTCTTTCACCCTCCACCATCTCATTTCGCTCTCTTTTACCCTCTTTTGTCTCGTTTCGCTCTCTTTCACCTACCTTCATCTCGTTTCGCTCTCTTTCACCCTCCATCGTCTGGTTTCGCTCTCTTTCACCCTCCTTCATCTCGTTTCACTATCTTTCACACTCCTTCATCTCATTTAGCTCTCTTTCATCCTCCTTCGTCTCGTTTCGCTCTCTTTCACCCTCCGTCGTCTTGTTTCGCTCTCTTTAACCCTCCATCGTCTCGTTTCGCTCTCTTTCATCCTCCTTCGTCTCGTTTCGCTCACTTTCACCCTCCTTTGTCTCTTTTCGCTCTCTCTCACCTACCTTCATCTCGTTTCGCTCTCTTTCACCCTCCATCGTCTGGTTTCGCTCTCTTTCACCCTCCTTCATCTTGTTTCACTCTCTTTCACCCTCCTTCGTCTCGTTTCGCTCTCTTTCACCCTCCTTCATCTCGTTTCGCTCCCATTCACCCTCCTTTGTCTCGTTTCGCTCTCTTTCACCTTCCTTCGTCTCGTTTCACTCTCTTTCACCCTCCTTCGTCTCGTTTCGCTGTCTTCCAACCTCCTTCATCTCGTTTCGCTCTCTTTCAACCTCCTTCGTCTCGTTTCGCTCTCTTTCACCCTCCTTCTTCTCGTTTTGCTCTGTTCCACCCGCCTTCGTCTCGTTTCGCCCTCTTTCACCCTCCTTCGTCTCGTTTCACTCTCTTTCACTCTCCTTCGTCTCGTTTTGTTCTCTTTCACCCTCCTTCGTCTCGCTCCACTCTCTTTCACCCTCCTTCGACTCCTTTCGCTCTCTTTCACCCTCCTTCGTCTCGTTTCGCTCTGTTTCACACTCCTTCGTCTTGTTTTGCTCTCTTTCACCCTCCTTCGTCTCGTTTCGCTCTCTTTCACCGTCCTTCGTCTTGTTTCGCTCTGTTGCACTCGCCTTTGTCTCGTTTTGCCCTCTTTCACCCTCCTTCGTCTTGTTTCGCTCTCTTTCACCCTCCATCGTCTCGTTTCGCTCTCTTTCACCCTCCTTCGTCTCGTTTCGCTCACTTTCACCTACCTTCATCTCGTTTCGCTCTCTTTCACCCTCCTTCGCCTCGTTTCGCTCACTTTCAACCTCCTTCGTCTCGTTCCGCTCTCTTTCACCCTCCTTCATCTTGTTTCGCTCTGTTGCACTCGTCTTTGTATCGTTTCGCCCTCTTTCACCATCCTTCGTCTTGTTTCGCTCTCTTTCACCCTCCATCGTCTCGTTTCGCTCTCTTTCACCCTCCTTCGTCTCGTTTCGCTCACTTTCACCTACCTTCATCTCGTTTCGCTCTCTTTCACCCTCCTTCGTCTCGTTTCGCTCTCTTCCAACCTCCTTCATCTCGTTTCGCTCTCTTTCAACCTCCTTCGTCTCGTTTCGCTCTCTTTCACCCTCCTTCTTCTCGTTTCACTCTGTTCCACCCGCCTTCGTCTCGTTTCGCCCTCTTTCACCCTCCTTCGTCTCGTTTCACTCTCTTTCACCCTCCTTCGTCTTGTTTCGTTCTCTTTCACCGTCCTTCGTCTCGCTCCGCTCTCTTTCACCCTCTTTCTTCTCCTTTCGTTCTCTTTCACCCTCCTTCATCTCGTTTCACTCTCTTTCACCCTCCTTTATCTCATTTCGCTCTCTTTCACCCTCCTTCGTCTCCTTTCGCTCTCTTTCACCCTCCTTCGTCTCGTTTCGCCCTCTTTCACCCTCCTTCGTCTTGTTTTGCTCTCTTTCACCCTCCTTCGTCTCGTTTCGCTCTCTTTCACCTACCTTCATCTCGTTTCGCTCTCTTTCACCCACCATCGTCTCGTTTCGCTCTCTTTCACCCTCCATCGTCTCGTTTCGCTCTCTTTCACCCTCCTTCGTCTCGTTTCGCTCACTTTCACGTACCTTCATCTCGTTTCGCTCTCTTTCACCCTCCTTCGCCTCGTTTCGCTATCTTTGACCATCCTTCATCTCGTTTCGCTCTCTTTGACCCTCCTTCGTCTCGTTTAGCTCTTTTTCATCCTCCTTTGTCTCGTTTCGCTCTGTTTTACACTCCTTCATCTCGTTTTGCTCTCTTTCACCCTTCTTCGTCTCGTTTCGCTCTCTTTCACCCTCCTTCATCTTGTTTCGCTCTGTTCCAACAGCCTTCGTCTCGTTTCGCCCTCTTTCACCCTCCTTCGTCTCGTTTCACTCTCTTTCACCCTCCTTCGTCTCGTTTCGTTCTCTTTCACCCTCCTTCGTCTCGTTTCGCTCTCTTTCACCCTCCTTCATCTCCTTTCACTCTCTTTCATCCTCCATCGTCTTGTTTCGCTCTCTTTCGCCCACCTTCGTCTCGTTTCTCTCTCTTTCACCCTCCACCATCTCATTTCGCTCTCTTTTACCCTCTTTTGTCTCGTTTCACTCTCTTTCACCCTCCTTCGTCTCATTTATCTCTCTTTCATCCTCCTTCGTCTCGTTTCGCTCTCTTTCACCCTCCGTCGTCTTGTTTCGCTCTCTTTAACCCTCCATCGTCTCGTTTCGCTCTCTTTCATCGTCCTTCGTCTCGTTTCGCTCACTTTCACCCTCCTTTGTCTCTTTTCGCTCTCTTTCACCTACCTTCATCTCGTTTCGCTCTCTTTCACCCTCCATCGTCTGGTTTCGCTCTCTTTCACCCTCCTTCATCTTGTTTCGCTCTCTTTCACCCTCCTTCGTCTCGTTTCGCTCTCTTTCACCCTCCTTCATCTCGTTTCGCTCCCATTCACCCTCCTTTTCTCGTTTCGCTCTCTTTCACCTTCCTTCGTCTCGTTTCACTCTCTTTCACCCTCCTTCGTCTCGTTTCGCTGTCTTCCAACCTCCTTCATCTCGTTTCGCTCTCTTTCAACCTCCTTCGTCTCGTTTCGCTCTCTTTCACCCTCCTTCTTCTCGTTTTGCTCTGTTCCACCCGCCTTCGTCTCGTTTCGCCCTCTTTCACCCTCCTTCGTCTCGTTTCACTCTCTTTCACTCTCCTTCGTCTCGTTTTGTTCTCTTTCACCCTCCTTCGTCTCGCTCCACTCTCTTTCACCCTCCTTCGACTCCTTTCGCTCTCTTTCACCCTCCTTCGTCTCGTTTCGCTCTGTTTCACACTCCTTCGTCTTGTTTTGCTCTCTTTCACCCTCCTTCATCTCGTTTCGCTCTCTTTCACCGTCCTTCGTCTTGTTTCGCTCTGTTGCACTCGCCTTTGTCTCGTTTTGCCCTCTTTCACCCTCCTTCGTCTTGTTTCGCTCTCTTTCACCCTCCATCGTCTCGTTTCGCTCTCTTTCACCCTCCTTCGTCTCGTTTCGCTCACTTTCACCTACCTTCATCTCGTTTCGCTCTCTTTCACCCTCCTTCGCCTCGTTTCGCTCACTTTCAACCTCCTTCGTCTCGTTCCGCTCTCTTTCACCCTCCTTCATCTTGTTTCGCTCTGTTGCACTCGCCTTTGTATCGTTTCGCCCTCTTTCACCATCCTTCGTCTTGTTTCGCTCTCTTTCACCCTCCATCGTCTCGTTTC
Source organism: Scyliorhinus torazame (assembly GCF_047496885.1). Classification (NCBI taxonomy): domain Eukaryota; kingdom Metazoa; phylum Chordata; class Chondrichthyes; order Carcharhiniformes; family Scyliorhinidae; genus Scyliorhinus; species Scyliorhinus torazame. Next base: position 135,460,274 of record NC_092727.1, read on the forward strand.
GCTCTCTTTCACCCTCCTTCGTCTCGTTTCGCTCACTTTCACCTACCTTCATCTCGTTTTGCTCTCTTTCACCCTCCTTCGTCTCGTTTCGCTCTCTTCCAACCTCCTTCATCTCGTTTCGCTCTCTTTCAACCTCCTTCGTCTCGTTTCGCTCTCTTTCACCCTCCTTCTTCTCGTTTCACTCTGTTCCACCCGCCTTCGTCTCGTTTCGCCCTCTTTCACCCTCCTTCGTCTCGTTTCGCCCTCTTTCACCCTCCTTCGTCTTGTTTTGCTCTCTTTCACCCTCCTTCGTCTCGTTTCGCTCTCTTTCACCTACCTTCATCTCGTTTCGCTCTCTTTCACCCACCATCGTCTCGTTTCGCTCTCTTTCACCCTCCATCGTCTCGTTTCACTCTCTTTCACCCTCCTTCGTCTCGTTTCGCTGTCTTCCAACCTCCTTCATCTCGTTTCGCTCTCTTTCAACCTCCTTCGTCTCGTTTCGCTCTCTTTCACCCTCCTTCTTCTCGTTTTGCTCTGTTCCACCCGCCTTCGTCTCGTTTCGCCCTCTTTCACCCTCCTTCGTCTCGTTTCACTCTCTTTCACTCTCCTTCGTCTCGTTTTGTTCTCTTTCACCCTCCTTCGTCTCGCTCCACTCTCTTTCACCCTCCTTCGACTCCTTTCGCTCTCTTTCACCCTCCTTCGTCTCGTTTCGCTCTGTTTCACACTCCTTCGTCTTGTTTTGCTCTCTTTCACCCTCCTTCGTCTCGTTTCGCTCTCTTTCACCGTCCTTCGTCTTGTTTCGCTCTGTTGCACTCGCCTTTGTCTCGTTTTGCCCTCTTTCACCCTCCTTCGTCTTGTTTCGCTCTCTTTCACCCTCCATCGTCTCGTTTCGCTCTCTTTCACCCTCCTTCGTCTCGTTTCGCTCACTTTCACCTACCTTCATCTCGTTTCGCTCTCTTTCACCCTCCTTCGCCTCGTTTCGCTCACTTTCAACCTCCTTCGTCTCGTTCCGCTCTCTTTCACCCTCCTTCATCTTGTTTCGCTCTGTTGCACTCGTCTTTGTATCGTTTCGCCCTCTTTCACCATCCTTCGTCTTGTTTCGCTCTCTTTCACCCTCCATCGTCTCGTTTCGCTCTCTTTCACCCTCCTTCGTCTCGTTTCGCTCACTTTCACCTACCTTCATCTCGTTTCGCTCTCTTTCACCCTCCTTCGTCTCGTTTCGCTCTCTTCCAACCTCCTTCATCTCGTTTCGCTCTCTTTCAACCTCCTTCGTCTCGTTTCGCTCTCTTTCACCCTCCTTCTTCTCGTTTCACTCTGTTCCACCCGCCTTCGTCTCGTTTCGCCCTCTTTCACCCTCCTTCGTCTCGTTTCACTCTCTTTCACCCTCCTTCGTCTTGTTTCGTTCTCTTTCACCGTCCTTCGTCTCGCTCCGCTCTCTTTCACCCTCTTTCTTCTCCTTTCGTTCTCTTTCACCCTCCTTCATCTCGTTTCACTCTCTTTCACCCTCCTTTATCTCATTTCGCTATCTTTCACCCTCCTTCGTCTCCTTTCGCTCTCTTTCACCCTCCTTCGTCTCGTTTCGCCCTCTTTCACCCTCCTTCGTCTTGTTTTGCTCTCTTTCACCCTCCTTCGTCTCGTTTCGCTCTCTTTCACCTACCTTCATCTCGTTTCGCTCTCTTTCACCCACCATCGTCTCGTTTCGCTCTCTTTCACCCTCCATCGTCTCGTTTCGCTCTCTTTCACCCTCCTTCGTCTCGTTTCGCTCACTTTCACGTACCTTCATCTCGTTTCGCTCTCTTTCACCCTCCTTCGTCTCGTTTCGCTATCTTTGACCATCCTTCATCTCGTTTCGCTCTCTTTGACCCTCCTTCGTCTCGTTTAGCTCTTTTTCATCCTCCTTTGTCTCGTTTCGCTCTGTTTTACACTCCTTCATCTCGTTTTGCTCTCTTTCACCCTTCTTCGTCTCGTTTCGCTCTCTTTCACCCTCCTTCATCTTGTTTCGCTCTGTTCCAACAGCCTTCGTCTCGTTTCGCCCTCTTTCACCCTCCTTCGTCTCGTTTCACTCTCTTTCACCCTCCTTCGTCTCGTTTCGTTCTCTTTCACCCTCCTTCGTCTCGTTTCGCTCTCTTTCACCCTCCTTCATCTCCTTTCACTCTCTTTCATCCTCCATCGTCTTGTTTCGCTCTCTTTCGCCCACCTTCGTCTCGTTTCTCTCTCTTTCACCCTCCACCATCTCATTTCGCTCTCTTTTACCCTCTTTTGTCTCGTTTCGCTCTCTTTCACCTACCTTCATCTCGTTTCGCTCTCTTTCACCCTCCATCGTCTGGTTTCGCTCTCTTTCACCCTCCTTCATCTTGTTTCGCTCTCTTTCACCCTCCTTCGTCTCGTTTCGCTCTCTTTCACCCTCCTTCATCTCGTTTCGCTCCCATTCACCCTCCTTTGTCTCGTTTCGCTCTCTTTCACCTTCCTTCGTCTCGTTGCACTCTCTTTCACCCTCCTTCGTCTCGTTTCGCTGTCTTCCAACCTCCTTCATCTCGTTTCGCTCTCTTTCAACCTCCTTCGTCTCGTTTCGCTCTCTTTCACCCTCCTTCTTCTCGTTTTGCTCTGTTCCACCCGCCTTCGTCTCGTTTCGCCCTCTTTCACCCTCCTTCGTCTCGTTTCACTCTCTTTCACTCTCCTTCGTCTCGTTTTGTTCTCTTTCACCCTCCTTCGTCTCGCTCCACTCTCTTTCACCCTCCTTCGACTCCTTTCGCTCTCTTTCACCCTCCTTCGTCTCGTTTCGCTCTGTTTCACACTCCTTCGTCTTGTTTTGCTCTCTTTCACCCTCCTTCGTCTCGTTTCGCTCTCTTTCACCGTCCTTCGTCTTGTTTCGCTCTGTTGCACTCGCCTTTGTCTCGTTTTGCCCTCTTTCACCCTCCTTCGTCTTGTTTCGCTCTCTTTCACCCTCCATCGTCTCGTTTCGCTCTCTTTCACCCTCCTTCGTCTCGTTTCGCTCACTTTCACCTACCTTCATCTCGTTTCGCTCTCTTTCACCCTCCTTCGCCTCGTTTCGCTCACTTTCAACCTCCTTCGTCTCGTTCCGCTCTCTTTCACCCTCCTTCATCTTGTTTCGCTCTGTTGCACTCGTCTTTGTATCGTTTCGCCCTCTTTCACCATCCTTCGTCTTGTTTCGCTCTCTTTCACCCTCCATCGTCTCGTTTCGCTCTCTTTCACCCTCCTTCGTCTCGTTTCGCTCACTTTCACCTACCTTCATCTCGTTTCGCTCTCTTTCACCCTCCTTCGTCTCGTTTCGCTCTCTTCCAACCTCCTTCATCTCGTTTCGCTCTCTTTCAACCTCCTTCGTCTCGTTTCGCTCTCTTTCACCCTCCTTCTTCTCGTTTCACTCTGTTCCACCCGCCTTCGTCTCGTTTCGCCCTCTTTCACCCTCCTTCGTCTCGTTTCACTCTCTTTCACCCTCCTTCGTCTTGTTTCGTTCTCTTTCACCGTCCTTCGTCTCGCTCCGCTCTCTTTCACCCTCTTTCTTCTCCTTTCGTTCTCTTTCACCCTCCTTCATCTCGTTTCACTCTCTTTCACCCTCCTTTATCTCATTTCGCTATCTTTCACCCTCCTTCGTCTCCTTTCGCTCTCTTTCACCCTCCTTCGTCTCGTTTCGCCCTCTTTCACCCTCCTTCGTCTTGTTTTGCTCTCTTTCACCCTCCTTCGTCTCGTTTCGCTCTCTTTCACCTACCTTCATCTCGTTTCGCTCTCTTTCACCCACCATCGTCTCGTTTCGCTCTCTTTCACCCTCCATCGTCTCGTTTCGCTCTCTTTCACCCTCCTTCGTCTCGTTTCGCTCACTTTCACGTACCTTCATCTCGTTTCGCTCTCTTTCACCCTCCTTCGTCTCGTTTCGCTATCTTTGACCATCCTTCATCTCGTTTCGCTCTCTTTGACCCTCCTTCGTCTCGTTTAGCTCTTTTTCATCCTCCTTTGTCTCGTTTCGCTCTGTTTTACACTCCTTCATCTCGTTTTGCTCTCTTTCACCCTTCTTCGTCTCGTTTCGCTCTCTTTCACCCTCCTTCATCTTGTTTCGCTCTGTTCCAACAGCCTTCGTCTCGTTTCGCCCTCTTTCACCCTCCTTCGTCTCGTTTCACTCTCTTTCACCCTCCTTCGTCTCGTTTCGTTCTCTTTCACCCTCCTTCGTCTCGTTTCGCTCTCTTTCACCCTCCTTCATCTCCTTTCACTCTCTTTCATCCTCCATCGTCTTGTTTCGCTCTCTTTCGCCCACCTTCGTCTCGTTTCTCTCTCTTTCACCCTCCACCATCTCATTTCGCTCTCTTTTACCCTCTTTTGTCTCGTTTCGCTCTCTTTCACCTACCTTCATCTCGTTTCGCTCTCTTTCACCCTCCATCGTCTGGTTTCGCTCTCTTTCACCCTCCTTCATCTTGTTTCGCTCTCTTTCACCCTCCTTCGTCTCGTTTCGCTCTCTTTCACCCTCCTTCATCTCGTTTCGCTCCCATTCACCCTCCTTTGTCTCGTTTCGCTCTCTTTCACCTTCCTTCGTCTCGTTGCACTCTCTTTCACCCTCCTTCGTCTCGTTTCGCTGTCTTCCAACCTCCTTCATCTCGTTTCGCTCTCTTTCAACCTCCTTCGTCTCGTTTCGCTCTCTTTCACCCTCCTTCTTCTCGTTTTGCTCTGTTCCACCCGCCTTCGTCTCGTTTCGCCCTCTTTCACCCTCCTTCGTCTCGTTTCACTCTCTTTCACTCTCCTTCGTCTCGTTTTGTTCTCTTTCACCCTCCTTCGTCTCGCTCCACTCTCTTTCACCCTCCTTCGACTCCTTTCGCTCTCTTTCACCCTCCTTCGTCTCGTTTCGCTCTGTTTCACACTCCTTCGTCTTGTTTTGCTCTCTTTCACCCTCCTTAATCTCGTTTCGCTCTCTTTCACCGTCCTTCGTCTTGTTTCGCTCTGTTGCACTCGCCTTTGTCTCGTTTTGCCCTCTTTCACCCTCCTTCGTCTTGTTTCGCTCTCTTTCACCCTCCATCGTCTCGTTTCGCTCTCTTTCACCCTCCTTCGTCTCGTTTCGCTCACTTTCACCTACCTTCATCTCGTTTCGCTCTCTTTCACCCTCCTTCGCCTCGTTTCGCTCACTTTCAACCTCCTTCGTCTCGTTCCGCTCTCTTTCACCCTCCTTCATCTTGTTTCGCTCTGTTGCACTCGCCTTTGTATCGTTTCGCCCTCTTTCACCATCCTTCGTCTTGTTTCGCTCTCTTTCACCCTCCATCGTCTCGTTTCGCTCTCTTTCACCCTCCTTCGTCTCGTTTCGCTCACTTTCACCTACCTTCATCTCGTTTTGCTCTCTTTCACCCTCCTTCGTCTCGTTTCGCTCTCTTCCAACCTCCTTCATCTCGTTTCGCTCTCTTTCACCCTCCTTCTTCTCGTTTCACTCTGTTCCACCCGCCTTCGTCTCGTTTCGCCCTCTTTCACCCTCCTTCGTCTCGTTTCGCCCTCTTTCACCCTCCTTCGTCTTGTTTTGCTCTCTTTCACCCTCCTTCGTCTCGTTTCGCTCTCTTTCACCTACCTTCATCTCGTTTCGCTCTCTTTCACCCTCCATCGTCTCGTTTCGCTCTCTTTCACCCTCCTTCGTCTCGTTTCGCTCACTTTCACGTACCTTCATCTCGTTTCGCTCTCTTTCACCCTCCTTCGTCTCGTTTCGCTATCTTTGACCATCCTTCTTCTCGTTTCGCTCTCTTTGACCCTCCTTCGTCTCGTTTAGCTCTTTTTCATCCTCCTTCGTCTCGTTTCGCTCTGTTTTACACTCCTTCATCTCGTTTTGCTCTCTTTCACCCTTCTTCGTCTCGTTTCGCTCTCTTTCACCCTCCTTCATCTTGTTTCGCTCTGTTCCAACAGCCTTCGTCTCGTTTCGCCCTCTTTCACCCTCCTTCGTCTCGTTTCACTCTCTTTCACCCTCCTTCGTCTCGTTTCGTTCTCTTTCACCCTCCTTCGTCTCGTTTCGCTCTCTTTCACCCTCCTTCATCTCCTTTCACTCTCTTTCATCCTCCATCGTCTTGTTTCGCTCTCTTTCGCCCACCTTCGTCTCGTTTCTCTCTCTTTCACCCTCCACCATCTCATTTCGCTCTCTTTTACCCTCTTTTGTCTCGTTTCACTCTCTTTCACCCTCCTTCGTCTCATTTATCTCTCTTTCATCCTCCTTCGTCTCGTTTCGCTCTCTTTCACCCTCCGTCGTCTTGTTTCGCTCTCTTTAACCCTCCATCGTCTCGTTTCGCTCTCTTTCATCCTCCTTCGTCTCGTTTCGCTCACTTTCACCCTCCTTTGTCTCTTTTCGCTCTCTTTCACCTACCTTCATCTCGTTTCGCTCTCTTTCACCCTCCATCGTCTGGTTTCGCTCTCTTTCACCCTCCTTCATCTTGTTTCGCTCTCTTTCACCCTCCTTCGTCTCGTTTCGCTCTCTTTCACCCTCCTTCATCTCGTTTCGCTCCCATTCACCCTCCTTTGTCTCGTTTCGCTCTCTTTCACCTTCCTTCGTCTCGTTTCACTCTCTTTCACCCTCCTTCGTCTCGTTTCGCTGTCTTCCAACCTCCTTCATCTCGTTTCGCTCTCTTTCAACCTCCTTCGTCTCGTTTCGCTCTCTTTCACCCTCCTTCTTCTCGTTTTGCTCTGTTCCACCCGCCTTCGTCTCGTTTCGCCCTCTTTCACCCTCCTTCGTCTCGTTTCACTCTCTTTCACTCTCCTTCGTCTCGTTTTGTTCTCTTTCACCCTCCTTCGTCTCGCTCCACTCTCTTTCACCCTCCTTCGACTCCTTTCGCTCTCTTTCACCCTCCTTCGTCTCGTTTCGCTCTGTTTCACACTCCTTCGTCTTGTTTTGCTCTCTTTCACCCTCCTTCATCTCGTTTCGCTCTCTTTCACCGTCCTTCGTCTTGTTTCGCTCTGTTGCACTCGCCTTTGTCTCGTTTTGCCCTCTTTCACCCTCCTTCGTCTTGTTTCGCTCTCTTTCACCCTCCATCGTCTCGTTTCGCTCTCTTTCACCCTCCTTCATCTCGTTTCGCTCACTTTCACCTACCTTCATCTCGTTTCGCTCTCTTTCACCCTCCTTCGCCTCGTTTCGCTCACTTTCAACCTCCTTCGTCTCGTTCCGCTCTCTTTCACCCTCCTTCATCTTGTTTCGCTCTGTTGCACTCGCCTTTGTATCGTTTCGCCCTCTTTCACCATCCTTCGTCTTGTTTCGCTCTCTTTCACCCTCCATCGTCTCGTTTCGCTCTCTTTCACCCTCCTTCGTCTCGTTTCGCTCACTTTCACCTACCTTCATCTCGTTTTGCTCTCTTTCACCCTCCTTCGTCTCGTTTCGCTCTCTTCCAACCTCCTTCATCTCGTTTCGCTCTCTTTCAACCTCCTTCGTCTCGTTTCGCTCTCTTTCACCCTCCTTCTTCTCGTTTCACTCTGTTCCACCCGCCTTCGTCTCGTTTCGCCCTCTTTCACCCTCCTTCGTCTCGTTTCACTCTCTTTCACCCTCCTTCGTCTTGTTTATTTCTCTTTCACCGTCCTTCGTCTCGTTTCGCTCTCTTTCACCCTCCCTCTTCTCGTTTCGCTCTGTTACACCCGCCTTCGTCTCGTTTCGCCCTCTTTCACCCTCCTTCGTCTCGTTTCACTCTCTTTCACCCTCCTTCATCTCGTTTCGTTCTCTTTCACCCTCCTTCGTCTCGCTCTGCTCTCTTTCACCCTCCTTCGACTCCTTTCGCTCTCTTTCACCCTCCTTCGTCTCGTTTCGCTCTGTTTCACACTCCTTCGTCTCGTTTTGCTCTCTTTCACCCTCCTTCGTCTCGTTTCGCTCTCTTTCACCCTCCTTCGTCTTGTTTCGCTCTGTTGCACTCGCCTTTGTCTCGTTTCGCCCTCTTACACCCTCCTTCGTCTTGTTTCGCTCTCTTTCACCCTCCATCGTCTCGTTTAGCTCTCTTTCACCCTCCTTCATCTCGTTTCGCTCACTTTCACGTACCTTCATCTCGTTTCGCTCTCTTTCACCCTCCTTCATCTCGTTTCGCTATCTTTGACCATCCTTCATCTCGTTTCGCTCTCTTTGACCCTCCTTCGTCTCTTTTCGCTCTTATTCACCTACCTTCATCTCGTTTCGCTCTCTTTCACCCTCCATCGTCTGGTTTCGCTCTCTTTCACCTTCCTTCGTCTCGTTTCACTCTCTTTCACCCTCCTTCGTCTCGTTTCGCTGTCTTCCAACCTCCTTCATCTCGTTTCGCTCTCTTTCAACCTCCTTCATCTCGTTTCGCTCTCTTTCACCCTCCTTCTTCTCGTTTTGCTCTGTTCCACCCGCCTTCGTCTCGTTTCGCCCTCTTTCACCCTCCTTCGTCTCGTTTCACTCTCTTTCACGCTCCTTCGTCTCGTTTTGTTCTCTTTCACCCTCCTTCGTCTCGCTCCACTCTCTTTCACCCTCCTTCGACTCCTTTCGCTCTCTTTCACCCTCCTTCGTCTCGTTTCGCTCTGTTTCACACTCCTTTGTCTTGTTTTGCTCTCTTTCACCCTCCTTCGTCTCGTTTCGCTCTCTTTCACCGTCCTTCATCTTGTTTCGCTCTGTTGCACTCGCCTTTGTCTCGTTTTGCCCTCTTTCACCCTCCTTCGTCTTGTTTCGCTCTCTTTCACCCTCCATCGTCTCGTTTCGCTCTCTTTCACCCTCCTTCGTCTCGTTTCGCTCACTTTCACCTACCTTCATCTCGTTTCGCTCTCTTTCACCCTCCTTCGCCTCGTTTCGCTCACTTTCAACCTCCTTCGTCTCGTTCCGCTCTCTTTCACCCTCCTTCATCCTGTTTCGCTCTGTTGCACTCGCCTTTGTATCGTTTCGCCCTCTTTCACCATCCTTCGTCTTGTTTCGCTCTCTTTCACCCTCCATCGTCTCGTTTCGCTCTCTTTCACCCTCCTTCGTCTCGTTTCGCTCACTTTCACCTACCTTCATCTCGTTTCGCTCTCTTTCACCCTCCTTCGTCTCGTTTCGCTCTCTTCCAACCTCCTTCATCTCGTTTCGCTCTCTTTCAACCTCCTTCGTCTCGTTTCGCTCTCTTTCACCCTCCTTCTTCTCGTTTCACTCTGTTCCACCCGCCTTCGTCTCGTTTCGCTCTCTTTGACCCTCCTTCGTCTCGTTTAGCTCTTTTTCATCCTCCTTCGTCTCGTTTCGCTCTGTTTTACACTCCTTCGTCTCGTTTTGCTCTCTTTCACCCTTCTTCGTCTCGTTTCGCTCTCTTTCACCCTCCTTCATCTTGTTTTGTTCTGTTCCAACAGCCTTCGTCTTGTTTCGCCCTCTTTCACCCTCCTTCGTCTCGTTTCACTCTCTTTCACCCTCCTTCGTCTCGTTTCGTTCTCTTTCACCCTCCTTCGTCTCGTTTCGCTCTCTTTCACCCTCCTTCATCTCCTTTCACTCTCTTTCATTCTCCATCGCCTTGTTTCGCTCTCTTTCGCCCATCATCGTCTCGTTTCTCTCTCTTTCACCCTCCACCATCTCATTTCGCTCTCTTTTACCCTCTTTCGTCTCGTTTCACTCTCTTTCACCCTCCTTCGTCTCATTTAGCTCTCTTTCATCCTCCTTCGTCTCGTTTCGCTCTCTTTCACCCTCAGTCGTCTTGTTTCGCTCTCTTTAACCCTACATCATCTCGTTTCGCTCTCTTTCATCCTCCTTCGTCTCGTTTCGCTCACTTTCACCCTCCTTCGTCTCGTTTCGCTCTCTTTCACCGTCCTTCATCTTGTTTCGCTCTGTTGCACTCGCCTTTGTCTCGTTTTGCCCTCTTTCACCCTCCTTCGTCTTGTTTCGCTCTCTTTCACCCTCCATCGTCTCGTTTCGCTCTCTTTCACCCTCCTTCGTCTCGTTTCGCTCACTTTCACCTACCTTCATCTCGTTTCGCTCTCTTTCACCCTCCTTCGCCTCGTTTCGCTCACTTTCAACCTCCTTCGTCTCGTTCCGCTCTCTTTCACCCTCCTTCATCCTGTTTCGCTCTGTTGCACTCGCCTTTGTATCGTTTCGCCCTCTTTCACCATCCTTCGTCTTGTTTCGCTCTCTTTCACCCTCCATCGTCTCGTTTCGCTCTCTTTCACCCTCCTTCGTCTCGTTTCGCTCACTTTCACCTACCTTCATCTCGTTTCGCTCTCTTTCACCCTCCTTCGTCTCGTTTCGCTCTCTTCCAACCTCCTTCATCTCGTTTCGCTCTCTTTCAACCTCCTTCGTCTCGTTTCGCTCTCTTTCACCCTCCTTCTTCTCGTTTCACTCTGTTCCACCCGCCTTCGTCTCGTTTCGCTCTCTTTGACCCTCCTTCGTCTCGTTTAGCTCTTTTTCATCCTCCTTCGTCTCGTTTCGCTCTGTTTTACACTCCTTCATCTCGTTTTGCTCTCTTTCACCCTTCTTCGTCTCGTTTCGCTCTCTTTCACCCTCCTTCATCTTGTTTTGTTCTGTTCCAACAGCCTTCGTCTTGTTTCGCCCTCTTTCACCCTCCTTCGTCTCGTTTCACTCTCTTTCACCCTCCTTCGTCTCGTTTCGTTCTCTTTCACCCTCCTTCGTCTCGTTTCGCTCTCTTTCACCCTCCTTCATCTCCTTTCACTCTCTTTCATTCTCCATCGCCTTGTTTCGCTCTCTTTCGCCCATCATCGTCTCGTTTCTCTCTCTTTCACCCTCCACCATCTCATTTCGGTCTCTTTTACCCTCTTTCGTCTCGTTTCACTCTCTTTCACCCTCCTTCGTCTCATTTAGCTCTCTTTCATCCTCCTTCGTCTCGTTTCGCTCTCTTTCACCCTCAGTCGTCTTGTTTCGCTCTCTTTAACCCTACATCATCTCGTTTCGCTCTCTTTCATCCTCCTTCGTCTCGTTTCGCTCACTTTCACCCTCCTTTGTCTCTTTTCGCTCTCTTTCACCAACCTTCATCTCGTTTCGCTCTCTTTCACCCTCCATCGTCTGGTTTCGCTCTCTTTCACCCTCCTTCATCTTGTTTCGCTCTCTTTCACCCTCCTTCGTCTCGTTTCGCTCTCTTTCACCCTCCTTCATCTCGTTTCGCTCCCATTCACCCTCCTTTGTCTCGTTTCGCTCTCTTTCACCTTCCTTCATCTCGTTTCACTCTCTTTCACCCTCCTTCGTCTTGTTTCGCTGTCTTCCAACCTCCTTCATCTCGTTTCGCTCTCTTTCAACCTCCTTCGTCTCGTTTCGCTCTCTTTCACCCTCCTTCTTCTCGTTTTGCTCTGTTCCACCCGCCTTCGTCTCGTTTCGCCCTCTTTCACCCTCCTTCGTCTCGTTTCACTCTCTTTCACTCTCCTTCGTCTCGTTTTGTTCTCTTTCACCCTCCTTCGTCTCGCTCCACTCTCTTTCACCCTCCTTCGACTCCTTTCGCTCTCTTTCACCCTCCTTCGTCTCGTTTCGCTCTGTTTCACACTCCTTCGTCTTGTTTTACTCTCTTTCACCCTCCTTCGTCTCGTTTCGCTCTCTTTCACCGTCCTTCGTCTTGTTTCGCTCTGTTGCACTCGCCTTTGTCTCGTTTTGCACTCTTTCACCCTCCTTCGTCTTGTTTCGCTCTCTTTCACCCTCCATCGTCTTGTTTCGCTCTCTTTCACCCTCCTTCGTCTCGTTTCGCTCACTTTCACCTACCTTCATCTCGTTTCGCTCTCTTTCACCCTCCTTCGCCTCGTTTCGCTCACTTTCAACCTCCTTCGTCTCGTTCCGCTCTCTTTCACCCTCCTTCATCTTGTTTCGCTCTGTTGCACTCGCCTTTGTATCGTTTCGCCCTCTTTCACCATCCTTCGTCTTGTTTCGCTCTCTTTCACCCTCCTTCGTCTCGTTTCGCTCACTTTCACCTACCTTCATCTCGTTTCGTTCTCTTTCACCCTCCTTCGTCTCGTTTCGGTCTCTTTCACACTCCTTTGTCTTGTTTCGCTCTCTTTCTCCCACCTTCATCTTGTTTCGCTCTCTTTCACCCTCCTTCGCCTCGTTTCGGTCTCTTTCATCCTCCTTCGTCTCGTTTCGTTCTCTTTCACCCTCCATCGTCTCGTTTCGCTATCTTTGACCATCCTTCATCTCGTTTCACTCTCTTTCACCCTCCTTCGTCTCGTTTCGCTCTCTACCAACCTCCTTCATCTCGTTTCGCTCTCTTTCAACCTCCTTCGTCTCGTTTCGCTCTCTTTCACCCTCCTTCTTCTCGTTTCACTCTGTTCCACCCGCCTTCGTCTCGTTTCGCCCTCTTTCACCCTCCTTCGTCTCGTTTCACTCTCTTTCACCCTCCTTCGTCTTGTTTCGTTCTCTTTCACCGTCCTTCGTCTCGCTCCGCTCTCTTTCACCCTCTTTCTTCTCCTTTCGCTCTCTTTCACCCTCCATCATCTCGTTTCGCTCTCTTTCACCAACCTTCATCTCGTTTCGCTCTCTTTCACCCTCCATCGTCTGGTTTCGCTCTCTTTCACCCTCCTTCATCTTGTTTCGCTCTCTTTCACCCTCCTTCGTCTCGTTTCGCTCTCTTTCACCCTCCTTCATCTCGTTTCGCTCCCATTCACCCTCCTTTGTCTCGTTTCGCTCTCTTTCACCTTCCTTCATCTCGTTTCACTCTCTTTCACCCTCCTTCGTCTCGTTTCGCTGTCTTCCAACCTCCTTCATCTCGTTTCGCTCTCTTTCAACCTCCTTCGTCTCGTTTCGCTCTCTTTCACCCTCCTTCTTCTCGTTTTGCTCTGTTCCACCCGCCTTCGTCTCGTTTCGCCCTCTTTCACCCTCCTTCGTCTCGATTCACTCTCTTTCACTCTCCTTCGTCTCGTTTTGTTCTCTTTCACCCTCCTTCGTCTCGCTCCACTCTCTTTCACCCTCCTTCGACTCCTTTCGCTCTCTTTCACCCTCCTTCGTCTCGTTTCGCTCTGTTTCACACTCCTTCGTCTTGTTTTACTCTCTTTCACCCTCCTTCGTCTCGTTTCGCTCTCTTTCACCGTCCTTCGTCTTGTTTCGCTCTGTTGCACTCGCCTTTGTCTCGTTTTGCACTCTTTCACCCTCCTTCGTCTTGTTTCGCTCTCTTTCACCCTCCATCGTCTTGTTTCGCTCTCTTTCACCCTCCTTCGTCTCGTTTCGCTCACTTTCACCTACCTTCATCTCGTTTCGCTCTCTTTCACCCTCCTTCGCCTCGTTTCGCTCACTTTCAACCTCCTTCGTCTCGTTCCGCTCTCTTTCACCCTCCTTCATCTTGTTTCGCTCTGTTGCACTCGCCTTTGTATCGTTTCGCCCTCTTTCACCATCCTTCGTCTTGTTTCGCTCTCTTTCACCCTCCATCGTCTCGTTTCGCTCTCTTTCACCCTCCTTCGTCTCGTTTCGCTCACTTTCACCTACCTTCATCTCGTTTCGCTCTCTTTCACCCTCCTTCGTCTCGTTTCGCTCTCTTCCAACCTCCTTCATCTCGTTTCGCTCTCTTTCAACCTCCTTCGTCTCGTTTCGCTCTCTTTCACCCTCCTTCTTCTCGTTTCACTCTGTTCCACCCGCCTTCGTCTCGTTTCGCCCTCTTTCACCCTCCTTCGTCTCGTTTCTCTCTCTTTCACCCTCCTTCGTCTTGTTTCGTTCTCTTTCACCGTCCTTCGTCTCGCTCCGCTCTCTTTCACCCTCTTTCTTCTCCTTTCGCTCTCTTTCACCCTCCTTCATCTCGTTTCACTCTCTTTCACCCTCCTTTATCTCATTTCGCTCTCTTTCACCCTCCTTCGTCTCCTTTCGCTCTCTTTCACCCTCCTTCGTCTCGTTCCGCTCTCTTTCACCCTCCTTCATCTTGTTTCGCTCTGTTGCACTCGCCTTTGTATCGTTTCGCCCTCTTTCACCATCCTTCGTCTTGTTTCGCTCTCTTTCACCCTCCATCGTCTCGTTTCGCTCTCTTTCACCCTCCTTCGTCTCGTTTCGCTCACTTTCACCTACCTTCATCTCGTTTCGCTCTCTTTCACCCTCCTTCGTCTCGTTTCGCTCTCTTCCAACCTCCTTCATCTCGTTTCGCTCTCTTTCAACCTCCTTCGTCTCGTTTCGCTCTCTTTCACCCTCCTTCTTCTCGTTTCACTCTGTTCCACCCGCCTTCGTCTCGTTTCGCCCTCTTTCACCCTCCTTCGTCTCGTTTCACTCTCTTTCACACTCTTTCTTCTCCTTTCGCTCTCTTTCACCCTCCTTCGTCTCGTTTCGCTCTCTTTCACGCTCCACCGTCTCGTTTCGGTCTCTTTCACCCTCCTTCGTCTAGTTTCGCTCTCTTTCACGCTCCTTCGTCTTGTTTCGCTCTGTTGCACCCGCCTTCGTCTCGTTTCGCCCTCTTTCACCCTCCTTCGTCTTGTTTTGCTCTCTTTCACCCTCCTTCGTCTCGTTTCGCTCTCTTTCACCTACCTTCATCTCGTTTCGCTCTCTTTCACCCTCCTTCATCTCGTTTCGCTATCTTTGACCATCCTTCATCTCGTTTCGCTCTCTTTGACCCTCCTTCGTCTCTTTTCGCTCTTATTCACCTACCTTCATCTCGTTTCGCTCTCTTTCACCCTCCATCGTCTGGTTTCGCTCTCTTTCACCTTCCTTCGTCTCGTTTCACTCTCTTTCACCCTCCTTCGTCTCGTTTCGCTGTCTTCCAACCTCCTTCATCTCGTTTCGCTCTCTTTCAACCTCCTTCATCTCGTTTCGCTCTCTTTCACCCTCCTTCTTCTCGTTTTGCTCTGTTCCACCCGCCTTCGTCTCGTTTCGCCCTCTTTCACCCTCCTTCGTCTCGTTTCACTCTCTTTCACGCTCCTTCGTCTCGTTTTGTTCTCTTTCACCCTCCTTCGTCTCGCTCCACTCTCTTTCACCCTCCTTCGACTCCTTTCGCTCTCTTTCACCCTCCTTCGTCTCGTTTCGCTCTGTTTCACACTCCTTTGTCTTGTTTTGCTCTCTTTCACCCTCCTTCGTCTCGTTTCGCTCTCTTTCACCGTCCTTCATCTTGTTTCGCTCTGTTGCACTCGCCTTTGTCTCGTTTTGCCCTCTTTCACCCTCCTTCGTCTTGTTTCGCTCTCTTTCACCCTCCATCGTCTCGTTTCGCTCTCTTTCACCCTCCTTCGTCTCGTTTCGCTCACTTTCACCTACCTTCATCTCGTTTCGCTCTCTTTCACCCTCCTTCGCCTCGTTTCGCTCACTTTCAACCTCCTTCGTCTCGTTCCGCTCTCTTTCACCCTCCTTCATCTTGTTTCGCTCTGTTGCACTCGCCTTTGTATCGTTTCGCCCTCTTTCACCATCCTTCGTCTTGTTTCGCTCTCTTTCACCCTCCATCGTCTCGTTTCGCTCTCTTTCACCCTCCTTCGTCTCGTTTCGCTCACTTTCACCTACCTTCATCTCGTTTCGCTCTCTTTCACCCTCCTTCGTCTCGTTTCGCTCTCTTCCAACCTCCTTCATCTCGTTTCGCTCTCTTTCAACCTCCTTCGTCTCGTTTCGCTCTCTTTCACCCTCCTTCTTCTCGTTTCACTCTGTTCCACCCGCCTTCGTCTCGTTTCGCTCTCTTTGACCCTCCTTCGTCTCGTTTAGCTCTTTTTCATCCTCCTTCGTCTCGTTTCGCTCTGTTTTACACTCCTTCGTCTCGTTTTGCTCTCTTTCACCCTTCTTCGTCTCGTTTCGCTCTCTTTCACCCTCCTTCATCTTGTTTTGTTCTGTTCCAACAGCCTTCGTCTTGTTTCGCCCTCTTTCACCCTCCTTCGTCTCGTTTCACTCTCTTTCACCCTCCTTCGTCTCGTTTCGTTCTCTTTCACCCTCCTTCGTCTCGTTTCGCTCTCTTTCACCCTCCTTCATCTCCTTTCACTCTCTTTCATTCTCCATCGCCTTGTTTCGCTCTCTTTCGCCCATCATCGTCTCGTTTCTCTCTCTTTCACCCTCCACCATCTCATTTCGCTCTCTTTTACCCTCTTTCGTCTCGTTTCACTCTCTTTCACCCTCCTTCGTCTCATTTAGCTCTCTTTCATCCTCCTTCGTCTCGTTTCGCTCTCTTTCACCCTCAGTCGTCTTGTTTCGCTCTCTTTAACCCTACATCATCTCGTTTCGCTCTCTTTCATCCTCCTTCGTCTCGTTTCGCTCACTTTCACCCTCCTTTGTCTCTTTTCGCTCTCTTTCACCAACCTTCATCTCGTTTCGCTCTCTTTCACCCTCCATCGTCTGGTTTCGCTCTCTTTCACCCTCCTTCATCTTGTTTCGCTCTCTTTCACCCTCCTTCGTCTCGTTTCGCTCTCTTTCACCCTCCTTCATCTCGTTTCGCTCCCATTCACCCTCCTTTGTCTCGTTTCGCTCTCTTTCACCTTCCTTCATCTCGTTTCACTCTCTTTCACCCTCCTTCGTCTCGTTTCGCTGTCTTCCAACCTCCTTCATCTCGTTTCGCTCTCTTTCAACCTCCTTCGTCTCGTTTCGCTCTCTTTCACCCTCCTTCTTCTCGTTTTGCTCTGTTCCACCCGCCTTAGTCTCGTTTCGCCCTCTTTCACCCTCCTTCGTCTCGTTTCACTCTCTTTCACTCTCCTTCGTCTCGTTTTGTTCTCTTTCACCCTCCTTCGTCTCGCTCCACTCTCTTTCACCCTCCTTCGACTCCTTTCGCTCTCTTTCACCCTCCTTCGTCTCGTTTCGCTCTGTTTCACACTCCTTCGTCTTGTTTTACTCTCTTTCACCCTCCTTCGTCTCGTTTCGCTCTCTTTCACCGTCCTTCGTCTTGTTTCGCTCTGTTGCACTCGCCTTTGTCTCGTTTTGCACTCTTTCACCCTCCTTCGTCTTGTTTCGCTCTCTTTCACCCTCCATCGTCTTGTTTCGCTCTCTTTCACCCTCCTTCGTCTCGTTTCGCTCACTTTCACCTACCTTCATCTCGTTTCGCTCTCTTTCACCCTCCTTCGCCTCGTTTCGCTCACTTTCAACCTCCTTCGTCTCGTTCCGCTCTCTTTCACCCTCCTTCATCTTGTTTCGCTCTGTTGCACTCGCCTTTGTATCGTTTCGCCCTCTTTCACCATCCTTCGTCTTGTTTCGCTCTCTTTCACCCTCCTTAGTCTCGTTTCGCTCACTTTCACCTACCTTCATCTCGTTTCGTTCTCTTTCACCCTCCTTCGTCTCGTTTCGGTCTCTTTCACACTCCTTTGTCTTGTTTCGCTCTCTTTCTCCCACCTTCATCTTGTTTCGCTCTCTTTCACCCTCCTTCGCCTCGTTTCGGTCTCTTTCATCCTCCTTCGTCTCGTTTCGTTCTCTTTCACCCTCCATCGTCTCGTTTCGCTATCTTTGACCATCCTTCATCTCGTTTCACTCTCTTTCACCCTCCTTCGTCTCGTTTCGCTCTCTACCAACCTCCTTCATCTCGTTTCGCTCTCTTTCAACCTCCTTCGTCTCGTTTCGCTCTCTTTCACCCTCCTTCTTCTCGTTTCACTCTGTTCCACCCGCCTTCGTCTCGTTTCGCCCTCTTTCACCCTCCTTCGTCTCGTTTCACTCTCTTTCACCCTCCTTCGTCTTGTTTCGTTCTCTTTCACCGTCCTTCGTCTCGCTCCGCTCTCTTTCACCCTCTTTCTTCTCCTTTCGCTCTCTTTCACCCTCCATCATCTCGTTTCGCTCTCTTTCACCAACCTTCATCTCGTTTCGCTCTCTTTCACCCTCCATCGTCTGGTTTCGCTCTCTTTCACCCTCCTTCATCTTGTTTCGCTCTCTTTCACCCTCCTTCGTCTCGTTTCGCTCTCTTTCACCCTCCTTCATCTCGTTTCGCTCCCATTCACCCTCCTTTGTCTCGTTTCGCTCTCTTTCACCTTCCTTCATCTCGTTTCACTCTCTTTCACCCTCCTTCGTCTCGTTTCGCTGTCTTCCAACCTCCTTCATCTCGTTTCGCTCTCTTTCAACCTCCTTCGTCTCGTTTCGCTCTCTTTCACCCTCCTTCTTCTCGTTTTGCTCTGTTCCACCCGCCTTCGTCTCGTTTCGCCCTCTTTCACCCTCCTTCGTCTCGTTTCACTCTCTTTCACTCTCCTTCGTCTCGTTTTGTTCTCTTTCACCCTCCTTCGTCTCGCTCCACTCTCTTTCACCCTCCTTCGACTCCTTTCGCTCTCTTTCACCCTCCTTCGTCTCGTTTCGCTCTGTTTCACACTCCTTCGTCTTGTTTTACTCTCTTTCACCCTCCTTCGTCTCGTTTCGCTCTCTTTCACCGTCCTTCGTCTTGTTTCGCTCTGTTGCACTCGCCTTTGTCTCGTTTTGCACTCTTTCACCCTCCTTCGTCTTGTTTCGCTCTCTTTCACCCTCCATCGTCTTGTTTCGCTCTCTTTCACCCTCCTTCGTCTCGTTTCGCTCACTTTCACCTACCTTCATCTCGTTTCGCTCTCTTTCACCCTCCTTCGCCTCGTTTCGCTCACTTTCAACCTCCTTCGTCTCGTTCCGCTCTCTTTCACCCTCCTTCATCTTGTTTCGCTCTGTTGCACTCGCCTTTGTATCGTTTCGCCCTCTTTCACCATCCTTCGTCTTGTTTCGCTCTCTTTCACCCTCCATCGTCTCGTTTCGCTCTCTTTCACCCTCCTTCGTCTCGTTTCGCTCACTTTCACCTACCTTCATCTCGTTTCGCTCTCTTTCACCCTCCTTCGTCTCGTTTCGCTCTCTTCCAACCTCCTTCATCTCGTTTCGCTCTCTTTCAACCTCCTTCGTCTCGTTTCGCTCTCTTTCACCCTCCTTCTTCTCGTTTCACTCTGTTCCACCCGCCTTCGTCTCGTTTCGCCCTCTTTCACCCTCCTTCGTCTCGTTTCTCTCTCTTTCACCCTCCTTCGTCTTGTTTCGTTCTCTTTCACCGTCCTTCGTCTCGCTCCGCTCTCTTTCACCCTCTTTCTTCTCCTTTCGCTCTCTTTCACCCTCCTTCATCTCGTTTCACTCTCTTTCACCCTCCTTTATCTCATTTCGCTCTCTTTCACCCTCCTTCGTCTCCTTTCGCTCTCTTTCACCCTCCTTCGTCTCGTTCCGCTCTCTTTCACCCTCCTTCATCTTGTTTCGCTCTGTTGCACTCGCCTTTGTATCGTTTCGCCCTCTTTCACCATCCTTCGTCTTGTTTCGCTCTCTTTCACCCTCCATCGTCTCGTTTCGCTCTCTTTCACCCTCCTTCGTCTCGTTTCGCTCACTTTCACCTACCTTCATCTCGTTTCGCTCTCTTTCACCCTCCTTCGTCTCGTTTCGCTCTCTTCCAACCTCCTTCATCTCGTTTCGCTCTCTTTCAACCTCCTTCGTCTCGTTTCGCTCTCTTTCACCCTCCTTCTTCTCGTTTCACTCTGTTCCACCCGCCTTCGTCTCGTTTCGCCCTCTTTCACCCTCCTTCGTCTCGTTTCACTCTCTTTCACCCTCCTTCGTCTTGTTTCGTTCTCTTTCACCGTCCTTCGTCTCGCTCCGCTCTCTTTCACCCTCTTTCTTCTCCTTTCGCTCTCTTTCACCCTCCTTCGTCTCGTTTCGCTCTCTTTCACGCTCCACCGTCTCGTTTCGGTCTCTTTCACCCTCCTTCGTCTAGTTTCGCTCTCTTTCACGCTCCTTCGTCTTGTTTCGCTCTGTTGCACCTGCCTTCGTCTCGTTTCGCCCTCTTTCACCCTCCTTCGTCTTGTTTTGCTCTCTTTCACCCTCCTTCGTCTCGTTTCGCTCTCTTTCACCTACCTTCATCTCGTTTCGCTCTCTTTCACCCTCCTTCATCTCGTTTCGCTATCTTTGACCATCCTTCATCTCGTTTCGCTCTCTTTGACCCTCCTTCGTCTCTTTTCGCTCTTATTCACCTACCTTCATCTCGTTTCGCTCTCTTTCACCCTCCATCGTCTGGTTTCGCTCTCTTTCACCTTCCTTCGTCTCGTTTCACTCTCTTTCACCCTCCTTCGTCTCGTTTCGCTGTCTTCCAACCTCCTTCATCTCGTTTCGCTCTCTTTCAACCTCCTTCATCTCGTTTCGCTCTCTTTCACCCTCCTTCTTCTCGTTTTGCTCTGTTCCACCCGCCTTCGTCTCGTTTCGCCCTCTTTCACCCTCCTTCGTCTCGTTTCACTCTCTTTCACGCTCCTTCGTCTCGTTTTGTTCTCTTTCACCCTCCTTCGTCTCGCTCCACTCTCTTTCACCCTCCTTCGACTCCTTTCGCTCTCTTTCACCCTCCTTCGTCTCGTTTCGCTCTGTTTCACACTCCTTTGTCTTGTTTTGCTCTCTTTCACCCTCCTTCGTCTCGTTTCGCTCTCTTTCACCGTCCTTCATCTTGTTTCGCTCTGTTGCACTCGCCTTTGTCTCGTTTTGCCCTCTTTCACCCTCCTTCGTCTTGTTTCGCTCTCTTTCACCCTCCATCGTCTCGTTTCGCTCTCTTTCACCCTCCTTCGTCTCGTTTCGCTCACTTTCACCTACCTTCATCTCGTTTCGCTCTCTTTCACCCTCCTTCGCCTCGTTTCGCTCACTTTCAACCTCCTTCGTCTCGTTCCGCTCTCTTTCACCCTCCTTCATCTTGTTTCGCTCTGTTGCACTCGCCTTTGTATCGTTTCGCCCTCTTTCACCATCCTTCGTCTTGTTTCGCTCTCTTTCACCCTCCATCGTCTCGTTTCGCTCTCTTTCACTCTCCTTCGTCTCGTTTCGCTCACTTTCACCTACCTTCATCTCGTTTCGCTCTCTTTCACCCTCCTTCGTCTCGTTTCGCTCTCTTCCAACCTCCTTCATCTCGTTTCGCTCTCTTTCAACCTCCTTCGTCTCGTTTCGCTCTCTTTCACCCTCCTTCTTCTCGTTTCACTCTGTTCCACCCGCCTTCGTCTCGTTTCGCTCTCTTTGACCCTCCTTCGTCTCGTTTAGCTCTTTTTCATCCTCCTTCGTCTCGTTTCGCTCTGTTTTACACTCCTTCGTCTCGTTTTGCTCTCTTTCACCCTTCTTCGTCTCGTTTCGCTCTCTTTCACCCTCCTTCATCTTGTTTTGTTCTGTTCCAACAGCCTTCGTCTTGTTTCGCCCTCTTTCACCCTCCTTCGTCTCGTTTCACTCTCTTTCACCCTCCTTCGTCTCGTTTCGTTCTCTTTCACCCTCCTTCGTCTCGTTTCGCTCTCTTTCACCCTCCTTCATCTCCTTTCACTCTCTTTCATTCTCCATCGCCTTGTTTCGCTCTCTTTCGCCCATCATCGTCTCGTTTCTCTCTCTTTCACCCTCCACCATCTCATTTCGCTCTCTTTTACCCTCTTTCGTCTCGTTTCACTCTCTTTCACCCTCCTTCGTCTCATTTAGCTCTCTTTCATCCTCCTTCGTCTCGTTTCGCTCTCTTTCACCCTCAGTCGTCTTGTTTCGCTCTCTTTAACCCTACATCATCTCGTTTCGCTCTCTTTCATCCTCCTTCGTCTCGTTTCGCTCACTTTCACCCTCCTTTGTCTCTTTTCGCTCTCTTTCACCAACCTTCATCTCGTTTCGCTCTCTTTCACCCTCCATCGTCTGGTTTCGCTCTCTTTCACCCTCCTTCATCTTGTTTCGCTCTCTTTCACCCTCCTTCGTCTCGTTTCGCTCTCTTTCACCCTCCTTCATCTCGTTTCGCTCCCATTCACCCTCCTTTGTCTCGTTTCGCTCTCTTTCACCTTCCTTCATCTCGTTTCACTCTCTTTCACCCTCCTTCGTCTCGTTTCGCTGTCTTCCAACCTCCTTCATCTCGTTTCGCTCTCTTTCAACCTCCTTCGTCTCGTTTCGCTCTCTTTCACCCTCCTTCTTCTCGTTTTGCTCTGTTCCACCCGCCTTCGTCTCGTTTCGCCCTCTTTCACCCTCCTTCGTCTCGTTTCACTCTCTTTCACTCTCCTTCGTCTCGTTTTGTTCTCTTTCACCCTCCTTCGTCTCGCTCCACTCTCTTTCACCCTCCTTCGACTCCTTTCGCTCTCTTTCACCCTCCTTCGTCTCGTTTCGCTCTGTTTCACACTCCTTCGTCTTGTTTTACTCTCTTTCACCCTCCTTCGTCTCGTTTCGCTCTCTTTCACCGTCCTTCGTCTTGTTTCGCTCTGTTGCACTCGCCTTTGTCTCGTTTTGCACTCTTTCACCCTCCTTCGTCTTGTTTCGCTCTCTTTCACCCTCCATCGTCTTGTTTCGCTCTCTTTCACCCTCCTTCGTCTCGTTTCGCTCACTTTCACCTACCTTCATCTCGTTTCGCTCTCTTTCACCCTCCTTCGCCTCGTTTCGCTCACTTTCAACCTCCTTCGTCTCGTTCCGCTCTCTTTCACCCTCCTTCATCTTGTTTCGCTCTGTTGCACTCGCCTTTGTATCGTTTCGCCCTCTTTCACCATCCTTCGTCTTGTTTCGCTCTCTTTCACCCTCCATCGTCTCGTTTCGCTCTCTTTCACCCTCCTTCGTCTCGTTTCGCTCACTTTCACCTACCTTCATCTCGTTTCGCTCTCTTTCACCCTCCTTCGTCTCGTTTCGGTCTCTTTCACACTCCTTTGTCTTGTTTCGCTCTCTTTCTCCCACCTTCATCTTGTTTCGCTCTCTTTCACCCTCCTTCGCCTCGTTTCGGTCTCTTTCATCCTCCTTCGTCTCGTTTCGTTCTCTTTCACCCTCCATCGTCTCGTTTCGCTATCTTTGACCATCCTTCATCTCGTTTCACTCTCTTTCGCCCTCCTTCGTCTCGTTTCGCTCTCTACCAACCTCCTTCAACTCGTTTCGCTCTCTTTCAACCTCCTTCGTCTCGTTTCGCTCTCTTTCACCCTCCTTCTTCTCGTTTCACTCTGTTCCACCCGCCTTCGTCTCGTTTCGCCCTCTTTCACCCTCCTTCATCTCGTTTCACTCTCTTTCACCCTCCTTCGTCTTGTTTCATTCTCTTTCACCGTCCTTCGTCTCGCTCCGCTCTCTTTCACCCTCTTTCTTCTCCTTTCGCTCTCTTTCACCCTCCATCATCTCGTTTCGCTCTCTTTCACCAACCTTCATCTCGTTTCGCTCTCTTTCACCCTCCATCGTCTGGTTTCGCTCTCTTTCACCCTCCTTCATCTTGTTTCGCTCTCTTTCACCCTCCTTCGTCTCGTTTCGCTCTCTTTCACCCTCCTTCATCTCGTTTCGCTCCCATTCACCCTCCTTTGTCTCGTTTCGCTCTCTTTCACCTTCCTTCATCTCGTTTCACTCTCTTTCACCCTCCTTCGTCTCGTTTCGCTGTCTTCCAACCTCCTTCATCTCGTTTCGCTCTCTTTCAACCTCCTTCGTCTCGTTTCGCTCTCTTTCACCCTCCTTCTTCTCGTTTTGCTCTGTTCCACCCGCCTTCGTCTCGTTTCGCCCTCTTTCACCCTCCTTCGTCTCGTTTCACTCTCTTTCACTCTCCTTCGTCTCGTTTTGTTCTCTTTCACCCTCCTTCGTCTCGCTCCACTCTCTTTCACCCTCCTTCGACTCCTTTCGCTCTCTTTCACCCTCCTTCGTCTCGTTTCGCTCTGTTTCACACTCCTTCGTCTTGTTTTACTCTCTTTCACCCTCCTTCGTCTCGTTTCGCTCTCTTTCACCGTCCTTCGTCTTGTTTCGCTCTGTTGCACTCGCCTTTGTCTCGTTTTGCACTCTTTCACCCTCCTTCGTCTTGTTTCGCTCTCTTTCACCCTCCATCGTCTTGTTTCGCTCTCTTTCACCCTCCTTCGTCTCGTTTCGCTCACTTTCACCTACCTTCATCTCGTTTCGCTCTCTTTCACCCTCCTTCGCCTCGTTTCGCTCACTTTCAACCTCCTTCGTCTCGTTCCGCTCTCTTTCACCCTCCTTCATCTTGTTTCGCTCTGTTGCACTCGCCTTTGTATCGTTTCGCCCTCTTTCACCATCCTTCGTCTTGTTTCGCTCTCTTTCACCCTCCATCGTCTCGTTTCGCTCTCTTTCACCCTCCATCGTCTCGTTTCGCTCACTTTCACCTACCTTCATCTCGTTTCGCTCTCTTTCACCCTCCTTCACCTCGTTTCGGTCGCTTTCATCCTCCTTCGTCTCGTTTCGTTCTCTTTCACCCTCCATCGTCTCGTTTCGCTATCTTTGACCATCCTTCATCTCGTTTCACTCTCTTTCACCCTCCTTCGTCTCGTTTCGCTCTCTACCAACCTCCTTCATCTCGTTTCGCTCTCTTTCAACCTCCTTCGTCTCGTTTCGCTCTCTTTCACCCTCCTTCTTCTCGTTTCACTCTGTTCCACCCGCCTTCGTCTCGTTTCGCCCTCTTTCACCCTCCTTCGTCTCGTTTCACTCTCTTTCACCCTCCTTCGTCTTGTTTCGTTCTCTTTCTCCGTCCTTCGTCTCGCTCCGCTCTCTTTCACCCTCTTTCTTCTCCTTTCGCTCTCTTTCACCCTCCATCATCTCGTTTCGCTCTGTTTCACACTCCTTCGTCTCGTTTTGCTCTCTTTCACCCTCCTTCGTCTCGTTTCGCTCTCTTTCACCCTCCTTCATCTTGTTTCGCTCTGTTGCACTCGCATTTGTCTCGTTTCGCCCTCTTTTACCCTCCTTCGACTTGTTTCGCTCCCATTCACCCTCCTTTGTCTCGTTTCGCTCTCTTTCACCTTCCTTCGTCTCGTTTCACTCTCTTTCACCCTCCTTCGTCTCGTTTCGCTGTCTTCCAACCTCCTTCATCTCGTTTCGCTCTCTTTCAACCTCCTTCGTCTCGTTTCGCTCTCTTTCACCCTCCTTCTTCTCGTTTTGCTCTGTTCCACCCGCCTTCGTCTCGTTTCGCCCTCTTTCACCCTCCTTCGTCTCGTTTCACTCTCTTTCACTCTCCTTCGTCTCGTTTTGTTCTCTTTCACCCTCCTTCGTCTCGCTCCACTCTCTTTCACCCTCCTTCGACTCCTTTCGCTCTCTTTCACCCTCCTTCGTCTCGTTTCGCTCTGTTTCACACTCCTTCGTCTTGTTTTGCTCTCTTTCACCCTCCTTCATCTCGTTTCGCTCTCTTTCACCGTCCTTCGTCTTGTTTCGCTCTGTTGCACTCGCCTTTGTCTCGTTTTGCCCTCTTTCACCCTCCTTCGTCTTGTTTCGCTCTCTTTCACCCTCCATCGTCTCGTTTCGCTCTCTTTCACCCTCCTTCGTCTCGTTTCGCTCACTTTCACCTACCTTCATCTCGTTTCGCTCTCTTTCACCCTCCTTCGCCTCGTTTCGCTCACTTTCAACCTCCTTCGTCTCGTTCCGCTCTCTTTCACCCTCCTTCATCTTGTTTCGCTCTGTTGCACTCGCCTTTGTATCGTTTCGCCCTCTTTCACCATCCTTCGTCTTGTTTCGCTCTCTTTCACCCTCCATCGTCTCGTTTCGCTCTCTTTCACCCTCCTTCGTCTCGTTTCGCTCACTTTCACCTACCTTCATCTCGTTTTGCTCTCTTTCACCCTCCTTCGTCTCGTTTCGCTCTCTTCCAACCTCCTTCATCTCGTTTCGCTCTCTTTCAACCTCCTTCGTCTCGTTTCGCTCTCTTTCACCCTCCTTCTTCTCGTTTCACTCTGTTCCACCCGCCTTCGTCTCGTTTCGCCCTCTTTCACCCTCCTTCGTCTCGTTTCACTCTCTTTCACCCTCCTTCGTCTTGTTTATTTCTCTTTCACCGTCCTTCGTCTCGCTCCGCTCTCTTTCACCCTCTTTCTTCTCCTTTCGCTCTCTTTCACCCTCCTTCATCTCGTTTCACTCTCTTTCACCCTCCTTTATCTCATTTCGCTCTCTTTCACCCTCCTTCGTCTCCTTTCGCTCTCTTTCACCCTCCTTCGTCTCGTTTCGCTCTCTTTCACGCTCCACCGTCTCGTTTCGGTCTCTTTCACCCTCCTTCGTCTAGTTTCGCTCTCTTTCACGCTCCTTCGTCTTGTTTCGCTCTGTTGCACCCGCCTTCGTCTCGTTTCGCCCTCTTTCACCCTCCTTCGTCTTGTTTTGCTCTCTTTCACCCTCCTTCGTCTCGTTTCGCTCTCTTTCACCTACCTTCATCTCGTTTCGCTCTCTTTCCCCCACCATCGTCTCGTTTCGCTCTCTTTCACCCTCCTTCATCTTGTTTCGCTCTCTTTCACCCTCCTTCGTCTCGTTTCGCTCTCTTTCACCCTCCTTCATCTCGTTTCGCTCCCTTTCACCCTCCTTTGTCTCGTTTCGCTCTCTTTCACCTTCCTTCGTCTCGTTTCACTCTCTTTCACCCTCCTTCGTATCGTTTCGCTCTCTTCCAACCTCCATCATCTCGTTTCGCTCTCTTTCAACTTCCTTCGTCTCGTTTCGCTCTCTTTCACCCTCCCTCTTCTCGTTTCGCTCTGTTACACCCGCCTTCGTCTCGTTTCGCCCTCTTTCACCCTCCTTCGTCTCGTTTCACTCTCTTTCACCCTCCTTCATCTCGTTTCGTTCTCTTTCACCCTCCTTCGTCTCGCTCTGCTCTCTTTCACCCTCCTTCGACTCCTTTCGCTCTCTTTCACCCTCCTTCGTCTCGTTTCGCTCTGTTTCACACTCCTTCGTCTCGTTTTGCTCTCTTTCACCCTCCTTCGTCTCGTTTCGCTCTCTTTCACCCTCCTTCGTCTTGTTTCGCTCTGTTGCACTCGCCTTTGTCTCGTTTCGCCCTCTTACACCCTCCTTCGTCTTGTTTCGCTCTCTTTCACCCTACATCGTCTCGTTTAGCTCTCTTTCACCCTCCTTCATCTCGTTTCGCTCACTTTCACGTACCTTCATCTCGTTTCGCTCTCTTTCACCCTCCTTCGACTCCTTTCGCTCTCTTTCACCCTCCATCGTCTCGTTTCGCTATCTTTGACCATCCTTCATCTCGTTTCGCTCTCTTTGACCCTCCTTCGTCTCTTTTCGCTCTTATTCACCTACCTTCATCTCGTTTCGCTCTCTTTCACCCTCCATCGTCTGGTTTCGCTCTCTTTCACCTTCCTTCGTCTCGTTTCACTCTCTTTCACCCTCCTTCGTCTCGTTTCGCTGTCTTCCAACCTCCTTCATCTCGTTTCGCTCTCTTTCAACCTCCTTCATCTCGTTTCGCTCTCTTTCACCCTCCTTCTTCTCGTTTTGCTCTGTTCCACCCGCCTTCGTCTCGTTTCGCCCTCTTTCACCCTCCTTCGTCTCGTTTCACTCTCTTTCACGCTCCTTCGTCTCGTTTTGTTCTCTTTCACCCTCCTTCGTCTCGCTCCACTCTCTTTCACCCTCCTTCGACTCCTTTCGCTCTCTTTCACCCTCCTTCGTCTCGTTTCGCTCTGTTTCACACTCCTTTGTCTTGTTTTGCTCTCTTTCACCCTCCTTCGTCTCGTTTCGCTCTCTTTCACCGTCCTTCGTCTTGTTTCGCTCTGTTGCACTCGCCTTTGTCTCGTTTTGCCCTCTTTCACCCTCCTTCGTCTTGTTTCGCTCTCTTTCACCCTCCATCGTCTCGTTTCGCTCTCTTTCACCCTCCTTCGTCTCGTTTCGCTCACTTTCACCTACCTTCATCTCGTTTCGCTCTCTTTCACCCTCATTCGCCTCGTTTCGCTCACTTTCAACCTCCTTCGTCTCGTTCCGCTCTCTTTCACCCTCCTTCATCTTGTTTCGCTCTGTTGCACTCGCCTTTGTATCGTTTCGCCCTCTTTCACCATCCTTCGTCTTGTTTCGCTCTCTTTCACCCTCCATCGTCTCGTTTCGCTCTCTTTCACCCTCCTTCGTCTCGTTTCGCTCACTTTCACCTACCTTCATCTCGTTTCGCTCTCTTTCACCCTCCTTCGTCTCGTTTCGCTCTCTTCCAACCTCCTTCATCTCGTTTCGCTCTCTTTCAACCTCCTTCGTCTCGTTTCGCTCTCTTTCACCCTCCTTCTTCTCGTTTCACTCTGTTCCACCCGCCTTCGTCTCGTTTCGCTCTCTTTGACCCTCCTTCGTCTCGTTTAGCTCTTTTTCATCCTCCTTCGTCTCGTTTCGCTCTGTTTTACACTCCTTCGTCTCGTTTTGCTCTCTTTCACCCTTCTTCGTCTCGTTTCGCTCTCTTTCACCCTCCTTCATCTTGTTTTGTTCTGTTCCAACAGCCTTCGTCTTGTTTCGCCCTCTTTCACCCTCCTTCGTCTCGTTTCACTCTCTTTCACCCTCCTTCGTCTCGTTTCGTTCTCTTTCACCCTCCTTCGTCTCGTTTCGCTCTCTTTCACCCTCCTTCATCTCCTTTCACTCTCTTTCATTCTCCATCGCCTTGTTTCGCTCTCTTTCGCCCATCTTCGTCTCGTTTCTCTCTCTTTCACCCTCCACCATCTCATTTCGCTCTCTTTTACCCTCTTTCGTCTCGTTTCACTCTCTTTCACCCTCCTTCGTCTCATTTAGCTCTCTTTCATCCTCCTTCGTCTCGTTTCGCTCTCTTTCACCCTCAGTCGTCTTGTTTCGCTCTCTTTAACCCTACATCGTCTCGTTTCGCTCTCTTTCATCCTCCTTCGTCTCGTTTCGCTCACTTTCACCCTCCTTTGTCTCTTTTCGCTCTCTTTCACCAACCTTCATCTCGTTTCGCTCTCTTTCACCCTCCATCGTCTGGTTTCGCTCTCTTTCACCCTCCTTCATCTTGTTTCGCTCTCTTTCACCCTCCTTCGTCTCGTTTCGCTCTCTTTCACCCTCCTTCATCTCGTTTCGCTCCCATTCACCCTCCTTTGTCTCGTTTCGCTCTCTTTCACCTTCCTTCATCTCGTTTCACTCTCTTTCACCCTCCTTCGTCTCGTTTCGCTGTCTTCCAACCTCCTTCATCTCGTTTCGCTCTCTTTCAACCTCCTTCGTCTCGTTTCACTCTCTTTCACTCTCCTTCGTCTCGTTTTGTTCTCTTTCACCCTCCTTCGTCTCGCTCCACTCTCTTTCACCCTCCTTCGACTCCTTTCGCTCTCTTTCACCCTCCTTCGTCTCGTTTCGCTCTGTTTCACACTCCTTCGTCTTGTTTTACTCTCTTTCACCCTCCTTCGTCTCGTTTCGCTCTCTTTCACCGTCCTTCGTCTTGTTTCGCTCTGTTGCACTCGCCTTTGTCTCGTTTTGCACTCTTTCACCCTCCTTCGTCTTGTTTCGCTCTCTTTCACCCTCCATCGTCTCGTTTCGCTCTCTTTCACCCTCCTTCGTCTCGTTTCGCTCACTTTCACCTACCTTCATCTCGTTTCGCTCTCTTTCACCCTCCTTCGCCTCGTTTCGCTCACTTTCAACCTCCTTCGTCTCGTTCCGCTCTCTTTCACCCTCCTTCATCTTGTTTCGCTCTGTTGCACTCGCCTTTGTATCGTTTCGCCCTCTTTCACCATCCATCGTCTCGTTTCGCTCTCTTTCACCCTCCTTCGTCTCGTTTCGCTCACTTTCACCTACCTTCATCTCGTTTCGCTCTATTTCACCCTCCTTCGTCTTGTTTCGGTCTCTTTCACACTCCTTTGTCTTGTTTCGCTCTCTTTCTCCCACCTTCATCTTGTTTCGCTCTCTTTCACCCTCCTTCGCCTCGTTTCGGTCTCTTTCATCCTCCTTCGTCTCGTTTCGTTCTCTTTCACCCTCCATCGTCTCGTTTCGCTATCTTTGACCATCCTTCATCTCGTTTCACTCTCTTTCACCCTCCTTCGTCTCGTTTCGCTCTCTACCAACCTCCTTCATCTCGTTTCGCTCTCTTTCAACCTCCTTCGTCTCGTTTCGCTCTCTTTCACCCTCCTTCTTCTCGTTTCACTCTGTTCCACCCGCCTTCGTCTCGTTTCGCCCTCTTTCACCCTCCTTCGTCTCGTTTCACTCTCTTTCACCCTCCTTCGTCTTGTTTCGTTCTCTTTCACCGTCCTTCGTCTCGCTCCGCTCTCTTTCACCCTCTTTCTTCTCCTTTCGCTCTCTTTCACCCTCCATCATCTCGTTTCGCTCTGTTTCACACTCCTTCGTCTCGTTTTGCTCTCTTTCACCCTCCTTCGTCTCGTTTCGCTCTCTTTCACCCTCCTTCATCTTGTTTCGCTCTGTTGCACTCGCATTTGTCTCGTTTCGCCCTCTTTTACCCTCCTTCGTCTTGTTTCGCTCTCTTTCACCCTCCATCGTCTCGTTTCACTCTCTTTCACCCTACTTCGTATCGTTTCGCTCACTTTCACGTACCTTCATCTCGTTTCGCTCTCTTTCACCCTCCTTCGCCTCGTTTCGCTCACTTTCACCCTCCTTCATCTCGTTCCGCTCTCTTTCACCCTCCTTCGTCTCGTTTCGGTCTCTTTCACCCTCCTTCGTCTCGTTCCACTCTCTTTCACCCTCCTTCGACTCCTTTCGCTCTCTTTCACCCTCCTTTATCTCATTTCGCTCTCTTTCAACCTCCTTCATCTCCTTTCGCTCTCTTTCGCCCTCCATCGTCTTGTTTCGCTCTCTTTCACCCTCCTTCTTCTCGTTTCGCTCTCTTTCACCCTCCACCGTCTCATTTCGCTCTCTTTTACCCTCTTTCGTCTCGTTTCGCTCTCTTTGACCCTCCCTCGTCTCGTTTAGCTATCTTTCATCCTCCTTCGTCTCGTTTCGCTCTGTTTCACACTCCATCGTCTCGTTTTGCTCTCTTTCACCCTCCTTCGTCTCGTTTCGCTCTCTTTCACCCTCCGTCGTCTTGTTTCGCTCTCTTTCACCCTCCATCGTCTGGTTTCGCTCTCTTTCACCCTCCTTCTTCTCGTTTCGCTCTCTTTCACACTCCTTTGTCCCGTTTCGCTCTCTTTGACCCTCCTTCATCTCGTTTCGCTCTCTTTCACCCTCCTTCTTCTCGTTTCGCTCTCTATCACCCTCCTTTGTCTCGTTTCTTTCTGTTTCACACTCCTTCATCTTGTTTTGCTCACTTTCACCCTCCTTCATCTCGTTTCGCTCTCTTTCACCCTCCTTCCTCTCGTTTCGCTCTCTTTCACTCTCCTTCTTCTCGTTTCGCTCTCTTTCACCCTCCTTTGTCTCTTTTCGCTCTCTTTGACCCTCCTTCATCTCGTTTCGCTCTCTTTCACCCTCCTTCGTCTCGTTTCGCTCTCTTTCACCCTCCTTCTTCTCGTTTCGCTCACTTTCACCCTCCTTCGTCTCGTTCCGCTCTCTTTCACCCTCCTTCGTCTCATTTCGGTCTCTTTCACCCTCCTTTGTCTCATTCCACTCTCTTTCACCCTCCTTCACCTCCTTTCGCTCTCTTTCACCCTCCTTTATCTCATTTCTCTCTCTTTCACCCTCCTTCGTCCCACTTTGCCCTCTTTCACCCTCCTTCGTCTTGTTTCGCTCTCTTTCACCCTCCATCGTCTCGTTTCGCTCTCTTTCACCCTCCTTCGTCTCGTTTCGCTCACTTTCACCTACCTTCATCTCGTTTCGCTCTCTTTCACCCTCCTTCGCCTCGTTTCGCTCACTTTCAACCTCCTTCGTCTCGTTCCGCTCTCTTTCACCCTCCTTCATCTTGTTTCGCTCTGTTGCACTCGCCTTTGTATCGTTTCGCCCTCTTTCACCATCCTTCGTCTTGTTTCGCTCTCTTTCACCCTCCATCGTCTCGTTTCGCTCTCTTTCACCCTCCTTCGTCTCGTTTCGCTCACTTTCACCTACCTTCATCTCGTTTTGCTCTCTTTCACCCTCCTTCGTCTCGTTTCGCTCTCTTCCAACCTCCTTCATCTCGTTTCGCTCTCTTTCAACCTCCTTCGTCTCGTTTCGCTCTCTTTCACCCTCCTTCTTCTCGTTTCACTCTGTTCCACCCGCCTTCGTCTCGTTTCGCCCTCTTTCACCCTCCTTCGTCTCGTTTCACTCTCTTTCACCCTCCTTCGTCTTGTTTATTTCTCTTTCACCGTCCTTCGTCTCGCTCCGCTCTCTTTCACCCTCTTTCTTCTCCTTTCGCTCTCTTTCACCCTCCTTCATCTCGTTTCACTCTCTTTCACCCTCCTTTATCTCATTTCGCTCTCTTTCACCCTCCTTCGTCTCCTTTCGCTCTCTTTCACCCTCCTTCGTCTCGTTTCGCTCTCTTTCACGCTCCACCGTCTCGTTTCGGTCTCTTTCACCCTCCTTCGTCTAGTTTCGCTCTCTTTCACGCTCCTTCGTCTTGTTTCGCTCTGTTGCACCCGCCTTCGTCTCGTTTCGCCCTCTTTCACCCTCCTTCGTCTTGTTTTGCTCTCTTTCACCCTCCTTCGTCTCGTTTCGCTCTCTTTCACCTACCTTCATCTCGTTTCGCTCTCTTTCCCCCACCATCGTCTCGTTTCGCTCTCTTTCACCCTCCTTTGTCTTGTTTCGCTCTCTTTCACCCTCCTTCGTCTCGTTTCGCTCTCTTTCACCCTCCTTCATCTCGTTTCGCTCCCTTTCACCCTCCTTTGTCTCGTTTCGCTCTCTTTCACCTTCCTTCGTCTCGTTTCACTCTCTTTCACCCTCCTTCGTATCGTTTCGCTCTCTTCCAACCTCCATCATCTCGTTTCGCTCTCTTTCAACTTCCTTCGTCTCGTTTCGCTCTCTTTCACCCTCCCTCTTCTCGTTTCGCTCTGTTACACCCGCCTTCGTCTCGTTTCGCCATCTTTCACCCTCCTTCGTCTCGTTTCACTCTCTTTCACCCTCCTTCATCTCGTTTCGTTCTCTTTCACCCTCCTTCGTCTCGCTCTGCTCTCTTTCACCCTCCTTCGACTCCTTTCGCTCTCTTTCACCCTCCTTCGTCTCGTTTCGCTCTGTTTCACACTCCTTCGTCTCGTTTTGCTCTCTTTCACCCTCCTTCGTCTCGTTTCGCTCTCTTTCACCCTCCTTCGTCTTGTTTCGCTCTGTTGCACTCGCCTTTGTCTCGTTTCGCCCTCTTACACCCTCCTTCGTCTTGTTTCGCTCTCTTTCACCCTCCATCGTCTCGTTTAGCTCTCTTTCACCCTCCTTCATCTCGTTTCGCTCACTTTCACGTACCTTCATCTCGTTTCGCTCTCTTTCACCCTCCTTCGACTCCTTTCGCTCTCTTTCACCCTCCATCGTCTCGTTTCGCTATCTTTGACCATCCTTCATCTCGTTTCGCTCTCTTTGACCCTCCTTCGTCTCTTTTCGCTCTTATTCACCTACCTTCATCTCGTTTCGCTCTCTTTCACCCTCCATCGTCTGGTTTCGCTCTCTTTCACCTTCCTTCGTCTCGTTTCACTCTCTTTCACCCTCCTTCGTCTCGTTTCGCTGTCTTCCAACCTCCTTCATCTCGTTTCGCTCTCTTTCAACCTCCTTCATCTCGTTTCGCTCTCTTTCACCCTCCTTCTTCTCGTTTTGCTCTGTTCCACCCGCCTTCGTCTCGTTTCGCCCTCTTTCACCCTCCTTCGTCTCGTTTCACTCTCTTTCACGCTCCTTCGTCTCGTTTTGTTCTCTTTCACCCTCCTTCGTCTCGCTCCACTCTCTTTCACCCTCCTTCGACTCCTTTCGCTCTCTTTCACCCTCCTTCGTCTCGTTTCGCTCTGTTTCACACTCCTTTGTCTTGTTTTGCTCTCTTTCACCCTCCTTCGTCTCGTTTCGCTCTCTTTCACCGTCCTTCGTCTTGTTTCGCTCTGTTGCACTCGCCTTTGTCTCGTTTTGCCCTCTTTCACCCTCCTTCGTCTTGTTTCGCTCTCTTTCACCCTCCATCGTCTCGTTTCGCTCTCTTTCACCCTCCTTCGTCTCGTTTCGCTCACTTTCACCTACCTTCATCTCGTTTCGCTCTCTTTCACCCTCCTTCGCCTCGTTTCGCTCACTTTCAACCTCCTTCGTCTCGTTCCGCTCTCTTTCACCCTCCTTCATCTTGTTTCGCTCTGTTGCACTCGCCTTTGTATCGTTTCGCCCTCTTTCACCATCCTTCGTCTTGTTTCGCTCTCTTTCACCCTCCATCGTCTCGTTTCGCTCTCTTTCACCCTCCTTCGTATCGTTTCGCTCACTTTCACCTACCTTCATCTCGTTTCGCTCTCTTTCACCCTCCTTCGTCTCGTTTCGCTCTCTTCCAACCTCCTTCATCTCGTTTCGCTCTCTTTCAACCTCCTTCGTCTCGTTTCGCTCTCTTTCACCCTCCTTCTTCTCGTTTCACTCTGTTCCACCCGCCTTCGTCTCGTTTCGCTCTCTTTGACCCTCCTTCGTCTCGTTTAGCTCTTATTCATCCTCCTTCGTCTCGTTTCGCTCTGTTTTACACTCCTTCGTCTCGTTTTGCTCTCTTTCACCCTTCTTCGTCTCGTTTCGCTCTCTTTCACCCTCCTTCATCTTGTTTTGTTCTGTTCCAACAGCCTTCGTCTTGTTTCGCCCTCTTTCACCCTCCTTCGTCTCGTTTCACTCTCTTTCACCCTCCTTCGTCTCGTTTCGTTCTCTTTCACCCTCCTTCGTCTCGTTTCGCTCTCTATCACCCTCCTTCATCTCCTTTCACTCTCTTTCATTCTCCATCGCCTTGTTTCGCTCTCTTTCGCCCTCCACCATCTCATTTCGCTCTCTTTTACCCTCTTTCGTCTCGTTTCACTCTCTTTCACCCTCCTTCGTCTCATTTAGCTCTCTTTCATCCTCCTTCGTCTCGTTTCGCTCTCTTTCACCCTCAGTCGTCTTGTTTCGCTCTCTTTAACCCTACATCGTCTCGTTTCGCTCTCTTTCATCCTCCTTCGTCTCGTTTCGCTCACTTTCACCCTCCTTTGTCTCTTTTCGCTCTCTTTCACCAACCTTCATCTCGTTTCGCTCTCTTTCACCCTCCATCGTCTGGTTTCGCTCTCTTTCACCCTCCTTCATCTTGTTTCGCTCTCTTTCACCCTCCTTCGTCTCGTATCGCTCTCTTTCACCCTCCTTCATCTCGTTTCGCTCCCATTCACCCTCCTTTGTCTCGTTTCGCTCTCTTTCACCTTCCTTCATCTCGTTTCACTCTCTTTCACCCTCCTTCGTCTCGTTTCGCTGTCTTCCAACCTCCTTCATCTCGTTTCGCTCTCTTTCAACCTCCTTCGTCTCGTTTCGCTCTCTTTCACCCTCCTTCTTCTCGTTTTGCTCTGTTCCACCCGCCTTCGTCTCGTTTCGCCCTCTTTCACCCTCCTTCGTCTCGTTTCACTCTCTTTCACTCTCCTTCGTCTCGTTTTGTTCTCTTTCACCCTCCTTCGTCTCGCTCCACTCTCTTTCACCCTCCTTCGACTCCTTTCGCTTTCTTTCACCCTCCTTCGTCTCGTTTCGCTCTGTTTCACACTCCTTCGTCTTGTTTTACTCTCTTTCACCCTCCTTCGTCTCGTTTCGCTCTCTTTCACCGTCCTTCGTCTTGTTTCGCTCTGTTGCACTCGCCTTTGTCTCGTTTTGCACTCTTTCACCCTCCTTCGTCTTGTTTCGCTCTCTTTCACCCTCCATTGTCTCGTTTCGCTCTCTTTCACCCTCCTTCGTCTCGTTTCGCTCACTTTCACCTACCTTCATCTCGTTTCGCTCTCTTTCACCCTCATTCGCCTCGTTTCGCTCACTTTCAACCTCCTTCGTCTCGTTCCGCTCTCTTTCACCCTCCTTCATCTTGTTTCGCTCTGTTGCACTCGCCTTTGTATCGTTTCGCCCTCTTTCACCATCCTTCGTCTTGTTTCGCTCTCTTTCACCCTCCATCGTCTCGTTTCGCTCTCTTTCATCCTCCTTCGTCTCGTTTCGCTCACTTTCACCTACCTTCATCTCGTTTCGCTCTCTTTCACCCTCCTTCGCCTCGTTTCGCTCACTTTCAACCTCCTTCGTCTCGTTCCGCTCTCTTTCACCCTCCTTCATCTTGTTTCGCTCTGTTGCACTCGCCTTTGTATCGTTTCGCCCTCTTTCACCATCCATCGTCTCGTTTCGCTCTCTTTCACCCTCCTTCGTCTCGTTTCGCTCACTTTCACCTACCTTCATCTCGTTTCGCTCTATTTCACCCTCCTTCGTCTCGTTTCGGTATCTTTCACACTCCTTTGTCTTGTTTCGCTCTCTTTCTCCCACCTTCATCTTGTTTCGCTCTCTTTCACCCTCCTTCGCCTCGTTTCGGTCTCTTTCATCCTCCTTCGTCTCGTTTCGTTCTCTTTCACCCTCCATCGTCTCGTTTCGCTATCTTTGACCATCCTTCATCTCGTTTCACTCTCTTTCACCCTCCTTCGTCTCGTTTCGCTCTCTACCAACCTCCTTCATCTCGTTTCGCTCTCTTTCAACCTCCTTCGTCTCGTTTCGCTCTCTTTCACCCTCCTTCTTCTCGTTTCACTCTGTTCCACCCGCCTTCGTCTCGTTTCGCCCTCTTTCACCCTCCTTCGTCTCGTTTCACTCTCTTTCACCCTCCTTCGTCTTGTTTCGTTCTCTTTCACCGTCCTTCGTCTCGCTCCGCTCTCTTTCACCCTCTTTCTTCTCCTTTCGCTCTCTTTCACCCTCCATCATCTCGTTTCGCTCTGTTTCACACTCCTTCGTCTCGTTTTGCTCTCTTTCACCCTCCTTCGTCTCGTTTCGCTCTCTTTCACCCTCCTTCATCTTGTTTCGCTCTGTTGCACTCGCATTTGTCTCGTTTCGCCCTCTTTTACCCTCCTTCGTCTTGTTTCGCTCTCTTTCACCCTCCATCGTCTCGTTTCACTCTCTTTCACCCTACTTCGTATCGTTTCGCTCACTTTCACGTACCTTCATCTCGTTTCGCTCTCTTTCACCCTCCTTCGCCTCGTTTCGCTCACTTTCACCCTCCTTCATCTCGTTCCGCTCTCTTTCACCCTCCTTCGTCTCGTTTCGGTCTCTTTCACCCTCCTTCGTCTCGTTCCACTCTCTTTCACCCTCCTTCGACTCCTTTCGCTCTCTTTCACCCTCCTTTATCTCATTTCGCTCTCTTTCAACCTCCTTCATCTCCTTTCGCTCTCTTTCGACCTCCATCGTCTTGTTTCGCTCTCTTTCACCCTCCTTCTTCTCGTTTCGCTCTCTTTCACCCTCCACCGTCTCATTTCGCTCTCTTTTACCCTCTTTCGTCTCGTTTCGCTCTCTTTGACCCTCCCTCGTCTCGTTTAGCTATCTTTCATCCTCCTTCGTCTCGTTTCGCTCTGTTTCACACTCCTTCGTCTCGTTTTGCTCTCTTTCACCCTCCTTCGTCTCGTTTCGCTCTCTTTCACCCTCCGTCGTCTTGTTTCGCTCTCTTTCACCCTCCATCGTCTGGTTTCGCTCTCTTTCACCCTCCTTCTTCTCGTTTCGCTCTCTTTCACACTCCTTTGTCCCGTTTCGCTCTCTTTGACCCTCCTTCATCTCGTTTCGCTCTCTTTCACCCTCCTTCTTCTCGTTTCGCTCTCTATCACCCTCCTTTGTCTCGTTTCTTTCTGTTTCACACTCCTTCATCTTGTTTTGCTCACTTTCACCCTCCTTCATCTCGTTTCGCTCTCTTTCACCCTCCTTCCTCTCGTTTCGCTCTCTTTCACTCTCCTTCTTCTCGTTTCGCTCTCTTTCACCCTCCTTTGTCTCTTTTCGCTCTCTTTGACCCTCCTTCATCTCGTTTCGCTCTCTTTCACCCTCCTTCGTCTCGTTTCGCTCTCTTTCACCCTCCTTCTTCTCGTTTCGCTCACTTTCACCCTCCTTCGTCTCGTTCCGCTCTCTTTCACCCTCCTTCGTCTCATTTCGGTCTCTTTCACCCTCCTTTGTCTCATTCCACTCTCTTTCACCCTCCTTCACCTCCTTTCGCTCTCTTTCACCCTCCTTTATCTCATTTCTCTCTCTTTCACCCTCCTTCGTCCCACTTTGCCCTCTTTCACCCTCCTTCGTCTTGTTTCGCTCTCTTTCACCCTCCATCGTCTCGTTTCGCTCTCTTTCACCCTCCTTCGTCTCGTTTCGCTCACTTTCACCTACCTTCATCTCGTTTCGCTCTCTTTCACCCTCCTTCGCCTCGTTTCGCTCACTTTCAACCTCCTTCGTCTCGTTCCGCTCTCTTTCACCCTCCTTCATCTTGTTTCGCTCTGTTGCACTCGCCTTTGTATCGTTTCGCCCTCTTTCACCATCCTTCGTCTTGTTTCGCTCTCTTTCACCCTCCATCGTCTCGTTTCGCTCTCTTTCACCCTCCTTCGTCTTGTTTCGCTCACTTTCACCTACCTTCATCTCGTTTTGCTCTCTTTCACCCTCCTTCGTCTCGTTTCGCTCTCTTCCAACCTCCTTCATCTCGTTTCGCTCTCTTTCAACCTCCTTCGTCTCGTTTCGCTCTCTTTCACCCTCCTTCTTCTCGTTTCACTCTGTTCCACCCGCCTTCGTCTCGTTTCGCCCTCTTTCACCCTCCTTCGTCTCGTTTCACTCTCTTTCACCCTCCTTCGTCTTGTTTATTTCTCTTTCACCGTCCTTCGTCTCGCTCCGCTCTCTTTCACCCTCTTTCTTCTCCTTTCGCTCTCTTTCACCCTCCTTCATCTCGTTTCACTCTCTTTCACCCTCCTTTATCTCATTTCGCTCTCTTTCACCCTCCTTCGTCTCCTTTCGCTCTCTTTCACCCTCCTTCGTCTCGTTTCGCTCTCTTTCACGCTCCACCGTCTCGTTTCGGTCTCTTTCACCCTCCTTCGTCTAGTTTCGCTCTCTTTCACGCTCCTTCGTCTTGTTTCGCTCTGTTGCACCCGCCTTCGTCTCGTTTCGCCCTCTTTCACCCTCCTTCGTCTTGTTTTGCTCTCTTTCACCCTCCTTCGTCTCGTTTCGCTCTCTTTCACCTACCTTCATCTCGTTTCGCTCTCTTTCCCCCACCATCGTCTCGTTTCGCTCTCTTTCACCCTCCTTCGTCTTGTTTCGCTCTCTTTCACCCTCCTTCGTCTCGTTTCGCTCTCTTTCACCCTCCTTCATCTCGTTTCGCTCCCTTTCACCCTCCTTTGTCTCGTTTCGCTCTCTTTCACCTTCCTTCGTCTCGTTTCACTCTCTTTCACCCTCCTTCGTATCGTTTCGCTCTCTTCCAACCTCCATCATCTCGTTTCGCTCTCTTTCAACTTCCTTCGTCTCGTTTCGCTCTCTTTCACCCTCCCTCTTCTCGTTTCGCTCTGTTACACCCGCCTTCGTCTCGTTTCGCCATCTTTCACCCTCCTTCGTCTCGTTTCACTCTCTTTCACCCTCCTTCATCTCGTTTCGTTCTCTTTCACCCTCCTTCGACTCCTTTCGCTCTCTTTCACCCTCCTTCGTCTCGTTTCGCTCTGTTTCACACTCCTTCGTCTCGTTTTGCTCTCTTTCACCCTCCTTCGTCTCGTTTCGCTCTCTTTCACCCTCCTTCGTCTTGTTTCGCTCTGTTGCACTCGCCTTTGTCTCGTTTCGCCCTCTTACACCCTCCTTCGTCTTGTTTCGCTCTCTTTCACCCTCCATCGTCTCGTTTAGCTCTCTTTCACCCTCCTTCATCTCGTTTCGCTCACTTTCACGTACCTTCATCTCGTTTCGCTCTCTTTCACCCTCCTTCGACTCCTTTCGCTCTCTTTCACCCTCCATCGTCTCGTTTCGCTATCTTTGACCATCCTTCATCTCGTTTCGCTCTCTTTGACCCTCCTTCGTCTCTTTTCGCTCTTATTCACCTACCTTCATCTCGTTTCGCTCTCTTTCACCCTCCATCGTCTGGTTTCGCTCTCTTTCACCTTCCTTCGTCTCGTTTCACTCTCTTTCACCCTCCTTCGTCTCGTTTCGCTGTCTTCCAACCTCCTTCATCTCGTTTCGCTCTCTTTCAACCTCCTTCATCTCGTTTCGCTCTCTTTCACCCTCCTTCTTCTCGTTTTGCTCTGTTCCACCCGCCTTCGTCTCGTTTCGCCCTCTTTCACCCTCCTTCGTCTCGTTTCACTCTCTTTCACGCTCCTTCGTCTCGTTTTGTTCTCTTTCACCCTCCTTCGTCTCGCTCCACTCTCTTTCACCCTCCTTCGACTCCTTTCGCTCTCTTTCACCCTCCTTCGTCTCGTTTCGCTCTGTTTCACACTCCTCTGTCTTGTTTTGCTCTCTTTCACCCTCCTTCGTCTCGTTTCGCTCTCTTTCACCGTCCTTCGTCTTGTTTCGCTCTGTTGCACTCGCCTTTGTCTCGTTTTGCCCTCTTTCACCCTCCTTCGTCTTGTTTCGCTCTCTTTCACCCTCCATCGTCTCGTTTCGCTCTCTTTCACCCTCCTTCGTCTCGTTTCGCTCACTTTCACCTACCTTCATCTCGTTTCGCTCTCTTTCACCCTCCTTCGCCTCGTTTCGCTCACTTTCAACCTCCTTCGTCTCGTTCCGCTCTCTTTCACCCTCCTTCATCTTGTTTCGCTCTGTTGCACTCGCCTTTGTATCGTTTCGCCCTCTTTCACCATCCTTCGTCTTGTTTCGCTCTCTTTCACCCTCCATCGTCTCGTTTCGCTCTCTTTCACCCTCCTTCGTCTCGTTTCGCTCACTTTCACCTACCTTCATCTCGTTTCGCTCTCTTTCACCCTCCTTCGTCTCGTTTCGCTCTCTTCCAACCTCCTTCATCTCGTTTCGCTCTCTTTCAACCTCCTTCGTCTCGTTTCGCTCTCTTTCACCCTCCTTCTTCTCGTTTCACTCTGTTCCACCCGCCTTCGTCTCGTTTCGCTCTCTTTGACCCTCCTTCGTCTCGTTTAGCTCTTATTCATCCTCCTTCGTCTCGTTTCGCTCTGTTTTACACTCCTTCGTCTCGTTTTGCTCTCTTTCACCCTTCTTCGTCTCGTTTCGCTCTCTTTCACCCTCCTTCATCTTGTTTTGTTCTGTTCCAACAGCCTTCGTCTTGTTTCGCCCTCTTTCACCCTCCTTCGTCTCGTTTCACTCTCTTTCACCCTCCTTCGTCTCGTTTCGTTCTCTTTCACCCTCCTTCGTCTCGTTTCGCTCTCTATCACCCTCCTTCATCTCCTTTCACTCTCTTTCATTCTCCATCGCCTTGTTTCGCTCTCTTTCGCCCATCTTCGTCTCGTTTCTCTCTCTTTCACCCTCCACCATCTCATTTCGCTCTCTTTTACCCTCTTTCGTCTCGTTTCACTCTCTTTCACCCTCCTTCGTCTCATTTAGCTCTCTTTCATCCTCCTTCGTCTCGTTTCGCTCTCTTTCACCCTCAGTCGTCTTGTTTCGCTCTCTTTAACCCTACATCGTCT
Organism: Scyliorhinus torazame; assembly: GCF_047496885.1. Taxonomy (NCBI): domain Eukaryota; kingdom Metazoa; phylum Chordata; class Chondrichthyes; order Carcharhiniformes; family Scyliorhinidae; genus Scyliorhinus; species Scyliorhinus torazame. The sequence continues at coordinate 135,500,978 of NC_092727.1, forward strand.
CGTTTCGCTCTCTTTCACCAACCTTCATCTCGTTTCGCTCTCTTTCACCCTCCATCGTCTGGTTTCGCTCTCTTTCACCCTCCTTCATCTTGTTTCGCTCTCTTTCACCCTCCTTCGTCTCGTTTCGCTCTCTTTCACCCTCCTTCATCTCGTTTCGCTCCCATTCACCCTCCTTTGTCTCGTTTCGCTCTCTTTCACCTTCCTTCATCTCGTTTCACTCTCTTTCACCCTCCTTCGTCTCGTTTCGCTGTCTTCCAACCTCCTTCATCTCGTTTCGCTCTCTTTCAACCTCCTTCGTCTCGTTTCGCTCTCTTTCACCCTCCTTCTTCTCGTTTTGCTCTGTTCCACCCGCCTTCGTCTCGTTTCGCCCTCTTTCACCCTCCTTCATCTCGTTTCAGTCTCTTTCACTCTCCTTCGTCTCGTTTTGTTCTCTTTCACCCTCCTTCGTCTCGCTCCACTCTCTTTCACCCTCCTTCGACTCCTTTCGCTTTCTTTCACCCCCCTTCGTCTCGTTTCGCTCTGTTTCACACTCCTTCGTCTTGTTTTACTCTCTTTCACCCTCCTTCGTCTCGTTTCGCTCTCTTTCACCGTCCTTCGTCTTGTTTCGCTCTGTTGCACTCGCCTTTGTCTCGTTTTGCACTCTTTCACCCTCCTTCGTCTTGTTTCGCTCTCTTTCACCCTCCATTGTCTCGTTTCGCTCTCTTTCACCCTCCTTCGTCTCGTTTCGCTCACTTTCACCTACCTTCATCTCGTTTCGCTCTCTTTCACCCTCATTCGCCTCGTTTCGCTCACTTTCAACCTCCTTCGTCTCGTTCCGCTCTCTTTCACCTACCTTCATCTCGTTTCGCTCTCTTTCACCCTCCTTCGTCTCGTTTCGGTCTCTTTCACACTCCTTTGTCTTGTTTCGCTCTCTTTCTCCCACCTTCATCTTGTTTCGCTCTCTTTCACCCTCCTTCGCCTCGTTTCGGTCTCTTTCATCCTCCTTCGTCTCGTTTCGTTCTCTTTCACCCTCCATCGTCTCGTTTCGCTATCTTTGACCATCCTTCATCTCGTTTCACTCTCTTTCACCCTCCTTCGTCTCGTTTCGCTCTCTACCAACCTCCTTCATCTCGTTTCGCTCTCTTTCAACCTCCTTCGTCTCGTTTCGCTCTCTTTCACCCTCCTTCTTCTCGTTTCACTCTGTTCCACCCGCCTTCGTCTCGTTTCGCCCTCTTTCACCCTCCTTCGTCTCGTTTCACTCTCTTTCACCCTCCTTCGTCTTGTTTCGTTCTCTTTCACCGTCCTTCGTCTCGCTCCGCTCTCTTTCACCCTCTTTCTTCTCCTTTCGCTCTCTTTCACCCTCCATCATCTCGTTTCGCTCTGTTTCACACTCCTTCGTCTCGTTTTGCTCTCTTTCACCCTCCTTCGTCTCGTTTCGCTCTCTTTCACCCTCCTTCATCTTGTTTCGCTCTGTTGCACTCGCATTTGTCTCGTTTCGCCCTCTTTTACCCTCCTTCGTCTTGTTTCGCTCTCTTTCACCCTCCATCGTCTCGTTTCACTCTCTTTCACCCTACTTCGTATCGTTTCGCTCACTTTCACCTACCTTCATCTCGTTTCGCTCTCTTTCACCCTCCTTCGCCTCGTTTCGCTCACTTTCACCCTCCTTCGTCTCGTTCCGCTCTCTTTCACCCTCCTTCGTCTCGTTTCGGTCTCTTTCACCCTCCTTCGTCTCGTTCCACTCTCTTTCACCCTCCTTCGACTCCTTTCGCTCTCTTTCACCCTCCTTTATCTCATTTCGCTCTCTTTCACCCTCCTTCATCTCCTTTCGCTCTCTTTCGCCCTCCATCGTCTTGTTTCGCTCTCTTTCACCCTCCTTCTTCTCGTTTCGCTCTCTTTCACCCTCCACCGTCTCATTTCGCTCTCTTTTACCCTCTTTCGTCTCGTTTCGCTCTCTTTGACCCTCCTTCGTCTCGTTTAGCTATCTTTCATCCTCCTTCGTCTCGTTTCGCTCTGTTTCACACTCCTTCGTCTCGTTTTGCTCTCTTTCACCCTCCTTCGTCTCGTTTCGCTCTCTTTCACCCTCCGTCGTCTTGTCTCGCTCTCTTTCACCCTCCATCGTCTGGTTTCGCTCTCTTTCACCCTCCTTCTTCTCGTTTCGCTCTCTTTCACACTCCTTTGTCCCGTTTCGCTCTCTTTGACCCTCCTTCATCTCGTTTCGCTCTCTTTCACCCTCCTTCTTCTCGTTTCGCTCTCTATCACCCTCCTTTGTCTCGTTTCTTTCTGTTTCACACTCCTTCATCTTGTTTTGCTCACTTTCACCCTCCTTCATCTCGTTTCGCTCTCTTTCACCCTCCTTCCTCTCGTTTCGCTCTCTTTCACACTCCTTCTTCTCGTTTCGCTCTCTTTCACCCTCCTTTGTCTCTTTTCGCTCTCTTTGACCCTCCTTCATCTCGTTTCGCTCTCTTTCACCCTCCTTCGTCTCGTTTCGCTCTCTTTCACCCTCCTTCTTCTCGTTTCGCTCACTTTCACCCTCCTTCGTCTCGTTCCGCTCTCTTTCACCCTCCTTCGTCTCATTTCGGTCTCTTTCACCCTCCTTTGTCTCATTCCACTCTCTTTCACCCTCCTTCACCTCCTTTCGCTCTCTTTCACCCTCCTTTATCTCATTTCTCTCTCTTTCACCCTCCTTCGTCCCACTTCGCTCTCTTTCACCCTCCATCGTCTTGTTTCGCTCTCTTTCACCCTCCTTCGTCTCGTTTCGGTCTCTTTCACCCCCCGTCGCCTCTTTTCGCTCTCTTTCACCCTCCTTTATCTCATTTCACTCTCTTTCACCCTCCTTCTTCTCCTTTCGCTCTCTTTCACCCTCCTTCTTCTCGTTTCGCTCTCTTTCACACTCCTTTGTCCCGTTTCGCTCTCTTTGACCCTCCTTCATCTCGTTTCGCTCTCTTTCACCCTCCTTCTTCTCGTTTCGCTCTCTATCACCCTCCTTTGTCTCGTTTCGTTCTGTTTCACACTCCTTCATCTCGTTTTGCTCTCTTTCACCCTCCTTCATCTCGTTTCGCTCTCTTTCACCCTCCTTCCTCTCGTTTCGCTCTCTTTCACTCTCCTTCTTCTCGTTTCGCTCTCTTTCACCCTCCTTTGTCTCTTTTCGCTCTCTTTGACCCTCCTTCATCTCGTTTCGCTCTCTTTCACCCTCCTTCGTCTCGTTTCGCTCTCTTTCACCCTCGTTCTTCTCGTTTCGCTCACTTTCACCCTCCTTCGTCTCGTTCCGCTCTCTTTCACCCTCCTTCGTCTCGTTTCGGTCTCTTTCAGCCTCCTTCGTCTCATTCCACTCTCTTTCACCCTCCTTCGCCTCCTTTCGCTCTCTTTCACCCTCCTTTATCTCATTTCACTCTCTTTCACCCTCCTTCGTCTCCCTTCGCTCTCTTTCACCCTCCATCGTCTTGTTTCGCTCTCTTTCACCCTCCTTCGTCTCGTTTCGGTCTCTTTCACCCCCCTTCGCCACCTTTCGCTCTCTTTCACCCTCCTTTATCTCATTTCACTCTCTTTCACCCTCCTTCGTCTCCTTTCGCTCTCTTTCACCCTCCATCATCTTGTTTCGCTCTCTTTCACCCTCCTTCGTCTCGTTTCGCTCTCTTTCACCCTCCACCGTCTCATTTCGCTCCCTTTTACACTCTTTCGTCTCGTTTCGCTCTCTTTGAACCTCCTTCGTCTCGTTTAGCTCTCTTTCATCCTCCTTCGTCTCGTTTCGCTCTGTTTCACACTCCTTCGTCTCGTTTTGCTCTCTTTCACCCTCCTTCGTCTCGTTTCGCTCTCTTTCACCCTCCTTCGTCTTGTTTCGCTCTGTTGCACTCGCCTTTGTCTCGTTTCACCCACTTTCACCCTCCTTCGTCTTGTTTCACTCTCTTTCATCCTCCATCGTCTCGTTTCGCTCTCTTTCACCCTCCTTCGTCTCGTTTCGCTCACTTTCACCTACCTTCATCTCGTTTCGCTCTTTTTCCCCCTCCTTCGTCTCGTTTCGGTCTCTTTCACACTCCTTTGTCTTGTTTCGCTCTCTTTCATCCTCCTTCGTCTCGTTTCGCTCACTTTCACCCTCCTTTGTCTCTTTTCGCTCTCTTTCACCAACCTTCATCTCGTTTCGCTCTCTTTCACCCTCCATCGTCTGGTTTCGCTCTCTTTCACCCTCCTTCATCTTGTTTCGCTCTCTTTCACCCTCCTTCGTCTCGTTTCGCTCTCTTTCACCCTCCTTCATCTCGTTTCGCTCCCATTCACCCTCCTTTGTCTCGTTTCGCTCTCTTTCACCTTCCTTCATCTCGTTTCACTCTCTTTCACCCTCCTTCGTCTCGTTTCGCTGTCTTCCAACCTCCTTCATCTCGTTTCGCTCTCTTTCAACCTCCTTCGTCTCGTTTCGCTCTCTTTCACCCTCCTTCTTCTCGTTTTGCTCTGTTCCACCCGCCTTCGTCTCGTTTCGCCCTCTTTCACCCTCCTTCATCTCGTTTCACTCTCTTTCACTCTCCTTCGTCTCGTTTTGTTCTCTTTCACCCTCCTTCGTCTCGCTCCACTCTCTTTCACCCTCCTTCGACTCCTTTCGCTTTCTTTCACCCTCCTTCGTCTCGTTTCGCTCTGTTTCACACTCCTTCGTCTTGTTTTACTCTCTTTCACCCTCCTTCGTCTCGTTTCGCTCTCTTTCACCGTCCTTCGTCTTGTTTCGCTCTGTTGCACTCGCCTTTGTCTCGTTTTGCACTCTTTCACCCTCCTTCGTCTTGTTTCGCTCTCTTTCACCCTCCATTGTCTCGTTTCGCTCTCTTTCACCCTCCTTCGTCTCGTTTCGCTCACTTTCACCTACCTTCATCTCGTTTCGCTCTCTTTCACCCTCATTCGCCTCGTTTCGCTCACTTTCAACCTCCTTCGTCTCGTTCCGCTCTCTTTCACCCCCCTTCATCTTGTTTCGCTCTGTTGCACTCGCCTTTGTATCGTTTCGCCCTCTTTCACCATCCTTCGTCTTGTTTCGCTCTCTTTCACCCTCCATCGTCTCGTTTCGCTCTCTTTCATCCTCCTTCGTCTCGTTTCGCTCACTTTCACCTACCTTCATCTCGTTTCGCTCTCTTTCACCCTCCTTCGTCTCGTTTCGGTCTCTTTCACACTCCTTTGTCTTGTTTCGCTCTCTTTCTCCCACCTTCATCTTGTTTCGCTCTCTTTCACCCTCCTTCGCCTCGTTTCGGTCTCTTTCATCCTCCTTCGTCTCGTTTCGTTCTCTTTCACCCTCCATCGTCTCGTTTCGCTATCTTTGACCATCCTTCATCTCGTTTCACTCTCTTTCACCCTCCTTCGTCTCGTTTCGCTCTCTACCAACCTCCTTCATCTCGTTTCGCTCTCTTTCAACCTCCTTCGTCTCGTTTCGCTCTCTTTCACCCTCCTTCTTCTCGTTTCACTCTGTTCCACCCGCCTTCGTCTCGTTTCGCCCTCTTTCACCCTCCTTCGTCTCGTTTCACTCTCTTTCACCCTCCTTCGTCTTGTTTCGTTCTCTTTCACCGTCCTTCGTCTCGCTCCGCTCTCTTTCACCCTCTTTCTTCTCCTTTCGCTCTCTTTCACCCTCCATCATCTCGTTTCGCTCTGTTTCACACTCCTTCGTCTCGTTTTGCTCTCTTTCACCCTCCTTCGTCTCGTTTCGCTCTCTTTCACCCTCCTTCATCTTGTTTCGCTCTGTTGCACTCGCATTTGTCTCGTTTCGCCCTCTTTTACCCTCCTTCGTCTTGTTTCGCTCTCTTTCACCCTCCATCGTCTCGTTTCACTCTCTTTCACCCTACTTCGTATCGTTTCGCTCACTTTCACCTACCTTCATCTCGTTTCGCTCTCTTTCACCCTCCTTCGCCTCGTTTCGCTCACTTTCACCCTCCTTCGTCTCGTTCCGCTCTCTTTCACCCTCCTTCGTCTCGTTTCGGTCTCTTTCACCCTCCTTCGTCTCGTTCCACTCTCTTTCACCCTCCTTCGACTCCTTTCGCTCTCTTTCACCCTCCTTTATCTCATTTCGCTCTCTTTCACCCTCCTTCATCTCCTTTCGCTCTCTTTCGCCCTCCATCGTCTTGTTTCGCTCTCTTTCACCCTCCTTCTTCTCGTTTCGCTCTCTTTCACCCTCCACCGTCTCATTTCGCTCTCTTTTACCCTCTTTCGTCTCGTTTCGCTCTCTTTGACCCTCCTTCGTCTCGTTTAGCTATCTTTCATCCTCCTTCGTCTCGTTTCGCTCTGTTTCACACTCCTTCGTCTCGTTTTGCTCTCTTTCACCCTCCTTCGTCTCGTTTCGCTCTCTTTCACCCTCCGTCGTCTTGTCTCGCTCTCTTTCACCCTCCATCGTCTGGTTTCGCTCTCTTTCACCCTCCTTCTTCTCGTTTCGCTCTCTTTCACACTCCTTTGTCCCGTTTCGCTCTCTTTGACCCTCCTTCATCTCGTTTCGCTCTCTTTCACCCTCCTTCTTCTCGTTTCGCTCTCTATCACCCTCCTTTGTCTCGTTTCTTTCTGTTTCACACTCCTTCATCTTGTTTTGCTCACTTTCACCCTCCTTCATCTCGTTTCGCTCTCTTTCACCCTCCTTCCTCTCGTTTCGCTCTCTTTCACACTCCTTCTTCTCGTTTCGCTCTCTTTCACCCTCCTTTGTCTCTTTTCGCTCTCTTTGACCCTCCGTCATCTCGTTTCGCTCTCTTTCACCCTCCTTCGTCTCGTTTCGCTCTCTTTCACCCTCCTTCTTCTCGTTTCGCTCACTTTCACCCTCCTTCATCTCGTTCCGCTCTCTTTCACCCTCCTTCGTCTCATTTCGGTCTCTTTCACCCTCCTTTGTCTCATTCCACTCTCTTTCACCCTCCTTCACCTCCTTTCGCTCTCTTTCACCCTCCTTTATCTCATTTCTCTCTCTTTCACCCTCCTTCGTCCCACTTCGCTCTCTTTCACCCTCCATCGTCTTGTTTCGCTCTCTTTCACCCTCCTTCGTCTCGTTTCGGTCTCTTTCACCCCCCGTCGCCTCTTTTCGCTCTCTTTCACCCTCCTTTATCTCATTTCACTCTCTTTCACCCTCCTTCTTCTCCTTTCGCTCTCTTTCACCCTCCTTCTTCTCGTTTCGCTCTCTTTCACACTCCTTTGTCCCGTTTCGCTCTCTTTGACCCTCCTTCATCTCGTTTCGCTCTCTTTCACCCTCCTTCTTCTCGTTTCGCTCTCTATCACCCTCCTTTGTCTCGTTTCGTTCTGTTTCACACTCCTTCATCTCGTTTTGCTCTCTTTCACCCTCCTTCATCTCGTTTCGCTCTCTTTCACCCTCCTTCCTCTCGTTTCGCTCTCTTTCACTCTCCTTCTTCTCGTTTCGCTCTCTTTCACCCTCCTTTGTCTCTTTTCGCTCTCTTTGACCCTCCTTCATCTCGTTTCGCTCTCTTTCACCCTCCTTCGTCTCGTTTCGCTCTCTTTCACCCTCCTTCTTCTCGTTTCGCTCACTTTCACCCTCCTTCGTCTCGTTCCGCTCTCTTTCACCCTCCTTCGTCTCGTTTCGGTCTCTTTCAGCCTCCTTCGTCTCATTCCACTCTCTTTCACCCTCCTTCGCCTCCTTTCGCTCTCTTTCACCCTCCTTTATCTCATTTCACTCTCTTTCACCCTCCTTCGTCTCCCTTCGCTCTCTTTCACCCTCCATCGTCTTGTTTCGCTCTCTTTCACCCTCCTTCGTCTCGTTTCGGTCTCTTTCACCCCCCTTCGCCACCTTTCGCTCTCTTTCACCCTCCTTTATCTCATTTCACTCTCTTTCACCCTCCTTCGTCTCCTTTCGCTCTCTTTCACCCTCCATCATCTTGTTTCGCTCTCTTTCACCCTCCTTCGTCTCGTTTCGCTCTCTTTCACCCTCCACCGTCTCATTTCGCTCCCTTTTACACTCTTTCGTCTCGTTTCGCTCTCTTTGAACCTCCTTCGTCTCGTTTAGCTCTCTTTCATCCTCCTTCGTCTCGTTTCGCTCTGTTTCACACTCCTTCGTCTCGTTTTGCTCTCTTTCACCCTCCTTCGTCTCGTTTCGCTCTCTTTCACCCTCCTTCGTCTTGTTTCGCTCTGTTGCACTCGCCTTTGTCTCGTTTCACCCACTTTCACCCTCCTTCGTCTTGTTTCACTCTCTTTCATCCTCCATCGTCTCGTTTCGCTCTCTTTCACCCTCCTTCGTCTCGTTTCGCTCACTTTCACCTACCTTCATCTCGTTTCGCTCTCTTTCCCCCTCCTTCGTCTCGTTTCGGTCTCTTTCACACTCCTTTGTCTTGTTTCGCTCTCTTTCATCCTCCTTCATCTTGTTTCGCTCTGTTTTACACTCCTTCGTCTCGTTTTGCTCTCTTTCACCCTCCTTCGTCTTGTTTCGCTCTGTTCCTCCCGCCTTCGTCTCGTTTCGCCCTCTTTCACCCTCCTTCGTCTCGTTTCACTCTCTTTCCCCCTCCTTCGTCTCGTTTCATTCTCTTTCACCCTCCTTCGTCTCGCTCCGCTCTCTTTCACCCTCCTTCGACTCCTTTCGCTCTTTCACCCTCCTTCGTCTCGTTTTGCTCTCTTTCACCCTCCCTCTTCTCGTTTCGCTCTCTTTCACCTTCCTTCGTCTCGTTTCACTCTCTTTCACCCTCCTTCGTATCGTTTCGCTCTCTTCCAACCTCCTTCATCTCGTTTCGCTCTCTTTCAACTTCCTTCGTCTCGTTTCGCTCTCTTTCACCCTCCCTCTTCTCGTTTCGCTCTGTTACACCCGCCTTCGTCTCGTTTCGCCCTCTTTCACCCTCCTTCGTCTCGTTTCACTCTCTTTCACCCTCCTTCATCTCGTTTCGCTCACTTTCACGTACCTTCATCTCGTTTCGCTCTCTTTCACCCTCCTTCGACTCCTTTCGCTCTCTTTCACCCTCCATCGTCTCGTTTCGCTATCTTTGACCATCCTTCATCTCGTTTCGCTCTCTTTGACCCTCCTTCGTCTCGTTTAGCTCTTTTTCATCCTCCTTCGTCTCGTTTCGCTCTGTTTTACACTCCTTCGTCTCATTTCGCTCTCTTTCATCCTCCTTCGTCTCGTTTCGCTCACTTTCACCCTCCTTTGTCTCTTTTCGCTCTCTTTCACCTACCTTCATCTCGTTTCGCTCTCTTTCACCCTCCATCGTCTGGTTTCGCTCTCTTTCACCCTCCTTCATCTTGTTTCGCTCTCTTTCACCCTCCTTCGTCTCGTTTCGCTCTCTTTCACCCTCCTTCATCTCGTTTCGCTCCCATTCACCCTCCTTTGTCTCGTTTCGCTCTCTTTCACCTTCCTTCGTCTCGTTTCACTCTCTTTCACCCTCCTTCGTCTCGTTTCGCTGTCTTCCAACCTCCTTCATCTCGTTTTGCTCTCTTTCAACCTCCTTCGTCTCGTTTCGCTCTCTTTCACCCTCCTTCTTCTCGTTTTGCTCTTTTCCACCCGCCTTCGTCTCGTTTCGCCCTCTTTCACCCTCCTTCGTCTCGTTTCACTCTCTTTCACTCTCCTTCGTCTCGTTTTGTTCTCTTTCACCCTCCTTCGTCTCGCTCCACTCTCTTTCACCCTCCTTCGACTCCTTTCGCTCTCTTTCACCCTCCTTCGTCTCGTTTCGCTCTGTTTCACACTCCTTCGTCTTGTTTTGCTCTCTTTCACCCTCCTTCGTCTCGTTTCGCTCTCTTTCACCGTCCTTCGTCTTGTTTCGCTCTGTTGCACTCGCCTTTGTCTCGTTTTGCCCTCTTTCACCCTCCTTCGTCTTGTTTCGCTCTCTTTCACCCTCCATCGTCTCGTTTCGCTCTCTTTCACCCTCCTTCGTCTCGTTTCGCTCACTTTCACCTACCTTCATCTCGTTTCGCTCTCTTTCACCCTCCTTCGCCTCGTTTCGCTCACTTTCAACCTCCTTCGTCTCGTTCCGTTCTCTTTCACCCTCCTTCATCTTGTTTCGCTCTGTTGCACTCGCCTTTGTATCGTTTCGCCCTCTTTCACCATCCTTCGTCTTGTTTCGCTCTCTTTCACCCTCCATCGTCTCGTTTCGCTCTCTTTCACCCTCCTTCGTCTCGTTTCGCTCACTTTCACCTACCTTCATCTCGTTTCGCTCTCTTTCACCCTCCTTCGTCTCGTTTCGCTCTCTTCCAACCTCCTTCATCTCGTTTCGCTCTCTTTCAACCTCCTTCGTCTCGTTTCGCTCTCTTTCACCCTCCTTCTTCTCGTTTCACTCTGTTCCACCCGCCTTCGTCTCGTTTCGCCCTCTTTCACCCTCCTTCGTCTCGTTTCTCTCTCTTTCACCCTCCTTCGTCTTGTTTCGTTCTCTTTCACCGTCCTTCGTCTCGCTCCGCTCTCTTTCACCCTCTTTCTTCTCCTTTCGCTCTCTTTCACCCTCCTTCATCTCGTTTCACTCTCTTTCACCCTCCTTTATCTCATTTCGCTCTCTTTCACCCTCCTTCGTCTCCTTTCGCTCTCTTTCACCCTCCTTCGTCTCGTTCCGCTCTCTTTCACCCTCCTTCATCTTGTTTCGCTCTGTTGCACTCGCCTTTGTATCGTTTCGCCCTCTTTCACCATCCTTCGTCTTGTTTCGCTCTCTTTCACCCTCCATCGTCTCGTTTCGCTCTCTTTCACCCTCCTTCGTCTCGTTTCGCTCACTTTCACCTACCTTCATCTCGTTTCGCTCTCTTTCACCCTCCTTCGTCTCGTTTCGCTCTCTTCCAACCTCCTTCATCTCGTTTCGCTCTCTTTCAACCTCCTTCGTCTCGTTTCGCTCTCTTTCACCCTCCTTCTTCTCGTTTCACTCTGTTCCACCCGCCTTCGTCTCGTTTCGCCCTCTTTCACCCTCCTTCGTCTCGTTTCACTCTCTTTCACCCTCCTTCGTCTTGTTTCGTTCTCTTTCACCGTCCTTCGTCTCGTTCCGCTCTCTTTCACCCTCTTTCTTCTCCTTTCGCTCTCTTTCACCCTCCTTCGTCTCGTTTCGCTCTCTTTCACGCTCCACCGTCTCGTTTCGGTCTCTTTCACCCTCCTTCGTCTAGTTTCGCTCTCTTTCACGCTCCTTCGTCTTGTTTCGCTCTGTTGCACCCGCCTTCGTCTCGTTTCGCCCTCTTTCACCCTCCTTCGTCTTGTTTTGCTCTCTTTCACCCTCCTTCGTCTCGTTTCGCTCTCTTTCACCTACCTTCATCTCGTTTCGCTCTCTTTCACCCACCATCGTCTCGTTTCGCTCTCTTTCACCCTCCTTCGTCTTGTTTCGCTCTCTTTCACCCTCCTTCGTCTCGTTTCGCTCTCTTTCACCCTCCTTCATCTCGTTTCGCTCCCTTTCACCCTCCTTTGTCTCGTTTCGCTCTCTTTCACCTTCCTTCGTCTCGTTTCACTCTCTTTCACCCTCCTTCGTATCGTTTCGCTCTCTTCCAACCTCCTTCATCTCGCTTCGCTCTCTTTCAACTTCCTTCGTCTCGTTTCGCTCTCTTTCACCCTCCCTCTTCTTGTTTCGCTCTGTTACACACGCCTTCGTCTCGTTTCGCCCTCTTTCAGCCTCCTTCGTCTCGTTTCACTCTCTTTCACCCTCCTTCATCTCGTTTCGTTCTCTTTCACCCTCCTTCGTCTCGCTCTGCTCTCTTTCACCCTCCTTCGACTCCTTTCGCTCTCTTTCACCCTCCTTCGTCTCGTTTCGCTCTGTTTCACACTCCTTCGTCTCGTTTTGCTCTCTTTCACCCTCCTTCGTCTCGTTTCGCTCTCTTTCACCCTCCTTCGTCTTGTTTCGCTCTGTTGCACTCGCCTTTGTCTCGTTTCGCCCTCTTTCACCCTCCTTCGTCTTGTTTCGCTCTCTTTCACCCTCCATCGTCTCGTTTCGCTCTCTTTCACCCTCCTTTGTCTCGTTTCGCTCACTTTCACGTACCTTCATCTCGTTTCGCTCTCTTTCACCCTCCTTCGACTCCTTTCGCTCTCTTTCACCCTCCATCGTCTCGTTTCGCTCTTTTTCATCCTCCTTCGTCTCGTTTCGCTCTGTTTTACACTCCTTCGTCTCGTTTTGCTCTCTTTCACCCTTCTTCGTCTCGTTTCGCTCTCTTTCACCCTCCTTCATCTTGTTTCGCTCTGTTCCAACAGCCTTCGTCTCGTTTCGCCCTCTTTCACCCTCCTTCGTCTCGTTTCACTCTCTTTCACCCTCCTTCGTCTCGTTTCGTTCTCTTTCCCCCTCCTTCGTCTCGTTTCGCTCTCTTTCACCCTCCTTCATCTCCTTTCACTCTCTTTCATTCTCCATCGTCTTGTTTCGATCTCTTTCGCCCACCTTCGTCTCGTTTCTCTCTCTTTCACCCTCCACCATCTCATTTCGCTCTCTTTTACCCTCTTTCGTCTCGTTTCACTCTCTTTCACCCTCCTTCGTCTCATTTAGCTCTCTTTCATCCTCCTTCGTCTCGTTTCACTCTCTTTCACCCTCAGTCGTCTTGTTTCGCTCTCTTTAACCCTCCATCGCCTCGTTTCGCTCTCTTTCATCCTCCTTCGTCTCGTTTCGCTCACTTTCACCCTCCTTTGTCTCTTTTCGCTCTCTTTCACCTACCTTCATCTCGTTTCGCTCTCTTTCACCCTCCATCGTCTGGTTTCGCTCTCTTTCACCCTCCTTCATCTTGTTTCGCTCTCTTTCACCCTCGTTCGTCTCGTTTCGCTCTCTTTCACCCTCCTTCATCTCGTTTCGCTCCCATTCACCCTCCTTTGTCTCGTTTCGCTCTCTTTCACCTTCCTTCGTCTCGTTTCACTCTCTTTCACCCTCCTTCTTCTCGTTTTGCTCTGTTCCACCTGCCTTCGTCTCGTTTCGCCCTCTTTCACCCTCCTTCGTCTCGTTTCGCTCTCTTTCACCGTCCTTCGTCTTGTTTCGCTCTGTTGCACTCGCCTTTGTCTCGTTTTGCCCTCTTTCACCCTCCTTCGTCTTGTTTCGCTCTCTTTCACCCTCCATCGTCTCGTTTCGCTCTCTTTCACCCTCCTTCGTCTCGTTTCGCTCACTTTCACCTACCTTCATCTCGTTTCGCTCTCTTTCAACCTCCTTCAACTCGTTTCGCTCACTTTCAACCTCCTTCGTCTCGTTCCGCTCTCTTTCACCCTCCTTCATCTTGTTTCGCTCTGTTGCACTCGCCTTTGTATCGTTTCGCCCTCTTTCACCATCCTTCGTCTTGTTTCGCTCTCTTTCACCCTCCATCATCTCGTTTCGCTCTCTTTCACCCTCCTTCGTCTCGTTTCGCTCACTTTCACCTACCTTCATCTCGTTTCGCTCTCTTTCACCCTCCTTCGTCTCGTTTCGGTCTCTTTCACACTCCTTTGTCTTGTTTCGCTCTCTTTCACCCACCTTCATCTTGTTTCGCTCTCTTTCACCCTCCTTCGCCTCGTTTCGGTCTCTTTCATCCTCCTTCGTCTCGTTTCGTTCTCTTTCACCCTCCATCGTCTCGTTTCGCTATCTTTGACCATCCTTCATCTCGTTTCACTCTCTTTCACCCTCCTTCGTCTCGTTTCGCTCTCTTCCAACCTCCTTCATCTCGTTTCGCTCTCTTTCAACCTCCTTCGTCTCGTTTCGCTCTCTTTCATCCTCCTTCTTCTCGTTTCACTCTGTTCCACCCGCCTTCGTCTCGTTTCGCCCTCTTTCACCCTCCTTCGTCTCGTTTCACTCTCTTTCACCCTCCTTCGTCTTGTTTCGTTCTCTTTCACCGTCCTTGGTCTCGCTCCGCTCTCTTTCACCCTCTTTCTTCTCCTTTCGCTCTCTTTCACCCTCCTTCATCTCGTTTCGCTCTGTTTCACACTCCTTCGTCTCGTTTTGCTCTCTTTCACCCTCCATCGTCTCGTTTCGCTCTCTTTCACCCTCCTTCGTCTCGTTTCGCTCACTTTCACCTACCTTCATCTCGTTTCGCTCTCTTTCACCCTCCTTCGCCTCGTTTCGCTCACTTTCACCCTCCTTCGTCTCGTTCCGCTCTCTTTCACCCTCCTTCGTCTCGTTTCGGTCTCTTTCACCCTCCTTCGTCTCGTTCCACTCTCTTTCACCCTCCTTCGACTCCTTTCGCTCTCTTTCACCCTCCTTTATCTCATTTCGCTCTCTTTCACCCTCCTTCATCTCCTTTCGCTCTCTTTCGCCCTCCATCATCTTGTTTCGCTCTCTTTCACCCTCCTTCTTCTCGTTTCGCTCTCTTTCACCCTCCTTCGTCTCGTTTCGCTCTGTTTCACACTCCTTCGTCTCGTTTTGCTCTCTTTCACCCTCCTTCGTCTCGTTTCGCTCTCTTTCACCCTCCGTCGTCTTGTTTCGCTCTCTTTCACCCTCCATCATCTTGTTTCGCTCTCTTTAATCCTCCTTCGTCTCGTTTCGCTCACTTTCACCCTCCTTTGTCTCGTTTCGCTCTCTTTCCCCTACCTTCATCTCGTTTCGCTCTCTTTCACCCTCCATCGTCTGGTTTCGCTCTCTTTCACCCTCCTTCTTCTCGTTTCGCTCTCTTTCACACTCCTTTGTCCCGTTTCGCTCACTTTGACCCTCCTTCATCTCGTTTCGCTCGCTTTCACCCTCCTTCTTCTCGTTTCGCTCTCTATCACCCTCCTTTGTCTCGTTTCGTTCTGTTTCACACTCCTTCATCTCGTTTTGCTCACTTTCACCCTCCTTCATCTCGTTTCGCTCTCTTTCACCCTCCTTCCTCTCGTTTCGCTCTCTTTCACTCTCCTTCTTCTCGTTTCGCTCTCTTTCACCCTCCTTTGTCTCTTTTCGCTCTCTTTGACCCTCCTTCATCTCGTTTCGCTCTCTTTCACCCTCCTTCGTCTCGTTTCGCTCTCTTTCACCCTCCTTCTTCTCGTTTCGCTCACTTTCACCCTCCTTCGTCTCCTTCCGCTCTCTTTCACCCTCCTTCGTCTCGTTTCGGTCTCTTTCACCCTCCTTTGTCTCATTCCACTCTCTTTCACCCTCCTTCGCCTCCTTTCGCTCTCTTTCACCCTCCTTTATCTCATTTCACTCTCTTTCACCCTCCTTCGTCTCCCTTCGCTCTCTTTCACCCTCCATCGTCTTGTTTCGCTCTCTTTCACCCTCCGTCGTCTCGTTTCGGTCTCTTTCACCCCCCTTCACTTCCTTTCGCTCTCTTTCACCCTCCTTTATCTCATTTCACTCTCTTTCACCCTCCTTCGTCTCCTTTCGCTCTCTTTCACCCTCCTTCTTCTCGTTTCGCTCTCTTTCACACTCCTTTGTCCCGTTTCGCTCTCTTTGACCCTCCTTCATCTCGTTTCGCCCTCTTTCACCCTCCTTCTTCTCGTTTCGCTCTCTATCACCCTCCTTTGTCTCGTTTCGTTCTGTTTCACACTCCTTCATCTCGTTTTGCTCTCTTTCACCCTCCTTCATCTCGTTTCGCTCTCTTTCACCCTCCTTCCTCTCGTTTCGCTCTCTTTCACTCTATTTCTTCTCGTTTCGCTCTCTTTCACCCTCCTTTGTCTCTTTTCACTCTCTTTGACCCTCCTTCATCTCGTTTCGCTCTCTTTCACCCTCCTTCGTCTCGTTTCGCTCTCTTTCACCCTCCTTCTTCTCGTTTCGCTCACTTTCACCCTCCTTCGTCTCGTTCCGCTCTCTTTCACCCTCCTTCGTCTCGTTTCGGTCTCTTTCACCCTCCTTCGTCTCATTCCACTCTCTTTCACCCTCCTTCGCCTCCTTTCGCTCTCTTTCACCCTCCTTTATCTCATTTCACTCTCTTTCACCCTCCTTCGTCTCCCTTCGCTCTCTTTCACCCTCCATCGTCTTGTTTCGCTCTCTTTCACCCTCCTTCGTCTCGTTTCGGTCTCTTTCACCCCCCTTCGACTCCTTTCGCTCTCTTTCACCCTCCTTTATCTCATTTCACTCTCTTTCACCCTCCTTCGTCTCCTTTCGCTCTCTTTCACCCTCCATCATCTTGTTTCGCTCTCTTTCACCCTCCTTCGTCTCGTTTCGCTCTCTTTCACCCTCCACCATCTCATTTCGCTCTCTTTTACACTCTTTCGTCTCGTTTCGCTCTCTTTGAACCTCCTTCGTCTCGTTTAGCTCTCTTTCATCCTCCTTCGTCTCGTTTCGCTCTGTTTCACACTCCTTCGTCTCGTTTTGCTCTCTTTCACCCTCCTTCGTCTCGTTTCGCTCTCTTTCACCCTCCTTCGTCTTGTTTCGCTCTGTTGCACTCGCCTTTGTCTCGTTTCACCCTCTTTCACCCTCCTTCGTCTTGTTTCGCTCTCTTTCATCCTCCATCGTCTCTTTTCACTCTCTTTGACCCTCCTTCATCTCGTTTCGCTCTCTTTCACCCTCCTTCGTCTCGTTTCGCTCTCTTTCACCCTCCTTCTTCTCGTTTCGCTCACTTTCACCCTCCTTCGTCTCGTTCCGCTCTCTTTCACCCTCCTTCGTCTCGTTTCGGTCTCTTTCACCCTCCTTCGTCTCATTCCACTCTCTTTCACCCTCCTTCGCCTCCTTTCGCTCTCTTTCACCCTCCTTTATCTCATTTCACTCTCTTTCACCCTCCTTCGTCTCCCTTCGCTCTCTTTCACCCTCCATCGTCTTGTTTCGCTCTCTTTCACCCTCCTTCGTCTCGTTTCGGTCTCTTTCACCCCCCTTCGACTCCTTTCGCTCTCTTTCACCCTCCTTTATCTCATTTCACTCTCTTTCACCCTCCTTCGTCTCCTTTCGCTCTCTTTCACCCTCCATCATCTTGTTTCGCTCTCTTTCACCCTCCTTCGTCTCGTTTCGCTCTCTTTCACCCTCCACCGTCTCATTTCGCTCTCTTTTACACTCTTTCGTCTCGTTTCGCTCTCTTTGAACCTCCTTCGTCTCGTTTAGCTCTCTTTCATCCTCCTTCGTCTCGTTTCGCTCTGTTTCACACTCCTTCGTCTCGTTTTGCTCTCTTTCACCCTCCTTCGTCTCGTTTCGCTCTCTTTCACCCTCCTTCGTCTTGTTTCGCTCTGTTGCACTCGCCTTTGTCTCGTTTCAACCTCTTTCACCCTCCTTCGTCTTGTTTCGCTCTCTTTCATCCTCCATCGTCTCGTTTCGCTCTCTTTCACTCTCCTTCGTCTCGTTTCGCTCACTTTCACCTACCTTCATCTCGTTTCGCTCTCTTTCCCCCTCCTTCGTCTCGTTTCGGTCTCTTTACTCTCCTTTGTCTTGTTTCGCTCTCTTTCACCCACCTTCATCTTGTTTCGCTCTATTTCACCCGCCTTCGCGTCTTTTCGGTCTCTTTCATCCTCCTTCGTCTCGTTTCGTTCTCTTTCACCCTCCATCGTCTCGTTTCGCTATCTTTGACCATCCTTCATCTCGTTTCGCTCTCTTTGACCCTCCTTCGTCTCGTTTATCTCTCTTTCATCCTCCTTCATCTCGTTTCGCTCTGTTTTACACTCCTTCGTCTCGTTTTGCTCTCTTTCACCCTCCTTCGTCTTGTTTCGCTCTGTTCCACCCGCCTTCGTCTCGTTTCGCCCTCTTTCACCCTCCTTCGTCTTGTTTCACTCTCTTTCCCCCTCCTTCGTCTCGTTTCATTCTCTTTCACCCTCCTTCGTCTCGCTCCGTTCTCTTTCACCCTCCTTCGACTCCTTTCGATCTTTCACCCTCCTTCGTTTCGTTTTGCTCTCTTTCATCCTCCTTCATCTCGTTTCGCTCTCTTTCACCCTCCTTCCTCACGTTTCGCTCTCTTTCACCCTCCTTCTTCTCGTTTCGCTCTCTTTCACCATCCTTTGTCTCGTTTCGTTCTCTTTGTCCCTCCTTCATCTCGTTTCACTCTCTTTCACCCTCCTTCGCCTCGTTTCGGTCTCTTTCATCCTCCTTCGTCTCGTTTCATTCTCTTTCACCCTCCATCGTCTCGTTTCGCTATCTTTGACCATCCTTCATCTCGTTTCACTCTCTTTCACCCTCCTTCGTCTCGTTTCGCTCTCTTCCAACCTCCTTCATCTCGTTTCGCTCTCTTTCAACCTCCCTCGTCTCGTTTCGCTCTCGTTCACCCTCCTTCTTCTCGTTTCACTCTGTTCCACCCGCCTTCGTCCCGTTTCGCCCTCTTTCACCCTCCTTCTTCTCGTTTCACTCTCTTTCACCCTCCTTCGTCTCGTTTCGTTCTCTTTCACCGTCCTTCGTCTCGCTCCGCTCTCTTTCACCCTCTTTCTTCTCCTTTCGCTCTCTTTCACCCTCCTTCGTCTCGTTTCGCTCTGTTTCACACTCCTTCGTCTCGTTTTGCTCTCTTTCACCCTCCTTCGTCTCGTTTCGCTCTCTTTCACCCTCCTTCATCTTGTTTCGCTCTGTTGCACTCGCATTTGTCTCGTTTCGCCCTCTTTTACCCTCCTTCGTCTTGATCCGCTCTCTTTCACCCTCCATCGTCTCGTTTCGCTCTTTTTCACCCTCCTTCATCTCGTTTCGCTCACTTTCACCTACCTTCATCTCGTTTCGCTCTCTTTCACCCTCCTTCGCCTCGTTCCGCTCTCTTTCACCCTCCTTCGTCTCGTTTCGGTCCCTTTCACCCTCCTTCGTCTCGTTCCACTCTCTTTCACCCTCCTTCGACTCCTTTCGCTCTCTTTCACCCTCCTTTATCTCATTTCGCTCTCTTTCTCCCTCCTTCATCTCCTTTCGCTGTCTTTCACCCTCCGTCGTATTGTTTCGCTCTCTTTGACCCTCCTTCATCTCGTTTCGCTCTCTTTCACCCTCCTTCTTCTCGTTTCGCTCTCTATCACCCTCCTTTGTCTCGTTTCGTTCTGTTTCACACTCCTTCATCTCGTTTTGCTCTCTTTCACCCTCCTTCATCTCGTTTCGCTCTCTTTCACCCTCCTTCCTCTCGTTTCGCTCTCTTTCACTCTCCTTCTTCTCGTTTCGCTCTCTTTCACCCTCCTTTGTCTCTTTTCGCTCTCTTTGACCCTCCTTCATCTCGTTTCGCTCTCTTTCACCCTCCTTCGTCTCGTTTCGCTCTCTTTCACCCTCCTTCTTCTCGTTTCGCTCACTTTCACCCTCCTTCGTCTCGTTCCGCTCTCTTTCACCCTCCTTCGTCTCGTTTCGGTCTCTTTCACCCTCCTTCGTCTCATTCCACTCTCTTTCACCCTCCTTCGCCTCCTTTCGCTCTCTTTCAACCTCCTTTATCTCATTTCACTCTCTTTCACCCTCCTTCGTCTCCCTTCGCTCTCTTTCACCCTCCATCGTCTTGTTTCGCTCTCTTTCACCCTCCTTCGTCTCGTTTCGGTCTCTTTCACCCCCCTTCACCTCCTTTCGCTCTCTTTCACCCTCCTTTATCTCATTTCACTCTCTTTCACCCTCCTTCGTCTCCTTTCGCTCTCTTTCACCCTCCATCATCTTGTTTCGCTCTCTTTCACCCTCCTTCGTCTCGTTTCGCTCTCTTTCACCCTCCACCGTCTCATTTCGCTCTCTTTTACACTCTTTCGTCTCGTTTCGCTCTCTTTGAACCTCTTTCGTCTCGTTTAGCTCTCTTTCATCCTCCTTCGTCTCGTTTCGCTCTGTTTCACACTCCTTCGTCTCGTTTTGCTCTCTTTCACCCTCCTTCGTCTCGTTTCGCTCTCTTTCACCCTCCTTCGTCTTGTTTCGCTCTGTTGCACTCTCCTTTGTCTCGTTTCACCCTCTTTCACCCTCCTTCGTCTTGTTTCGCTCTCTTTCATCCTCCATCGTCTCGTTTCGCTCTCTTTCACCCTCCTTCGTCTCGTTTCGCTCACTTTCACCTACCTTCATCTCGTTTCGCTCTCTTTCCCCCTCCTTCATCTCGTTTCGGTCTCTTTCACACTCCTTTGTCTTGTTTCGCTCTCTTTCACCCACCTTCATCTTGTTTCGCTCTATTTCACCCGCCTTTGCGTCGTTTCGGTCTCTTTCATCCTCCTTCGTCTCGTTTCGTTCTCTTTCACCCTCCATCGTCTCGTTTCGCTATCTTTGACCATCCTTCATCTCGTTTCGCTCTCTTTGACCCTCCTTCGTCTCGTTTATCTCTCTTTCATCCTCCTTCATCTCGTTTCGCTCTGTTTTACACTCCTTCGTCTCGTTTTGCTCTCTTTCACCCTCCTTCGTCTTGTTTCGCTCTGTTCCACCCGCCTTCGTCTAGTTTCGCCCGCTTTCACCCTCCTTCGTCTCGTTTCACTCTCTTTCCCCCTCCTTCGTCTCATTTCATTCTCTTTCACCCTCCTTCGTCTCGCTCCGCTCTCTTTCACCCTCCTTCGACTCCTTTCGCTCTTTCACCCTCCTTCGTCTCGTTTTGCTCTCTTTCACCCTCCTTCATCTCGTTTCGCTCTCTTTCACCCTCCTTCCTCTCGTTTCGCTCTCTTTCACCCTCCTTCTTCTCGTTTCGCTCTCTTTCACCCTACTTTGTCTCGTTTCGTTCTCTTTGTCCCTCCTTCATCTCGTTTCGCTCTCTACCACCCTCCTTCGTCTCGTTTCGCTCTCTTTCACCATCCTTTGTCTTGTTTCGCTCTCTTTCACCCTCCATCGTCTCGTTTCGCTCTCTTTCACCCTCCTTCGACTCGTTTCGCTCACTTTCACCTACCTTCATCTCGTTTCGCTCTCTTTCACCCTCCTTCGTCTCGTTTCGGTCTCTTTCACACTCCTTTGTCTTGTTTCGCTCTCTTTCATCCTCCTTCGTCTCGTTTCATTCTCTTTCACCCTCCATCGTCTCGTTTCGCTATCTTTGACCATCCTTCATCTCGTTTCACTCTCTTTCACCCTCCTTCGTCTCGTTTCGCTCTCTTCCAACCTCCTTCATCTCGTTTCGCTCTCTTTCAACCTCCTTCGTCTCGTTTCGCTCTCTTTCACCCTCCTTCTTCTCGTTTCACTCTGTTCCACCCGCCTTCGTCTCGTTTCGCCCTCTTTCACCCTCCTTCGTCTCATTCCACTCTCTTTCACCCTCCTTCGCCTCCTTTCGCTCTCTTTCAACCTCCTTTATCTCATTTCACTCTCTTTCACCCTCCTTCGTCTCCCTTCGCTCTCTTTCACCCTCCATCGTCTTGTTTCGCTCTCTTTCACCCTCCTTCGTCTCGTTTCGGTCTCTTTCACCCCCCTTCACCTCCTTTCGCTCTCTTTCACCCTCCTTTATCTCATTTCACTCTCTTTCACCCTCCTTCGTCTCCTTTCGCTCTCTTTCACCCTCCATCATCTTGTTTCGCTCTCTTTCACCCTCCTTCGTCTCGTTTCGCTCTCTTTCACCCTCCACCGTCTCATTTCGCTCTCTTTTACACTCTTTCGTCTCGTTTCGCTCTCTTTGAACCTCTTTCGTCTCGTTTAGCTCTCTTTCATCCTCCTTCGTCTCGTTTCGCTCTGTTTCACACTCCTTCGTCTCGTTTTGCTCTCTTTCACCCTCCTTCGTCTCGTTTCGCTCTCTTTCACCCTCCTTCGTCTTGTTTCGCTCTGTTGCACTCTCCTTTGTCTCGTTTCACCCTCTTTCACCCTCCTTCGTCTTGTTTCGCTCTCTTTCATCCTCCATCGTCTCGTTTCGCTCTCTTTCACCCTCCTTCGTCTCGTTTCGCTCACTTTCACCTACCTTCATCTCGTTTCGCTCTCTTTCCCCCTCCTTCATCTCGTTTCGGTCTCTTTCACACTCCTTTGTCTTGTTTCGCTCTCTTTCACCCACCTTCATCTTGTTTCGCTCTATTTCACCCGCCTTTGCGTCGTTTCGGTCTCTTTCATCCTCCTTCGTCTCGTTTCGTTCTCTTTCACCCTCCATCGTCTCGTTTCGCTATCTTTGACCATCCTTCATCTCGTTTCGCTCTCTTTGACCCTCCTTCGTCTCGTTTATCTCTCTTTCATCCTCCTTCATCTCGTTTCGCTCTGTTTTACACTCCTTCGTCTCGTTTTGCTCTCTTTCACCCTCCTTCGTCTTGTTTCGCTCTGTTCCACCCGCCTTCGTCTAGTTTCGCCCGCTTTCACCCTCCTTCGTCTCGTTTCACTCTCTTTCCCCCTCCTTCGTCTCATTTCATTCTCTTTCACCCTCCTTCGTCTCGCTCCGCTCTCTTTCACCCTCCTTCGACTCCTTTCGCTCTTTCACCCTCCTTCGTCTCGTTTTGCTCTCTTTCACCCTCCTTCATCTCGTTTCGCTCTCTTTCACCCTCCTTCCTCTCGTTTCGCTCTCTTTCACCCTCCTTCTTCTCGTTTCGCTCTCTTTCACCCTACTTTGTCTCGTTTCGTTCTCTTTGTCCCTCCTTCATCTCGTTTCGCTCTCTACCACCCTCCTTCGTCTCGTTTCGCTCTCTTTCACCATCCTTTGTCTTGTTTCGCTCTCTTTCACCCTCCATCGTCTCGTTTCGCTCTCTTTCACCCTCCTTCGACTCGTTTCGCTCACTTTCACCTACCTTCATCTCGTTTCGCTCTCTTTCACCCTCCTTCGTCTCGTTTCGGTCTCTTTCACACTCCTTTGTCTTGTTTCGCTCTCTTTCATCCTCCTTCGTCTCGTTTCATTCTCTTTCACCCTCCATCGTCTCGTTTCGCTATCTTTGACCATCCTTCATCTCGTTTCACTCTCTTTCACCCTCCTTCGTCTCGTTTCGCTCTCTTCCAACCTCCTTCATCTCGTTTCGCTCTCTTTCAACCTCCTTCGTCTCGTTTCGCTCTCTTTCACCCTCCTTCTTCTCGTTTCACTCTGTTCCACCCGCCTTCGTCTCGTTTCGCCCTCTTTCACCCTCCTTCGTCTCGTTTCACTCTCTTTCACCCTCCTTCGTCTCGTTTCGTTCTCTTTCACCGTCCTTCATCTCGCTCCGCTCTCTTTCACCCTCTTTCTTCTCCTTTCGCTCTCTTTCACACTCCTTTGTCCCGTTTCGCTCTTTTTAACCCTCCTTCATCTCGTTTCGCTCTCTTTCACCCTCCTTCTTCTCGTTTCGCTCCCTTTCACCCTCCTTCGTCTCGTTTCGTTCTGTTTCACACTCCTTCGTCTCGTTTTGCTCTCTTTCACCCTCCTTCATCTCGTTTCGCTCTCTTTCACCCTCCTTCCTCTCGTTTCGCTCTCTTTCACCCTCCTTCTTCTCGTTTCGATCTCTTTGACCCTCCTTTGTCTCGTTTCGCTCTCTTTGACCCTCCTTCATCTCGTTTCGCTCTCTTACACCCTCCTTCGTCTCGTTTCGCTCTCTTTCACCCTCCTTCTTCTCGTTTCGCTCACTTTCACCCTCCTTCGTCTCGTTCCGCTTTCTTTCACCCTCCTTCGTCTCGTTTCGGTCTCTTTCACCCTCCTTCGTCTCATTCCACTCTCTTTCACCCTCCTTCGCCTCCTTTCGCTCTCTTTCACCCTCCTTTATCTCATTTCACTCTCTTTCACCCTCCTTCGTCTCCTTACGCTCTCTTTCACCCTCCATCGTCTTGTTTCGATCTCTTTCACACTCCTTCATCTCGTTTCGGTCTCTTTCATCCTCCTTCGCCTCCTTTCGCTCTCTTTCACCCTCCTTTATCTCATTTCACTCTCTTTCACCCTCCTTCGTCTCCTTTCGCTCTCTTTCACCCTCCTTCGTCTTGTTTCGCTCTCTTTCACCCTCCTTCATCTTGTTTCGCTCTCTTTCACCCTCCACCGTCTCATTTTGCTCTCTTTTACACTCTTTCATCTCGTTTCGCTCACTTTGAACCTCCTTCGTCTCGTTTATCTCTCTTTCATCCTCCTTCGTCTCGTTTCGCTCTGTTTCACACTCCTTCGTCTCGTTTTGCTCTCTTTCACCCTCCTTCATCTCGTTTCGCTCTCTTTCACCCTCCTTCGTCTTGTTTCGCTCTGTTGCACTCGCCTTTGTCTCGTTTCACCCTCTTTCACCCTCCTTCGTCTTGTTTCGCTCTCTTTCATCCTCCATCGTCTCGTTTCGCTCTCTTTCACCCTCCTTCGTCTCGTTTCGCTCACTTTCACCTACCTTCATCTCGTTTCGCTCTCTTTCACCCTCCTTCGTCTCGTTTCGGTCTCTTTCACACTCCTTTGTCTTGTTTCGCTTTCTTTCACCCACCTTCATCTTGTTTCGCTCTATTTCACCCGCCTTCGCCTCGTTTCGGTCTCTTTCATCCTCCTTCGTCTCGTTTCGTTCTCTTTCACCCTCCATCGTCTCGTTTCGCTATCTTTGACCATCCTTCATCTCGTTTCGCTCTCTTTGACCCTCCTTCGTCTCGTTTAGCTCTCTTTCATCCTCCTTCATCTCGTTTCGCTCTGTTTTACACTGCTTCGTCTCGTTTTGCTCTCTTTCACCCTCCTTCAACTTGTTTTGCTCTGTTCCACCCGCCTTCGTCTCGTTTCACCCTCTTTCACCCTCCTTCGTCTCGTTTCACTCTCTTTCACCCTCCTTCATCTCGTTTCGCTCTCTTTCACCCTCCTTCCTCTCGTTTCGCTCTATTTCACGCTCCTTCTTCTCGTTTCGCTCTCTTTCGCCCTCCTTTGTCTTGATTCGCTCTCTTTGTCCCTCCTTCATCTCGTTTCGCTCTCTTTCACCCTCCACCGTCTCGTTTCGCTCTCTTTCACCCTCTTTCGTCTCGTTTCGTTCTCTTTGACCCTCCTTCGTCTCGTTTAGCTCTCTTTCATCCTGCTTCGTCTCGTTTCGCTCTGTTTCACACTCCTTCGTCTCGTTTTGCTCTCTTTCACCCTCCTTCGTCTCGTTTCGCTCTCTTTCACCCTCCGTCGTCTTGTTTCGCTCTCTTTCACCCTCCATCGTCTTGTTTCGCTCTCTGTCACCCTTCTTCGTCTCGTTTCGCTCTCTTTCACCCTCCACCATCTCATTTCGCTCTCTTTTACCCTCTTTCGTCTCGTTTCGCTCTCTTTGACCCTCCTTCGTCTCGTTTAGCTCTCTCTCATCCTCCTTCATCTCGTTTCGCTCTATTTCACACTCCTTCGTCTCGTTTTGCTCTCTTTCACCCTCCTTCGTCTTGTTTCGCTCTGTTCCACCTGCCTTCGTCTCGTTTCGCCCTCTTTCACCCTCCTTCGTCTCGTTTCACGCTCTTTCACCCTCCTTCGTCTCGTTTCGTTCTCTTTCACCCTCCTTCGTCTCACTCCGCTCTCTTTCACCTTCCTTCGACTCCTTTCGCTCTCTTTCGCCCTCCTTCATCTTGTTTCGCTCTGTTGCACTCGCATTTGTCTCGTTTCGCCCTCTTTTACCCTCCTTCGTCTTGATCCGCTCTCTTTCACCCTCCATCGTCTCGTTTCGCTCTCTTTCACCCTCCTTCGACTCCTTTCGCTCTCTTTCACCCTCCTTTATCTCATTTCGCTCTCTTTCTCCCTCCTTCATCTCCTTTCGCTCTCTTTCACCCTCCATCGTCTTGTTTCGCTCTCTTTCACCCTCCTTCTTCTCGTTTCGCTCTCTTTCACCCTCCACCGTCTCATTTTGCTCTCTTTTACCCTCTTTCATCTCGTTTTGCTCTCTTTGACCCTCCTTCGTCTCGTTTAGCTATCTTTCATCCTCCTTCTTCTCGTTTCGCTCTCTTTCGCCCTCCTTTGTCTCGATTCGCTCTCTTTGTCCCTCCTTCATCTCGTTTCGCTCTCTTTCACCCTCCTTCGTCTCGTTTCGCTCTCTTTCACCCTCTTTCGTCTCGTTTCGTTCTCTTTGACCCTCCTTCGTCTCGTTTAGCTCTCTTTCATCCTGCTTCGTCTCGTTTCGCTCTGTTTCACACTCCTTCGTCTCGTTTTGCTCTCTTTCACCCTCCTTCGTCTCGTTTCGCTCTCTTTTACCCTCCGTCGTCTTGTTTCGCTCTCTTTCACCCTCCATCGTCTTGTTTCGCTCTCTGTCACCCTCCTTCGTCTCGTTTCGCTCTCTTTCACCCTCCGCCATCTCATTTCGCTCTCTTTTACCCTCTTTCATCTTGTTTCGCTCTCTTTCACCCTCCATCGTCTTGTTTCGCTCTCTGTCACCCTCCTTCGTCTCGTTTCGCTCTCTTTCACCCTCCACCATCTCATTTCGCTCTCTTTTACCCTCTTTCGTCTCGTTTCGCTCTCTTTGACCCTGCTTCGTCTCGTTTAGCTCTCTCTCATCCTCCTTCATCTCGTTTCGCTCTATTTCACACTCCTTCGTCTCGTTTTGCTCTCTTTCACCCTCCTTCGTCTTGTTTCGCTCTGTTCCACCTGCCTTCGTCTCGTTTCGCCCTCTTTCACCCTCCTTCGTCACGTTTCACGCTCTTTAACCCTCCCTCGTCTCGTTTCGTTCTCTTTCACCCTCCTTCGTCTCACTCCGCTCTCTTTCACCTTCCTTCGACTCCTTTCGCTCTCTTTCGCCCTCCTTCATCTTGTTTCGCTCTGTTGCACTCGCATTTGTCTCGTTTCGCCCTCTTTTACCCTCCTTCGTCTTGATCCGCTCTCTTTCACCCTCCATCGTCTCGTTTCGCTCTCTTTCACCCTCCTTCGTCTCGTTTCGCTCACTTTCACCTACCTTCATCTCGTTTCGCTCTCTTTCACCCTCCTTCGCCTCGTTTCGCTCACTTTCACCCTCCTTCGTCTCGTTCCGCTCTCTTTCACCCTCCTTCGTCTCGTTTCGGTCTCTTTCACCCTCCTTCGTCTCATTCCACTCTCTTTCACCCTCCTTCGACTCCTTTCGCTCTCTTTCACCCTCCTTTATCTCATTTCGCTCTCTTTCTCCCTCCTTCATCTCCTTTCGCTCTCTTTCACCCTCCATCGTCTTGTTTCGCTCTCTTTCACCCTCCTTCTTCTCGTTTCGCTCTCTTTCACCCTCCACCGTCTCATTTCGCTCTCTTTTACCCTCTTTCATCTCGTTTTGCTCTCTTTGACCCTCCTTCGTCTCGTTTAGCTATCTTTCATCCTCCTTCGTCTCGTTTCGCTCTGTTTCACACTCCTTCGTCTCGTTTTGCTCTCTTTCACCCTCCTTCGTCTCGTTTCGCTCTCTTTCACCCTCCGTCATATTGTTTCGCTCTCTTTCACCCTCCATCGTCTCGTTTCGCTCTCTTTCATCCTCCTTCGTCTCGTTTCGCTCACTTTCACCCTCCTTTGTCTCGTTTCGCTCTCTTTCACCTACCTTCATCTCGTTTCGCTCTCTTTCACACTCCTTTATCCCGTTTCGCTCTCTTTGACCCTCCTTCATCTCGTTTCGCTCTCTTTCACCCTCCTTCTTCTCGGTTCGCTCTCTTTCACCCTCCTTCGTCTCGTTTCGTTCTGTTTCACACTCCTTCGCCTCGTTTTGCTCTCTTTCACCCTCCTTCATCTCGTTTCGCTCTCTTTCACCCTCCTTCCTCTCGTTTCGCTCTCTTTCACCCTCCTTCTTCTCGTTTCGCTCCCTTGCACCCTCCATCGTCTCGTTTCGCTCTCTTTCACCCTCCTTCGTCTCGTTTCGCTCACTTTCACCTACCTTCATCTCGTTTCGCTCTGTTTCACCCTCCTTCGCCTCATTTCGCTCACTTTCACCCTCCTTCGTCTCGTTCCGCTCTCTTTCACCCTCCTTCATCTCGTTTCGGTCTCTTTCACCCTCCTTCGTCTCGTTCCACTCTCTTTCACCCTCCTTCGACTCCTTTCGCTCTCTTTCACCCTCCTTTATCTCAGTTCGCTCTCTTTCTCCCTCCTTCATCTCCTTTCGCTCTCTTTCACCCTCCATCGTCTTGTTTCGCTCTCTTTCACCCTCCTTCTTCTCGTTTCGCTCTCTTTCACCCTCCACCGTCTCATTTCGCTCTCTTTTACCCTCTTTCGTCTCGTTTTGCTCTCTTTGACCCTCATTCGTCTCGTTTAGCCAACTTTCATCCTCCTTCGTCTCGTTTCGCTCTGTTTCAAACTCCTTCGTCTCGTTTTGCTCTCTTTCACCCTCCTTCGTCTCGTTTCGCTCTCTTTCACCCTCCGTCATATTGTTTCGCTCTCTTTCACCCTCCATCGTCTCGTTTCGCTCTCTTTTATCCTCCTTCGTCTCGTTTCGCTCACTTTCACCCTCCTTTGTCTCGTTTCGCTCTCTTTCACCTACCTTCATCTCGTTTCGCTCTCTTTCACACTCCTTTATCCCGTTTCGCTCTCTTTGACCCTCCTTCATCTCGTTTCGCTCTCTTTCACCCTCCTTCTTTTCGGTTCGCTCTCTTTCACCCTCCTTCGTCTCGTTTCGTTCTGTTTCACACTCCTTCGTCTCGTTTTGCTCTCTTTCACCCTCCTTCATCTCGTTTCGCTCTCTTTCACCCTCCTTCCTCTCGTTTCGCTCTCTTTCACCCTCCTTCTTCTCGTTTCGCTCTCTTTCACCCTCCTTTGTCTCGTTTCGCTCTCTTTGACCCTCCTTCATCTCGTTTCGCTCTCTTTCACCCTCCTTCGTCTCGTTTCGCTCTCTTTCACCCTCCTTCTTCTCGTTTCGCTCACTTTCACCCTCCTTCGTCTCGTTCCGCTCTCTTTCACCCTCCTTCATCTCGTTTCGCTCTCTTTCACCCTCCTTCCTCTCGTTTCGCTCTCTTTCACCCTCCTTCTTCTCGTTTCGATCTCTTTGACCCTCCTTTGTCTCGTTTCGCTCTCTTTGACCCTCCTTCATCTCGTTTCGCTCTCTTACACCCTCCTTCGTCTCGTTTCGCTCTCTTTCACCCTCCTTCTTCTCGTTTCGCTCACTTTCACCCTCCTTCGTCTCGTTCCGCTTTCTTTCACCCTCCTTCGTCTCGTTTCGGTCTCTTTCACCCTCCTTCGTCTCATTCCACTCTCTTTCACCCTCCTTCGCCTCCTTTCGCTCTCTTTCACCCTCCTTTATCTCATTTCACTCTCTTTCACCCTCCTTCGTCTTGTTTCGCTCTCTTTCACCCTCCTTCATCTCGTTTCGCTCTCTTTCACCCTCCACCGTCTCATTTTGCTCTCTTTTACACTCTTTCATCTCGTTTCGCTCACTTTGAACCTCCTTCGTCTCGTTTAGCTCTCTTTCATCCTCCTTCGTCTCGTTTTGCTCTGTTTCACACTCCTTCGTCTCGTTTTGCTCTCTTTCACCCTCCTTCATCTCGTTTCGCTCTCTTTCACCCTCCTTCGTCTTGTTTCGCTCTGTTGCACTCGCCTTTGTCTCGTTTCACCCTCTTTCACCCTCCTTCGTCTTGTTTCGCTCTCTTTCATCCTCCATCGTCTCGTTTCGCTCTCTTTCACCCTCCTTCGTCTCGTTTCGCTCACTTTCACCTACCTTCATCTCGTTTCGCTCTCTTTCACCCTCCTTCGTCTCGTTTCGGTCTCTTTCACACTCCTTTGTCTTGTTTCGCTTTCTTTCACCCACCTTCATCTTGTTTCGCTCTATTTCACCCGCCTTCGCCTCGTTTCGGTCTCTTTCATCCTCCTTCGTCTCGTTTCGTTCTCTTTCACCCTCCATCGTCTCGTTTCGCTATCTTTGACCATCCTTCATCTCGTTTCGCTCTCTTTGACCCTCCTTCGTCTCGTTTAGCTCTCTTTCATCCTCCTTCATCTCGTTTCGCTCTGTTTTACACTGCTTCGTCTCGTTTTGCTCTCTTTCACCCTCCTTCATCTTGTTTTGCTCTGTTCCACCCGCCTTCGTCTTGTTTCACCCTCTTTCACCCTCCTTCGTCTCGTTTCACTCTCTTTCACCCTCCTTCATCTCGTTTCGCTCTCTTTCACCCTCCTTCCTCTCGTTTCGCTCTATTTCACGCTCCTTCTTCTCGTTTCGCTCTCTTTCGCCCTCCTTTGTCTCGATTCGCTCTCTTTGTCCCTCCTTCATCTCGTTTCGCTCTCTTTCACCCTCCACCGTCTCGTTTCGCTCTCTTTCACCCTCTTTCGTCTCGTTTCGTTCTCTTTGACCCTCCTTCGTCTCGTTTAGCTCTCTTTCATCCTGCTTCGTCTCGTTTCGCTCTGTTTCACACTCCTTCGTCTCGTTTTGCTCTCTTTCACCCTCCTTCGTCTCGTTTCGCTCTCTTTCACCCTCCGTCGTCTTGTTTCGCTCTCTTTCACCCTCCATCGTCTTGTTTCGCTCTCTGTCACCCTCCTTCGTCTCGTTTCGCTCTCTTTCACCCTCCACCATCTCATTTCGCTCTCTTTTACCCTCTTTCGTCCCGTTTCGCTCTCTTTGACCCTCCTTCGTCTCGTTTAGCTCTCTCTCATCCTCCTTCATCTCGTTTCGCTCTATTTCACACTCCTTCGTCTCGTTTTGCTCTCTTTCACCCTCCTTCGTCTTGTTTCGCTCTGTTCCACCTGCCTTCGTCTCGTTTCGCCCTCTTTCACCCTCCTTCGTCTCGTTTCACGCTCTTTCACCCTCCTTCGTCTCGTTTCGTTCTCTTTCACCCTCCTTCGTCTCACTCCGCTCTCTTTCACCTTCCTTCGACTCCTTTCGCTCTCTTTCGCCCTCCTTCATCTTGTTTCGCTCTGTTGCACTCGCATTTGTCTCGTTTCGCCCTCTTTTACCCTCCTTCGTCTTGATCCGCTCTCTTTCACCCTCCATCGTCTCGTTTCGCTCTCTTTCACCCTCCTTCGTCTCGTTTCGCTCACTTTCACCTACCTTCATCTCGTTTCGCTCTCTTTCACCCTCCTTCGCCTCGTTTCGCTCACTTTCACCCTCCTTCGTCTCGTTCCGCTCTCTTTCACCCTCCTTCGTCTCGTTTTGGTCTCTTTCACCCTCCTTCGTCTCATTCCACTCTCTTTCACCCTCCTTCGACTCCTTTCGCTCTCTTTCACCCTCCTTTATCTCATTTCGCTCTCTTTCTCCCTCCTTCATCTCCTTTCGCTCTCTTTCACCCTCCATCGTCTTGTTTCGCTCTCTTTCACCCTCCTTCTTCTCGTTTCGCTCTCTTTCACCCTCCACCGTCTCATTTCGCTCTCTTTTACCCTCTTTCATCTCGTTTTGCTCTCTTTGACCCTCCTTCGTCTCGTTTAGCTATCTTTCATCCTCCTTCTTCTCGTTTCGCTCTCTTTCGCCCTCCTTTGTCTCGATTCGCTCTCTTTGTCCCTCCTTCATCTCGTTTCGCTCTCTTTCACCCTCCTTCGTCTCGTTTCGCTCTCTTTCACCCTCTTTCGTCTCGTTTCGTTCTCTTTGACCCTCCTTCGTCTCGTTTAGCTCTCTTTCATCCTGCTTCGTCTCGTTTCGCTCTGTTTCACACTCCTTCGTCTCGTTTTGCTCTCTTTCACCCTCCTTCGTCTCGTTTCGCTCTCTTTCACCCTCCGTCGTCTTGTTTCGCTCTCTTTCACCCTCCATCGTCTTGTTTCGCTCTCTGTCACCCTCCTTCGTCTCGTTTCGCTCTCTTTCACCCTCCACCATCTCATTTCGCTCTCTTTTACCCTCTTTCGTCTCGTTTCGCTCTCTTTGACCCTCCTTCGTCTCGTTTAGCTCTCTCTCATCCTCCTTCATCTCGTTTCGCTCTATTTCACACTCCTTCATCTCGTTTTGCTCTCTTTCACCCTCCTTCGTCTTGTTTCGCTCTGTTCCACCTGCCTTCGTCTCGTTTCGCCCTCTTTCACCCTCCTTCATCTCGTTTCACGCTCTTTCACCCTCCTTCGTCTCGTTTCGTTCTCTTTCACCCTCCTTTATCTCATTTCACTCTCTTTCACCCTCCTTCATCTCGTTTCGCTCTCTTTCACCCTCCACCGTCTCATTTCGCTCTCTTTTACATTCTTTCGTCTCGTTTCGCTCTCTTTGAACCTCCTTCGTCTCGTTTAGCTCTCTTTCATCCTCCTTCGTCTCGTTTCGCTCTGTTTCACACTCCTTCGTCTCGTTTTGCTCTCTTTCACCCTCCTTCGTCTCGTTTCGGTCTCTTTCACACTCCTTTGTCTTGTTTCGCTCTCTTTCACCCACCTTCATCTTGTTTCGCTCTATTTCACCCGCCTTCGCCTCGTTTTGGTCTCTTTCATCCTCCTTCGTCTCGTTTCGTTCTCTTTCACCCTCCATCGTTTCGTTTCGCTATCTTTGACCATCCTTCATCTCATTTCGCTCTCTTTGACCCTCCTTCGTCTCGTTTAGCTCTCTTTCATCCTCCTTCATCTCGTTTCGCTCTGTTTTACACTCCTTCGTCTCATTTTGCTCTCTTTCACTCTCCTTCGTCTTGTTTCGCTCTGTTCCACCCGCCTTCGTCTCGTTTCGCCCTCTTTCACCCTCCTTCGTCTCGTTTCACTCTCTTTCACCCTCCTTCATCTCGTTTCGTTCTCTTTCACCCTCCTTCGTCTCGCTCCGCTCTCTTTCACCCTCCTTCGAATCCTTTCGCTCTCTTTCACCCTCCTTCGTCTCGTTTCGCTCTCTTTCACCCTCCTTCATCTCGTTTCGCTCTCTTTCACCCTCCTTCCTCTCGTTTCGCTCTCTTTCACCCTCCTTCTTCTCGTTTCGCTCTGTTTAACACTCCTTCGTCTCGTTTTGCTCTCTTTCACCCTCCTTCATCTCGTTTCACTCTCTTTCACCCTCCTTCGTCTCGTTTCGCTCTCTTTCACCCTCTTTCGTCTCGTTTCGCTCTCTTTGACCCTCCTTCGTCTCGTTTATCTCTCTTTCATCCTCCTTCGTCTCGTTTCGCTCTGTTTAACACTCCTTCGTCTCGTTTTGCTCTCTTTCACCCTCCTTCGTCTCGTTTCGCTCTCTTTCACCCTCCGTCGTCTTGTTTCACTCTCTTTCACCCTCCAGCATCTCATTTCGCTCTCTTTTACCCTCTTTCGTCTCGTTTCACTCTCTTTGACCCTCCTTCGTCTCGTTTAGCTCTCTTTCATCCTCCTTCATCTCGTTTCGCTCTGTTTCACACTCCTTCGTCTCGTTTTGCTCTGTTTCACCCTTCTTCGTCTCGTTTTGCTCTCTTTCACCCTCCTTCGTCTTGTTTCGCTCTGTTCCACCTGCCTTCATCTCGTTTCGCCCTCTTTCACCCTCCTTCCTCTCGTTTCACGCTCTTTCACCCTCCTTCGTCTCGTTTCGTTCTCTTTCACCCTCCTTCGTCTTACTCCGCTCTCTTTCACCTTCCTTCGACTCCTTTCGCTCTCTTTCACCCCCCTTCGTCTCGTTTCGCTCTCTTTCACCCTCCTTCGTCTCGTTTCACTCTCTTTCACCCTCCTTCATCTCGTTTCGCTCTCTTTCACCCTCCTTCGTCTTGTTTCGCTCTGTTGCACCCGCCTTCATCTCGTTTCGCCCTCTATCACCCTCCTTCGTCTTGTTTCGCTCTCTTTCACCCTCCTTCGTCTCTTTTCGCTCTCTTTCACCCTCCTTCATCTCGTTTCAATCTCTTTCACCCTCCTTCGTCTCGTTTCGCTCTCTTTCACCCTCCTTCGTCTTGTTTCGCTCTGTTGCACTCGCCTTTGTCTGATCTCGCCCTCTTTCACCCTCCTTCGTCTTGTTTCGCTCTCTTTCACCCTCCATCGTCTCGTTTCGCTCTCTTTCACCCTCCTTCGTCTCGTTTCGCTCACTTTCACCTACCTTCACCTCGTTTCGCTCTTTTTCACCCTCCTTCGTCTCGTTTCGGTCTCTTTCACAATCCTTTGTCTTGTTTCGCTCTCTTTCACCCACCTTCATCTTGTTTCGCTCTCTTTCACCCTCCTTCGCCTCGTTTCGGTCTCTTTCATCCACCTTCGTCTCGTTTCGTTCTCTTTCACCCTCCAGCATCTCATTTCGCTCTCTTTTACCCTCTTTCGTCTCGTTTCACTCTCTTTGACCCTCCTTCGTCTCGTTTAGCTCTCTTTCATCCTCCTTCATCTCGTTTCGCTCTGTTTCACACTCCTTCGTCTCGTTTTGCTCTGTTTCACCCTTCTTCGTCTCGTTTTGCTCTCTTTCACCCTCCTTCGTCTTGTTTCGCTCTGTTCCACCTGCCTTCATCTCGTTTCGCCCTCTTTCACCCTCCTTCCTCTCGTTTCACGCTCTTTCACCCTCCTTCGTCTCGTTTCGTTCTCTTTCACCCTCCTTCGTCTTACTCCGCTCTCTTTCACCTTCCTTCGACTCCTTTCGCTCTCTTTCACCCCCCTTCGTCTCGTTTCGCTCTCTTTCACCCTCCTTCGTCTCGTTTCACTCTCTTTCACCCTCCTTCATCTCGTTTCGCTCTCTTTCACCCTCCTTTGTCTTGTTTCGCTCTGTTGCACCCGCCTTCATCTCGTTTCGCCCTCTATCACCCTCCTTCGTCTTGTTTCGCTCTCTTTCACCCTCCTTCGTCTCTTTTCGCTCTCTTTCACCCTCCTTCATCTCGTTTCAATCTCTTTCACCCTCCTTCGTCTCGTTTCGCTCTCTTTCACCCTCCTTCGTCTTGTTTCGCTCTGTTGCACTCGCCTTTGTCTGATCTCGCCCTCTTTCACCCTCCTTCGTCTTGTTTCGCTCTCTTTCACCCTCCATCGTCTCGTTTCGCTCTCTTTCACCCTCCTTCGTCTCGTTTCGCTCACTTTCACCTACCTTCACCTCGTTTCGCTCTTTTTCACCCTCCTTCGTCTCGTTTCGGTCTCTTTCACAATCCTTTGTCTTGTTTCGCTCTCTTTCACCCACCTTCATCTTGTTTCGCTCTCTTTCACCCTCCTTCGCCTCGTTTCGGTCTCTTTCATCGACCTTCGTCTCGTTTCGTTCTCTTTCATCCTCCATCGTCTCGTTTCGCTATCTTTGACCATCCTTCATCTCGTTTCTCTCTCTTTGACCCTCCTTCGTCTCGTTTAGCTCTCTTTCATCCTCCTTCGTCTCGTTTCGCTCTGTGTTACACTCCTTCGTCTCGTTTTGCTCTCTTTCACCCTTCTTCGTCTCGTATCGCCCTCTTTCACCCTCCTTCGTCTTGTTTCGCTCTGTTACACCCTCCTTCGTCTCGTTTCGCCCTCTTTCACCCTCCTTCGTCTCGTTTCACTCTCTTTCACCCTCCTTCGTCTCGTTTCGTTCTTTTTCACCCTCGTTCGTCTCGCTCCGCTCTCTTTCACCCTCCTTCGACTCCTTTCGGTCTCTTTCTCCCTCCTTCGTCTCGTTTCGCTCTCTTTCACCCTCCTTCGTCTCGTTTCGCTCTCTTTCACCCTCCACCGTCTCGTTTCGCTCTCTTTCACCCTCCTTCGTCTCGTTTAGCTCTCTTTCATCCCCCGTCGTCTCGTTTCGCTCTGTTTTACACTCCTTCATCTTGTTTTGCTCTCTTTCACCCTTCTTTGTCTCGTTTCGCTCTCTTTCACCCTCCTTCGTCTTGTTTCGCTCTGTTCCACCCGCCTTCGTCTCGTTTCGCCCTCTTTCACCCTCCTTCGTCTCGTTTCACTCTCTTTCACCCTCCTTCGTCTCGTTTCGTTCTCTTTCACCCTCCTTCGTCTCGCTCCGCTCTCTTTCACCCTCCTTCGACTCCTTTCGCTCTCTTTCACCCTCCTTCGTCTCGTTTCGCTCTCTTTCACCCTCCTTCGTCTCGTTTCGCTCTCTTTCACCCTCCTTTGTCTCGTTTCGCTCTCTTTGACCCTCCTTCGTCTCGTTTCGCTCTCTTTCACCCTCCTTCGTCTCGTTTCGCTCCTTTCACCCTCCTTCTTCTCGTTTCGCTCACTTTCACACACCTTCGTCTTGTTCCGCTCTCTTTCACCCTCCTTCGTCTCGTTTCGGTCTCTTTCACCCTCCTTCGTCTCGTTCCACTCTCTTTCACCCTCCTTCGACTCCTTTCGCTCTCTTTCACCCTCCTTTATCTCATTTCACTCTCTTTCACCCTCCTTCGTCTCCTTTCGCTCTCTTTCACCCTCCATCGTCTCGTTTCGCTCTCTTTCACCCTCCTTTGTCTCGTTTCGCTCTCTTTGACCCTCCTTCGTCTCGTTTCGCTCTCTTTCACCCTCCTTCATCTCGTTTCGCTCTCTTTCACCCTCCTTCTTCTCGTTTCGCTCACTTTCACACACCTTCGTCTTGTTCCGCTCTCTTTCACCCTCCTTCGTCTCGTTTCGGTCTCTTTCACCCTCCTTCGTCTCGTTCCACTCTCTTTCACCCTCCTTCGACTCCTTTCGCTCTCTTTCACCCTCCTTTATCTCATTTCACTCTCTTTCACCCTCCTTCGTCTCCTTTCGCTCTCTTTCACCCTCCATTGTCTTGTTTCGCTCTCTGTCACCCTCCTTCGTCTCGTTTCGCTCTCTTTCACCCTCCACCGTCTCATTTCGCTCTCTTTTACCCTCTTTCGTCTCCTTTCGCTCTCTTTGACCCTTCTTCGTCTCGTTTAGCTCTCTTTCATCCTCCTTCAGCTCGTTTCGCTCTGTTTCACACTCCTTCGTCTCGTTTTGCTCTCTTTCACCCTTCTTCATCTCGTTTCGCTCTCTTTCACCCTCCTTCGTCTTGTTTCGCTCTGTTCCACCCGCCTTCGTCTCGTTTCGCCCTCTTTCACCCTCCTTCGTCTCGTTTCGCCCTCTTTCACCCTCCTTCGTCTCGTTTCACTCTCTTTCACCCTCCTTCGTCTCATTTCGTTCTCTTTCACCCTCCTTCGTCTCGCTCCGCTCTCTTTCACCCTCCTTCGACTCCTTTCGCTCTCTTTCACCCTCCTTCGTCTCGTTTCGCTCTCTTTCACCCTCCTTCGTCTCGTTTCACTCTCTTTCACCCTCCTTCGTCTCATTTCGTTCTCTTTCACCCTCCTTCGTCTCGCTCCGCTCTCTTTCACCCTCCTTCGACTCCTTTCGCTCTCTTTCACCCTCCTTCGTCTCGTTTCGCTCTCTTTCACCCTCCTTCGTCTCGTTTCGCTCTCTTTCACCCTCCTTCATCTCGTTTCGCTCTCTTTCACCTTCCTTCCTCTCGTTTCGCTGTCTTTCACCCTCCTTCGTATTGTTTCGCTCTCTTTCACCCTCCTTCATCTCGTTTCAATCTCTTTCACCCTCCTTCGTCTCGTTTCGCTCTCTTTCACCCTCCTTCGTCTTGTTTCGCTCTGTTGCACTCGCCTTTGTCTCATTTCGCCCTCTTTCACCCTCATTCGTCTTGTTTCGCTCTCTTTCACCCCCCATCGTCTCGTTTCGCTCTCTTTCACCCTCCTTCGTCTTGTTTCGCTCTGTTCCACCCGCCTTCGTCTCGTTTCGCCCTCTTTCACCCTCCTTCGTCTCGTTTCACTCTCTATCACCCTCCTTCGTCTCATTTCGTTCTCTTTCACACTCCTTCGTCTCGCTCCGCTCTCTTTCACCCTCCTTCGACTCCTTTCGCTCTCTTTCACCCTCCTTCGTCTCGTTTCGCTCTCTTTCACCCTCCTTCGTCTCATTTCGCTCTCTTTCACCCTCCTTCATCTCGTTTCGCTCTCTTTCACCTTCCTTCCTCTCGTTTCGCTGTCTTTCACCCTCCTTCGTATTGTTTCGCTCTCTTTCACCCTCCTTCATCTCGTTTCAATCTCTTTCACCCTCCTTCGTCTCGTTTCGCTCTCTTTCACCCTCCTTCGTCTTGTTTCGCTCTGTTGCACTCGCCTTTGTCTCATTTCGCCCTCTTTCACCCTCCTTCGTCTTGTTTCGCTCTCTTTCACCCTCCATCGTCTCGTTTTGCTCTCTTTCACCCTCCTTCGTCTCGTTTCGCTCACTTTCACCTAACTTCATCTCGTTTCGCTCTTTTTCACCCTCCTTCGTCTCGTTTCGGTCTCTTTCACAATCCTTTGTCTTGTTTCGCTCTCTTTCACCCACCTTCATCTTGTTTCGCTCTCTTTCACCCTCCTTCACCTCGTTTCGGTCTCTTTCATCCACCTTCGTCTCGTTTCGTTCTCTTTCATCTTCCATCGTCTTGTTTCGCTATCTTTGACCATCCTTCATCTCGTTTCTCTCTCTTTGACCCTCCTTCGTCTCGTTTAGCTCTCTTTCATCCTCCTTCGTCTCGGATCGCTCTGTTCCACCCTCCTTCGTCTCGTTTCACCCTCTTTCACCCTCCTTCGTCTCGTTTCACTCTCTTTCACCCTCCTTCGTCTCGTTTCGTTCTCTTTCACCCTCGTTCGTCTCGCTCCGCTCTCTTTCACCCTCCTTCGACTCCTTTCACTCTCTTTCTCCCTCCTTCGTCTCGTTTCGCTCTCTTTCACCCTCCTTCGTCTCGTTTCGCTCACTTTCACCCTCCTTCATCTCGTTTCGCTCTCTTTCACCTTCCTTCCTCTCATTTCGCTGTCTTTCACCTTCCTTCGTCTTGTTTCGCTCTCTTTCACCCTCTTTCGTCTCGTTTCGCTCTCTTTCACCCTCCACCGTCTCGTTTCGCTCTCTTTCACCCTCCTTCGTCTCGTTTAGCTCTCTTTCATCCCCCTTCGTCTCGTTTCGCTCTGTTTTACACTCCTTCATCTTATTTTGCTCTCTTTCACCCTTCTTTGTCTCGTTTCGCTCTCTTTCACCCTCCTTCGTCTTGTTTCGCTCTGTTCCACCCGCCTTCGTCTCGTTTCGCCCTCTTTCACCCTCCTTCGTCTCGTTTCACTCTCTTTCACCCTCCTTCGTCTCGTTTCGTTCTCTTTCACCCTCCTTCGTCTCGCTCCGCTCTCTTTCACCCTCCTGCGACTCCTTTCGCTCTCTTTCACCCTCCTTCGTCTCGTTTCGCTCTCTTTCACCCTCCTTCGTCTCGTTACGCTCTCTTTCACCCTCCTTCATCTCGTTTCGCTCTCTTTCACCCTCCTTCTTCTCGTTTCGCTCTCTTTCACCCTCCTTTGTCTCGTTTCGCTCTCTTTGACCCTCCTTCGTCTCGTTTCGCTCTCTTTCACCCTCCTTCATCTCGTTTCGCTCTCTTTCACCCTCCTTCTTCTCGTTTCGCTCACTTTCACACTCCTTCGTCTTGTTCCGCTCTCTTTCACCCTCCTTCGTCTCGTTTCGGTCTCGTTCACCCTCCTTCGTCTCGTTCCACTCTCTTTCACCCTCCTTCGACTCCTTTCGGTCTCTTTCACCCTCCTTTATCTCATTTCACTCTCTTTCACCCTCCTTCGTCTCCTTTCGCTCTCTTTCACCCTCCATCGTCTTGTTTCGCTCTCTGTCACCCTCCTTCGTCTCGTTTCGCTCTCTTTCACCCTCCACCGTCTCATTTCGCTCTCTTTTACCCTCTTTCGTCTCCTTTCGCTCTCTTTGACCCTTCTTCGTCTCGTTTAGCTCTCTTTCATCCTCCTTCATCTCGTTTCGCTCTGTTTCACACTCCTTCGTCTCGTTTTGCTCTCTTTCACCCTTCTTCGTCTCGTTTCGCTCTTTCACCCTCCTTTGTCTTGTTTCGCTCTGTTCCACCCGCCTTCATCTCGTTTCGCCCTCTTTCACACTCCTTCGTCTCGTTTCACTCTCTTTCACCCTCCTTCGTCTCATTTCGTTCTCTTTCACCCTCCTTCGTCTCGCTCCGCTCTCTTTCGCCCTCCTTCGACTCCTTTCGCTCTCTTTCACCCTCCTTCGTCTCGTTTCGCTCTCTTTCACCCTCCTTCGTCTCGTTTCGCTCTCTTTCACCCTCCTTCATCTCGTTTCGCTCTCTTTCACCTTCCTTCCTCTCGTTTCGCTGTCTTTCTCCCTCCTTTGTATTGTTTCGCTCTCTTTCACCCTCCTTCGTCTCGTTTCGCTCTCTTTCACCCTCCACCTTCTCGTTTCGCTCTCTTTCACCCTCCTTTGTCTCGTTTCGCTCTCTTTGACCCTCCTTCATCTTGTTTCGCTCTCTTTCACCCTCCTTCGTCTCCTTTCGCTCTCTTTCACCCTCCATCGTCTCGTTTCGCTCTCTTTCACCCTCCTTCATCTCGTTTCGCTCTTTTTCACCCTCCACCGTCTCATTTCGCTCTCTTTTACACTCTTTTGTCTCGTTTCGCTCTCTTTGACCCTCCTTCGTCTCGTTTAGCTCTCTTTCATCCTCCTTCGTCTCGTTTCGCTCTGTTTCACAGTCCTTCGTCTCGTTTTGCTCTCTTTCACCCTCTTTCATTTCGTTTCGCTCTCTTTCACCCTCCTTCGTCTCGTTTCGCTCTGTGGCACTCGCTTTTGTCTCGTTTCGCCCTCTTTCACCCTCCTTTGTCTTGTTTCGCTCTCTTTCACCCTCCATCGTCTCGTTTCGCTCTCTTTCACCCTCCTTCGTCTCGTTTCGCTCACTTTCACCTACCTTCATCTCGTTTCGCTGTCTTTCACCATCCTTCGTCTAGTTTCGCTCTCTTTCACACTCCTTTGTCTTGTTTCGCTCTCTTTCACCCACCTTCATCTTGTTTCGCTCTCTTTCACCCTCCTTCGCCTCGTTTCGGTCTCGTTCACCCTCCTTCGTCTCGTTTCGCTCTCTTTCACCCTCCTTCGCCTCGTTTCGGTCTCTTTCATCCACCTTCGTCTCGTTTCGTTCTCTTTCATCCTCCATCGTCTCGTTTCGCTATCTTTGACCATCCTTCATCTCGTTTCTCTCTCTTTGACCCTCCTTCGTCTCGTTTAGCTCTCTTTCATCCTCCTTCGTCTCGTTTCGCTCTGTGTTACACTCCTTCGTCTCGTTTTGCTCTCTTTCACCCTTCTTCGTCTCGTATCGCCCTCTTTCACCCTCCTTCGTCTTGTTTCGCTCTGTTACACCCTCCTTCGTCTCGTTTCGCCCTCTTTCACCCTCCTTCGTCTCGTTTCACTCTCTTTCACCCTCCTTCGTCTCGTTTCGTTCTTTTTCACCCTCGTTCGTCTCGCTCCGCTCTCTTTCACCCTCCTTCGACTCCTTTCGCTCTCTTTCTCCCTCCTTCGTCTCGTTTCACTCTCTTTCACCCTCCTTCGTCTCGTTTCGTTCTCTTTCACCCTCCTTCGTCTCGCTCCGCTCTCTTTCACCCTCCTTCGACTCCTTTCGCTCTCTTTCACCCTCCTTCGTCTCGTTTCGCTCTGTTTCACCCGCCTTCGCCTCGTTTTGGTCTCTTTCATCCTCCTTCGTCTCGTTTCGTTCTCTTTCACCCTCCATCGTTTCGTTTCGCTATCTTTGACCATCCTTCATCTCATTTCGCTCTCTTTGACCCTCCTTCGTCTCGTTTAGCTCTCTTTCATCCTCCTTCATCTCGTTTCGCTCTGTTTTACACTCCTTCGTCTCATTTTGCTCTCTTTCACTCTCCTTCGTCTTGTTTCGCTCTGTTCCACCCGCCTTCGTCTCGTTTCGCCCTCTTTCACCCTCCTTCGTCTCGTTTCACTCTCTTTCACCCTCCTTCATCTCGTTTCGTTCTCTTTCACCCTCCTTCGTCTCGCTCCGCTCTCTTTCACCCTCCTTCGAATCCTTTCGCTCTCTTTCACCCTCCTTCGTCTCGTTTCGCTCTCTTTCACCCTCCTTCATCTCGTTTCGCTCTCTTTCACCCTCCTTCCTCTCGTTTCGCTCTCTTTCACCCTCCTTCTTCTCGTTTCGCTCTGTTTAACACTCCTTCGTCTCGTTTTGCTCTCTTTCACCCTCCTTCATCTCGTTTCACTCTCTTTCACCCTCCTTCGTCTCGTTTCGCTCTCTTTCACCCTCTTTCGTCTCGTTTCGCTCTCTTTGACCCTCCTTCGTCTCGTTTATCTCTCTTTCATCCTCCTTCGTCTCGTTTCGCTCTGTTTAACACTCCTTCGTCTCGTTTTGCTCTCTTTCACCCTCCTTCGTCTCGTTTCGCTCTCTTTCACCCTCCGTCGTCTTGTTTCACTCTCTTTCACCCTCCAGCATCTCATTTCGCTCTCTTTTACCCTCTTTCGTCTCGTTTCACTCTCTTTGACCCTCCTTCGTCTCGTTTAGCTCTCTTTCATCCTCCTTCATCTCGTTTCGCTCTGTTTCACACTCCTTCGTCTCGTTTTGCTCTGTTTCACCCTTCTTCGTCTCGTTTTGCTCTCTTTCACCCTCCTTCGTCTTGTTTCGCTCTGTTCCACCTGCCTTCATCTCGTTTCGCCCTCTTTCACCCTCCTTCCTCTCGTTTCACGCTCTTTCACCCTCCTTCGTCTCGTTTCGTTCTCTTTCACCCTCCTTCGTCTTACTCCGCTCTCTTTCACCTT
This sequence comes from Scyliorhinus torazame, assembly GCF_047496885.1. Lineage (NCBI taxonomy): Eukaryota > Metazoa > Chordata > Chondrichthyes > Carcharhiniformes > Scyliorhinidae > Scyliorhinus > Scyliorhinus torazame. The sequence continues at coordinate 135,542,507 of NC_092727.1, forward strand.
CCTTCGACTCCTTTCGCTCTCTTTCACCCCCCTTCGTCTCGTTTCGCTCTCTTTCACCCTCCTTCGTCTCGTTTCACTCTCTTTCACCCTCCTTCATCTCGTTTCGCTCTCTTTCACCCTCCTTCGTCTTGTTTCGCTCTGTTGCACCCGCCTTCATCTCGTTTCGCCCTCTATCACCCTCCTTCGTCTTGTTTCGCTCTCTTTCACCCTCCTTCGTCTCTTTTCGCTCTCTTTCACCCTCCTTCATCTCGTTTCAATCTCTTTCACCCTCCTTCGTCTCGTTTCGCTCTCTTTCACCCTCCTTCGTCTTGTTTCGCTCTGTTGCACTCGCCTTTGTCTGATCTCGCCCTCTTTCACCCTCCTTCGTCTTGTTTCGCTCTCTTTCACCCTCCATCGTCTCGTTTCGCTCTCTTTCACCCTCCTTCGTCTCGTTTCGCTCACTTTCACCTACCTTCACCTCGTTTCGCTCTTTTTCACCCTCCTTCGTCTCGTTTCGGTCTCTTTCACAATCCTTTGTCTTGTTTCGCTCTCTTTCACCCACCTTCATCTTGTTTCGCTCTCTTTCACCCTCCTTCGCCTCGTTTCGGTCTCTTTCATCCACCTTCGTCTCGTTTCGTTCTCTTTCACCCTCCAGCATCTCATTTCGCTCTCTTTTACCCTCTTTCGTCTCGTTTCACTCTCTTTGACCCTCCTTCGTCTCGTTTAGCTCTCTTTCATCCTCCTTCATCTCGTTTCGCTCTGTTTCACACTCCTTCGTCTCGTTTTGCTCTGTTTCACCCTTCTTCGTCTCGTTTTGCTCTCTTTCACCCTCCTTCATCTTGTTTCGCTCTGTTCCACCTGCCTTCATCTCGTTTCGCCCTCTTTCACCCTCCTTCCTCTCGTTTCACGCTCTTTCACCCTCCTTCGTCTCGTTTCGTTCTCTTTCACCCTCCTTCGTCTTACTCCGCTCTCTTTCACCTTCCTTCGACTCCTTTCGCTCTCTTTCACCCCCCTTCGTCTCGTTTCGCTCTCTTTCACCCTCCTTCGTCTCGTTTCACTCTCTTTCACCCTCCTTCATCTCGTTTCGCTCTCTTTCACCCTCCTTCGTCTTGTTTCGCTCTGTTGCACCCGCCTTCATCTCGTTTCGCCCTCTATCACCCTCCTTCGTCTTGTTTCGCTCTCTTTCACCCTCCTTCGTCTCTTTTCGCTCTCTTTCACCCTCCTTCATCTCGTTTCAATCTCTTTCACCCTCCTTCGTCTCGTTTCGCTCTCTTTCACCCTCCTTCGTCTTGTTTCGCTCTGTTGCACTCGCCTTTGTCTGATCTCGCCCTCTTTCACCCTCCTTCGTCTTGTTTCGCTCTCTTTCACCCTCCATCGTCTCGTTTCGCTCTCTTTCACCCTCCTTCGTCTCGTTTCGCTCACTTTCACCTACCTTCACCTCGTTTCGCTCTTTTTCACCCTCCTTCGTCTCGTTTCGGTCTCTTTCACAATCCTTTGTCTTGTTTCGCTCTCTTTCACCCACCTTCATCTTGTTTCGCTCTCTTTCACCCTCCTTCGCCTCGTTTCGGTCTCTTTCATCGACCTTCGTCTCGTTTCGTTCTCTTTCATCCTCCATCGTCTCGTTTCGCTATCTTTGACCATCCTTCATCTCGTTTCTCTCTCTTTGACCCTCCTTCGTCTCGTTTAGCTCTCTTTCATCCTCCTTCGTCTCGTTTCGCTCTGTGTTACACTCCTTCGTCTCGTTTTGCTCTCTTTCACCCTTCTTCGTCTCGTATCGCCCTCTTTCACCCTCCTTCGTCTTGTTTCGCTCTGTTACACCCTCCTTCGTCTCGTTTCGCCCTCTTTCACCCTCCTTCGTCTCGTTTCACTCTCTTTCACCCTCCTTCGTCTCGTTTCGTTCTTTTTCACCCTCGTTCGTCTCGCTCCGCTCTCTTTCACCCTCCTTCGACTCCTTTCGGTCTCTTTCTCCCTCCTTCGTCTCGTTTCGCTCTCTTTCACCCTCCTTCGTCTCGTTTCGCTCTCTTTCACCCTCCACCGTCTCGTTTCGCTCTCTTTCACCCTCCTTCGTCTCGTTTAGCTCTCTTTCATCCCCCGTCGTCTCGTTTCGCTCTGTTTTACACTCCTTCATCTTGTTTTGCTCTCTTTCACCCTTCTTTGTCTCGTTTCGCTCTCTTTCACCCTCCTTCGTCTTGTTTCGCTCTGTTCCACCCGCCTTCGTCTCGTTTCGCCCTCTTTCACCCTCCTTCGTCTCGTTTCACTCTCTTTCACCCTCCTTCGTCTCGTTTCGTTCTCTTTCACCCTCCTTCGTCTCGCTCCGCTCTCTTTCACCCTCCTTCGACTCCTTTCGCTCTCTTTCACCCTCCTTCGTCTCGTTTCGCTCTCTTTCACCCTCCTTCGTCTCGTTACGCTCTCTTTCACCCTCCTTTGTCTCGTTTCGCTCTCTTTGACCCTCCTTCGTCTCGTTTCGCTCTCTTTCACCCTCCTTCGTCTCGTTTCGCTCCTTTCACCCTCCTTCTTCTCGTTTCGCTCACTTTCACACACCTTCGTCTTGTTCCGCTCTCTTTCACCCTCCTTCGTCTCGTTTCGGTCTCTTTCACCCTCCTTCGTCTCGTTCCACTCTCTTTCACCCTCCTTCGACTCCTTTCGCTCTCTTTCACCCTCCTTTATCTCATTTCACTCTCTTTCACCCTCCTTCGTCTCCTTTCGCTCTCTTTCACCCTCCATCGTCTCGTTTCGCTCTCTTTCACCCTCCTTTGTCTCGTTTCGCTCTCTTTGACCCTCCTTCGTCTCGTTTCGCTCTCTTTCACCCTCCTTCATCTCGTTTCGCTCTCTTTCACCCTCCTTCTTCTCGTTTCGCTCACTTTCACACACCTTCGTCTTGTTCCGCTCTCTTTCACCCTCCTTCGTCTCGTTTCGGTCTCTTTCACCCTCCTTCGTCTCGTTCCACTCTCTTTCACCCTCCTTCGACTCCTTTCGCTCTCTTTCACCCTCCTTTATCTCATTTCACTCTCTTTCACCCTCCTTCGTCTCCTTTCGCTCTCTTTCACCCTCCATTGTCTTGTTTCGCTCTCTGTCACCCTCCTTCGTCTCGTTTCGCTCTCTTTCACCCTCCACCGTCTCATTTCGCTCTCTTTTACCCTCTTTCGTCTCCTTTCGCTCTCTTTGACCCTTCTTCGTCTCGTTTAGCTCTCTTTCATCCTCCTTCAGCTCGTTTCGCTCTGTTTCACACTCCTTCGTCTCGTTTTGCTCTCTTTCACCCTTCTTCATCTCGTTTCGCTCTCTTTCACCCTCCTTCGTCTTGTTTCGCTCTGTTCCACCCGCCTTCGTCTCGTTTCGCCCTCTTTCACCCTCCTTCGTCTCGTTTCGCCCTCTTTCACCCTCCTTCGTCTCGTTTCACTCTCTTTCACCCTCCTTCGTCTCATTTCGTTCTCTTTCACCCTCCTTCGTCTCGCTCCGCTCTCTTTCACCCTCCTTCGACTCCTTTCGCTCTCTTTCACCCTCCTTCGTCTCGTTTCGCTCTCTTTCACCCTCCTTCGTCTCGTTTCACTCTCTTTCACCCTCCTTCGTCTCATTTCGTTCTCTTTCACCCTCCTTCGTCTCGCTCCGCTCTCTTTCACCCTCCTTCGACTCCTTTCGCTCTCTTTCACCCTCCTTCGTCTCGTTTCGCTCTCTTTCACCCTCCTTCGTCTCGTTTCGCTCTCTTTCACCCTCCTTCATCTCGTTTCGCTCTCTTTCACCTTCCTTCCTCTCGTTTCGCTGTCTTTCACCCTCCTTCGTATTGTTTCGCTCTCTTTCACCCTCCTTCATCTCGTTTCAATCTCTTTCACCCTCCTTCGTCTCGTTTCGCTCTCTTTCACCCTCCTTCGTCTTGTTTCGCTCTGTTGCACTCGCCTTTGTCTCATTTCGCCCTCTTTCACCCTCATTCGTCTTGTTTCGCTCTCTTTCACCCCCCATCGTCTCGTTTCGCTCTCTTTCACCCTCCTTCGTCTTGTTTCGCTCTGTTCCACCCGCCTTCGTCTCGTTTCGCCCTCTTTCACCCTCCTTCGTCTCGTTTCACTCTCTATCACCCTCCTTCGTCTCATTTCGTTCTCTTTCACACTCCTTCGTCTCGCTCCGCTCTCTTTCACCCTCCTTCGACTCCTTTCGCTCTCTTTCACCCTCCTTCGTCTCGTTTCGCTCTCTTTCACCCTCCTTCGTCTCATTTCGCTCTCTTTCACCCTCCTTCATCTCGTTTCGCTCTCTTTCACCTTCCTTCCTCTCGTTTCGCTGTCTTTCACCCTCCTTCGTATTGTTTCGCTCTCTTTCACCCTCCTTCATCTCGTTTCAATCTCTTTCACCCTCCTTCGTCTCGTTTCGCTCTCTTTCACCCTCCTTCGTCTTGTTTCGCTCTGTTGCACTCGCCTTTGTCTCATTTCGCCCTCTTTCACCCTCCTTCGTCTTGTTTCGCTCTCTTTCACCCTCCATCGTCTCGTTTTGCTCTCTTTCACCCTCCTTCGTCTCGTTTCGCTCACTTTCACCTAACTTCATCTCGTTTCGCTCTTTTTCACCCTCCTTCGTCTCGTTTCGGTCTCTTTCACAATCCTTTGTCTTGTTTCGCTCTCTTTCACCCACCTTCATCTTGTTTCGCTCTCTTTCACCCTCCTTCACCTCGTTTCGGTCTCTTTCATCCACCTTCGTCTCGTTTCGTTCTCTTTCATCTTCCATCGTCTTGTTTCGCTATCTTTGACCATCCTTCATCTCGTTTCTCTCTCTTTGACCCTCCTTCGTCTCGTTTAGCTCTCTTTCATCCTCCTTCGTCTCGGATCGCTCTGTTCCACCCTCCTTCGTCTCGTTTCACCCTCTTTCACCCTCCTTCGTCTCGTTTCACTCTCTTTCACCCTCCTTCGTCTCGTTTCGTTCTCTTTCACCCTCGTTCGTCTCGCTCCGCTCTCTTTCACCCTCCTTCGACTCCTTTCACTCTCTTTCTCCCTCCTTCGTCTCGTTTCGCTCTCTTTCACCCTCCTTCGTCTCGTTTCGCTCACTTTCACCCTCCTTCATCTCGTTTCGCTCTCTTTCACCTTCCTTCCTCTCATTTCGCTGTCTTTCACCTTCCTTCGTCTTGTTTCGCTCTCTTTCACCCTCTTTCGTCTCGTTTCGCTCTCTTTCACCCTCCACCGTCTCGTTTCGCTCTCTTTCACCCTCCTTCGTCTCGTTTAGCTCTCTTTCATCCCCCTTCGTCTCGTTTCGCTCTGTTTTACACTCCTTCATCTTATTTTGCTCTCTTTCACCCTTCTTTGTCTCGTTTCGCTCTCTTTCACCCTCCTTCGTCTTGTTTCGCTCTGTTCCACCCGCCTTCGTCTCGTTTCGCCCTCTTTCACCCTCCTTCGTCTCGTTTCACTCTCTTTCACCCTCCTTCGTCTCGTTTCGTTCTCTTTCACCCTCCTTCGTCTCGCTCCGCTCTCTTTCACCCTCCTGCGACTCCTTTCGCTCTCTTTCACCCTCCTTCGTCTCGTTTCGCTCTCTTTCACCCTCCTTCGTCTCGTTACGCTCTCTTTCACCCTCCTTCATCTCGTTTCGCTCTCTTTCACCCTCCTTCTTCTCGTTTCGCTCTCTTTCACCCTCCTTTGTCTCGTTTCGCTCTCTTTGACCCTCCTTCGTCTCGTTTCGCTCTCTTTCACCCTCCTTCATCTCGTTTCGCTCTCTTTCACCCTCCTTCTTCTCGTTTCGCTCACTTTCACACTCCTTCGTCTTGTTCCGCTCTCTTTCACCCTCCTTCGTCTCGTTTCGGTCTCGTTCACCCTCCTTCGTCTCGTTCCACTCTCTTTCACCCTCCTTCGACTCCTTTCGGTCTCTTTCACCCTCCTTTATCTCATTTCACTCTCTTTCACCCTCCTTCGTCTCCTTTCGCTCTCTTTCACCCTCCATCGTCTTGTTTCGCTCTCTGTCACCCTCCTTCGTCTCGTTTCGCTCTCTTTCACCCTCCACCGTCTCATTTCGCTCTCTTTTACCCTCTTTCGTCTCCTTTCGCTCTCTTTGACCCTTCTTCGTCTCGTTTAGCTCTCTTTCATCCTCCTTCATCTCGTTTCGCTCTGTTTCACACTCCTTCGTCTCGTTTTGCTCTCTTTCACCCTTCTTCGTCTCGTTTCGCTCTTTCACCCTCCTTTGTCTTGTTTCGCTCTGTTCCACCCGCCTTCATCTCGTTTCGCCCTCTTTCACACTCCTTCGTCTCGTTTCACTCTCTTTCACCCTCCTTCGTCTCATTTCGTTCTCTTTCACCCTCCTTCGTCTCGCTCCGCTCTCTTTCGCCCTCCTTCGACTCCTTTCGCTCTCTTTCACCCTCCTTCGTCTCGTTTCGCTCTCTTTCACCCTCCTTCGTCTCGTTTCGCTCTCTTTCACCCTCCTTCATCTCGTTTCGCTCTCTTTCACCTTCCTTCCTCTCGTTTCGCTGTCTTTCTCCCTCCTTTGTATTGTTTCGCTCTCTTTCACCCTCCTTCGTCTCGTTTCGCTCTCTTTCACCCTCCACCTTCTCGTTTCGCTCTCTTTCACCCTCCTTTGTCTCGTTTCGCTCTCTTTGACCCTCCTTCATCTTGTTTCGCTCTCTTTCACCCTCCTTCGTCTCCTTTCGCTCTCTTTCACCCTCCATCGTCTCGTTTCGCTCTCTTTCACCCTCCTTCATCTCGTTTCGCTCTTTTTCACCCTCCACCGTCTCATTTCGCTCTCTTTTACACTCTTTTGTCTCGTTTCGCTCTCTTTGACCCTCCTTCGTCTCGTTTAGCTCTCTTTCATCCTCCTTCGTCTCGTTTCGCTCTGTTTCACAGTCCTTCGTCTCGTTTTGCTCTCTTTCACCCTCTTTCATTTCGTTTCGCTCTCTTTCACCCTCCTTCGTCTCGTTTCGCTCTGTGGCACTCGCTTTTGTCTCGTTTCGCCCTCTTTCACCCTCCTTTGTCTTGTTTCGCTCTCTTTCACCCTCCATCGTCTCGTTTCGCTCTCTTTCACCCTCCTTCGTCTCGTTTCGCTCACTTTCACCTACCTTCATCTCGTTTCGCTGTCTTTCACCATCCTTCGTCTAGTTTCGCTCTCTTTCACACTCCTTTGTCTTGTTTCGCTCTCTTTCACCCACCTTCATCTTGTTTCGCTCTCTTTCACCCTCCTTCGCCTCGTTTCGGTCTCGTTCACCCTCCTTCGTCTCGTTTCGCTCTCTTTCACCCTCCTTCGCCTCGTTTCGGTCTCTTTCATCCACCTTCGTCTCGTTTCGTTCTCTTTCATCCTCCATCGTCTCGTTTCGCTATCTTTGACCATCCTTCATCTCGTTTCTCTCTCTTTGACCCTCCTTCGTCTCGTTTAGCTCTCTTTCATCCTCCTTCGTCTCGTTTCGCTCTGTGTTACACTCCTTCGTCTCGTTTTGCTCTCTTTCACCCTTCTTCGTCTCGTATCGCCCTCTTTCACCCTCCTTCGTCTTGTTTCGCTCTGTTACACCCTCCTTCGTCTCGTTTCGCCCTCTTTCACCCTCCTTCGTCTCGTTTCACTCTCTTTCACCCTCCTTCGTCTCGTTTCGTTCTTTTTCACCCTCGTTCGTCTCGCTCCGCTCTCTTTCACCCTCCTTCGACTCCTTTCGCTCTCTTTCTCCCTCCTTCGTCTCGTTTCACTCTCTTTCACCCTCCTTCGTCTCGTTTCGTTCTCTTTCACCCTCCTTCGTCTCGCTCCGCTCTCTTTCACCCTCCTTCGACTCCTTTCGCTCTCTTTCACCCTCCTTCGTCTCGTTTCGCTCTCTTTCACCCTCCTTCGTCTCGTTACGCTCTCTTTCACCCTCCTTTGTCTCGTTTCGCTCTCTTTGACCCTCCTTCGTCTCGTTTCGCTCTCTTTCACCCTCCTTCGTCTCGTTTCGCTCCTTTCACCCTCCTTCTTCTCGTTTCGCTCACTTTCACACACCTTCGTCTTGTTCCGCTCTCTTTCACCCTCCTTCGTCTCGTTTCGGTCTCTTTCACCCTCCTTCGTCTCGTTCCACTCTCTTTCACCCTCCTTCGACTCCTTTCGCTCTCTTTCACCCTCCTTTATCTCATTTCACTCTCTTTCACCCTCCTTCGTCTCCTTTCGCTCTCTTTCACCCTCCATCGTCTCGTTTCGCTCTCTTTCACCCTCCTTTGTCTCGTTTCGCTCTCTTTGACCCTCCTTCGTCTCGTTTCGCTCTCTTTCACCCTCCTTCATCTCGTTTCGCTCTCTTTCACCCTCCTTCTTCTCGTTTCGCTCACTTTCACACACCTTCGTCTTGTTCCGCTCTCTTTCACCCTCCTTCGTCTCGTTTCGGTCTCTTTCACCCTCCTTCGTCTCGTTCCACTCTCTTTCACCCTCCTTCGACTCCTTTCGCTCTCTTTCACCCTCCTTTATCTCATTTCACTCTCTTTCACCCTCCTTCGTCTCCTTTCGCTCTCTTTCACCCTCCATCGTCTTGTTTCGCTCTCTGTCACCCTCCTTCGTCTCGTTTCGCTCTCTTTCACCCTCCACCGTCTCATTTCGCTCTCTTTTACCCTCTTTCGTCTCCTTTCGCTCTCTTTGACCCTTCTTCGTCTCGTTTAGCTCTCTTTCATCCTCCTTTATCTCATTTCACTCTCTTTCACCCTCCTTCGTCTCCTTTCGCTCTCTTTCTCCCTCCTTCGTCTCGTTTCACTCTCTTTCACCCTCCTTCGTCTCGTTTCGTTCTCTTTCACCCTCCTTCGTCTCGCTCCGCTCTCTTTCACCCTCCTTCGACTCCTTTCGCTCTCTTTCACCCTCCTTCGTCTCGTTTCGCTCTCTTTCACCCTCCTTCGTCTCGTTACGCTCTCTTTCACCCTCCTTTGTCTCGTTTCGCTCTCTTTGACCCGCCTTCGTCTCGTTTCGCCCTCTTTCACCCTCCTTCGTCTCGTTTCGCCCTCTTTCACCCTCCTTCGTCTCGTTTCACTCTCTTTCACCCTCCTTCGTCTCATTTCGTTCTCTTTCACCCTCCTTCGTCTCGCTCCGCTCTCTTTCACCCTCCTTCGACTCCTTTCGCTCTCTTTCACCCTCCTTCGTCTCGTTTCGCTCTCTTTCACCCTCCTTCGTCTCGTTTCACTCTCTTTCACCCTCCTTCGTCTCATTTCGTTCTCTTTCACCCTCCTTCGTCTCGCTCCGCTCTCTTTCACCCTCCTTCGACTCCTTTCGCTCTCTTTCACCCTCCTTCGTCTCGTTTCGCTCTCTTTCACCCTCCTTCGTCTCGTTTCGCTCTCTTTCACCCTCCTTCATCTCGTTTCGCTCTCTTTCACCTTCCTTCCTCTCGTTTCGCTGTCTTTCACCCTCCTTCGTATTGTTTCGCTCTCTTTCACCCTCCTTCATCTCGTTTCAATCTCTTTCACCCTCCTTCGTCTCGTTTCGCTCTCTTTCACCCTCCTTCTTGTTGTTTCGCTCTGTTGCACTCGCCTTTGTCTCATTTCGCCCTCTTTCACCCTCGTTCGTCTTGTTTCGCTCTCTTTCACCCTCCATCGTCTCGTTTCGCTCTCTTTCACCCTCCTTCGTCTTGTTTCGCTCTGTTCCACCCGCCTTCGTCTCGTTTCGCCCTCTTTCACCCTCCTTCGTCTCGTTTCACTCTCTATCACCCTCCTTCGTCTCATTTCGTTCTCTTTCACCCTCCTTCGTCTCGCTCCGCTCTCTTTCACCCTCCTTCGACTCCTTTCGCTCTCTTTCACCCTCCTTCGTCTCGTTTCGCTCTCTTTCACCCTCCTTCGTCTCATTTCGCTCTCTTTCACCCTCCTTCATCTCGTTTCGCTCTCTTTCACCTTCCTTCCTCTCGTTTCGCTGTCTTTCACCCTCCTTTGTATTGTTTCGCTCTCTTTCACCCTCCTTCATCTCGTTTCAATCTCTTTCACCCTCCTTCGTCTCGTTTCGCTCTCTTTCACCCTCCTTCGTCTTGTTTCGCTCTGTTGCACTCGCCTTTGTCTCATTTCGCCCTCTTTCACCCTCCTTCGTCTTGTTTCGCTCTCTTTCACCCTCCATCGTCTCGTTTTGCTCTCTTTCACCCTCCTTCGTCTCGTTTCGCTCACTTTCACCTAACTTCATCTCCTTTCGCTCTCTTTCTCCCTCCTTCGTCTCGTTTCACTCTCTTTCACCCTCCTTCGTCTCGTTTCGTTCTCTTTCACCCTCCTTCGTCTCGCTCCGCTCTCTTTCACCCTCCTTCGACTCCTTTCGCTCTCTTTCACCCTCCTTCGTCTCGTTTCGCTCTCTTTCACCCTCCTTCGTCTCGTTACGCTCTCTTTCACCCTCCTTTGTCTCGTTTCGCTCTCTTTGACCCTCCTTCGTCTCGTTTCGCTCTCTTTCACCCTCCTTCGTCTCGTTTCGCTCCTTTCACCCTCCTTCTTCTCGTTTCGCTCACTTTCACACACCTTCGTCTTGTTCCGCTCTCTTTCACCCTCCTTCGTCTCGTTTCGGTCTCTTTCACCCTCCTTCGTCTCGTTCCACTCTCTTTCACCCTCCTTCGACTCCTTTCGCTCTCTTTCACCCTCCTTTATCTCATTTCACTCTCTTTCACCCTCCTTCGTCTCCTTTCGCTCTCTTTCACCCTCCATCGTCTCGTTTCGCTCTCTTTCACCCTCCTTTGTCTCGTTTCGCTCTCTTTGACCCTCCTTCGTCTCGTTTCGCTCTCTTTCACCCTCCTTCATCTCGTTTCGCTCTCTTTCACCCTCCTTCTTCTCGTTTCGCTCACTTTCACACACCTTCGTCTTGTTCCGCTCTCTTTCACCCTCCTTCGTCTCGTTTCGGTCTCTTTCACCCTCCTTCGTCTCGTTCCACTCTCTTTCACCCTCCTTCGACTCCTTTCGCTCTCTTTCACCCTCCTTTATCTCATTTCATTCTCTTTCACCCTCCTTCGTCTCCTTTCGCTCTCTTTCACCCTCCATCGTCTTGTTTCGCTCTCTGTCACCCTCCTTCGTCTCGTTTCGCTCTCTTTCACCCTCCACCGTCTCATTTCGCTCTCTTTTACCCTCTTTCGTCTCCTTTCGCTCTCTTTGACCCTTCTTCGTCTCGTTTAGCTCTCTTTCATCCTCCTTCATCTCGTTTGGCTCTGTTTCACACTCCTTCGTCTCGTTTTGCTCCCTTTCACCCTTCTTCATCTCGTTTCGCTCTCTTTCACCCTCCTTCGTCTTGTTTCGCTCTGTTCCACCCGCCTTCGTCTCGTTTCGCCCTCTTTCACCCTCCTTCGTCTCGTTTCGCCCTCTTTCACCCTCCTTCGTCTCGTTTCACTCTCTTTCACCCTCCTTCGTCTCATTTCGTTCTCTTTCACCCTCCTTCGTCTCGCTCCGCTCTCTTTCACCCTCCTTCGACTCCTTTCACTCTCTTTCACCCTCCTTCGTCTCGTTTCGCTCTCTTTCACCCTCCTTCGTCTCGTTTCACTCTCTTTCACCCTCCTTCGTCTCATTTCGTTCTCTTTCACCCTCCTTCGTCTCGCTCCGCTCTCTTTCACCCTCCTTCGACTCCTTTCGCTCTCTTTCACCCTCCTTCGTCTCGTTTCGCTCTCTTTCACCCTCCTTCGTCTCGTTTCGCTCTCTTTCACCCTCCTTCATCTCGTTTCGCTCTCTTTCACCTTCCTTCCTCTCGTTTCGCTGTCTTTCACCCTCCTTCGTATTGTTTCGCTCTCTTTCACCCTCCTTCATCTCGTTTCAATCTCTTTCACCCTCCTTCGTCTCGTTTCGCTCTCTTTCACCCTCCTTCTTGTTGTTTCGCTCTGTTGCACTCGCCTTTGTCTCATTTCGCCCTCTTTCACCCTCGTTCGTCTTGTTTCGCTCTCTTTCACCCTCCATCGTCTCGTTTCGCTCTCTTTCACCCTCCTTCGTCTTGTTTCGCTCTGTTCCACCCGCCTTCGTCTCGTTTCGCCCTCTTTCACCCTCCTTCGTCTCGTTTCACTCTCTATCACCCTCCTTCGTCTCATTTCGTTCTCTTTCACCCTCCTTCGTCTCGCTCCGCTCTCTTTCACCCTCCTTCGACTCCTTTCGCTCTCTTTCACCCTCCTTCGTCTCGTTTCGCTCTCTTTCACCCTCCTTCGTCTCATTTCGCTCTCTTTCACCCTCCTTCATCTCGTTTCGCTCTCTTTCACCTTCCTTCCTCTCGTTTCGCTGTCTTTCACCCTCCTTTGTATTGTTTCGCTCTCTTTCACCCTCCTTCATCTCGTTTCAATCTCTTTCACCCTCCTTCGTCTCGTTTCGCTCTCTTTCACCCTCCTTCGTCTTGTTTCGCTCTGTTGCACTCGCCTTTGTCTCATTTCGCCCTCTTTCACCCTCCTTCGTCTTGTTTCGCTCTCTTTCACCCTCCATCGTCTCGTTTTGCTCTCTTTCACCCTCCTTCGTCTCGTTTCGCTCACTTTCACCTAACTTCATCTCGTTTCGCTCTTTTTCACCCTCCTTCGTCTCGTTTCGGTCTCTTTCACAATCCTTTGTCTTGTTTCGCTCTCTTTCACCCACCTTCATCTTGTTTCGCTCTCTTTCACCCTCCTTCACCTCGTTTCGGTCTCTTTCATCCACCTTCGTCTCGTTTCGTTCTCTTTCATCTTCCATCGTCTTGTTTCGCTATCTTTGATCATCCTTCATCTCGTTTCTCTCTCTTTGACCCTCCTTCGTCTCGTTTAGCTCTCTTTCATCCTCCTTCGTCTCGGATCGCTCTGTTCCACCCTCCTTCGTCTCGTTTCACCCTCTTTCACCCTCCTTCGTCTCGTTTCACTCTCTTTCACCCTCCTTCGTCTCGTTTCGTTCTCTTTCACCCTCGTTCGTCTCGCTCCGCTCTCTTTCACCCTCCTTCGTCTCGTTTCGCTCTCTTTCACCCTCCTTCGTCTCGTTTCACTCTCTTTCACCCTCCTTCGTCTCATTTCGTTCTCTTTCACCCTCCTTCGTCTCGCTCCGCTCTCTTTCACCCTCCTTCGACTCCTTTCGCTCTCTTTCACCCTCCTTCGTCTCGTTTCGCTCTCTTTCACCCTCCTTCGTCTCGTTTCGCTCTCTTTCACCCTCCTTCATCTCGTTTCGCTCTCTTTCACCTTCCTTCCTCTCGTTTCGCTGTCTTTCACCCTCCTTCGTATTGTTTCGCTCTCTTTCACCCTCCTTCATCTCGTTTCAATCTCTTTCACCCTCCTTCGTCTCGTTTCGCTCTCTTTCACCCTCCTTCTTGTTGTTTCGCTCTGTTGCACTCGCCTTTGTCTCATTTCGCCCTCTTTCACCCTCGTTCGTCTTGTTTCGCTCTCTTTCACCCTCCATCGTCTCGTTTCGCTCTCTTTCACCCTCCTTCGTCTTGTTTCGCTCTGTTCCACCCGCCTTCGTCTCGTTTCGCCCTCTTTCACCCTCCTTCGTCTCGTTTCACTCTCTATCACCCTCCTTCGTCTCATTTCGTTCTCTTTCACCCTCCTTCGTCTCGCTCCGCTCTCTTTCACCCTCCTTCGACTCCTTTCGCTCTCTTTCACCCTCCTTCGTCTCGTTTCGCTCTCTTTCACCCTCCTTCGTCTCATTTCGCTCTCTTTCACCCTCCTTCATCTCGTTTCGCTCTCTTTCACCTTCCTTCCTCTCGTTTCGCTGTCTTTCACCCTCCTTTGTATTGTTTCGCTCTCTTTCACCCTCCTTCATCTCGTTTCAATCTCTTTCACCCTCCTTCGTCTCGTTTCGCTCTCTTTCACCCTCCTTCGTCTTGTTTCGCTCTGTTGCACTCGCCTTTGTCTCATTTCGCCCTCTTTCACCCTCCTTCGTCTTGTTTCGCTCTCTTTCACCCTCCATCGTCTTGTTTTGCTCTCTTTCACCCTCCTTCGTCTCGTTTCGCTCACTTTCACCTAACTTCATCTCGTTTCGCTCTTTTTCACCCTCCTTCGTCTCGTTTCGGTCTCTTTCACCCTCCTTCGTCTCGTTTCGTTCTCTTTCACCCTCCTTCGTCTCGCTCCGCTCTCTTTCACCCTCCTTCGACTCCTTTCGCTCTCTTTCACCCTCCTTCGTCTCGTTTCGCTCTCTTTCACCCTCCTTCGTCTCGTTACGCTCTCTTTCACCCTCCTTTGTCTCGTTTCGCTCTCTTTGACCCTCCTTCGTCTCGTTTCGCTCTCTTTCACCCTCCTTCGTCTCGTTTCGCTCCTTTCACCCTCCTTCTTCTCGTTTCGCTCACTTTCACACACCTTCGTCTTGTTCCGCTCTCTTTCACCCTCCTTCGTCTCGTTTCGGTCTCTTTCACCCTCCTTCGTCTCGTTCCACTCTCTTTCACCCTCCTTCGACTCCTTTCGCTCTCTTTCACCCTCCTTTATCTCATTTCACTCTCTTTCACCCTCCTTCGTCTCCTTTCGCTCTCTTTCACCCTCCATCGTCTCGTTTCGCTCTCTTTCACCCTCCTTTGTCTCGTTTCGCTCTCTTTGACCCTCCTTCGTCTCGTTTCGCTCTCTTTCACCCTCCTTCATCTCGTTTCGCTCTCTTTCACCCTCCTTCTTCTCGTTTCGCTCACTTTCACACACCTTCGTCTTGTTCCGCTCTCTTTCACCCTCCTTCGTCTCGTTTCGGTCTCTTTCACCCTCCTTCGTCTCGTTCCACTCTCTTTCACCCTCCTTCGACTCCTTTCGCTCTCTTTCACCCTCCTTTATCTCATTTCACTCTCTTTCACCCTCCTTCGTCTCCTTTCGCTCTCTTTCACCCTCCATCGTCTTGTTTCGCTCTCTGTCACCCTCCTTCGTCTCGTTTCGCTCTCTTTCACCCTCCACCGTCTCATTTCGCTCTCTTTTACCCTCTTTCGTCTCCTTTCGCTCTCTTTGACCCTTCTTCGTCTCGTTTAGCTCTCTTTCATCCTCCTTCATCTCGTTTGGCTCTGTTTCACACTCCTTCGTCTCGTTTTGCTCCCTTTCACCCTTCTTCATCTCGTTTCGCTCTCTTTCACCCTCCTTCGTCTTGTTTCGCTCTGTTCCACCCGCCTTCGTCTCGTTTCGCCCTCTTTCACCCTCCTTCGTCTCGTTTCGCCCTCTTTCACCCTCCTTCGTCTCGTTTCACTCTCTTTCACCCTCCTTCGTCTCATTTCGTTCTCTTTCACCCTCCTTCGTCTCGCTCCGCTCTCTTTCACCCTCCTTCGACTCCTTTCGCTCTCTTTCACCCTCCTTCGTCTCGTTTCGCTCCCTTTCACCCTCCTTCGTCTCGTTTCACTCTCTTTCACCCTCCTTCGTCTCATTTCGTTCTCTTTCACCCTCCTTCGTCTCGCTCCGCTCTCTTTCACCCTCCTTCGACTCCTTTCGCTCTCTTTCACCCTCCTTCGTCTCGTTTCGCTCTCTTTCACCCTCCTTCGTCTCGTTTCGCTCTCTTTCACCCTCCTTCATCTCGTTTCGCTCTCTTTCACCTTCCTTCCTCTCGTTTCGCTGTCTTTCACCCTCCTTCGTATTGTTTCGCTCTCTTTCACCCTCCTTCATCTCGTTTCAATCTCTTTCACCCTCCTTCGTCTCGTTTCGCTCTCTTTCACCCTCCTTCTTGTTGTTTCGCTCTGTTGCACTCGCCTTTGTCTCATTTCGCCCTCTTTCACCCTCGTTCGTCTTGTTTCGCTCTCTTTCACCCTCCATCGTCTCGTTTCGCTCTCTTTCACCCTCCTTCGTCTTGTTTCGCTCTGTTCCACCCGCCTTCGTCTCGTTTCGCCCTCTTTCACCCTCCTTCGTCTCGTTTCACTCTCTATCACCCTCCTTCGTCTCATTTCGTTCTCTTTCACCCTCCTTCGTCTCGCTCCGCTCTCTTTCACCCTCCTTCGACTCCTTTCGCTCTCTTTCACCCTCCTTCGTCTCGTTTCGCTCTCTTTCACCCTCCTTCGTCTCATTTCGCTCTCTTTCACCCTCCTTCATCTCGTTTCGCTCTCTTTCACCTTCCTTCCTCTCGTTTCGCTGTCTTTCACCCTCCTTTGTATTGTTTCGCTCTCTTTCACCCTCCTTCATCTCGTTTCAATCTCTTTCACCCTCCTTCGTCTCGTTTCGCTCTCTTTCACCCTCCTTCGTCTTGTTTCGCTCTGTTGCACTCGCCTTTGTCTCATTTCGCCCTCTTTCACCCTCCTTCGTCTTGTTTCGCTCTCTTTCACCCTCCATCGTCTCGTTTTGCTCTCTTTCACCCTCCTTCGTCTCGTTTCGCTCACTTTCACCTAACTTCATCTCGTTTCGCTCTTTTTCACCCTCCTTCGTCTCGTTTCGGTCTCTTTCACAATCCTTTGTCTTGTTTCGCTCTCTTTCACCCACCTTCATCTTGTTTCGCTCTCTTTCACCCTCCTTCACCTCGTTTCGGTCTCTTTCATCCACCTTCGTCTCGTTTCGTTCTCTTTCATCTTCCATCGTCTTGTTTCGCTATCTTTGATCATCCTTCATCTCGTTTCTCTCTCTTTGACCCTCCTTCGTCTCGTTTAGCTCTCTTTCATCCTCCTTCGTCTCGGATCGCTCTGTTCCACCCTCCTTCGTCTCGTTTCACCCTCTTTCACCCTCCTTCGTCTCGTTTCACTCTCTTTCACCCTCCTTCGTCTCGTTTCGTTCTCTTTCACCCTCGTTCGTCTCGCTCCGCTCTCTTTCACCCTCCTTCGACTCCTTTCACTCTCTTTCTCCCTCCTTCGTCTCGTTTCGCTCTCTTTCACCCTCCTTCGTCTCGTTTCGCTCACTTTCACCCTCCTTCATCTCGTTTCGCTCTCTTTCACCTTCCTTCCTCTCATTTCGCTGTCTTTCACCTTCCTTCGTCTTGTTTCGCTCTCTTTCACCCTCTTTCGTCTCGTTTCGCTCTCTTTCACCCTCCACCGTCTCGTTTCGCTCTCTTTCACCCTCCTTCGTCTCGTTTAGCTCTCTTTCATCCCCCTTCGTCTCGTTTCGCTCTGTTTTACACTCCTTCATCTTATTTTGCTCTCTTTCACCCTTCTTTGTCTCGTTTCGCTCTCTTTCACCCTCCTTCGTCTTGTTTCGCTCTGTTCCACCCGCCTTCGTCTCGTTTCGCCCTCTTTCACCCTCCTTCGTCTCGTTTCACTCTCTTTCACCCTCCTTCGTCTCGTTTCGTTCTCTTTCACGCTCCTTCGTCTCGCTCCGCTCTCTTTCACCCTCCTTCGACTCCTTTCGCTCTCTTTCACCCTCCTTCATCTCGTTTCGCTCTCTATCACCCTCCTTCGTCTCGTTACGCTCTCTTTCACCCTCCTTCATCTCGTTTCGCTCTCTTTCACCCTCCTTCTTCTCGTTTCGCTCTCTTTCACCCTCCTTTGTCTCGTTTCGCTCTCTTTGACCCTCCTTCGTCTCGTTTCGCTCTCTTTCACCCTCCTTCGTCTCGTTTCGCTCTCTTTCACCCTCCTTCTTCTCGTTTCGCTCACTTTCACACTCCTTCGTCTTGTTCCGCTCTCTTTCACCCTCCTTCGTCTTGTTTCGCTCTGTTGCACTCGCCTTTGTCTCATTTCGCCCTCTTTCACCCTCCTTCGTCTTGTTTCGCTCTCTTTCACCCTCCATCGTCTCGTTTTGCTCTCTTTCACCCTCCTTCGTCTCGTTTCGCTCACTTTCACCTAACTTCATCTCGTTTCGCTCTTTTTCACCCTCCTTCGTCTCGTTTCTGTCTCTTTCACAATCCTCTGTCTTGTTTCGCTCTCTTTCACCCACCTTCATCTTGTTTCGCTCTCTTTCACCCTCCTTCACCTCGTTTCGGTCTCTTTCATCCACCTTCGTCTCGTTTCGTTCTCTTTCATCTTCCATCGTCTTGTTTCGCTATCTTTGATCATCCTTCATCTCGTTTCTCTCTCTTTGACCCTCCTTCGTCTCGTTTAGCTCTCTTTCATCCTCCTTCGTCTCGGATCGCTCTGTTCCACCCTCCTTCGTCTCGTTTCACCCTCTTTCACCCTCCTTCGTCTCGTTTCACTCTCTTTCACCCTCCTTCGTCTCGTTTCGTTCTCTTTCACCCTCGTTCGTCTCGCTCCGCTCTCTTTCACCCTCCTTCGTCTCGTTTCGCTCTCTTTCACCCTCCTTCGTCTCGTTTCACTCTCTTTCACCCTCCTTCGTCTCATTTCGTTCTCTTTCACCCTCCTTCGTCTCGCTCCGCTCTCTTTCACCCTCCTTCGACTCCTTTCGCTCTCTTTCACCCTCCTTCGTCTCGTTTCGCTCTCTTTCACCCTCCTTCGTCTCGTTTCGCTCTCTTTCACCCTCCTTCATCTCGTTTCGCTCTCTTTCACCTTCCTTCCTCTCGTTTCGCTGTCTTTCACCCTCCTTCGTATTGTTTCGCTCTCTTTCACCCTCCTTCATCTCGTTTCAATCTCTTTCACCCTCCTTCGTCTCGTTTCGCTCTCTTTCACCCTCCTTCTTGTTGTTTCGCTCTGTTGCACTCGCCTTTGTCTCATTTCGCCCTCTTTCACCCTCGTTCGTCTTGTTTCGCTCTCTTTCACCCTCCATCGTCTCGTTTCGCTCTCTTTCACCCTCCTTCGTCTTGTTTCGCTCTGTTCCACCCGCCTTCGTCTCGTTTCGCCCTCTTTCACCCTCCTTCGTCTCGTTTCACTCTCTATCACCCTCCTTCGTCTCATTTCGTTCTCTTTCACCCTCCTTCGTCTCGCTCCGCTCTCTTTCACCCTCCTTCGACTCCTTTCGCTCTCTTTCACCCTCCTTCGTCTCGTTTCGCTCTCTTTCACCCTCCTTCGTCTCATTTCGCTCTCTTTCACCCTCCTTCATCTCGTTTCGCTCTCTTTCACCTTCCTTCCTCTCGTTTCGCTGTCTTTCACCCTCCTTTGTATTGTTTCGCTCTCTTTCACCCTCCTTCATCTCGTTTCAATCTCTTTCACCCTCCTTCGTCTCGTTTCGCTCTCTTTCACCCTCCTTCGTCTTGTTTCGCTCTGTTGCACTCGCCTTTGTCTCATTTCGCCCTCTTTCACCCTCCTTCGTCTTGTTTCGCTCTCTTTCACCCTCCATCGTCTCGTTTTGCTCTCTTTCACCCTCCTTCGTCTCGTTTCGCTCACTTTCACCTAACTTCATCTCCTTTCGCTCTCTTTCTCCCTCCTTCGTCTCGTTTCACTCTCTTTCACCCTCCTTCGTCTCGTTTCGTTCTCTTTCACCCTCCTTCGTCTCGCTCCGCTCTCTTTCACCCTCCTTCGACTCCTTTCGCTCTCTTTCACCCTCCTTCGTCTCGTTTCGCTCTCTTTCACCCTCCTTCGTCTCGTTACGCTCTCTTTCACCCTCCTTTGTCTCGTTTCGCTCTCTTTGACCCTCCTTCGTCTCGTTTCGCTCTCTTTCACCCTCCTTCGTCTCGTTTCGCTCCTTTCACCCTCCTTCTTCTCGTTTCGCTCACTTTCACACACCTTCGTCTTGTTCCGCTCTCTTTCACCCTCCTTCGTCTCGTTTCGGTCTCTTTCACCCTCCTTCGTCTCGTTCCACTCTCTTTCACCCTCCTTCGACTCCTTTCGCTCTCTTTCACCCTCCTTTATCTCATTTCACTCTCTTTCACCCTCCTTCGTCTCCTTTCGCTCTCTTTCACCCTCCATCGTCTCGTTTCGCTCTCTTTCACCCTCCTTTGTCTCGTTTCGCTCTCTTTGACCCTCCTTCGTCTCGTTTCGCTCTCTTTCACCCTCCTTCATCTCGTTTCGCTCTCTTTCACCCTCCTTCTTCTCGTTTCGCTCACTTTCACACACCTTCGTCTTGTTCCGCTCTCTTTCACCCTCCTTCGTCTCGTTTCGGTCTCTTTCACCCTCCTTCGTCTCGTTCCACTCTCTTTCACCCTCCTTCGACTCCTTTCGCTCTCTTTCACCCTCCTTTATCTCATTTCACTCTCTTTCACCCTCCTTCGTCTCCTTTCGCTCTCTTTCACCCTCCATCGTCTTGTTTCGCTCTCTGTCACCCTCCTTCGTCTCGTTTCGCTCTCTTTCACCCTCCACCGTCTCATTTCGCTCTCTTTTACCCTCTTTCGTCTCCTTTCGCTCTCTTTGACCCTTCTTCGTCTCGTTTAGCTCTCTTTCATCCTCCTTCATCTCGTTTGGCTCTGTTTCACACTCCTTCGTCTCGTTTTGCTCCCTTTCACCCTTCTTCATCTCGTTTCGCTCTCTTTCACCCTCCTTCGTCTTGTTTCGCTCTGTTCCACCCGCCTTCGTCTCGTTTCGCCCTCTTTCACCCTCCTTCGTCTCGTTTCGCCCTCTTTCACCCTCCTTCGTCTCGTTTCACTCTCTTTCACCCTCCTTCGTCTCATTTCGTTCTCTTTCACCCTCCTTCGTCTCGCTCCGCTCTCTTTCACCCTCCTTCGACTCCTTTCGCTCTCTTTCACCCTCCTTCGTCTCGTTTCGCTCCCTTTCACCCTCCTTCGTCTCGTTTCACTCTCTTTCACCCTCCTTCGTCTCATTTCGTTCTCTTTCACCCTCCTTCGTCTCGCTCCGCTCTCTTTCACCCTCCTTCGACTCCTTTCGCTCTCTTTCACCCTCCTTCGTCTCGTTTCGCTCTCTTTCACCCTCCTTCGTCTCGTTTCGCTCTCTTTCACCCTCCTTCATCTCGTTTCGCTCTCTTTCACCTTCCTTCCTCTCGTTTCGCTGTCTTTCACCCTCCTTCGTATTGTTTCGCTCTCTTTCACCCTCCTTCATCTCGTTTCAATCTCTTTCACCCTCCTTCGTCTCGTTTCGCTCTCTTTCACCCTCCTTCTTGTTGTTTCGCTCTGTTGCACTCGCCTTTGTCTCATTTCGCCCTCTTTCACCCTCGTTCGTCTTGTTTCGCTCTCTTTCACCCTCCATCGTCTCGTTTCGCTCTCTTTCACCCTCCTTCGTCTTGTTTCGCTCTGTTCCACCCGCCTTCGTCTCGTTTCGCCCTCTTTCACCCTCCTTCGTCTCGTTTCACTCTCTATCACCCTCCTTCGTCTCATTTCGTTCTCTTTCACCCTCCTTCGTCTCGCTCCGCTCTCTTTCACCCTCCTTCGACTCCTTTCGCTCTCTTTCACCCTCCTTCGTCTCGTTTCGCTCTCTTTCACCCTCCTTCGTCTCATTTCGCTCTCTTTCACCCTCCTTCATCTCGTTTCGCTCTCTTTCACCTTCCTTCCTCTCGTTTCGCTGTCTTTCACCCTCCTTTGTATTGTTTCGCTCTCTTTCACCCTCCTTCATCTCGTTTCAATCTCTTTCACCCTCCTTCGTCTCGTTTCGCTCTCTTTCACCCTCCTTCGTCTTGTTTCGCTCTGTTGCACTCGCCTTTGTCTCATTTCGCCCTCTTTCACCCTCCTTCGTCTTGTTTCGCTCTCTTTCACCCTCCATCGTCTCGTTTTGCTCTCTTTCACCCTCCTTCGTCTCGTTTCGCTCACTTTCACCTAACTTCATCTCGTTTCGCTCTTTTTCACCCTCCTTCGTCTCGTTTCGGTCTCTTTCACAATCCTTTGTCTTGTTTCGCTCTCTTACACCCACCTTCATCTTGTTTCGCTCTCTTTCACCCTCCTTCACCTCGTTTCGGTCTCTTTCATCCACCTTCGTCTCGTTTCGTTCTCTTTCATCTTCCATCGTCTTGTTTCGCTATCTTTGATCATCCTTCATCTCGTTTCTCTCTCTTTGACCCTCCTTCGTCTCGTTTAGCTCTCTTTCATCCTCCTTCGTCTCGGATCGCTCTGTTCCACCCTCCTTCGTCTCGTTTCACCCTCTTTCACCCTCCTTCGTCTCGTTTCACTCTCTTTCACCCTCCTTCGTCTCGTTTCGTTCTCTTTCACCCTCGTTCGTCTCGCTCCGCTCTCTTTCACCCTCCTTCGACTCCTTTCACTCTCTTTCTCCCTCCTTCGTCTCGTTTCGCTCTCTTTCACCCTCCTTCGTCTCGTTTCGCTCACTTTCACCCTCCTTCATCTCGTTTCGCTCTCTTTCACCTTCCTTCCTCTCATTTCGCTGTCTTTCACCTTCCTTCGTCTTGTTTCGCTCTCTTTCACCCTCTTTCGTCTCGTTTCGCTCTCTTTCACCCTCCACCGTCTCGTTTCGCTCTCTTTCACCCTCCTTCGTCTCGTTTAGCTCTCTTTCATCCCCCTTCGTCTCGTTTCGCTCTGTTTTACACTCCTTCATCTTATTTTGCTCTCTTTCACCCTTCTTTGTCTCGTTTCGCTCTCTTTCACCCTCCTTCGTCTTGTTTCGCTCTGTTCCACCCGCCTTCGTCTCGTTTCGCCCTCTTTCACCCTCCTTCGTCTCGTTTCACTCTCTTTCACCCTCCTTCGTCTCGTTTCGTTCTCTTTCACGCTCCTTCGTCTCGCTCCGCTCTCTTTCACCCTCCTTCGACTCCTTTCGCTCTCTTTCACCCTCCTTCATCTCGTTTCGCTCTCTATCACCCTCCTTCGTCTCGTTACGCTCTCTTTCACCCTCCTTCATCTCGTTTCGCTCTCTTTCACCCTCCTTCTTCTCGTTTCGCTCTCTTTCACCCTCCTTTGTCTCGTTTCGCTCTCTTTGACCCTCCTTCGTCTCGTTTCGCTCTCTTTCACCCTCCTTCGTCTCGTTTCGCTCTCTTTCACCCTCCTTCTTCTCGTTTCGCTCACTTTCACACTCCTTCGTCTTGTTCCGCTCTCTTTCACCCTCCTTCGTCTCGTTTCGGTCTCGTTCACCCTCCTTCGTCTCGTTCCACTCTCTTTCACCCTCCTTCGACTCCTTTCGCTCTCTTTCACCCTCCTTTATCTCATTTCACTCTCTTTCACCCTCCTTCGTCTCCTTTCGCTCTCTTTCACCCTCCATCGTCTTGTTTCGCTCTCTGTCACCCTCCTTCGTCTCGTTTCGCTCTCTTTCACCCTCCACCGTCTCATTTCGCTCTCTTTTACCCTCTTTCGTCTCCTTTCGCTCTCTTTGACCCTTCTTCGTCTCGTTTAGCTCTCTTTCATCCTCCTTCATCTCGTTTCGCTCTGTTTCACACTCCTTCGTCTCGTTTTGCTCTCTTTCACCCTTCTTCGTCTCGTTTCGCTCTTTCACCCTCCTTCGTCTTGTTTCGCTCTGTTCCACCCGCCTTCATCTCGTTTCGCCCTCTTTCACACTCCTTCGTCTCGTTTCACTCTCTTTCACCCTCCTTCGTCTCATTTCGTTCTCTTTCACCCTCCTTCGTCTCGCTCCGCTCTCTTTCGCCCTCCTTCGACTCCTTTCGCTCTCTTTCACCCTCCTTCGTCTCGTTTCGCTCTCTTTCACCCTCCTTCGTCTCGTTTCGCTCTCTTTCACCCTCCTTCATCTCGTTTCGCTCTCTTTCACCTTCCTTCCTCTCGTTTCGCTGTCTTTCTCCCTCCTTTGTATTGTTTCGCTCTCTTTCACCCTCCTTCGTCTCGTTTCGCTCTCTTTCACCCTCCACCGTCTCGTTTCGCTCTCTTTCACCCTCCTTTGTCTCGTTTCGCTCTCTTTGACCCTCCTTCATCTCGTTTCGCTCTCTTTCACCCTCCTTCGTCTCCTTTCGCTCTCTTTCACCCTCCATCGTCTCGTTTCGCTCTCTTTCACCCTCCTTCATCTCGTTTCGCTCTTTTTCACCCTCCACCGTCTCATTTCGCTCTCTTTTACACTCTTTTGTCTCGTTTCGCTCTCTTTGACCCTCCTTCGTCTCGTTTAGCTCTCTTTCATCCTCCTTCGTCTCGTTTCGCTCTGTTTCACACTCCTTCGTCTCGTTTTGCTCTCTTTCGCCCTCTTTCATTTCGTTTCGCTCTCTTTCACCCTCCTTCGACTTGTTTCGCTCTGTGGCACTCGCTTTTGTCTCGTTTCGCCCTCTTTCACCCTCCTTCATCTTGTTTCGCTCTCTTTCACCCTCCATCGTCTCGTTTCGCTCTCTTTCACCCTCCTTCGTCTCGTTTCGCTCACTTTCACCTACCTTCATCTCGTTTCGCTGTCTTTCACCATCCTTCGTCTAGTTTCGCTCTCTTTCACACTCCTTTGTCTTGTTTCGCTCTCTTTCACCCACCTTCATCTTGTTTCGCTCTCTTTCACCCTCCTTCGCCTCGTTTCGGTCTCGTTCATCCTCCTTCGTCTCGTTTCGTTCTCTTTCACCCTCCATCGTCTCGTTTCGCTATCTTTGACCATCCTTCATCTCGTTTCGCTCTCTTTGACCCTCCTTCGTCTCGTTCAGCTCTCTTCCATCCTCCTTCATCTCGTTTCGCTCTGTTTCACACTCCTTCGTCTCGTTTTGCTCTCTTTCACCCTTCTTCGTCTCGTTTCGCTCTCTTTCACCCTCCTTCGTCTTATTTCGCTCTGTTCCACCCGCCTTCGTCTCGTTTCGCCCTCTTTCACCCTCCTTCGTCTCGTTTCACTCTCTTTCACCCTCCTTCGTCTCGTTTTGTTCTCTTTCACCCTCCTTCGTCTCGCTCCGCTCTCTTTCACCCTCCTTCGACTCCTTTCGCTCTCTCTCACCCTCCTTCGTCTCGTTTCGCTCTCTTTCACCCTCCTTCGTCTTGTTTCGATCTCTTGCACCCTCCTTCATCTCGTTTCGCTCTCTTTCACCTTCCTTCCTCTCGTTTCGCTGTCTTTCACCCTCCTTCGTATTGTTTTGCTCTCTTTCACCCTCCTTCGTCTCGTTTCGCTCTCTTTCACCCTCCACCGTCTCGTTTCACTCTCTTTCACCCTCCTTCGTCTCGCTTAGCTCTCTTTCATCCTCCTTCGTCTCGTTTCGCTCTGTTTCACACTCCTTCGTCTCGTTTTGCTCTCTTTCACCCTCCTTCATCTCGTTTCGCTCTCTTTCACCTTCCTTCCTCTCGTTTCGCTGTCTTTCACCCTCCTTCGTCTTGTTTCGCTCTCTTTCACCCTCCATCGTCTCGTTTCGCTCTCTTTCACCCTCCTTCGTCTCGTTCCGCTCTCTTTCACCCTGCTTTGTCTCGTTTCGGTCTCTTTCACCCTCCTTCGTCTCGTTCCACTCTCTTTCACCCTCCTTCGACTACTTTCGCTCTCTTTCACCCTCCTTTATCTCATTTCACTCTCTTTCACCCTCCTTCGTCTCCTTTCGCTCTCTTTCACCCTCCATCCTCTCGTTTCGCTCTCTTTCACCCTCCTTCATCTCGTTTCGCTCTCTTTCACCCTCCACCATCTCATTTCGCTCTTTTTTACACTCTTTTGTCTCGTTTCGCTCTCTTTGACCCTCCTTCGTCTCGTTTAGCTCTCTTTCATCCTCCTTCGTCTCGTTTCACTCTGTTTCACACTCCTTCGTCTCGTTTTGCTCTCTTTCACCCTCTTTCATTTCGTTTCGCTCTCTTTCACCCTCCTTCGTCTTGTTTCGCTCTGTGGCACTCGCTTTTGTCTCGTTTCGCCCTCTTTCACCCTCCTTCGTCTTGTTTCGCTCTCTTTCACCCTCCATCGTCTCGTTTCGCTCTCTTTCACCCTCCTTCGTCTCGTTTCGCTCACTTTCACCTACCTTCATCTCGTTTCGCTGTCTTTCACCATCCTTCGTCTAGTTTCGCTCTCTTTCACACTCCTTTGTCTTGTTTCGCTCTCTTTCACCCACCTTCATCTTGTTTCGCTCTCTTTCACCCTCCTTCGCCTCGTTTCGGTCTCGTTCATCCTCCTTCGTCTCGTTTCGTTCTCATTCACCCTCCATCGTCTCGTTTCGCTATCTTTGACCATCCTTCATCTCGTTTCGCTCTCTTTGACCCTCCTTCGTCTCGTTTAGCTCTCTTCCATCCTCCTTCATCTCGTTTTGCTCTGTTTTACACTCCTTCGTCTCGTTTTGCTCTCTTTCACCCTTCTTCGTCTCGTTTCGCTCTCTTTCACCCTCCTTCGTCTTGTTTCGCTCTGTTCCACCCGCCTTCATCACGTTTCGCCCTCTTTCACCCTCCTTCGTCTCGTTTCACTCTCTTACACCCTCCTTCGTCTCGTTTCGTTCTCTTTCACCCTCCTTTGTCTCGTTTCGCTCTCTTTGACCCTCCTTCATCTCGTTTCGCTCTCTTTCACCCTCCTTTGTCTCGTTTCGCTCTCTTTCACCCTCCTTCTTCTCGTTTCGCTCACTTTCACCCTCCTTCGTCTCTTTCCGCTCTCTTTCACCTTCCTTCGTCTCGTTTCGGTCTCTTTCTCCCTCCTTCGTCTCGTTCCACTCTCTTTCACCCTCCTTCGACTCCTTTCACTCTCTTTCACCCTCCTTTATCTCATTTCACTCTCTTTCACCCTCCGTCGTCTCCTTTCGCTCTCTTTCACCCTCCATCGTCTTGTTTCGCTCTCTGTCACCCTCCTTCGTCTCGTTTCACTCTCTTTCACCCTCCACCAACTCTTTTCGCTCTCTTTTACCCTCTTTCGTCTCGTTTCGCTCTCTTTGACCCTCCTTCGTCTCGTTTAGCTCTCTTTCATTCTCCTTCATCTCGTTTCGCTCTGTTTCACACTCCTTCGTCTCGTTTTGCTCTCTTTCACCCTTCTTCGTCTCGTTTCGCTCTCTTTCACCCTCCTTCGTCTTATTTCGCTCTGTTCCACCCGCCTTCGTCTCGTTTCGCCCTCTTTCACCCTCCTTCGTCTCGTTTCACTCTCTTTCACCCTCCTTCGTCTCGTTTTGTTCTCTTTCACCCTCCTTCGTCTCGCTCCGCTCTCTTTCACCCTCCTTCGACTCCTTTCGCTCTCTCTCACCCTCCTTCGTCTCGTTTCGCTCTCTTTCACCCTCCTTCGTCTTGTTTCGATCTCTTTCACCCTCCTTCATCTCGTTTCGCTCTCTTTCACCTTCCTTCCTCTCGTTTCGCTGTCTTTCACCCTCCTTCGTATTGTTTCGCTCTCTTTCACCCTCCTTCGTCTCGTTTCGCTCTCTTTCACCCTCCACCGTCTCGTTTCACTCTCTTTCACCCTCCTTCGTCTCGCTTAGCTCTCTTTCATCCTCCTTCGTCTCGTTTCGCTCTGTTTCACACTCCTTCGTCTCGTTTTGCTCTCTTTCACCCTCCTTCGTCTCGTTTCGCTCTCTTTCACCTTCCTTCCTCTCGTTTCGCTGTCTTTCACCCTCCTTCGTCTTGTTTCGCTCTCTTTCACCCTCCATCGTCTCGTTTCGCTCTCTTTCACCCTCCTTCGTCTCGTTCCGCTCTCTTTCACCCTGCTTTGTCTCGTTTCGGTCTATTTGACCCTCCTTCGTCTCGTTTCGCTCTCTTTCACCCTCCTTCGTCTCGTTTCGCTCTCTTTCACCCTCCTTCTTCTCGTTTCGCTCACTTCCACACTCCTTCGTCTTGTTCCGCTCTCTTTCACCCTCCTTCGTCTCGTTTCGGTCTCTTTCACCCTCCTTCGTCTCGTTCCACTCTCTTTCACCCTCCTTCGACTCCTTTCGCTCTCTTTCACCCTCCTTTATCTCATTTCACTCTCTTTCACCCTCCTTCGTCTCCTTTCGCTCTCTTTCACCCTCCATCGTCTTGTTTCGCTCTCTGTCACCCTCCTTTGTCTCGTTTCGCTCTCTTTCACCCTCCTTCTTCTCGTTTCGCTCACTTTCACCCTCCTTCGTCTCTTTCCGCTCTCTTTCACCTTCCTTCGTCTCGTTTCGGTCTCTTTCTCCCTCCTTCGTCTCGTTCCACTCTCTTTCACCCTCCTTCGACTCCTTTCACTCTCTTTCACCCTCCTTTATCTCATTTCACTCTCTTTCACCCTCCGTCGTCTCCTTTCGCTCTCTTTCACCCTCCATCGTCTCGTTTCGCTCTCTTTCACCCTCCACCGTCTCGTTTCGCTCTCTTTCACCCTCCTTCGTCTCGTTTAGCTCTCTTTCATCCCCCTTCGTCTCGTTTCGCTCTGTTTTACACTCCTTCATCTTATTTTGCTCTCTTTCACCCTTCTTTGTCTCGTTTCGCTCTCTTTCACCCTCCTTCGTCTTGTTTCGCTCTGTTCCACCCGCCTTCGTCTCGTTTCGCCCTCTTTCACCCTCCTTCGTCTCGTTTCACTCTCTTTCACCCTCCTTCGTCTCGTTTCGTTCTCTTTCACGCTCCTTCGTCTCGCTCCGCTCTCTTTCACCCTCCTTCGACTCCTTTCGCTCTCTTTCACCCTCCTTCATCTCGTTTCGCTCTCTATCACCCTCCTTCGTCTCGTTACGCTCTCTTTCACCCTCCTTCATCTCGTTTCGCTCTCTTTCACCCTCCTTCTTCTCGTTTCGCTCTCTTTCACCCTCCTTTGTCTCGTTTCGCTCTCTTTGACCCTCCTTCGTCTCGTTTCGCTCTCTTTCACCCTCCTTCGTCTCGTTTCGCTCTCTTTCACCCTCCTTCTTCTCGTTTCGCTCACTTTAACACTCCTTCGTCTTGTTCCGCTCTCTTTCACCCTCCTTCGTCTCGTTTCGGTCTCGTTCACCCTCCTTCGTCTCGTTCCACTCTCTTTCACCCTCCTTCGACTCCTTTCGCTCTCTTTCACCCTCCTTTATCTCATTTCACTCTCTTTCACCCTCCTTCGTCTCCTTTCGCTCTCTTTCACCCTCCATCGTCTTGTTTCGCTCTCTGTCACCCTCCTTCGTCTCGTTTCGCTCTCTTTCACCCTCCACCGTCTCATTTCGCTCTCTTTTACCCTCTTTCGTCTCCTTTCGCTCTCTTTGACCCTTCTTCGTCTCGTTTAGCTCTCTTTCATCCTCCTTCATCTCGTTTCGCTCTGTTTCACACTCCTTCGTCTCGTTTTGCTCTCTTTCACCCTTCTTCGTCTCGTTTCGCTCTTTCACCCTCCTTCGTCTTGTTTCGCTCTGTTCCACCCGCCTTCATCTCGTTTCGCCCTCTTTCACACTCCTTCGTCTCGTTTCACTCTCTTTCACCCTCCTTCGTCTCATTTCGTTCTCTTTCACCCTCCTTCGTCTCGCTCCGCTCTCTTTCGCCCTCCTTCGACTCCTTTCGCTCTCTTTCACCCTCCTTCGTCTCGTTTCGCTCTCTTTCACCCTCCTTCGTCTCGTTTCGCTCTCTTTCACCCTCCTTCATCTCGTTTCGCTCTCTTTCACCTTCCTTCCTCTCGTTTCGCTGTCTTTCTCCCTCCTTTGTATTGTTTCGCTCTCTTTCACCCTCCTTCGTCTCGTTTCGCTCTCTTTCACCCTCCACCGTCTCGTTTCGCTCTCTTTCACCCTCCTTTGTCTCGTTTCGCTCTCTTTGACCCTCCTTCATCTCGTTTCGCTCTCTTTCACCCTCCTTCGTCTCCTTTCGCTCTCTTTCACCCTCCATCGTCTCGTTTCGCTCTCTTTCACCCTCCTTCATCTCGTTTCGCTCTTTTTCACCCTCCACCGTCTCATTTCGCTCTCTTTTACACTCTTTTGTCTCGTTTCGCTCTCTTTGACCCTCCTTCGTCTCGTTTAGCTCTCTTTCATCCTCCTTCGTCTCGTTTCGCTCTGTTTCACACTCCTTCGTCTCGTTTTGCTCTCTTTCGCCCTCTTTCATTTCGTTTCGCTCTCTTTCACCCTCCTTCGACTTGTTTCGCTCTGTGGCACTCGCTTTTGTCTCGTTTCGCCCTCTTTCACCCTCCTTCATCTTGTTTCGCTCTCTTTCACCCTCCATCGTCTCGTTTCGCTCTCTTTCACCCTCCTTCGTCTCGTTTCGCTCACTTTCACCTACCTTCATCTCGTTTCGCTGTCTTTCACCATCCTTCGTCTAGTTTCGCTCTCTTTCACACTCCTTTGTCTTGTTTCGCTCTCTTTCACCCACCTTCATCTTGTTTCGCTCTCTTTCACCCTCCTTCGCCTCGTTTCGGTCTCGTTCATCCTCCTTCGTCTCGTTTCGTTCTCTTTCACCCTCCATCGTCTCGTTTCGCTATCTTTGACCATCCTTCATCTCGTTTCGCTCTCTTTGACCCTCCTTCGTCTCGTTCAGCTCTCTTCCATCCTCCTTCATCTCGTTTCGCTCTGTTTCACACTCCTTCGTCTCGTTTTGCTCTCTTTCACCCTTCTTCGTCTCGTTTCGCTCTCTTTCACCCTCCTTCGTCTTATTTCGCTCTGTTCCACCCGCCTTCGTCTCGTTTCGCCCTCTTTCACCCTCCTTCGTCTCGTTTCACTCTCTTTCACCCTCCTTCGTCTCGTTTTGTTCTCTTTCACCCTCCTTCGTCTCGCTCCGCTCTCTTTCACCCTCCTTCGACTCCTTTCGCTCTCTCTCACCCTCCTTCGTCTCGTTTCGCTCTCTTTCACCCTCCTTCGTCTTGTTTCGATCTCTTGCACCCTCCTTCATCTCGTTTCGCTCTCTTTCACCTTCCTTCCTCTCGTTTCGCTGTCTTTCACCCTCCTTCGTATTGTTTTGCTCTCTTTCACCCTCCTTCGTCTCGTTTCGCTCTCTTTCACCCTCCACCGTCTCGTTTCACTCTCTTTCACCCTCCTTCGTCTCGCTTAGCTCTCTTTCATCCTCCTTCGTCTCGTTTCGCTCTGTTTCACACTCCTTCGTCTCGTTTTGCTCTCTTTCACCCTCCTTCATCTCGTTTCGCTCTCTTTCACCTTCCTTCCTCTCGTTTCGCTGTCTTTCACCCTCCTTCGTCTTGTTTCGCTCTCTTTCACCCTCCATCGTCTCGTTTCGCTCTCTTTCACCCTCCTTCGTCTCGTTCCGCTCTCTTTCACCCTGCTTTGTCTCGTTTCGGTCTCTTTCACCCTCCTTCGTCTCGTTCCACTCTCTTTCACCCTCCTTCGACTACTTTCGCTCTCTTTCACCCTCCTTTATCTCATTTCACTCTCTTTCACCCTCCTTCGTCTCCTTTCGCTCTCTTTCACCCTCCATCCTCTCGTTTCGCTCTCTTTCACCCTCCTTCATCTCGTTTCGCTCTCTTTCACCCTCCACCATCTCATTTCGCTCTTTTTTACACTCTTTTGTCTCGTTTCGCTCTCTTTGACCCTCCTTCGTCTCGTTTAGCTCTCTTTCATCCTCCTTCGTCTCGTTTCACTCTGTTTCACACTCCTTCGTCTCGTTTTGCTCTCTTTCACCCTCTTTCATTTCGTTTCGCTCTCTTTCACCCTCCTTCGTCTTGTTTCGCTCTGTGGCACTCGCTTTTGTCTCGTTTCGCCCTCTTTCACCCTCCTTCGTCTTGTTTCGCTCTCTTTCACCCTCCATCGTCTCGTTTCGCTCTCTTTCACCCTCCTTCGTCTCGTTTCGCTCACTTTCACCTACCTTCATCTCGTTTCGCTGTCTTTCACCATCCTTCGTCTAGTTTCGCTCTCTTTCACACTCCTTTGTCTTGTTTCGCTCTCTTTCACCCACCTTCATCTTGTTTCGCTCTCTTTCACCCTCCTTCGCCTCGTTTCGGTCTCGTTCATCCTCCTTCGTCTCGTTTCGTTCTCATTCACCCTCCATCGTCTCGTTTCGCTATCTTTGACCATCCTTCATCTCGTTTCGCTCTCTTTGACCCTCCTTCGTCTCGTTTAGCTCTCTTCCATCCTCCTTCATCTCGTTTTGCTCTGTTTTACACTCCTTCGTCTCGTTTTGCTCTCTTTCACCCTTCTTCGTCTCGTTTCGCTCTCTTTCACCCTCCTTCGTCTTGTTTCGCTCTGTTCCACCCGCCTTCATCACGTTTCGCCCTCTTTCACCCTCCTTCGTCTCGTTTCACTCTCTTACACCCTCCTTCGTCTCGTTTCGTTCTCTTTCACCCTCCTTTGTCTCGTTTCGCTCTCTTTGACCCTCCTTCATCTCGTTTCGCTCTCTTTCACCCTCCTTTGTCTCGTTTCGCTCTCTTTCACCCTCCTTCTTCTCGTTTCGCTCACTTTCACCCTCCTTCGTCTCTTTCCGCTCTCTTTCACCTTCCTTCGTCTCGTTTCGGTCTCTTTCTCCCTCCTTCGTCTCGTTCCACTCTCTTTCACCCTCCTTCGACTCCTTTCACTCTCTTTCACCCTCCTTTATCTCATTTCACTCTCTTTCACCCTCCGTCGTCTCCTTTCGCTCTCTTTCACCCTCCATCGTCTTGTTTCGCTCTCTGTCACCCTCCTTCGTCTCGTTTCACTCTCTTTCACCCTCCACCAACTCTTTTCGCTCTCTTTTACCCTCTTTCGTCTCGTTTCGCTCTCTTTGACCCTCCTTCGTCTCGTTTAGCTCTCTTTCATTCTCCTTCATCTCGTTTCGCTCTGTTTCACACTCCTTCGTCTCGTTTTGCTCTCTTTCACCCTTCTTCGTCTCGTTTCGCTCTCTTTCACCCTCCTTCGTCTTATTTCGCTCTGTTCCACCCGCCTTCGTCTCGTTTCGCCCTCTTTCACCCTCCTTCGTCTCGTTTCACTCTCTTTCACCCTCCTTCGTCTCGTTTTGTTCTCTTTCACCCTCCTTCGTCTCGCTCCGCTCTCTTTCACCCTCCTTCGACTCCTTTCGCTCTCTCTCACCCTCCTTCGTCTCGTTTCGCTCTCTTTCACCCTCCTTCGTCTTGTTTCGATCTCTTTCACCCTCCTTCATCTCGTTTCGCTCTCTTTCACCTTCCTTCCTCTCGTTTCGCTGTCTTTCACCCTCCTTCGTATTGTTTCGCTCTCTTTCACCCTCCTTCGTCTCGTTTCGCTCTCTTTCACCCTCCACCGTCTCGTTTCACTCTCTTTCACCCTCCTTCGTCTCGCTTAGCTCTCTTTCATCCTCCTTCGTCTCGTTTCGCTCTGTTTCACACTCCTTCGTCTCGTTTTGCTCTCTTTCACCCTCCTTCGTCTCGTTTCGCTCTCTTTCACCTTCCTTCCTCTCGTTTCGCTGTCTTTCACCCTCCTTCGTCTTGTTTCGCTCTCTTTCACCCTCCATCGTCTCGTTTCGCTCTCTTTCACCCTCCTTCGTCTCGTTCCGCTCTCTTTCACCCTGCTTTGTCTCGTTTCGGTCTATTTGACCCTCCTTCGTCTCGTTTCGCTCTCTTTCACCCTCCTTCGTCTCGTTTCGCTCTCTTTCACCCTCCTTCTTCTCGTTTCGCTCACTTCCACACTCCTTCGTCTTGTTCCGCTCTCTTTCACCCTCCTTCGTCTCGTTTCGGTCTCTTTCACCCTCCTTCGTCTCGTTCCACTCTCTTTCACCCTCCTTCGACTCCTTTCGCTCTCTTTCACCCTCCTTTATCTCATTTCACTCTCTTTCACCCTCCTTCGTCTCCTTTCGCTCTCTTTCACCCTCCATCGTCTTGTTTCGCTCTCTGTCACCCTCCTTTGTCTCGTTTCGCTCTCTTTCACCCTCCTTCTTCTCGTTTCGCTCACTTTCACCCTCCTTCGTCTCTTTCCGCTCTCTTTCACCTTCCTTCGTCTCGTTTCGGTCTCTTTCTCCCTCCTTCGTCTCGTTCCACTCTCTTTCACCCTCCTTCGACTCCTTTCACTCTCTTTCACCCTCCTTTATCTCATTTCACTCTCTTTCACCCTCCGTCGTCTCCTTTCGCTCTCTTTCACCCTCCATCGTCTTGTTTCGCTCTCTGTCACCCTCCTTCGTCTCGTTTCACTCTCTTTCACCCTCCACCAACTCTTTTCGCTCTCTTTTACCCTCTTTCGTCTCGTTTCGCTCTCTTTGACCCTCCTTCGTCTCGTTTAGCTCTCTTTCATTCTCCTTCATCTCGTTTCGCTCTGTTTCACACTCCTTCGTCTCGTTTTGCTCTCTTTCACCCTTCTTCGTCTCGTTTCGCTCTCTTTCACCCTCCTTCGTCTTATTTCGCTCTGTTCCACCCGCCTTCGTCTCGTTTCGCCCTCTTTCACCCTCCTTCGTCTCGTTTCACTCTCTTTCACCCTCCTTCGTCTCGTTTTGTTCTCTTTCACCCTCCTTCGTCTCGCTCCGCTCTCTTTCACCCTCCTTCGACTCCTTTCGCTCTCTCTCACCCTCCTTCGTCTCGTTTCGCTCTCTTTCACCCTCCTTCGTCTTGTTTCGATCTCTTTCACCCTCCTTCATCTCGTTTCGCTCTCTTTCACCTTCCTTCCTCTCGTTTCGCTGTCTTTCACCCTCCTTCGTATTGTTTCGCTCTCTTTCACCCTCCTTCGTCTCGTTTCGCTCTCTTTCACCCTCCACCGTCTCGTTTCACTCTCTTTCACCCTCCTTCGTCTCGCTTAGCTCTCTTTCATCCTCCTTCGTCTCGTTTCGCTCTGTTTCACACTCCTTCGTCTCGTTTTGCTCTCTTTCACCCTCCTTCGTCTCGTTTCGCTCTCTTTCACCTTCCTTCCTCTCGTTTCGCTGTCTTTCACCCTCCTTCGTCTTGTTTCGCTCTCTTTCACCCTCCATCGTCTCGTTTCGCTCTCTTTCACCCTCCTTCGTCTCGTTCCGCTCTCTTTCACCCTGCTTTGTCTCGTTTCGGTCTATTTGACCCTCCTTCGTCTCGTTTCGCTCTCTTTCACCCTCCTTCGTCTCGTTTCGCTCTCTTTCACCCTCCTTCTTCTCGTTTCGCTCACTTCCACACTCCTTCGTCTTGTTCCGCTCTCTTTCACCCTCCTTCGTCTCGTTTCGGTCTCTTTCACCCTCCTTCGTCTCGTTCCACTCTCTTTCACCCTCCTTCGACTCCTTTCGCTCTCTTTCACCCTCCTTTATCTCATTTCACTCTCTTTCACCCTCCTTCGTCTCCTTTCGCTCTCTTTCACCCTCCATCGTCTTGTTTCGCTCTCTGTCACCCTCCTTCGTCTCGTTTCGCTCTCTTTCACCCTCCACCGTCTCATTTCGCTCTCTTTTACCCTCTTTCGTCTCCTTTCGCTCTCTTTGACCCTTCTTCGTCTCGTTTAGCTCTCTTTCATCCTCCTTCATCTCGTTTCGCTCTGTTTCACACTCCTTCGTCGCGTTTTGCTCTCTTTCACCCTTCTTCGTCTCGTTTCGCTCTTTCACCCTCCTTCGTCTTGTTTCGCTCTGTTCCACCCGCCTTCATCTCGTTTCGCCCTCTTTCACACTCCTTCGTCTCGTTTCACTCTCTTTCACCCTCCTTCGTCTCATTTCGTTCTCTTTCACCCTCCTTCGTCTCGCTCCGCTCTCTTTCACCCTCCTTCGACTCCTTTCGCTCTCTTTCACCCTCCTTCGTCTCGTTTCGCTCTCTTTCACCCTCCTTCGTCTCGTTTCGCTCTCTTTCACCCTCCTTCATCTCGTTTCGCTCTCTTTCACCTTCCTTCCTCTCGTTTCGCTGTCTTTCTCCCTCCTTTGTATTGTTTCGCTCTCTTTCACCCTCCTTCGTCTCGTTTCGCTCTCTTTCACCCTCCACCGTCTCGTTTCGCTCTCTTTCACCCTCCTTAGTCTCGTTTCGCTCTCTTTGACCCTCCTTCATCTCGTTTCGCTCTCTTTCACCCTCCTTCGTCTCGTTTCGCTCTCTTTCACACTCCTTCTTCTCGTTTCGCTCACTTTCACGCTCCTTCGTCTCGTTCCGCTCTCTTTCACCCTGCTTTGTCTCGTTTCGGTCTCTTTCACCCTCCTTCGTCTCGTTCCACTCTCTTTCACCCTCCTTCGACTCCTTTCGCTCTCTTTCACCCTCCTTTATCTCATTTCACTCTCTTTCACCCTCCTTCGTCTCCTTTCGCTCTCTTTCACCCTCCATCGTCTCGTTTCGCTCTCTTTCACCCTCCTTCATCTCGTTTCGCTCTCTTTCACCCTCCACCGTCTCATTTCGCTCTCTTTTACACTCTTTTGTCTCGTTTCGCTCTCTTTGACCCTCCTTCGTCTCGTTTAGCTCTCTTTCATCCTCCTTCGTCTCGTTTCGCTCTGTTTCACACTCCTTCGTCTCGTTTTGCTCTCTTTCACCCTCTTTCATTTCGTTTCGCTATCTTCCCCCTCCTTCGTCTTGTTTCGCTCTGTGGCACTCGCTTTTGTCTCGTTTCGCCCTCTTTCACCCTCCTTCGTCTTGTTTCGCTCTCTTTCACCCTCCATCGTCTCGTTTCGCTCTCTTTCACCCTCCTTCGTCTCGTTTCGCTCACTTTCACCTACCTTCATCTCGTTTCGCTGTCTTTCACCATCCTTCGTCTAGTTTCGCTCTCTTTCACACTCCTTTGTCTTGTTTCGCTCTCTTTCACCCACCTTCATCTTGTTTCGCTCTCTTTCACCCTCCTTCGCCTCGTTTCGGTCTCATTCATCCTCCTTCGTCTCGTTTCGTTCTCTTTCACCCTCCATCGTCTCGTTTCGCTATCTTTGACCATCCTTCATCTCGTTTCGCTCTCTTTGACCCTCCTTCGTCTCGTTTAGCTCTCTTCCATCCTCCTTCATCTCGTTTTGCTCTGTTTAACACTCCTTCGTCTCGTTTTGCTCTCTTTCACCCTTCTTCGTCTCGTTTCGCTCTCTTTCACCCTCCTTCGTCTTGTTTCGCTCTGTTCCACCCGCCTTCATCTCGTTTCGCCCTCTTTCACCCTCCTTCGTCTCGTTTCACTCTCTTACACCCTCCTTCGTCTCGTTTCGTTCTCTTTCACCCTCCTTTGTCTCGTTTCGCTCTCTTTGACCCTCCTTCATCTCGTTTCGCTCTCTTTCACCCTCCTTTGTCTCGTTTCGCTCTCTTTCACCCTCCTTCTTCTCGTTTCGCTCACTTTCACCCTCCTTCGTCTCTTTCCAATCTCTTTCACTCTCCTTCGTCTCGTTTCGGTCTCTTTCTCCCTCCTTCGTCTCGTTCCACTCTCTTTCACCCTCCTTCGACTCCTTTCACTCTCTTTCACCCTCCTTTATCTCATTTCACTCTCTTTCACACTCCGTCGTCTCCTTTCGCTCTCTTTCACCCTCCATCGTCTTGTTTCGCTCTCTGTCACCCTCCTTCGTCTCGTTTCACTCTCTTTCACCCTCCACCAACTCTTTTCGCTCTCTTTTACCCTCTTTCGTCTCGTTTCGCTCTCTTTGCCCCTCCTTCGTCTCGTTTAGCTCTCTTTCATCCTCCTTCATCTCGTTTCGCTCTGTTTCACACTCCTTCGTCTCGTTTTGCTCTCTTTCACCCTTCTTCGTCTCGTTTCGCTCTCTTTCACCCTCCTTCGTCTTATTTCGCTCTGTTCCACCCGCCTTCGTCTCGTTTCGCCCTCTTTCACCCTCCTTCGTCTCGTTTCACTCTCTTTCACCCTCCTTCGTCTCGTTTTGTTCTCTTTCACCCTCCTTCGTCTCGCTCCGCTCTCTTTCACCCTCCTTCGACTCCTTTCGCTCTCTCTCACCCTCCTTCGTCTCGTTTCGCTCTCTTTCACCCTCCTTCGTCTTGTTTCGATCTCTTTCACCCTCCTTCATCTCGTTTCGCTCTCTTTCACCTTCCTTCCTCTCGTTTCGCTGTCTTTCACCCTCCTTCGTATTGTTTCGCTCTCTTTCACCCTCCTTCGTCTCGTTTCGCTCTCTTTCACCCTCCACCGTCTCGTTTCACTCTCTTTCACCCTCCTTCGTCTCGCTTAGCTCTCTTTCATCCTCCTTCGTCTCGTTTCGCTCTGTTTCACACTCCTTCGTCTCGTTTTGCTCTCTTTCACCCTCCTTCATCTCGTTTCGCTCTCTTTCACCTTCCTTCCTCTCGTTTCGCTGTCTTTCACCCTCCTTCGTCTTGTTTCGCTCTCTTTCACCCTCCATCGTCTCGTTTCGCTCTCTTTCACCCTCCTTCGTCTCGTTCCGCTCTCTTTCACCCTGCTTTGTCTCGTTTCGGTCTCTTTCACCCTCCTTCGTCTCGTTCCACTCTCTTTCACCCTCCTTCGACTCCTTTCGCTCTCTTTCACCCTCCTTTATCTCATTTCACTATCTTTCACCCTCCTTCGTCTCCTTTCGCTCTCTTTCACCCTCCATCGTCTCGTTTCACTCTCTTTCACCCTCCTTCATCTCGTTTCGCTCTCTTTCACCCTCCACCGTCTCATTTCGCTCTCTTTTACACTCTTTTGTCTCGTTTCGCTCTCTTTGACCCTCCTTCGTCTCGTTTAGCTCTCTTTCATCCTCCTTCGTCTCGTTTCGCTCTGTTTCACACTCCTTCGTCTCGTTTTGCTCTCTTTCACCCTCTTTCATTTCGTTTCGCTCTCTTTCACCCTCCTTCGTCTTGTTTCGCTCTGTGGCACTCGCTTTTGTCTCGTTTCGCCCTCTTTCACCCTCCTTCGTCTTGTTTCGCTCTCTTTCACCCTCCATCGTCTCGTTTCGCTCTCTTTCACCCTCCTTCGTCTCGTTTCGCTCACTTTCACCTACCTTCATCTCGTTTCGCTGTCTTTCACCATCCTTCGTCTAGTTTCGCTCTCTTTCACACTCCTTTGTCTTGTTTCGCTCTCTTTCACCCACCTTCATCTTGTTTCGCTCTCTTTCACCCTCCTTCGCCTCGTTTCGGTCTCGTTCATCCTCCTTCGTCTCGTTTCGTTCTCTTTCACCCTCCATCGTCTCGTTTCGCTATCTTTGACCATCCTTCATCTCGTTTCGCTCTCTTTGACCCTCCTTCGTCTCGTTTAGCTCTCTTCCATCCTCCTTCATCTCGTTTTGCTCTGTTTTACACTCCTTCGTCTCGTTTTGCTCTCTTTCACCATTCTTCGTCTCGTTTCGCTCTCTTTCACCCTCCTTCGTCTTGTTTCGCTCTGTTCCACCCGCCTTCATCTCGTTTCGCCCTCTTTCACCCTCCTTCGTCTCGTTTCACTCTCTTACACCCTCCTTCGTCTCGTTTCGTTCTCTTTCACCCTCCTTTGTCTCGTTTCGCTCTCTTTGACCCTCCTTCATCTCGTTTCGCTCTCTTTCACCCTCCTTTGTCTCGTTTCGCTCTCTTTCACCCTCCTTCTTCTCGTTTCGCTCACTTTCACCCTCCTTCGTCTCTTTCCGCTCTCTTTCACCCTCCTTCGTCTCGTTTCGGTCTCTTTCTCCCTCCTTCGTCTCGTTCCACACTCTTTCACCCTCCTTCGACTCCTTTCACTCTCTTTCACCCTCCTTTATCTCATTTCACTCTCTTTCACCCTCCGTCGTCTCCTTTCGCTCTCTTTCACCCTCCATCGCCTTGTTTCGCTCTCTGTCACCCTCCTTCGTCTCGTTTCACTCTCTTTCACCCTCCACCAACTCTTTTCGCTCTCTTTTACCCTCTTTCGTCTCGTTTCGCTCTCTTTGACCCTCCTTCGTCTCGTTTAGCTCTCTTTCATCCTCCTTCATCTCGTTTCGCTCTGTTTCACACTCCTTCGTCTCGTTTCGCTCTCTTTGACCCTCCTTCGTCTCGTTTAGCTCTCTTTCATCCTCCTTCATCTCGTTTCGCTCTGTTTCACACTCCTTCGTCTCGTTTTGCTCTCTTTCACCCTTCTTCGTCTCGTTTCGCTCTCTTTCACCCTCCTTCGTCTTATTTCGCTCTGTTCCACCCGCCTTCGTCTCGTTTCGCCCTCTTTCACCCTCCTTCATCTCGTTTCACTCTCTTTCACCCTCCTTCGTCTCGTTTTGTTCTCTTTCACCCTCCTTCGTCTCGCTCCGCTCTCTTTCACCCTCCTTCGACTCCTTTCGCTCTCTCTCACCCTCCTTCGTCTCGTTTCGCTCTCTTTCACCCTCCTTCGTCTTGTTTCGATCTCTTTCACCCTCCTTCATCTCGTTTCGCTCTCTTTCACCTTCCTTCCTCTCGTTTCGCTGTCTTTCACCCTCCTTCGTATTGTTTCGCTCTCTTTCACCCTCCTTCGTCTCGTTTCGCTCTCTTTCACCCTCCACCGTCTCGTTTCACTCTCTTTCACCCTCCTTCGTCTCGCTTAGCTCTCTTTCATTCTCCTTCGTCTCGTTTCGCTCTGTTTCACACTCCTTCGTCTCGTTTTGCTCTCTTTCACCCTCCTTCATCTCGTTTCGCTCTCTTTCACCTTCCTTCCTCTCGTTTCGCTGTCTTTCACCCTCCTTCGTCTTGTTTCGCTCTCTTTCACCCTCCATCGTCTCGTTTCGCTCTCTTTCACCCTCCTTCGTCTCGTTCCGCTCTCTTTCACCCTGCTTTGTCTCGTTTCGGTCTCTTTCACCCTCCTTCGTCTCGTTCCACTCTCTTTCACCCTCCTTCGACTCCTTTCGCTCTCTTTCACCCTCCTTTATCTCATTTCACTATCTTTCACCCTCCTTCGTCTCCTTTCGCTCTCTTTCACCCTCCATCGTCTCGTTTCACTCTCTTTCACCCTCCTTCGTCTTGTTTCGCTCTGTTCCACCCGCCTTCATCTCGTTTCGCCCTCTTTCACCCTCCTTCGTCTCGTTTCACTCTCTTACACCCTCCTTCGTCTCGTTTCGTTCTCTTTCACCCTCCTTTGTCTCGTTTCGCTCTCTTTGACCCTCCTTCATCTCGTTTCGCTCTCTTTCACCCTCCTTTGTCTCGTTTCGCTCTCTTTCACCCTCCTTCTTCTCGTTTCGCTCACTTTCACCCTCCTTCGTCTCTTTCCGCTCTCTTTCACCCTCCTTCGTCTCGTTTCGGTCTCTTTCTCCCTCCTTCGTCTCGTTCCACACTCTTTCACCCTCCTTCGACTCCTTTCACTCTCTTTCACCCTCCTTTATCTCATTTCACTCTCTTTCACCCTCCGTCGTCTCCTTTCGCTCTCTTTCACCCTCCTTCGTCTTGTTTCGCTCTCTGTCACCCTCCTTCGTCTCGTTTCACTCTCTTTCACCCTCCACCAACTCTTTTCGCTCTCTTTTACCCTCTTTCGTCTCGTTTCGCTCTCTTTGACCCTCCTTCGTCTCGTTTAGCTCTCTTTCATCCTCCTTCATCTCGTTTCGCTCTGTTTCACACTCCTTCGTCTCGTTTTGCTCTCTTTCACCCTTCTTCGTCTCGTTTCGCTCTCTTTCACCCTCCTTCGTCTTATTTCGCTCTGTTCCACCCGCCTTCGTCTCGTTTCGCCCTCTTTCACCCTCCTTCGTCTCGTTTCACTCTCTTTCAACCTCCTTCGTCTCGTTTTGTTCTCTTTCACCCTCCTTCGTCTCGCTCCGCTCTCTTTCACCCTCCTTCGACTCCTTTCGCTCTCTCTCACCCTCCTTCGTCTCGTTTCGCTCTCTTTCACCCTCCTTCGTCTGGTTTCGATCTCTTGCACCCTCCTTCATCTCGTTTCGCTCTCTTTCACCTTCCTTCCTCTCGTTTCGCTGTCTTTCACCCTCCTTCGTATTGTTTCGCTCTCTTTCACCCTCCTTCGTCTCGTTTCGCTCTCTTTCACCCTCCACCGTCTCGTTTCACTCTCTTTCACCCTCCTTCGTCTCGCTTAGCTCTCTTTCATCCTCCTTCGTCTCGTTTCGCTCTGTTTCACACTCCTTCGTCTCGTTTTGCTCTCTTTCGCCCTCCTTCATCTCGTTTCGCTCTCTTTCACCTTCCTTCCTCTCGTTTCGCTGTCTTTCACCCTCCTTCGTCTTGTTTCGCTCTCTTTCACCCTCCATCGTCTCGTTTCGCTCTCTTTCACCCTCCTTCGTCTCGTTTCGCTCACTTTTACCCTCTTTCGTCTCGTTTCGCTCTCTTTGACCCTCCTTCGTCTCGTTTAGCTTTTTTTCATCCTCCTTCATCTCGTTTCGCTCTGTTTCACACTCCTTCGTCTCGTTTTGCTCTCTTTCACCCTTCTTCGCCTCGTTTTGCTCTCTTTCACCCTCCTTCGTCTCCTTTCGCTCTCTTTCACCCTCCATCGTCTTGTTTCGCTCTCTGTCACCCTCCTTCGTCTCGTTTCGCTCTCTTTCACCCTCCACCATCTCATTTCGCTCTCTTTTACCCTCTTTCGTCTCGTTTCGCTCTCTTTGACCCTCCTTCGTCTCGTTTAGCTCTTTTTCATCCTCCTTCATCTCGTTTCGCTCTGTTTCACACTCCTTCGTCTCGTTTTGCTCTCTTTCACCCTTCTTCGCCTCGTTTCGCTCTCTTTCACCCTCCTTCGTCTTGTTTCGCTCTGTTCCACCCGCCTTCGTCTCGTTTCGCCCTCTTTCACCCTCCTTCGTCTCGTTTCACTCTCTTTCACCCTCCTTCGTCTCGTTTCATTCTCTTTCACCCTCCTTTGTCTCGCTCCGCTCTCTTTCAACCTCCTTCGACTCCTTTCGCTCTCTCTCACCCTCCTTCGTCTCGTTTGGCTCTCTTACACCCTCCTTCGTCTTGTTTCGCTCTCTTTCACCGTTCTTCGCCTCGTTTTGCTCTCTTTCACCCTCCTTCGTCTCCTTTCGCTCTCTTTCACCCTCCATCGTCTTGTTTCGCTCTCTGTCACCCTCCTTCGTCTCGTTTCGCTCTCTTTCACCCTCCACCGTCTCATTTCGCTCTCTTTTATCCTCTTTCGTCTCGTTTCGCTCTCTTTGACCCTCCTTCGTCTCGTTTAGCTCTTTTTCATCCTCCTTCATCTCGTTTCGCTCTGTTTCACACTCCTTCGTCTCGTTTTGCTCTCTTTCACCCTTCTTCGCCTTGTTTCGCTCTCTTTCACCCTCCTTCGTCTTGTTTCGCTCTGTTCCACCCGCCTTCGTCTCGTTTCGCCCTCTTTCACCCTCCTTCGTCTCGTTTCACTCTCTTTCACCCTCCTTCGTCTCGTTTCATTCTCTTTCACCCTCCTTTGTCTCGCTCCGCTCTCTTTCAACCTCCTTCGACTCCTTTCGCTCTCTCTCACCCTCCTTCGTCTCGTTTCGCTCTCTTTCACCCTCCTTCGTATTGTTTCGCTCTCTTTCACCCTCCTTCGTCTCGTTTCGCTCTCTTTCACCCTCCACCGTCTCGTTTCGCGCTCTTTCACCCTCCTTCGTCTCGCTTAGCTCTCTTTCATCCTCCTTCGTCTCGTTTCGCTCTGTTTTACACTCCTTCGTCTTGTTTTGCTCTCTTTCACCCTTCTTCGTCTCGTTCCGCTCTCTTTCACCCTCCTTCGTCTTGTTTCGCTCTGTTCCACCTGCCTTTGTCTCGTTTCGCCCTCTTTCACCCTCCTTCGTCTCGTTTCACGCTCTCCACCCTCCTTCGTCTCGCTTAGCTCTCTTTCATCCTCCTTCGTCTCGTTTCGCTCTGTTTTACACTCCTTCGTATTGTTTCGCTCTCTTTCACCCTCCTTCGTCTCGTTTCGCTCTCTTCACCCTCCACCGTCTCGTTTCGCGCTCTTTCACCCTCCTTCGTCTCGCTTAGCTCTCTTTCATCCTCCTTCGTCTCGTTTCGCTCTGTTTTACACTCCATCGTCTTGTTTTGCTCTCTTTCACCCTTCTTCGTCTCCTTTCGCTCTCTTTCTCCCTCCATCGTCTCGTTTCGCTCTGTTTCACCCTCCTTCGTCTCGTTTCGCTCTTTTTCACCCTCCACCGTCTCATTTCGTTCTCTTTTACACTCTTTTGTCTCGTTTCGCTCTCTTTGACCCTCCTTCGTCTCGTTAAGCTCTCTTTCATCCTCTTTCGTCTCGTTTCGCTCTGTTTCACACTCCTTCGTCTCGTTTTGCTCTCTTTCGCCCTCTTTCATCTCGTTTCGCTCTCTTTCACCCTCCTTCGTCTTGTTTCGCTCTGTGGCACTCACCTTTGTCTCGTTTCGCCCTCTTTCATCCTCCTTCGTCTTGTTTCGCTCTCTTTCACCCTCCATCGTCTCGTTTCACTCTCTTTCACCCTCCTTCGTCTCGTTTCGCTCACTTTCACCTACCTTCATCTCGTTTCGCTCTCTTTCGCCATCCTTCGTCTAGTTTCGGTCTCTTTCACACTCCTTTGTCTTGTTTCGCTCTCTTTCACCCACCTTCATCTTGTTTCGCTATCTTTGACCATCCTTCATCTCGTTTCGCTGTCTTTGACCCTCCTTCGTCTCGTTTAGCTCTCTTTCATCCTCCTTCATCTCGTTTTGCTCTGTTTTACACGCCTTCGTCTCGTTTTGCTCTCTTTCACCCTTCTTCGTCTCGTTTCGCTCTCTTTCACCCTCCTTCGTCTTGTTTCGCTCTGTTCCACCCGCCTTCGTCTCGTTTCGCCCTCTTTCACCCTCCTTCATCTCGTTTCGCTCTCTTACACCCTCCTTCGTCTCGTTTCGTTCTCTTTCACCCTCCTTCGTCTCGCTCCGCTCTCTTTCACCCTCCTTCGACTCCTTTCGCTCTCTTTCACCCTCCTTTGTCTCGTTTCGCTCTCTTTGACCCTCCTTCATCTCGTTTCGCTCTCTTTCACCCTCCTTCGTCTCATTTCGCTCTCTTTCACCCTCCTTCTTCTCGTTTCGCTCACTTTCACCCTCCTTCGTCTCGTTCCGCTCTCTTTCACCCTCCTTCGTCTCGTTTCGGTCTCTTTCACCCTCCTTCGCCTCGTTCCACTCTCTTTCACCCTCCTTCGACTCCTTTCGCTCTCTTTCACCCTCCTTTATCTCATTTCACTCTCTTTCACCCTCCTTCGTCTCCTTTCGCTCTCTTTCACCCTCCATCGTCTTGTTTCGCTCTCTGTCACCCTCCTTCGTCTCGTTTCGCTCTCTTTCACCCTCCACCGTCTCATTTCGCTCTCTTTTACCCTCTTTCGTCTCGTTTCGCTCTCTTTGACCCTCCTTCGTCTCGTTTAGCTCTTTTTCATCCTCCTTCATCTCGTTTCGCTCTGTTTCACACTCCTTCGTCTCGTTTTGCTCTCTTTCACCCTTCTTCGCCTCGTTTCGCTCTCTTTCACCCTCCTTCGTCTTGTTTCGCTCTGTTCCACCCGCCTTCGTCTCGTTTCGCCCTCTTTCACCCTCCTTCGTCTCGTTTCGCTCTCTTACACCCTCCTTCGTCTCGTTTCGTTCTCTTTCACCCTCCTTCGTCTCGCTCCGCTCTCTTTCACCCTCCTTCGACTCCTTTCGCTCTCTTTCACCCTCCTTTGTCTCGTTTCGCTCTCTTTGACCCTCCTTCATCTCGTTTCGCTCTCTTTCACCCTCCTTCGTCTCATTTCGCTCTCTTTCACCCTCCTTCTTCTCGTTTCGCTCACTTTCACCCTCCTTCGTCTCGTTCCGCTCTCTTTCACCCTCCTTCGTCTCGTTTCGGTCTCTTTCACCCTCCTTCGCCTCGTTTCACTCTCTTTCACCCTCCTTCGACTCCTTTCGCTCTCTTTCACCCTCCTTTATCTCATTTCACTCTCTTTCACCCTCCTTCGTCTCCTTTCGCTCTCTTTCACCCTCCATCGTCTTGTTTCGCTCTCTGTCACCCTCCTTCGTCTCGTTTCGCTCTCTTTCACCCTCCACCGTCTCATTTCGCTCTCTTTTACCCTCTTTCGTCTCGTTTCGCTCTCTTTGACCCTCCTTCGTCTCGTTTAGCTCTTTTTCATCCTCCTTCATCTCGTTTCGCTCTGTTTCACACTCCTTCGTCTCGTTTTGCTCTCTTTCACCCTTCT
This sequence comes from Scyliorhinus torazame, assembly GCF_047496885.1. Classification (NCBI taxonomy): domain Eukaryota; kingdom Metazoa; phylum Chordata; class Chondrichthyes; order Carcharhiniformes; family Scyliorhinidae; genus Scyliorhinus; species Scyliorhinus torazame. The sequence goes on from NC_092727.1 coordinate 135,587,284, forward strand.
TCGCCTCGTTTCGCTCTCTTTCACCCTCCTTCGTCTTGTTTCGCTCTGTTCCACCCGCCTTCGTCTCGTTTCGCCCTCTTTCACCCTCCTTCGTCTCGTTTCACTCTCTTTCACCCTCCTTCGTCTCGTTTCATTCTCTTTCACCCTCCTTTGTCTCGCTCCGCTCTCTTTCAACCTCCTTCGATGCCTTTCGCTCTCTCTCACCCTCCTTCGTCTCGTTTCGCTCTCTTTCACCCTCCTTCGTCTTGTTTCGCTCTATTTCACCCTCCTTCATCTCGTTTCGCTCTCTTTCACCTTCCTTCCTCTCGTTTCGCTGTCTTTCACCCTCCTTCGTATTGTTTCGCTCTCTTTCACCCTCCTTCGTCTCGTTTCGCTCTGTTCCACCTGCCTTTGTCTCGTTTCGCCCTCTTTCACCCTCCTTCGTATCGTTTCACGCTCTTTCACCCTCCTTCGTCTCGTTTCGTTGTCTTTCACCATCCTTCGTCTAACTCCGCTCTCTTTCACCTTCCTTCGACTCCTTTCGCTCTCTTTCACCCTCCTTCGACTCCTTTCGCTCTCTTTCACCCTCCTTCGTCTCGTTTCGCTCTCTTTCACCCTCCTTCGTCTCGTTTCGCTCTCTTTCACCCTCCTTCATCTCGTTTCGCTCTCTTTCACCTTCCTTCCTCTCGTTTCGCTGTCTTTCACCCTCCTTCGTATTGTTTCGCTCTCTTTCACTCTCCTTCGTCTCGCTTCGCTCTCTTTCACCCTCCACCATCTCGTTTCGCTCTCTTTCACCCTCCTTTGTCTCATTTCGCTCTCTTTGACCCTCCTTCATCTCGTTTCGCTCTCTTTCACCCTCCTTCGTCTCGTTTCGCTCTCTTTCACCCTCCTTCTTCTCGTTTCGCTCACTTTCACCCTCCTTCATCTCATTTCACTCTCTTTCACCCTCCTTCGTCTCCTTTCGCTCTCTTTCACCCTCCATCGTCTCGTTTCGCTCAGTTTCACCCTCCTTCATCTCGTTTCGCTCTCTTTCACCCTCCACCGTCTCATTTCGCTCTCTTTTACACTCTTTTGTCTCGTTTCGCTCTCTTTGACCCTCCATCGTCTCGTTTAGCTCTCTTTCATCCTCCTTCGTCTCGTTTCGCTCTGTTTCACTCTCCTTCATCTCATTTTGCTCTCTTTCACCCTTCTTCGTCTCGTTTCACTCTCTTTCACCCTCCTTCGTCTTGTTTCGCTCTGTTCCACCCGCCTTCGTCTCGTTTCGCCCTCTTTCACCCTCCTTCGTCTCGTTTCACTCTCTTACACCCTCCTTCGTCTCGTTTCGTTCTCTATCACCCTCCTCCGTCTCGCTCCGCTCTCTTTCACCCTCCTTCGACTCCTTTCGCTCTCTTTCACCCTCCTTCGTCTCGTTTCGCTCTCTTTCACCCTCCTTCATCTCGTTTCACTCTCTTTCACCCTCCTTCCTCTCGTTTCGCTCTCTTTCACCCTCCTTCTTCTTGTTTCGCTCTCTTTCACCCTCCTTTGTCTTGTTTCGCTCTCTTTGACCCTCCTTCATCTCGTTTCGCTCTCTTTCACCCTCCTTCATCTCATTTCGCTCTCTTTCACCCTCCTTCTTCTCGTTTCGCTCACTTTCACCCTCCTTCGTCTCGTTCCGCTCTCTTTCACCCTCCTTCATCTCGTTTCGGTCTCTTTCACCCTCCTTCGTCCCGTTCCACTCTCTTTCACCCTCCTTCGACTCCTTTCGCTCTCTTTCACCCTCCTTTATCTCATTTCACTCTCTTTCACCCTCCTTCGTCTCCTTTCGCTCTCTTTCACCCTCCATATTCTTGTATCGCTCTCTGTCACCCTCCTTCGTCTCCTTTCGCTCTCTTTCACCCTCCACCGTCTCATTTCGCTCTCTTTTACACTCTTTCGTCTCGTTTCGCTCTCTTTGACACTCCTTCGTCTCGTTTAGCTCTTTTTCATCCTCCTTCATCTCGTTTCGCTCTGTTTCACTCTCCTTCGTCTCGTTTTGCTCTCTTTCACCCTTCTTCGTCTCGTTTCGCTCTCTTTCACCTTTCTTCCTCTCGTTTCGCTGTCTTTCACCCTCCTTCGTATTGTTTCGCTCTCTTTCACCCTCCTTCGTCTCGTTTCGCTCTCTTTCACCCTCCACCGTCTCGTTTCGCGCTCTTTCACCCTCCTTCGTCTCGCTTAGCTCTCTTTCATCCTCCTTCGTCTCGTTTCGCTCTGTTTTACATTCCTTCGTCTTGTTTTGCTCTCTTTCACCCTTCTTCATCTCGTTTCGCTCTCTTTCACCCTCCTTCGTCTTGTTTCGCTCTGTTCCACCTGCCTTTGTCTCGTTTCGCCCTCTTTCACCCTCCTTCGTCTCGTTTCACGCTCTTTCACCCTCCTTCGTCTCGTTTCGTTCTCTTTCACCATCCTTCGTCTCACTCCGCTCTCTTTCACCTTCCTTCGACTCCTTTCGCTCTCTTTCACCCGCCTTCGACTCCTTTCGCTCTCTTTCACCCTCCTTCGTCTCGTTTCACTCTCTTTCACCCTCCTTCGACTCCTTTCGCTCTCTTTCACCCACCTTCATCTCGTTTCGCTCTCTTTCACCCTCCTTCGTCTCGTTTCGCTCTCTTTCACCCTCCTTCATCTCGTTTCGCTCTCTTTCACCTTCCTTCCTCTCGTTTCGCTGTCTTTCACCCTCCTTCGTATTGTTTCGCTCTCTTTCACCCTCCTTCGTCTCGTCTCGCTCTCTTTCACCCTCCACCGTCTCGTTTCGCTCTCTTTCACCCTCCTTTGTCTCATTTCGCTCTCTTTGACCATCCTTCATCTCGTTTCGCTCTCTTTCACCCTCCTTCGTCTCGTTTCGCTCTCTTTTACCCTCCTTCTTCTCGTTTCGCTCACTTTCACCCTCCTTCGTCTCGTTCCGCTCTCTTTCACCCTCCTTCGTCTCGTTTCGGTCTCTTTCACCCTCCTTCGTCTCGTTCCACTCTCTTTCACCCTCCTTCGACTCCTTTCGCTCTCTTTCACCCTCCTTGATCTCATTTCACTCTCTTTCACCCTCCTTCGTCTCCTTTCGCTCTCTTTCACCCTCCATCGTCTCGTTTCGCTCTGTTTCACCCTCCTTCGTCTCGTTTCGCTCTCTTTCACCCTCCACCGTCTCATTTCGCTCTCTTTTACACTCTTTTGTCTCGTTTCGCTCTCTTTCATCCTCCTTCGTCTCGTTTCGCTCTGTTTCACACTCCTTCGTCTCGTTTTGGTCTCTTTCACCCTCTTTCATCTCGTTTCACTCTCTTTCACCCTCCTTCGTCTTGTTTCGCTCTGTGGCACTCACCTTTGTCTCGTTTCGCCCTCTTTCACCCTCCTTCGTCTTGTTTCGCTCTCTTTCACCCTCCATCGTCTCGTTTCGCTCTCTTTCACCCTCCTTCGTCTCGTTTCGCTCACTTTCACCTACCTTCATCTTGTTTCGCTCTCTTTCACCATCCTTCGTCTAGTTTCGGTCTCTTTCACACTCCTTTGTCTTGTTTCGCTCTCTTTCACCCACCTTCATCTTGTTTCGCTCTCTTTCACCCTCCTTCGCCTCGTTTCGGTCTCGTTCATCCTCCTTCGTCTCGTTTCGTTCTCTTTCACCCTCCATCGTCTCGTTTCGCTATCTTTGACCATCCTTCATCTCGTTTCGCTGCCTTTGACCCTCCATCGTCTCGTTTAGCTCTCTTTCATCCTCTTTCATCTCGTTTTGCTCTGTTTTACACTCCTTCATCTCGTTTTGCTCTCTTTCACCCTTCTTCGTCTCGTTTTGCACTCTTTCACCCTCCTTCGTCTTGTTTCGCTCTGTTCCACCCGCCTTCGTCTCGTTTTGCCCTCTTTCACCCTCCTTCGTCTCGTTTCACTCTCTTACACCCTCCTTCGTCTTGTTTCGTTCTCTTTCACCCTCCTTCGTCTCGCTCCGCTCTCTTTCACCCTCCTTCGACTCCTTTCGCTCTCTTTCACCCTCCTTCGTCTCGTTTCGCTCTCTTTCACCCTCCTTCATCTCGTTTCGCTCTCTTTCACCCTCCTTCCTCTCGTTTCGCTCTCTTTCACCCTCCTTCTTCTCGTTTCGCTCTCTTTCACCCTCCTTTGTCTCGTTTCGCTCTCTTTGACCCTCCTTCATCTCGTTTCGCTCTCTTTCACCGTCCTTCGTCTCATTTCGCTCTCTTTCACCCTCCTTCTTCTCGTTTCGCTCACATTCACCCTCCTTTGTCTCGTTCCGCTCTCTTTCACCCTCCTTCATCTCGTTTCGGTCTCTTTCACCCTCCTTCGTCTCGTTCCACTCTCTTTCACCCTCCTTCGACTCCTTTCGCTCTCTTTCACCCTCCTTTATCTCATTTCACTCTCTTTCACCCTCCTTCGTCTCCTTTCGCTCTCTTTCACCCTCCATCGTCTTGTTTCGCTCTCTGTCACCCTCCTTTGTCTCGTTTCGCTCTCTTTCACCCTCCACCGTCTCATTTCGCTCTCTTTTACCCTCTTTCGTCTCGTTTCGCTCTCTTTGACCCTCCTTCGTCTCGTTTAGCTCTTTTTCATCCTCCTTCATCTCGTTTCGCTCTGTTTCACCCTCCTTCGTCTCGTTTCGCTCTCTTTCACCCTCCTTCGTCTTGTTTCGCTCTGTTCCACCCGCCTTCGTCTCTTTTCACCCTCTTTGACCATCCTTCATCTCGTTTCGCTCTCTTTCACCCTCCTTCGTCCATTTCGCTGTCTTTCACCCTCCATCTTCTCGTTTCGCTCACTTTCACCCTCCTTCGTCTCGTTCCGCTCTCTTTCACCCTCCTTCGTCTCGTTTCGGTCTCTTTCACCCTCCTTCGTCTCGTTCCACTCTCTTTCACCCTCCTTCGACTCCTTTCGCTCTCTTTCACCCTCCTTGATCTCATTTCACTCTCTTTCACCCTCCTTCGTCTCCTTTCGCTCTCTTTCACCCTCCATCGTCTCGTTTCGCTCTGTTTCACCCTCCTTCGTCTCGTTTCGCTCTCTTTCACCCTCCACCGTCTCATTTCGCTCTCTTTTACACTCTTTTGTCTCGTTTCGCTCTCTTTGATCCTCCTTCGTCTCGTTTAGCTCTCTTTCATCCTCCTTCGTCTCGTTTCGCTCTGTTTCACACTCCTTCGTCTCGTTTTGCTCTCTTTCACCCTCTTTCATCTCGTTTCACTCTCTTTCACCCTCCTTCGTCTTATTTCGCTCTGTGGCACTCACCTTTGTCTCGTTTCGCCCTCTTTCACCCTCCTTCGTCTTGTTTCGCTCTCTTTCACCCTCCATCGTCTCGTTTCGCTCTCTTTCACCCTCCTTCGACTCCTTTCGCTCTCTTTCACCCTCCTTTATCTCATTTCACTCTCTTTCACCCTCCTTCGTCTCCTTTCGCTCGCTTTCACCCTCCATCGTCTTGTTTCGCTCTCTGTCACCCTCCTTCATCTCCTTTCGCTCTCTTTCACCCTCCACCGTCTCATTTCGCTCTTTTTTACCCTCTTTCGTCTCGTTTCGCTCTCTTTGACCCTCCTTCGTCTCGTTTAGCTCTTTTTCATCCTCCTTCATCTCGTTTCGCTCTGTTTCACCCTCCTTCGTCTCGTTTCGCTCTCTTTCACCCTCCACCGTCTCATTTCGCTCTCTTTCACCCTCCTTCGTCTTGTTTCGCTCTGTTCCACCCGCCTTCGTCTCTTTTCACCCTCTTTGACCATCCTTCATCTCGTTTCGCTCTCTTTCACCCTCCTTCGTCTCGTTTCGCTCTCTTTCACCCTCCTTCTTCTCGTTTCGCTCACTTTCACCCTCCTTCGTCTCGTTCCGCTCTCTTTCACCCTCCTTCGTCTCGTTTCGGTCTCTTTCACCCTCCTTCGTCTCGTTTCGCTCTGTTTCACCCTCCTTCGTCTCGTTTCGCTCTCTTTCACCCTCCACCGTCTCATTTCGCTCTCTTTTACACTCTTTTGTCTCGTTTCGCTCTCTTTGACCCTCCTTCGTCTCGTTTAGCTCTCTTTCATCCTCCTTCGTCTCGTTTCGCTCTGTTTCACCCTCCTTCGTCTCGTTTCGCTCTCTTTCACCCTCCACCGTCTCATTTCGCTCTCTTTCACCCTCCTTCGTCTTGTTTCGCTCTGTTCCACCCGCCTTCGTCTCTTTTCACCCTCTTTCACCCTCCTTCGTCTCGTTTCACTCTCTTTCACCCTCCTTCATCTCGTTTCGTTCTCTTTCACCCTCCTTCGTCTCGCTCCGCTCTCTTTCACCCTCCTTCGACTCCTTTCGCTCTCTCCCACCCTCCTTCCTCTCGTTTCGCTCTCTTTCACCCTCCTTCGTCTTGTTTCGCTCTTTTTCACCCTCCTTCATCTCGTTTCGCTCTCTTTCACCTTCCTTCCTCTCGTTTCGCTGTCTTTCACCCTCCTTCGTATTGTTTCGCTCTCTTTCACCCTCCTTCGTCTCGTTTCGGTCTCTTTCACCCTCCTTCGTCTCGTTCCACTCTCTTTCACCCTCCTTCGACTCCTTTCACTCTCTTTCACCCTCCTTGATCTCATTTCACTCTCTTTCACCCTCCTTCGTCTCCTTTCGCTCTCTTTCACCCTCCATCGTCTCGTTTCGCTCTGTTTCACCCTCCTTCGTCTCCTTTCGCTCTCTTTCACCCTCCACTGTCTCATTTCGCTCTCTTTTACACTCTTTTGTCTCGTTTCGCTCTCTTTGTTCCTCCTTCGTCTCGTTTAGCTCTCTTTCATCCTCCTTCGTCTCGTTTCGCTCTGTTTCACACTCCTTCGTCTCGTTTTGCTCTCTTTCACCCTCTTTCATCTCGTTTCACTCTCTTTCACCCTCCTTCGTCTTATTTCGCTCTGTGGCACTCACCTTTGTCTCGTTTCGCCCTCTTTCACCCTCCTTCGTCTTGTTTCGCTCTCTTTCACCCTCCATCGTCTCGTTTCGCTCTCTTTCACCCTCCTTCGACTCCTTTCGCTCTCTTTCACCCTCCTTTATCTCATTTCACTCTCTTTCACCCTCCTTCGTCTCCTTTCGCTCGCTTTCACCCTCCATCGTCTTGTTTCGCTCTCTGTCACCCTCCTTCATCTCGTTTCGCTCTCTTTCACCCTCCACCGTCTCATTTCGCTCTTTTTTACCCTCTTTCGTCTCGTTTCGCTCTCTTTGACCCTCCTTCGTCTCGTTTAGCTCTTTTTCATCCTCCTTCATCTCGTTTCGCTCTGTTTCACCCTCCTTCGTCTCGTTTCGCTCTCTTTCACCCTCCACCGTCTCATTTCGCTCTCTTTCACCCTCCTTCGTCTTGTTTCGCTCTGTTCCACCCGCCTTCGTCTCTTTTCACCCTCTTTGACCATCCTTCATCTCGTTTCGCTCTCTTTCACCCTCCTTCGTCTCGTTTCGCTCTCTTTCACCCTCCTTCTTCTCGTTTCGCTCACTTTCACCCTCCTTCGTCTCGTTCCGCTCTCTTTCACCCTCCTTCGTCTCGTTTCGGTCTCTTTCACCCTCCTTCGTCTCGTTCCACTCTCTTTCACCCTCCTTCGACTCCTTTCGCTCTCTTTCACCCTCCTTGATCTCATTTCACTCTCTTTCACCCTCCTTCGTCTCCTTTCGCTCTCTTTCACCCTCCATCGTCTCGTTTCGCTCTGTTTCACCCTCCTTCGTCTCGTTTCGCTCTCTTTCACCCTCCACCGTCTCATTTCGCTCTCTTTTACACTCTTTTGTCTCGTTTCGCTCTCTTTGACCCTCCTTCGTCTCGTTTAGCTCTCTTTCATCCTCCTTCGTCTCGTTTCGCTCTGTTTCACCCTCCTTCGTCTCGTTTCGCTCTCTTTCACCCTCCACCGTCTCATTTCGCTCTCTTTCACCCTCCTTCGTCTTGTTTCGCTCTGTTCCACCCGCCTTCGTCTCTTTTCACCCTCTTTCACCCTCCTTCGTCTCGTTTCACTCTCTTTCACCCTCCTTCATCTCGTTTCGTTCTCTTTCACCCTCCTTCGTCTCGCTCCGCTCTCTTTCACCCTCCTTCGACTCCTTTCGCTCTCTCCCACCCTCCTTCCTCTCGTTTCGCTCTCTTTCACCCTCCTTCGTCTTGTTTCGCTCTTTTTCACCCTCCTTCATCTCGTTTCGCTCTCTTTCACCTTCCTTCCTCTCGTTTCGCTGTCTTTCACCCTCCTTCGTATTGTTTCGCTCTCTTTCACCCTCCTTCGTCTCGTTTCGCTCTCTTTCACCCTCCACCGGCTCGTTTCGCGCTCTTTCACCCTCCTTCGTCTCGCTTAGCTCTCTTTCACCCTCCTTCGTCTCGTTTCGCTCTGTTTTACACTCCTTCGTCTTGTTTTGATCTCTTTCAGCCTTCTTCGTCTCGTTTCGCTCTCTTTCACCCTCCTTCGTCTTGTTTCGCTCTGTTCCACCTGCCTTTGTCTCGTTTCGCCCTCTTTCACCCTCCTTCGTCTCGTTTCACGCTCTTTCACCCTCCTTCGTCTCGTTTCGTTCTCTTTCACCATCCTTCGTCTCACTCCGCTCTTTTCACCTTCCTTCGACTCCTTTCGCTCTCTTTCACCCTCCTTCGTCTCGTTTCGCTCTCTTTCACCCTCCTTCGTCTTGTTTCGCTCTCTTTTACCCTCCTTCATCTCGTTTCGCTGTCTTTCACCTTCTTGCCTCTCGTTTCGCTGTCTTTCACCCTCCTTCGTCTTGTTTCGCTCTCTTTCACCCTCCTTCGTCTCGTTTCGCTCTCTTTCACCCTCCACCGTCTCGTTTCGCTCTCTTTCACCCTCCTTCGTCTCGTTTCGCTCTCTTTCACCCTCCTCCGTCTTGTTTTGCTCTGTTGCACCCGCCTTTGTCTCGTTTCGCCCTCTTTCACCCTCCTTGATCTCATTTCACTCTCTTTCACCCTCCTTCGTCTCCTTTCGCTCTCTTTCACCCTCCATCGTCTCGTTTCGCTCTGTTTCACCCTCCTTCGTCTCGTTTCGCTCTCTTTCACCCTCCACCGTCTCATTTCGCTCTCTTTCACCCTCCTTCGTCTTGTTTCGCTCTGTTCCACCCGCCTTCGTCTCTTTTCACCCTCTTTCACCCTCCTTCGTCTCGTTTCACTCTCTTTCACCCTCCTTCATCTCGTTTCGTTCTCTTTCACCCTCCTTCGTCTCGCTCCGCTCTCTTTCACCCTCCTTCGACTCCTTTCGCTCTCTCCCACCCTCCTTCCTCTCGTTTCGCTCTCTTTCACCCTCCTTCGTCTTGTTTCGCTCTTTTTCACCCTCCTTCATCTCGTTTCGCTCTCTTTCACCTTCCTTCCTCTCGTTTCGCTGTCTTTCACCCTCCTTCGTATTGTTTCGCTCTCTTTCACCCTCCTTCGTCTCGTTTCGGTCTCTTTCACCCTCCTTCGTCTCGTTCCACTCTCTTTCACCCTCCTTCGACTCCTTTCACTCTCTTTCACCCTCCTTGATCTCATTTCACTCTCTTTCACCCTCCTTCGTCTCCTTTCGCTCTCTTTCACCCTCCATCGTCTCGTTTCGCTCTGTTTCACCCTCCTTCGTCTCCTTTCGCTCTCTTTCACCCTCCACTGTCTCATTTCGCTCTCTTTTACACTCTTTTGTCTCGTTTCGCTCTCTTTGTTCCTCCTTCGTCTCGTTTAGCTCTCTTTCATCCTCCTTCGTCTCGTTTCGCTCTGTTTCACACTCCTTCGTCTCGTTTTGCTCTCTTTCACCCTCTTTCATCTCGTTTCACTCTCTTTCACCCTCCTTCGTCTTATTTCGCTCTGTGGCACTCACCTTTGTCTCGTTTCGCCCTCTTTCACCCTCCTTCGTCTTGTTTCGCTCTCTTTCACCCTCCATCGTCTCGTTTCGCTCTCTTTCACCCTCCTTCGACTCCTTTCGCTCTCTTTCACCCTCCTTTATCTCATTTCACTCTCTTTCACCCTCCTTCGTCTCCTTTCGCTCGCTTTCACCCTCCATCGTCTTGTTTCGCTCTCTGTCACCCTCCTTCATCTCGTTTCGCTCTCTTTCACCCTCCACCGTCTCATTTCGCTCTTTTTTACCCTCTTTCGTCTCGTTTCGCTCTCTTTGACCCTCCTTCGTCTCGTTTAGCTCTTTTTCATCCTCCTTCATCTCGTTTCGCTCTGTTTCACCCTCCTTCGTCTCGTTTCGCTCTCTTTCACCCTCCACCGTCTCATTTCGCTCTCTTTCACCCTCCTTCGTCTTGTTTCGCTCTGTTCCACCCGCCTTCGTCTCTTTTCACCCTCTTTGACCATCCTTCATCTCGTTTCGCTCTCTTTCACCCTCCTTCGTCTCGTTTCGCTCTCTTTCACCCTCCTTCTTCTCGTTTCGCTCACTTTCACCCTCCTTCGTCTCGTTCCGCTCTCTTTCACCCTCCTTCGTCTCGTTTCGGTCTCTTTCACCCTCCTTCGTCTCGTTCCACTCTCTTTCACCCTCCTTCGACTCCTTTCGCTCTCTTTCACCCTCCTTGATCTCATTTCACTCTCTTTCACCCTCCTTCGTCTCCTTTCGCTCTCTTTCACCCTCCATCGTCTCGTTTCGCTCTGTTTCACCCTCCTTCGTCTCGTTTCGCTCTCTTTCACCCTCCACCGTCTCATTTCGCTCTCTTTTACACTCTTTTGTCTCGTTTCGCTCTCTTTGACCCTCCTTCGTCTCGTTTAGCTCTCTTTCATCCTCCTTCGTCTCGTTTCGCTCTGTTTCACCCTCCTTCGTCTCGTTTCGCTCTCTTTCACCCTCCACCGTCTCATTTCGCTCTCTTTCACCCTCCTTCGTCTTGTTTCGCTCTGTTCCACCCGCCTTCGTCTCTTTTCACCCTCTTTCACCCTCCTTCGTCTCGTTTCACTCTCTTTCACCCTCCTTCATCTCGTTTCGTTCTCTTTCACCCTCCTTCGTCTCGCTCCGCTCTCTTTCACCCTCCTTCCTCTCGTTTCGCTGTCTTTCACCCTCCTTCGTATTGTTTCGCTCTCTTTCACCCTCCTTCGTCTCGTTTCGCTCTCTTTCACCCTCCACCGGCTCGTTTCGCGCTCTTTCACCCTCCTTCGTCTCGCTTAGCTCTCTTTCACCCTCCTTCGTCTCGTTTCGCTCTGTTTTACACTCCTTCGTCTTGTTTTGATCTCTTTCAGCCTTCTTCGTCTCGTTTCGCTCTCTTTCACCCTCCTTCGTCTTGTTTCGCTCTGTTCCACCTGCCTTTGTCTCGTTTCGCCCTCTTTCACCCTCCTTCGTCTCGTTTCACGCTCTTTCACCCTCCTTCGTCTCGTTTCGTTCTCTTTCACCATCCTTCGTCTCACTCCGCTCTTTTCACCTTCCTTCGACTCCTTTCGCTCTCTTTCACCCTCCTTCGTCTCGTTTCGCTCTCTTTCACCCTCCTTCGTCTTGTTTCGCTCTCTTTTACCCTCCTTCATCTCGTTTCGCTGTCTTTCACCTTCTTTCCTCTCGTTTCGCTGTCTTTCACCCTCCTTCGTCTTGTTTCGCTCTCTTTCACCCTCCTTCGTCTCGTTTCGCTCTCTTTCACCCTCCACCGTCTCGTTTCGCTCTCTTTCACCCTCCTTCGTCTCGTTTCGCTCTCTTTCACCCTCCTCCGTCTTGTTTTGCTCTGTTGCACCCGCCTTTGTCTCGTTTCGCCCTCTTTCACCCTCCTTCGTCTTGTTTCGCTCTCTTTCACCCTTCTTCGTCTCGTTTCGCTCTCTTTCACCCTCCTTCATCTCGTTTCAAACTCTTTCACCCTCCTTCGTCTCGTTTCGCTCTCTTTCACCCTCCTTCGTCTTGTTTCGCTCTGTTGCACTCGCCTTTTTCTCGTTTCGCCCTCTTTCACCCTCCTTCGTCTTGTTTCGCTCTCTTTCACCCTCCATCGTCTCGTTTGGCTCTCTTTCACCCTCCTTCGTCTCGTTTCGCTCACTTTCACCTACCTTCATCTCGTTTCGCTCTTTGTCACCCTCCTTCGTCTCGTTTCCGTCTCTTTCACACTCCATTGTCTTGTTTCGCTCTCTTTCACCCACCTTCATCTTGTTTCGCTCTCTTTCACCCTCCTTCGTCTTGTTTCGCTCTGTGGCACTCACCTTTGTCTCGTTTCGCGCTCTTTCACCCTCCTTCGTCTTGTTTCGCTCTCTTTCACCCTCCATCGTCTCGTTTCGCTCTCTTTCACCCTCCTTCGACTCCTTTCGCTCTCTTTCACCCTCCTTTACCTCATTTCACTCTCTTTCACCCTCCTTCGTCTCCTTTCGCTCTCTTTCACCCTCCATCGTCTTGTTTCGCTCTCTGTCACCCTCCTTCGTCTAGTTTCGCTCTCTTTCACCCTCCACCGTCTCATTTCGCTCTTTTTTACCCTCTTTCGTCTCGTTTCGCTCTCTTTGACCCTCCTTCGTCTCGTTTAGCTCTTTTTCATCCTCCTTCATCTCGTTTCGCTCTGTTTCACCCTCCTTCGTCTCGTTTCGCTCTCTTTCACCCTCCTTCGTCTTGTTTCGCTCTGTTCCACCCGCCTTCGTCTCTTTTCACCCTCTTTGACCATCCTTCATCTCGTTTCGCTCTCTTTCACCCTCCTTCGTCTCGTTTCGCTCTCTTTCACCCTCCTTCTTCTCGTTTCGCTCACTTTCACCCTCCTTCGTCTCGTTCCGCTCTCTTTCACGCTCCTTCGTCTCGTTTCGGTCTCTTTCACCCTCCTTCGTCTCGTTCCACTCTCTTTCACCCTCCTTCGACTCCTTTCGCTCTCTTTCACCCTCCTTGATCTCATTTCACTCTCTTTCACCCTCCTTCGTCTCCTTTCGCTCTCTTTCACCCTCCATCGTCTCGTTTCGCTCTGTTTCACCCTCCTTCGTCTCGTTTCGCTCTCTTTCACCCTCCACCGTCTCATTTCGCTCTCTTTTACACTCTTTTGTCTCGTTTCGCTCTCTTTGACCCTCCTTCGTCTCGTTTAGCTCTCTTTCATCCTCCTTCGTCTCGTTTCGCTCTGTTTCACACTCCTTCGTCTCGTTTAGCTCTTTTTCATCCTCCTTCATCTCGTTTCGCTCTGTTTCACTCTCCTTCGTCTCGTTTTGCTCTCTTTCACCCTTCTTCGTCTCGTTTCGCTCTCTTTCACCTTTCTTCCTCTCGTTTCGCTGTCTTTCACCCTCCTTCGTATTGTTTCGCTCTCTTTCACCCTCCTTCGTCTCGTTTCGCTCTCTTTCACCCTCCACCGTCTCGTTTCGCGCTCTTTCACCCTCCTTCGTCTCGCTTAGCTCTCTTTCATCCTGCTTCGTCTCGTTTCGCTCTGTTTTACATTCCTTCGTCTTGTTTTGCTCTCTTTCACCCTTCTTCATCTCGTTTCGCTCTCTTTCACCCTCCTTCGTCTTGTTTCGCTCTGTTCCACCTGCCTTTGTCTCGTTTCGCCCTCTTTCACCCTCCTTCGTCTCATTTCACGCTCTTTCACCCTCCTTCGTCTCGTTTCGTTCTCTTTCACCATCCTTCGTCTCACTCCGCTCTCTTTCACCTTCCTTCGACTCCTTTCGCTCTCTTTCACCCGCCTTCGACTCCTTTCGCTCTCTTTCACCCTCCTTCGTCTCGTTTCGCTCTCTTTCACCCTCCTTCGACTCCTTTCGCTCTCTTTCACCCACCTTCATCTCGTTTCGCTCTCTTTCACCCTCCTTCGTCTCGTTTCGCTCTCTTTCACCCTCCTTCATCTCGTTTCGCTCTCTTTCACCTTCCTTCCTCTCGTTTCGCTGTCTTTCACCCTCCTTCGTATTGTTTCGCTCTCTTTCACCCTCCTTCGTCTCGTCTCGCTCTCTTTCACCCTCCACCGTCTCGTTTCGCTCTCTTTCACCCTCCTTTGTCTCATTTCGCTCTCTTTGACCATCCTTCATCTCGTTTCGCTCTCTTTCACCCTCCTTCGTCTCGTTTCGCTCTCTTTTACCCTCCTTCTTCTCGTTTCGCTCACTTTCACCCTCCTTCGTCTCGTTCCGCTCTCTTTCACCCTCCTTCGTCTCGTTTCGGTCTCTTTCACCCTCCTTCGTCTCGTTCCACTCTCTTTCACCCTCCTTCGACTCCTTTCGCTCTCTTTCACCCTCCTTGATCTCATTTCACTCTCTTTCACCCTCCTTCGTCTCCTTTCGCTCTCTTTCACCCTCCATCGTCTCGTTTCGCTCTGTTTCACCCTCCTTCGTCTCGTTTCGCTCTCTTTCACCCTCCACCGTCTCATTTCGCTCTCTTTTACACTCTTTTGTCTCGTTTCGCTCTCTTTCATCCTCCTTCGTCTCGTTTCGCTCTGTTTCACACTCCTTCGTCTCGTTTTGGTCTCTTTCACCCTCTTTCATCTCGTTTCACTCTCTTTCACCCTCCTTCGTCTTGTTTCGCTCTGTGGCACTCACCTTTGTCTCGTTTCGCCCTCTTTCACCCTCCTTCGTCTTGTTTCGCTCTCTTTCACCCTCCATCGTCTCGTTTCGCTCTCTTTCACCCTCCTTCGTCTCGTTTCGCTCACTTTCACCTACCTTCATCTCGTTTCGCTCTCTTTCACCATCCTTCGTCTAGTTTCGGTCTCTTTCACACTCCTTTGTCTTGTTTCGCTCTCTTTCACCCACCTTCATCTTGTTTCGCTCTCTTTCACCCTCCTTCGCCTCGTTTCGGTCTCGTTCATCCTCCTTCGTCTCGTTTCGTTCTCTTTCACCCTCCATCGTCTCGTTTCGCTATCTTTGACCATCCTTCATCTCGTTTCGCTGCCTTTGACCCTCCATCGTCTCGTTTAGCTCTCTTTCATCCTCCTTCATCTCGTTTTGCTCTGTTTTACACTCCTTCGTCTCGTTTTGCTCTCTTTCACCCTTCTTCGTCTCGTTTTGCACTCTTTCACCCTCCTTCGTCTTGTTTCGCTCTGTTCCACCCGCCTTCGTCTCGTTTTGCCCTCTTTCACCCTCCTTCGTCTCGTTTCACTCTCTTACACCCTCCTTCGTCTTGTTTCGTTCTCTTTCACCCTCCTTCGTCTCGCTCCGCTCTCTTTCACCCTCCTTCGACTCCTTTCGCTCTCTTTCACCCTCCTTCGTCTCGTTTCGCTCTCTTTCACCCTCCTTCATCTCGTTTCGCTCTCTTTCACCCTCCTTCCTCTCGTTTCGCTCTCTTTCACCCTCCTTCTTCTCGTTTCGCTCTCTTTCACCCTCCTTTGTCTCGTTTCGCTCTCTTTGACCCTCCTTCATCTCGTTTCGCTCTCTTTCACCGTCCTTCGTCTCATTTCGCTCTCTTTCACCCTCCTTCTTCTCGTTTCGCTCACATTCACCCTCCTTTGTCTCGTTCCGCTCTCTTTCACCCTCCTTCATCTCGTTTCGGTCTCTTTAACCTCCTTCGTCTCGTTCCACTCTCTTTCACCCTCCTTCGACTCCTTTCGCTCTCTTTCACCCTCCTTTATCTCATTTCACTCTCTTTCACCCTCCTTCGTCTCCTTTCGCTCTCTTTCACCCTCCATCGTCTTGTTTCGCTCTCTGTCACCCTCCTTTGTCTCGTTTCGCTCTCTTTCACCCTCCACCGTCTCATTTCGCTCTCTTTTACCCTCTTTCGTCTCGTTTCGGTCTCTTTCACCCTCCTTCGTCTCGTTCCACTCTCTTTCACCCTCCTTCGACTCCTTTCGCTCTCTTTCACCCTCCTTGATCTCATTTCACTCTCTTTCACCCTCCTTCGTCTCCTTTCGCTCTCTTTCACCCTCCATCGTCTCGTTTCGCTCTGTTTCACCCTCCTTCGTCTCGTTTCGCTCTCTTTCACCCTCCACCGTCTCATTTCGCTCTCTTTTACACTCTTTTGTCTCGTTTCGCTCTCTTTCATCCTCCTTCGTCTCGTTTCGCTCTGTTTCACACTCCTTCGTCTCGTTTTGGTCTCTTTCACCCTCTTTCATCTCGTTTCACTCTCTTTCACCCTCCTTCGTCTTGTTTCGCTCTGTGGCACTCACCTTTGTCTCGTTTCGCCCTCTTTCACCCTCCTTCGTCTTGTTTCGCTCTCTTTCACCCTCCATCGTCTCGTTTCGCTCTCTTTCACCCTCCTTCATCTCGTTTCGCTCTCTTTCACCCTCCTTCCTCTCGTTTCGCTCTCTTTCACCCTCCTTCTTCTCGTTTCGCTCTCTTTCACCCTCCTTTGTCTCGTTTCGCTCTCTTTGACCCTCCTTCATCTCGTTTCGCTCTCTTTCACTGTCCTTCGTCTCATTTCGCTCTCTTTCACCCTCCTTCTTCTCGTTTCGCTCACATTCACCCTCCTTTGTCTCGTTCCGCTCTCTTTCACCCTCCTTCATCTCGTTTCGGTCTCTTTAACCTCCTTCGTCTCGTTCCACTCTCTTTCACCCTCCTTCGACTCCTTTCGCTCTCTTTCACCCTCCTTTATCTCATTTCACTCTCTTTCACCCTCCTTCGTCTCCTTTCGCTCTCTTTCACCCTCCATCGTCTTGTTTCGCTCTCTGTCACCCTCCTTTGTCTCGTTTCGCTCTCTTTCACCCTCCACCGTCTCATTTCGCTCACTTTTACCCTCTTTCGTCTCGTTTCGGTCTCTTTCACCCTCCTTCGTCTCGTTCCACTCTCTTTCACCCTCCTTCGTCTCCTTTCGCTCTCTTTCACCCTCCATCGTCTCGTTTCGCTCTGTTTCACCCTCCTTCGTCTCGTTTCGCTCTCTTTCACCCTCCACCGTCTCATTTCGCTCTCTTTTACACTCTTTTGTCTCGTTTCGCTCTCTTTCATCCTCCTTCGTCTCGTTTCGCTCTGTTTCACACTCCTTCGTCTCGTTTTGGTCTCTTTCACCCTCTTTCATCTCGTTTCACTCTCTTTCACCCTCCTTCGTCTTGTTTCGCTCTGTGGCACTCACCTTTGTCTCGTTTCGCCCTCTTTCACCCTCCTTCGTCTTGTTTCGCTCTCTTTCACCCTCCATCGTCTCGTTTCGCTCTCTTTCACCCTCCACCGTCTCATTTCGCTCTCTTTTACCCTCTTTCGTCTCCTTTCGGTCTCTTTCACCCTCCTTCGTCTCGTTCCACTCTCTTTCACCCTCCTTCGTCTCCTTTCGCTCTCTTTCACCCTCCATCGTCTCGTTTCGCTCTGTTTCACCCTCCTTCGTCTCGTTTCGCTCTCTTTCACCCTCCACCGTCTCATTTCGCTCTCTTTTACACTCTTTTGTCTCGTTTCGCTCTCTTTCATCCTCCTTCGTCTCGTTTCGCTCTGTTTCACACTCCTTCGTCTCGTTTTGGTCTCTTTCACCCTCTTTCATCTCGTTTCACTCTCTTTCACCCTCCTTCGTCTTGTTTCGCTCTGTGGCACTCACCTTTGTCTCGTTTCGCCCTCTTTCACCCTCCTTCGTCTTGTTTCGCTCTCTTTCACCCTCCATCGTCTCGTTTCGCTCTCTTTCACCCTCCTTCGTCTCGTTTCGCTCACTTTCACCTACCTTCATCTCGTTTCGCTCTCTTTCACCATCCTTCGTCTAGTTTCGGTCTCTTTCACACTCCTTTGTCTTGTTTCGCTCTCTTTCACCCACCTTCATCTTGTTTCGCTCTCTTTCACCCTCCTTCGCCTCGTTTCGGTCTCGTTCATCCTCCTTCGTCTCGTTTCGTTCTCTTTCACCCTCCATCGTCTCGTTTCGCTATCTTTGACCATCCTTCATCTCGTTTCGCTGCCTTTGACCCTCCATCGTCTCGTTTAGCTCTCTTTCATCCTCCTTCATCTCGTTTTGCTCTGTTTTACACTCCTTCGTCTCGTTTTGCTCTCTTTCACCCTTCTTCGTCTCGTTTTGCACTCTTTCACCCTCCTTCGTCTTGTTTCGCTCTGTTCCACCCGCCTTCGTCTCGTTTTGCCCTCTTTCACCCTCCTTCGTCTCGTTTCACTCTCTTACACCCTCCTTCGTCTTGTTTCGTTCTCTTTCACCCTCCTTCGTCTCGCTCCGCTCTCTTTCACCCTCCTTCGACTCCTTTCGCTCTCTTTCACCCTCCTTCGTCTCGTTTCGCTCTCTTTCACCCTCCTTCATCTCGTTTCGCTCTCTTTCACCCTCCTTCCTCTCGTTTCGCTCTCTTTCACCCTCCTTCTTCTCGTTTCGCTCTCTTTCTCCCTCCTTTGTCTCGTTTCGCTCTCTTTGACCCTCCTTCATCTCGTTTCGCTCTCTTTCACCGTCCTTCGTCTCATTTCGCTCTCTTTCACCCTCCTTCTTCTCGTTTCGCTCACATTCACCCTCCTTTGTCTCGTTCCGCTCTCTTTCACCCTCCTTCATCTCGTTTCGGTCTCTTTCACCCTCCTTCGTCTCGTTCCACTCTCTTTCACCCTCCTTCGACTCCTTTCGCTCTCTTTCACCCTCCTTTATCTCATTTCACTCTCTTTCACCCTCCTTCATCTCCTTTCGCTCTCTTTCACCCTCCATCGTCTTGTTTCGCTCTCTGTCACCCTCCTTTGTCTCGTTTCGCTCTCTTTTACCCTCTTTCGTCTCGTTTCGCTCTCTTTGACCCTCCTTCGTCTCGTTTAGCTCTTTTTCATCCTCCTTCATCTCGTTTCGCTCTGTTTCACCCTCCTTCGTCTCGTTTCGCTCTCTTTCACCCTCCACCGTCTCATTTCGCTCTCTTTCACCCTCCTTCGTTTTGTTTCGCTCTGTTCCACCCGCCTTCGTCTCTTTTCACCCTCTTTGACCATCCTTCATCTCGTTTCGCTCTCTTTCACCCTCCTTCGTCCAT
This sequence comes from Scyliorhinus torazame, assembly GCF_047496885.1. Classification (NCBI taxonomy): domain Eukaryota; kingdom Metazoa; phylum Chordata; class Chondrichthyes; order Carcharhiniformes; family Scyliorhinidae; genus Scyliorhinus; species Scyliorhinus torazame. The sequence goes on from NC_092727.1 coordinate 135,605,827, forward strand.
TTCGCTGTCTTTCACCCTCCTTCTTCTCGTTTCGCTCACTTTCACCCTCCTTCGTCTCGTTCCGCTCTCTTTCACCCTCCTTCGTCTCGTTTCGGTCTCTTTCACCCTCCTTCGTCTCGTTCCACTCTCTTTCACCCTCCTTCGACTCCTTTCGCTCTCTTTCAACCTCCTTGATCTCATTTCACTCTCTTTCACCCTCCTTCGTCTCCTTTCGCTCTCTTTCACCCTCCATCGTCTCGTTTCGCTCTGTTTCACCCTCCTTCGTCTCGTTTCGCTCTCTTTCACCCTCCACCGTCTCATTTCGCTCTCTTTTACACTCTTTTGTCTCGTTTCGCTCTCTTTGATCCTCCTTCGTCTCGTTTAGCTCTCTTTCATCCTCCTTCGTCTCGTTTCGCTCTGTTTCACACTCCTTCGTCTCGTTTTGCTCTCTTTCACCCTCTTTCATCTCGTTTCACTCTCTTTCACCCTCCTTCGTCTTATTTCGCTCTGTGGCACTCACCTTTGTCTCGTTTCGCCCTCTTTCACCCTCCTTCGTCTTGTTTCGCTCTCTTTCACCCTCCATCGTCTCGTTTCGCTCTCTTTCACCCTCCTTCGACTCCTTTCGCTCTCTTTCACCCTCCTTTATCTCATTTCACTCTCTTTCACCCTCCTTCGTCTCCTTTCGCTCGCTTTCACCCTCCATCGTCTTGTTTCGCTCTCTGTCACCCTCCTTCATCTCCTTTCGCTCTCTTTCACCCTCCACCGTCTCATTTCGCTCTTTTTTACCCTCTTTCGTCTCGTTTCGCTCTCTTTGACCCTCCTTCGTCTCGTTTAGCTCTTTTTCATCCTCCTTCATCTCGTTTCGCTCTGTTTCACCCTCCTTCGTCTCGTTTCGCTCTCTTTCACCCTCCACCGTCTCATTTCGCTCTCTTTCACCCTCCTTCGTCTTGTTTCGCTCTGTTCCACCCTCCTTCGACTCCTTTCGCTCTCTTTCACCCTCCTTGATCTCATTTCACTCTCTTTCACCCTCCTTCGTCTCCTTTCGCTCTCTTTCACCCTCCATCGTCTCGTTTCGCTCTGTTTCACCCTCCTTCGTCTCGTTTCGCTCTCTTTCACCCTCCACCGTCTCATTTCGCTCTCTTTTACACTCTTTTGTCTCGTTTCGCTCTCTTTCATCCTCCTTCGTCTCGTTTCGCTCTGTTTCACACTCCTTCGTCTCGTTTTGGTCTCTTTCACCCTCTTTCATCTCGTTTCACTCTCTTTCACCCTCCTTCGTCTTGTTTCTCTCTGTGGCACTCACCTTTGTCTCGTTTCGCCCTCTTTCACCCTCCTTCGTCTTGTTTCGCTCTCTTTCACCCTCCATCGTCTCGTTTCGCTCTCTTTCACCCTCCTTCGTCTCGTTTCGCTCACTTTCACCTACCTTCATCTCGTTTCGCTCTCTTTCACCATCCTGCGTCTAGTTTCGGTCTCTTTCACACTCCTTTGTCTTGTTTCGCTCTCTTTCACCCACCTTCATCTTGTTTCGCTCTCTTTCACCCTCCTTCGCCTCGTTTCGGTCTCGTTCATCCTCCTTCATCTCGTTTTGCTCTGTTTTACACTCCTTCGTCTCGTTTTGCTCTCTTTCACCCTTCTTCGTCTCGTTTTGCACTCTTTCACCCTCCTTCGTCTTGTTTCGCTCTGTTCCACCCGCCTTCGTCTCGTTTTGCCCTCTTTCACCCTCCTTCGTCTCGTTTCACTCTCTTACACCCTCCTTCGTCTTGTTTCGTTCTCTTTCACCCTCCTTCGTCTCGCTCCGCTCTCTTTCACCCTCCTTCGACTCCTTTCGCTCTCTTTCACCCTCCTTCGTCTCGTTTCGCTCTCTTTCACCCTCCTTCATCTCGTTTCGCTCTCTTTCACCCTCCTTCCTCTCGTTTCGCTCTCTTTCACCCTCCTTCTTCTCGTTTCGCTCTCTTTCACCCTCCTTTGTCTCGTTTCGCTCTCTTTGACCCTCCTTCATCTCGTTTCGCTCTCTTTCACCGTCATTCGTCTCATTTCGCTCTCTTTCACCCTCCTTCTTCTCGTTTCGCTCACATTCACCCTCCTTTGTCTCGTTCCGCTCTCTTTCACCCTCCTTCATCTCGTTTCGGTCTCTTTAACCTCCTTCGTCTCGTTCCACTCTCTTTCACCCTCCTTCGACTCCTTTCGCTCTCTTTCACCCTCCTTTATCTCATTTCACTCTCTTTCACCCTCCTTCGTCTCCTTTCGCTCTCTTTCACCCTCCATCGTCTTGTTTCGCTCTCTGTCACCCTCCTTTGTCTCGTTTCGCTCTCTTTCACCCTCCACCGTCTCATTTCGCTCTCTTTTACCCTCTTTCGTCTCGTTTCGGTCTCTTTCACCCTCCTTCGTCTCGTTCCACTCTCTTTCACCCTCCTTCGACTCCTTTCGCTCTCTTTCACCCTCCTTGATCTCATTTCACTCTCTTTCACCCTCCTTCGTCTCCTTTCGCTCTCTTTCACCCTCCATCGTCTCGTTTCGCTCTGTTTCACCCTCCTTCGTCTCGTTTCGCTCTCTTTCACCCTCCACCGTCTCATTTCGCTCTCTTTTACACTCTTTTGTCTCGTTTCGCTCTCTTTCATCCTCCTTCGTCTCGTTTCGCTCTGTTTCACACTCCTTCGTCTCGTTTTGGTCTCTTTCACCCTCTTTCATCTCGTTTCACTCTCTTTCACCCTCCTTCGTCTTGTTTCGCTCTGTGGCACTCACCTTTGTCTCGTTTCGCCCTCTTTCACCCTCCTTCGTCTTGTTTCGCTCTCTTTCACCCTCCATCGTCTCGTTTCGCTCTCTTTCACCCTCCTTCGTCTCGTTTCGCTCACTTTCACCTACCTTCATCTCGTTTCGCTCTCTTTCACCATCCTTCGTCTAGTTTCGGTCTCTTTCACACTCCTTTGTCTTGTTTCGCTCTCTTTCACCCACCTTCATCTTGTTTCGCTCTCTTTCACCCTCCTTCGCCTCGTTTCGGTCTCGTTCATCCTCCTTCGTCTCGTTTCGTTCTCTTTCACCCTCCATCGTCTCGTTTCGCTATCTTTGACCATCCTTCATCTCGTTTCGCTGCCTTTGACCCTCCATCGTCTCGTTTAGCTCTCTTTCATCCTCCTTCATCTCGTTTTGCTCTGTTTTACACTCCTTCGTCTCGTTTTGCTCTCTTTCACCCTTCTTCGTCTCGTTTTGCACTCTTTCACCCTCCTTCGTCTTGTTTCGCTCTGTTCCACCCGCCTTCGTCTCGTTTTGCCCTCTTTCACCCTCCTTCGTCTCGTTTCACTCTCTTACACCCTCCTTCGTCTTGTTTCGTTCTCTTTCACCCTCCTTCGTCTCGCTCCGCTCTCTTTCACCCTCCTTCGACTCCTTTCGCTCTCTTTCACCCTCCTTCGTCTCGTTTCGCTCTCTTTCACCCTCCTTCATCTCGTTTCGCTCTCTTTCACCCTCCTTCCTCTCGTTTCGCTCTCTTTCACCCTCCTTCTTCTCGTTTCGCTCTCTTTCACCCTCCTTTGTCTCGTTTCGCTCTCTTTGACCCTCCTTCATCTCGTTTCGCTCTCTTTCACCGTCCTTCGTCTCATTTCGCTCTCTTTCACCCTCCTTCTTCTCGTTTCGCTCACATTCACCCTCCTTTGTCTCGTTCCGCTCTCTTTCACCCTCCTTCATCTCGTTTCGGTCTCTTTCACCCTCCTTCGTCTCGTTCCACTCTCTTTCACCCTCCTTCGACTCCTTTCGCTCTCTTTCACCCTCCTTTATCTCATTTCACTCTCTTTCACCCTCCTTCGTCTCCTTTCGCTCTCTTTCACCCTCCATCGTCTTGTTTCGCTCTCTGTCACCCTCCTTTGTCTCGTTTCGCTCTCTTTCACCCTCCACCGTCTCATTTCGCTCTCTTTTACCCTCTTTCGTCTCGTTTCGCTCTCTTTGACCCTCCTTCGTCTCGTTTAGCTCTTTTTCATCCTCCTTCATCTCGTTTCGCTCTGTTTCACCCTCCTTCGTCTCGTTTCGCTCTCTTTCACCCTCCACCGTCTCATTTCGCTCTCTTTCACCCTCCTTCGTCTTGTTTCGCTCTGTTCCACCCGCCTTCGTCTCTTTTCACCCTCTTTGACCATCCTTCATCTCGTTTCGCTCTCTTTCACCCTCCTTCGTCCATTTCGCTGTCTTTCACCCTCCTTCTTCTCGTTTTGCTCACTTTCACCCTCCTTCGTCTCGTTCCGCTCTCTTTCACCCTCCTTCGTCTCGTTTCGGTCTCTTTCACCCTCCTTCGTCTCGTTCCACTCTCTTTCACCCTCCTTCGACTCCTTTCGCTCTCTTTCACCCTCCTTGATCTCATTTCACTCTCTTTCACACTCCTTCGTCTCCTTTCGCTCTCTTTCACCCTCCATCGTCTCGTTTCGCTCTGTTTCACCCTCCTTCGTCTCGTTTCGCTCTCTTTCACCCTCCACCGTCTCATTTCGCTCTCTTTTACACTCTTTTGTCTCGTTTCGCTCTCTTTGATCCTCCTTCGTCTCGTTTAGCTCTCTTTCATCCTCCTTCGTCTCGTTTCGCTCTGTTTCACACTCCTTCGTCTCGTTTTGCTCTCTTTCACCCTCTTTCATCTCGTTTCACTCTCTTTCACCCTCCTTCGTCTTATTTCGCTCTGTGGCACTCACCTTTGTCTCGTTTCGCCCTCTTTCACCCTCCTTCGTCTTGTTTCGCTCTCTTTCACCCTCCATCGTCTCGTTTCGCTCTCTTTCACCCTCCTTCGACTCCTTTCGCTCTCTTTCACCCTCCTTTATCTCATTTCACTCTCTTTCACCCTCCTTCGTCTCCTTTCGCTCGCTTTCACCCTCCATCGTCTTGTTTCGCTCTCTGTCACCCTCCTTCATCTCCTTTCGCTCTCTTTCACCCTCCACCGTCTCATTTCGCTCTTTTTTACCCTCTTTCGTCTCGTTTCGCTCTCTTTGACCCTCCTTCGTCTCGTTTAGCTCTTTTTCATCCTCCTTCATCTCGTTTCGATCTGTTTCACCCTCCTTCGTCTCGTTTCGCTCTCTTTCACCCTCCACCGTCTCATTTCGCTCTCTTTCACCCTCCTTCGTCTTGTTTCGCTCTGTTCCACCCGCCTTCGTCTCTTTTCACCCTCTTTGACCATCCTTCATCTCGTTTCGCTCTCTTTCACCCTCCTTCGTCTCGTTTCGCTCTCTTTCACCCTCCTTCTTCTCGTTTCGCTCACTTTCACCCTCCTTCGTCTCGTTCCGCTCTCTTTCACCCTCCTTCGTCTCGTTTCGGTCTCTTTCACCCTCCTTCGTCTCGTTCCACTCTCTTTCACCCTCCTTCGACTCCTTTCGCTCTCTTTCACCCTCCTTGATCTCATTTCACTCTCTTTCACCCTCCTTCGTCTCCTTTCGCTCTCTTTCACCCTCCATCGTCTCGTTTTGCTCTGTTTCACCCTCCTTCGTCTCGTTTCGCTCTCTTTCACCCTCCACCGTCTCATTTCGCTCTCTTTTACACTCTTTTGTCTCGTTTCGCTCTCTTTGACCCTCCTTCGTCTCGTTTAGCTCTCTTTCATCCTCCTTCGTCTCGTTTCGCTCTGTTTCACCCTCCTTCGTCTCGTTTCGCTCTCTTTCACCCTCCACCGTCTCATTTCGCTCTCTTTCACCCTCCTTCGTCTTGTTTCGCTCTGTTCCACCCGCCTTCGTCTCTTTTCACCCTCTTTCACCCTCCTTCGTCTCGTTTCACTCTCTTTCACCCTCCTTCATCTCGTTTCGTTCTCTTTCACCCTCCTTCGTCTCGCTCCGCTCTCTTTCACCCTCCTTCGACTCCTTTCGCTCTCTCCCACCCTCCTTCCTCTCGTTTCGCTCTCTTTCACCCTCCTTCGTCTTGTTTCGCTCTCTTTCACCCTCCTTCGTCTCGTTTCGGTCTCTTTCACCCTCCTTCGTCTCGTTCCACTCTCTTTCACCCTCCTTCGACTCCTTTCGCTCTCTTTCACCCTCCTTGATCTCATTTCACTCTCTTTCACCCTCCTTCGTCTCCTTTCGCTCTCTTTCACCCTCCATCGTCTCGTTTCGCTCTGTTTCACCCTCCTTCGTCTCGTTTCGCTCTCTTTCCCCCTCCACCGTCTCATTTCGCTCTCTTTTACACTCTTTTGTCTCGTTTCGCTCTCTTTGTTCCTCCTTCGTCTCGTTTAGCTCTCTTTCATCCTCCTTCGTCTCGTTTCGCTCTGTTTCACACTCCTTCGTCTCGTTTTGCTCTCTTTCACCCTCTTTCATCTCGTTTCACTCTCTTTCACCCTCCTTCGTCTTATTTCGCTCTGTGGCACTCACCTTTGTCTCGTTTCGCCCTCTTTCACCCTCCTTCGTCTTGTTTCGCTCTCTTTCACCCTCCATCGTCTCGTTTCGCTCTCTTTCACCCTCCTTCGACTCCTTTCGCTCTCTTTCACCCTCCTTTATCTCATTTCACTCTCTTTCACCCTCCTTCGTCTCCTTTCGCTCGCTTTCACCCTCCATCGTCTTGTTTCGCTCTCTGTCACCCTCCTTCATCTCGTTTCGCTCTCTTTCACCCTCCACCGTCTCATTTCGCTCTTTTTTACCCTCTTTCGTCTCGTTTCGCTCTCTTTGACCCTCCTTCGTCTCGTTTAGCTCTTTTTCATCCTCCTTCATCTCGTTTCGCTCTGTTTCACCCTCCTTCGTCTCGTTTCGCTCTCTTTCACCCTCCACCGTCTCATTTCGCTCTCTTTCACCCTCCTTCGTCTTGTTTCGCTCTGTTCCACCCGCCTTCGTCTCTTTTCACCCTCTTTGACCATCCTTCATCTCGTTTCGCTCTCTTTCACCCTCCTTCGTCTCGTTTCGCTCTCTTTCACCCTCCTTCTTCTCGTTTCGCTCACTTTCACCCTCCTTCGTCTCGTTCCGCTCTCTTTCACCCTCCTTCGTCTCGTTTCGGTCTCTTTCACCCTCCTTCGTCTCGTTCCACTCTCTTTCACCCTCCTTCGACTCCTTTCGCTCTCTTTCACCCTCCTTGATCTCATTTCACTCTCTTTCACCCTCCTTCGTCTCCTTTCGCTCTCTTTCACCCTCCATCGTCTCGTTTCGCTCTGTTTCACCCTCCTTCGTCTCGTTTCGCTCTCTTTCACCCTCCACCGTCTCATTTCGCTCTCTTTTACACTCTTTTGTCTCGTTTCGCTCTCTTTGACCCTCCTTCGTCTCGTTTAGCTCTCTTTCATCCTCCTTCGTCTCGTTTCGCTCTGTTTCACCCTCCTTCGTCTCGTTTCGCTCTCTTTCACCCTCCACCGTCTCATTTCGCTCTCTTTCACCCTCCTTCGTCTTGTTTCGCTCTGTTCCACCCGCCTTCGTCTCTTTTCACCCTCTTTCACCCTCCTTCGTCTCGTTTCACTCTCTTTCACCCTCCTTCATCTCGTTTCGTTCTCTTTCACCCTCCTTCGTCTCGCTCCGCTCTCTTTCACCCTCCTTCGACTCCTTTCGCTCTCTCCCACCCTCCTTCCTCTCGTTTCGCTCTCTTTCACCCTCCTTCGTCTTGTTTCGCTCTTTTTCACCCTCCTTCATCTCGTTTCGCTCTCTTTCACCTTCCTTCCTCTCGTTTCGCTGTCTTTCACCCTCCTTCGTATTGTTTCGCTCTCTTTCACCCTCCTTCGTCTCGTTTCGCTCTCTTTCACCCTCCACCGGCTCGTTTCGCGCTCTTTCACCCTCCTTCGTCTCGCTTAGCTCTCTTTCACCCTCCTTCGTCTCGTTTCGCTCTGTTTTACACTCCTTCGTCTTGTTTTGATCTCTTTCAGCCTTCTTCGTCTCGTTTCGCTCTCTTTCACCCTCCTTCGTCTTGTTTCGCTCTGTTCCACCTGCCTTTGTCTCGTTTCGCCCTCTTTCACCCTCCTTCGTCTCGTTTCACGCTCTTTCACCCTCCTTCGTCTCGTTTCGTTCTCTTTCACCATCCTTCGTCTCACTCCGCTCTTTTCACCTTCCTTCGACTCCTTTCGCTCTCTTTCACCCTCCTTCGTCTCGTTTCGCTCTCTTTCACCCTCCTTCGTCTTGTTTCGCTCTCTTTTACCCTCCTTCATCTCGTTTCGCTGTCTTTCACCTTCTTTCCTCTCGTTTCGCTGTCTTTCACCCTCCTTCGTCTTGTTTCGCTCTCTTTCACCCTCCTTCGTCTCGTTTCGCTCTCTTTCACCCTCCACCGTCTCGTTTCGCTCTCTTTCACCCTCCTTCGTCTTGTTTCGCTCTCTTTCACCCTCCTCCGTCTTGTTTCGCTCTGTTGCACCCGCCTTTGTCTCGTTTCGCCCTCTTTCACCATCCTTCGTCTTGTTTCGCTCTCTTTCACCCTTCTTCGTCTCGTTTCGCTCTCTTTCACCCTCCTTCATCTCGTTTCAAACTCTTTCACCCTCCTTCGTCTCGTTTCGCTCTCTTTCACCCTCCTTCGTCTTGTTTCGCTCTGTTGCACTCGCCTTTTTCTCGTTTCGCCCTCTTTCACCCTCCTTCGTCTTGTTTCGCTCTCTTTCACCCTCCATCGTCTCGTTTGGCTCTCTTTCACCCTCCTTCGTCTCGTTTCGCTCACTTTCACCTACCTTCATCTCGTTTCGCTCTTTGTCACCCTCCTTCGTCTCGTTTCCGTCTCTTTCACACTCCATTGTCTTGTTTCGCTCTCTTTCACCCACCTTCATCTTGTTTCGCTCTCTTTCACCCTCCTTCGTCTTGTTTCGCTCTGTGGCACTCACCTTTGTCTCGTTTCGCGCTCTTTCACCCTCCTTCGTCTTGTTTCGCTCTCTTTCACCCTCCATCGTCTCGTTTCGCTCTCTTTCACCCTCCTTCGACTCCTTTCGCTCTCTTTCACCCTCCTTTACCTCATTTCACTCTCTTTCACCCTCCTTCGTCTCCTTTCGCTCTCTTTCACCCTCCATCGTCTTGTTTCCCTCTCTGTCACCCTCCTTCGTCTAGTTTCGCTCTCTTTCACCCTCCACCGTCTCATTTCGCTCTTTTTTACCCTCTTTCGTCTCGTTTCGCTCTCTTTGACCCTCCTTCGTCTCGTTTAGCTCTTTTTCATCCTCCTTCATCTCGTTTCGCTCTGTTTCACCCTCCTTCGTCTCGTTTCGCTCTCTTTCACCCTCCTTCGTCTTGTTTCGCTCTGTTCCACCCGCCTTCGTCTCTTTTCACCCTCTTTGACCATCCTTCATCTCGTTTCGCTCTCTTTCACCCTCCTTCGTCTCGTTTCGCTCTCTTTCACCCTCCTTCTTCTCGTTTCGCTCACTTTCACCCTCCTTCGTCTCGTTCCGCTCTCTTTCACCCTCCTTCGTCTCGTTTCGGTCTCTTTCACCCTCCTTCGTCTCGTTCCACTCTCTTTCACCCTCCTTCGACTCCTTTCGCTCTCTTTCACCCTCCTTGATCTCATTTCACTCTCTTTCACCCTCCTTCGTCTCCTTTCGCTCTCTTTCACCCTCCATCGTCTCGTTTCGCTCTGTTTCACCCTCCTTCGTCTCGTTTCGCTCTCTTTCACCCTCCACCGTCTCATTTCGCTCTCTTTTACACTCTTTTGTCTCGTTTCGCTCTCTTTGACCCTCCTTCGTCTCGTTTAGCTCTCTTTCATCCTCCTTCGTCTCGTTTCGCTCTGTTTCACACTCCTTCGTCTCGTTTTGCTCTCTTTCACCCTCTTTCATCTCGTTTCACTCCCTTTCACCCTCCATCGTCTTGTTTCGCTCTCTTTCACCCTCCATCGTCTCGTTTCGCTCTCTTTCACCCTCCTTCGTCTCGTTTCGCTCACTTTCACCTACCTTCATCTCGTTTCGCTCTCTTTCACCATCCTTCGTCTAGTTTCGGTCTCTTTCACACTCCTTTGTCTTGTTTCGCTCTCTTTCACCCACCTTCATCTTGTTTCGCTCTCTTTCACCCTCCTTCGCCTCGTTTCGGTCTCGTTCATCCTCCTTCGTCTCGTTTCGTTCTCTTTCACCCTCCATCGTCTCGTTTCGCTATCTTTGACCATGCTTCATCTCGTTTCGCTGCCTTTGACCCTCCATCGTCTCGTTTAGCTCTCTTTCATCCTCCTTCATCTCGTTTTGCTCTGTTTTACACTCCTTCGTCTCGTTTTGCTCTCTTTCACCCTTCTTCGTCTCGTTTTGCACTCTTTCACCCTCCTTCGTCTTGTTTCGCTCTGTTCCACCCGCCTTCGTCTCGTTTTGCCCTCTTTCAACCTCCTTCGTCTCGTTTCACTCTCTTACACCCTCCTTCGTCTCGTTTCGTTCTCTTTCATCCTCCTTCGTCTCGCTCCGCTCTCTTTCACCCTCCTTCGACTCCTTTCGCTCTCTTTCACCCTCCTTCGTCTCGTTTCGCTCTCTTTCACCCTCCTTCATCTCGTTTCGCTCTCTTTCACCCTCCTTCCTCTCGTTTCGCTCTCTTTCACCCTCCTTCTTCTCGTTTCGCTCTCTTTCACCCTCCTTTGTCTCGTTTCGCTCTCTTTGACCCTCCTTCATCTCAATTCGCTCTCTTTCACCGTCCTTCGTCTCATTTCGCTCTCTTTCACCCTCCTTCTTCTCGTTTCGCTCACTTTCACCCTCCTTTGTCTCGTTCCGCTCTCTTTCACCCTCCTTCATCTCGTTTCGGTCTCTTTCACCCTCGTTCGTCTCGTTCCACTCTCTTTCACCCTCCTTCGACTCCTTTCGCTCTCTTTCACCCTCCTTTATCTCATTTCACTCTCTTTCACCCTCCTTGATCTCATTTCACTCTCTTTCACCCTCCTTCGTCTCCTTTCGCTCTCTTTCACCCTCCATCGTCTCGTTTCTCTCTGTTTCACCCTCCTTCGTCTCGTTTCGCTCTCTTTCACCCTCCACCGTCTCATTTCGCTCTCTTTTACACTCTTTTGTCTCGTTTCGCTCTCTTTGACCCTCCTTCGTCTCGTTTAGCTCTCTTTCATCCTCCTTCGTCTCGTTTCGCTCTGTTTCACACTCCTTCGTCTAGTTTTGCTCTCTTTCACCCTCTTTCATCTCGTTTCACTCTCTTTCACCCTCCTTCGTCTTGTTTCGCTCTGTGGCACTCACCTTTGTCTCGTTTCGCCCTCTTTCACCCTCCTTCGTCTTGTTTCGCTCTCTTTCACCCTCCATCGTCTCGTTTCGCTCTCTTTCACCCTCCTTCGTCTCGTTTCGCTCACTTTCACCTACCTTCATCTCGTTTCGCTCTCTTTCACCATCCTTCGTCTAGTTTCGGTCTCTTTCACACTCCTTTGTCTTGTTTCGCTCTCTTTCACCCACCGTCATCTTGTTTCGCTCTCTTTCACCCTCCTTCGCCTCGTTTCGGTCTCGTTCATCCTCCTTCGTCTCGTTTCGTTCTCTTTCACCCTCCATCGTCTCGTTTCGCTATCTTTGACCATGCTTCATCTCGTTTCGCTGCCTTTGACCCTCCATCGTCTCGTTTAGCTCTCTTTCATCCTCCTTCATCTCGTTTTGCTCTGTTTTACACTCCTTCGTCTCGTTTTGCTCTCTTTCACCCTTCTTCGTCTCGTTTTGCACTCTTTCACCCTCCTTCGTCTTGTTTCGCTCTGTTCCACCCGCCTTCGTCTCGTTTTGCCCTCTTTCAACCTCCTTCGTCTCGTTTCACTCTCTTACACCCTCCTTCGTCTCGTTTCGTTCTCTTTCATCCTCCTTCGTCTCGCTCCGCTATCTTTCACCCTCCTTCGACTCCTTTCGCTCTCTTTCACCCTCCTTCGTCTCGTTTCGCTCTCTTTCACCCTCCTTCATCTCGTTTCGCTCTCTTTCACCCTCCTTCCTCTCGTTTCGCTCTCTTTCACCCTCCTTCTTCTCGTTTCGCTCTCTTTCACCCTCCTTTGTCTCGTTTCGCTCTCTTTGACCCTCCTTCATCTCAATTCGCTCTCTTTCACCGTCCTTCGTCTCATTTCGCTCTCTTTCACCCTCCTTCTTCTCGTTTCGCTCACTTTCACCCTCCTTTGTCTCGTTCCGCTCTCTTTCACCCTCCTTCATCTCGTTTCGGTCTCTTTCACCCTCGTTCGTCTCGTTCCACTCTCTTTCACCCTCCTTCGACTCCTTTCGCTCTCTTTCACCCTCCTTTATCTCATTTCACTCTCTTTCACCCTCCTTGATCTCATTTCACTCTCTTTCACCCTCCTTCGTCTCCTTTCGCTCTCTTTCACCCTCCATCGTCTCGTTTCTCTCTGTTTCACCCTCCTTCGTCTCGTTTCGCTCTCTTTCACCCTCCACCGTCTCATTTCGCTCTCTTTTACACTCTTTTGTCTCGTTTCGCTCTCTTTGACCCTCCTTCGTCTCGTTTAGCTCTCTTTCATCCTCCTTCGTCTCGTTTCGCTCTCTTTCACCCTCCTTCGCCTCGTTTCGGTCTCGTTCATCCTCCTTCGTCTCGTTTCGTTCTCTTTCACCCTCCATCGTCTCGTTTCGCTATCTTTGACCATGCTTCATCTCGTTTCGCTGCCTTTGACCCTCCATCGTCTCGTTTAGCTCTCTTTCATCCTCCTTCATCTCGTTTTGCTCTGTTTTACACTCCTTCGTCTCGTTTTGCTCTCTTTCACCCTTCTTCGTCTCGTTTTGCACTCTTTCACCCTCCTTCGTCTTGTTTCGCTCTGTTCCACCCGCCTTCGTCTCGTTTTGCCCTCTTTCAACCTCCTTCGTCTCGTTTCACTCTCTTACACCCTCCTTCGTCTCGTTTCGTTCTCTTTCATCCTCCTTCGTCTCGCTCCGCTATCTTTCACCCTCCTTCGACTCCTTTCGCTCTCTTTCACCCTCCTTCGTCTCGTTTCGCTCTCTTTCACCCTCCTTCATCTCGTTTCGCTCTCTTTCACCCTCCTTCCTCTCGTTTCGCTCTCTTTCACCCTCCTTCTTCTCGTTTCGCTCTCTTTCACCCTCCTTTGTCTCGTTTCGCTCTCTTTGACCCTCCTTCATCTCAATTCGCTCTCTTTCACCGTCCTTCGTCTCATTTCGCTCTCTTTCACCCTCCTTCTTCTCGTTTCGCTCACTTTCACCCTCCTTTGTCTCGTTCCGCTCTCTTTCACCCTCCTTCATCTCGTTTCGGTCTCTTTCACCCTCGTTCGTCTCGTTCCACTCTCTTTCACCCTCCTTCGACTCCTTTCGCTCTCTTTCACCCTCCTTTATCTCATTTCACTCTCTTTCACCCTCCTTGATCTCATTTCACTCTCTTTCACCCTCCTTCGTCTCCTTTCGCTCTCTTTCACCCTCCATCGTCTCGTTTCTCTCTGTTTCACCCTCCTTCGTCTCGTTTCGCTCTCTTTCACCCTCCACCGTCTCATTTCGCTCTCTTTTACACTCTTTTGTCTCGTTTCGCTCTCTTTGACCCTCCTTCGTCTCGTTTAGCTCTCTTTCATCCTCCTTCGTCTCGTTTCGCTCTGTTTCACACTCCTTCGTCTAGTTTTGCTCTCTTTCACCCTCTTTCATCTCGTTTCACTCTCTTTCACCCTCCTTCGTCTTGTTTCGCTCTGTGGCACTCACCTTTGTCTCGTTTCGCCCTCTTTCACCCTCCTTCGTCTTGTTTCGCTCTCTTTCACCCTCCATCGTCTCGTTTCGCTCTCTTTCACCCTCCTTCGTCTCGTTTCACTCACTTTCACCTACCTTCATCTCGTTTCGCTCTCTTTCACCATCCTTCGTCTAGTTTCGGTCTCTTTCACACTCCTTTGTCTTGTTTCGCTCTCTTTCACCCACCTTCATCTTGTTTCGCTCTCTTTCACCCTCCTTCGCCTCGTTTCGGTCTCGTTCATCCTCCTTCGTCTCGTTTCGTTCTCTTTCACCCTCCATCGTCTCGTTTCGCTATCTTTGACCATGCTTCATCTCATTTCGCTGCCTTTGACCCTCCATCGTCTCGTTTAGCTCTCTTTCATCCTCCTTCATCTCGTTTTGCTCTGTTTTACACTCCTTCGTCTCGTTTTGCTCTCTTTCACCCTTCTTATTCTCGTTTTGCACTCTTTCACCCTCCTTCGTCTTGTTTCGCTCTGTTCCACCCGCCTTCATCTCGTTTTGCCCTCTTTCAACCTCCTTCGTCTCGTTTCACTCTCTTACACCCTCCTTCGTCTCGTTTCGTTCTCTTTCATCCTCCTTCGTCTCGCTCCGCTCTCTTTCACCCTCCTTCGACTCCTTTCGCTCTCTTTCACCCTCCTTCGTCTCGTTTCGCTCTCTTTCACCCTCCTTCATCTCGTTTCGCTCTCTTTCACCCTCCTTCCTCTCGTTTCGCTCTCTTTCACCCTCCTTCTTCTCGTTTCGCTCTCTTTCACCCTCCTTTGTCTCGTATCGCTCTCTTTGACCCTCCTTCATCTCAATTCGCTCTCTTTCACCGTCCTTCGTCTCATTTCGCTCTCTTTCACCCTCCTTCTTCTCGTTTCGCTCACTTTCACCCTCCTTTGTCTCGTTCCGCTCTCTTTCACCCTCCTTCATCTCGTTTCGGTCTCTTTCACCCTCGTTCATCTCGTTCCACTCTCTTTCACCCTCCTTCGACTCCTTTCGCTCTCTTTCACCCTCCTTTATCTCATTTCACTCTCTTTCACCCTCCTTCGTCTCCTTTCGCTCTCTTTCACCCTCCATCGTCTTGTTTCGCTCTCTGTCACCCTCCTTCGTCTCGTTTCGCGCTCTTTCACCCTCCACCATCTCATTTCGCTCTCATTTACCCTCTTTCGTCTCGTTTCGCTCTCTTTGACCCTCCTTCGTCTCGTTTAGCTCTTTTTCATCCTCCTTCATCTCGTTTCGCTCTGTTTCACCCTCCTTCGTCTCGTTTCGCTCTCTTTCACCCTCCACCGTCTCATTTCGCTCTCTTTCACCCTCCTTCGTCTTGTTTCGCTCTGTTCCACCCGCCTTCGTCTCTTTTCACCCTCTTTCACCCTCCTTCGTCTCGTTTCACTCTCTTTCACCCTCCTTCATCTCGTTTCGTTCTCTTTCACCCTCCTTCGTCTCGCTCCGCTCTCTTTCACCCTCCTTCGACTCCTTTCGCTCTCTCCCACCCTCATTCGTCTCGTTTCGCTCTCTTTCATCCTCCTTCGTCTCGTTTCGCTCTGTTTCACCCTCCTTCGTCTCGTTTCGCTCTCTTTCACCCTCCACCGTCTCATTTCGCTCTCTTTCACCCTCCTTCGTCTTGTTTCGCTCTGTTCCACCCGCCTTCGTCTCTTTTCACCCTCTTTCACCCTCCTTCGTCTCGTTTCACTCTCTTTCACCCTCCTTCATCTCGTTTCGTTCTCTTTCACCCTCCTTCGTCTCGCTCCGCTCTCTTTCACCCTCCTTCGACTCCTTTCGCTCTCTCCCACCCTCCTTCCTCTCGTTTCGCTCTCTTTCACCCTCCTTCGTCTTGTTTCGCTCTTTTTCACCCTCCTTCATCTCGTTTCGCTCTCTTTCACCTTCCTTCCTCTCGTTTCGCTGTCTTTCACCCTCCTTCGTATTGTTTCGCTCTCTTTCACCCTCCTTCGTCTCGTTTCGCTCTCTTTCACCCTCCACCGGCTCGTTTCGCGCTCTTTCACCCTCCTTCGTCTCGCTTAGCTCTCTTTCATCCTCCTTCGTCTCGTTTCGCTCTGTTTTACACTCCTTCGTCTTGTTTTGATCTCTTTCAGCCTTCTTCGTCTCGTTTCGCTCTCTTTCACCCTCCTTCGTCTTGTTTCGCTCTGTTCCACCTGCCTTTGTCTCGTTTCGCCCTCTTTCACCCTCCTTCGTCTCGTTTCACGCTCTTTCACCCTCCTTCGTCTCGTTTCGTTCTCTTTCACCATCCTTCGTCTCACTCCGCTCTCTTTCACCTTCCTTCGACTCCTTTCGCTCTCTTTCACCCTCCTTCATCTCGTTTCGCTCTCTTTCACCCTCCACCGTCTCATTTCGCTCTCTTTCACCCTCCTTCGTCTTGTTTCACTCTGTTCCACCCGCCTTCGTCTCTTTTCACCCTCTTTGACCATCCTTCATCTCGTTTCGCTCTCTTTCACCCTCCTTCGTCTCGTTTCGCTCTCTTTCACCCTCCTTCTTCTCGTTTCGCTCACTTTCACCCTCCTTCGTCTCGTTCCGCTCTCTTTCAACCTCCTTCGTCTCGTTTCGGTCTCTTTCACCCTCCTTCGTCTCGTTCCACTCTCTTTCACCCTCCTTCGACTCCTTTCGCTCTCTTTCACCCTCCTTGATCTCATTTCACTCTCTTTCACCCTCCTTCGTCTCCTTTCGCTCTCTTTCACCCTCCATCGTCTCGTTTCGCTCTGTTTCACCCTCCTTCGTCTCGTTTCGCTCTCTTTCACCCTCCACCGTCTGATTTCGCTCTCTTTTACACTCTTTTGTCTCGTTTCGCTCTCTTTGACCCTCCTTCGTCTCGTTTAGCTCTCTTTCATCCTCCTTCGTCTCGTTTCGCTCTGTTTCACACTCCTTCGTCTCGTTTTGCTCTCTTTCACCCTCTTTCATCTCGTTTCACTCTCTTTCACCCTCCTTCGTCTTGTTTCGCTCTGTGGCACTCACCTTTGTCTCGTTTCGCCCTCTTTCACCCTCCTTCGTCTTGTTTCGCTCTCTT
This sequence comes from Scyliorhinus torazame, assembly GCF_047496885.1. Classification (NCBI taxonomy): domain Eukaryota; kingdom Metazoa; phylum Chordata; class Chondrichthyes; order Carcharhiniformes; family Scyliorhinidae; genus Scyliorhinus; species Scyliorhinus torazame. Next base: position 135,622,275 of record NC_092727.1, read on the forward strand.
TCACCCTCCATCGTCTCGTTTCGCTCTCTTTCACCTTCCTTCGTCTCGTTTCGCTCACTTTCACCTACCTTCATCTCGTTTCGCTCTCTTTCACCATCCTTCGTCTAGTTTCGGTCTCTTTCACACTCCTTTGTCTTGTTTCGCACTCTTTCACCCACCTTCATCTTGTTTCGCTCTCTTTCACCCTCCTTCGCCTCGTTTCGGTCTCGTTCATCCTCCTTCGTCTCGTTTCGTTCTCTTTCACCCTCCATCGTCTCGTTTCGCTATCTTTGACCATGCTTCATCTTGTTTCGCTGCCTTTGACCCTCCATCGTCTCGTTTAGCTCTCTTTCATCCTCCTTCATCTCGTTTTGCTCTGTTAAACACTCCTTCGTCTTGTTTTGCTCTCTTTCACCCTTCTTCGTCTCGTTTTGCACTCTTTCACCCTCCTTCGTCTTGTTTCGCTCTGTTCCACCCGCCTTCGTCTCGTTTTGCCCTCTTTCAACCTCCTTCGTCTCGTTTCACTCTCTTACACCCTCCTTCGTCTCGTTTCGTTCTCTTTCACCCTCCTTCGTCTCGCTCCGCTCTCTTTCACCCTCCTTCGACTCCTTTCGCTCTCTTTCACCCTCCTTCGTCTCGTTTCGCTCTCTTTCACCCTCCTTCATCTCGTTTCGCTCTCTTTCGCCCTCCTTCCTCTCGTTTCGCTCTCTTTCACCCTCCTTCTTCTCGTTTCGCTCTCTTTCACCCTCCTTTGTCTCGTTTCGCTCTCTTTGACCCTCCTTCATCTCGTTTCGCTCTCTTTCACCGTCCTTCGTCTCATTTGGCTCTCTTTCACCCTCCTTCTTCTCGTTTCGCTCACTTTCACCCTCCTTTGTCTCGTTCCGCTCTCTTTCACCCTCCTTCATCTCGTTTCGGTCTCTTTCACCCTCGTTCGTCTCGTTCCACTCTCTTTCACCCTCCTTCGACTCCTTTCGCTCTCTTTCACCCTCCTTTATCTCATTTCACTCTCTTTCACCCTCCTTCGTCTCCTTTCGCTCTCTTTCACCCTCCATCGTCTTGTTTCGCTCTCTGTCACCCTCCTTCGTCTCGTTTCGCGCTCTTTCACCCTCCACCGTCTCATTTCGCTCTCTTTTACCCTCTTTCGTCTCGTTTCGCTCTCTTTGACCCTCCTTCGTCTCGTTTAGCTCTTTTTCATCCTCCTTCATCTCGTTTCGCTCTGTTTCACCCTCCTTCGTCTCGTTTCGCTCTCTTTCACCCTCCACCGTCTCATTTCGCTCTCTTTCACCCTCCTTCGTCTTGTTTCGCTCTGTTCCACCCGCCTTCGTCTCTTTTCACCCTCTTTCACCCTCCTTCGTCTCGTTTCACTCTCTTTCACCCTCCTTCATCTCGTTTCGTTCTCTATCACCCTCCTTCATCTCGCTCCGCTCTCTTTCACCCTCCTTCGACTCCTTTCGCTCTCTCCCACCCTCCTTCGTCTCGTTTCGCTCTCTTTCACCCTCCTTCGTCTTGTTTCGCTCTTTTTCACCCTCCTTCATCTCGTTTCGCTCTCTTTCACCTTCCTTCCTCTCGTTTCGCTGTCTTTCACCCTCCTTCGTATCGTTTCACTCTCTTTCACCCTCCTTCGTCTCGTTTCGCTCTCTTTCACCCTCCACCGGCTCGTTTCGCGCTCTTTCACCCTCCTTCGTCTCGCTTAGCTCTCTTTCATCCTCCTTCGTCTCGTTTCGCTCTGTTTTACACTCCACCGTCTCGTTTCGCTCTCTTTCACCCTCCTTCGTCTCGTTTCGCTCTCTTTCACCCTTCTTCGTCTCGTTTCGCTCTCTTTCACCCTCCTTCATCTCGTTTCAAACTCTTTCACCCTCCTTCGTCTCGTTTCGCTCTCTTTCACCCTTCTTCGTCTTGTTTCGCTCTGTTGCACTCGCCTTTTTCTCGTTTCGCCCTCTTTCACCCTCCTTCGTCTTGTTTCGCTCTCTTTCACCCTCCATCGTCTCGTTTGGCTCTCTTTCACCCTCCTTCGTCTCGTTTCGCTCACTTTCACCTACCTTCATCTCGTTTCGCTCTTTGTCACCCTCCTTCGTCTCGTTTCCGTCTCTTTGACACTCCATTGTCTTGTTTCGCTCTCTTTCACCCACCTTCATCTTGTTTCGCTCTCTTTCACCCTCCTTCGCCTCGTTTCGGTCTCTTTCATCCACCTTCGTCTCGTTTCGTTCTCTTTCATCCTCCATCGTCTCGTTTCGCTATCTTTGACCATCCTTCATCTCGTTTCTCTCTCTTTGACCCTCCTTCGTCTCGTTTAGCTATCTTTCATCCTCCTTCGTCTCGTTTCGCTCTGTTTTACACTCCTTCGTCTCATTTTGCTCTCTTTCACCCTGCTTCGTCTCGTTTCGCTCTCTTTCACCCTCCTTCGTGTTGTTTCGCTCTGTTCCACCCTCCTTCGTCTCGTTTCGCCCTCTTTCACCCTCCTTCGTCTCGTTTCACTCTCTTTCACCCTCCTTCATCTCGTTTCGTTCTCTTTCACCCTCGTTCGTCTCGCTCCGCTCTCTTTCACCCTCCTTCGATTCCTTTTGCTCTCTTTCTCCCTCCTTTATCTCGTTTCGCTCTCTTTCACCCTCCTTCGTCTCGTTTCGCTCACTTTCACCCTCCTTCATCTCGTTTCGCTCTCTTTCACCTTCCTTCCTCTCGTTTCGCTGTCTTTCACCTTCCTTCGTCTTGTTTCGCTCTCTTTCACCCTCCTTCGTCTCGTTTCGCTCTCTTTCACCCTCCTTCGACTCCTTTCGCTCTCTTTCACCCTCCTTTATCTCATTTCACTCTCTTTCACCCTCCTTCGTCTCCTTTCGCTCTCTTTCACCCTCCATCGTCTTGTTTCGCTCTCTGTCACCCTCCTTCGTCTCGTTTCGCTCTCTTTCACCCTCCACCGTCTCATTTCGCTCTTTTTTACCCTCTTTCGTCTCGTTTCGCTCTCTTTGACCCTCCTTCGTCTCGTTTAGCTCTTTTTCATCCTCCTTCATCTCGTTTCGCTCTGTTTCACCCTCCTTCGTCTCGTTTCGCTCTCTTTCACCCTCCACCGTCTCATTTCGCTCTCTTTCACCCTCCTTCGTCTTGTTTCGCTCTGTTCCACCCGCCTTCGTCTCTTTTCACCCTCTTTGACCATCCTTCATCTCGTTTCGCTCTCTTTCACCCTCCTTCATCTCGTTTCGCTCTCTTTCACCCTCCTTCTTCTCGTTTCGCTCACTTTCACCCTCCTTCGTCTCGTTCCGCTCTCTTTCACCCTCCTTCGTCTCGTTTCGGTCTCTTTCACCCTCCTTCGTCTCGTTCCACTCTCTTTCACCCTCCTTCGACTCCTTTCGCTCTCTTCCACCCTCCTTGATCTCATTTCACTCTCTTTCACCCTCCTTCGTCTCCTTTCGCTCTCTTTCACCCTCCATCGTCTCGTTTCGCTCTGTTTCACCCTCCTTCGTCTCGTTTCGCTCTCTTTCACCCTCCACCGTCTCATTTCGCTCTCTTTTACACTCTTTTGTCTCGTTTCGCTCTCTTTGACCCTCCTTCGTCTCGTTTAGCTCTCTTTCATCCTCCTTCGTCTCGTTTCGCTCTGTTTCACACTCCTTGGTCTCGTTTTGCTCTCTTTCACCCTCTTTCATCTCGTTTCACTCTCTTTCACCCTCCTTCGTCTTGTTTCGCTCTGTGGCACTCACCTTTGTCTCGTTTCGCCCTCTTTCACCCTCCTTCGTCTTGTTTCGCTCTCTTTCACCCTCCATCGTCTCGTTTCGCTCTCTTTCACCCTCCTTCGTCTCGTTTCGCTCACTTTCACCTACCTTCATCTCGTTTCGCTCTCTTTCACCATCCTTCGTCTAGTTTCGGTCTCTTTCACACTCCTTTGTCTTGTTTCGCTCTCTTTCACCCACCTCATCTTGTTTCGCTCTCTTTCACCCTCCTTCGCCTCGTTTCGGTCTCGTTCATCCTCCTTCGTCTCGTTTCGTTCTCTTTCACCCTCCATCGTCTCGTTTCGCTATCTTTGACCATGCTTCATCTCGTTTCGCTGCCTTTGACCCTCCATCGTCTCGTTTAGCTCTCTTTCATCCTCCTTCATCTCGTTTTGCTCTGTTTTACACTCCTTCGTCTCGTTTTGCTCTCTTTCACCCTTCTTCGTCTCGTTTTGCACTCTTTCACCCTCCTTCGTCTTGTTTCGCTCTGTTCCACCCGCCTTCGTCTCGTTTTGCCCTCTTTCAACCTCCTTCGTCTCGTTTCACTCTCTTACACCCTCCCTCGTCTCGTTTCGTTCTCTTTCACCCTCCTTCGTCTCGCTCCGCTCTCTTTCACCCTCCTTCGACTCCTTTCGCTCTCTTTCACCCTCCTTCGTCTCGTTTCGCTCTCTTTCACCCTCCTTCATCTCGATTCGCTCTCTTTCACCCTCCTTCCTCTCGTTTCGCTCTCTTTCACCCTCCTTCTTCTCGTTTCGCTCTCTTTCACCCTCCTTTGTCTCGTTTCGCTCTCTTTGACCCTCCTTCATCTCAATTCGCTCTCTTTCACCGTCCTTCGTCTCATTTCGCTCTCTTTCACCCTCCTTCTTCTCGTTTCGCTCACTTTCACCCTCCTTTGTCTCGTTCCGCTCTCTTTCACCCTCCTTCATCTCGTTTCGGTCTCTTTCACCCTCGTTCGTCTCGTTCCACTCTCTTTCACCCTCCTTCGACTCCTTTCGCTCTCTTTCACCCTCCTTTATCTCATTTCACTCTCTTTCACCCTCCTTCGTCTCCTTTCGCTCTCTTTCACCCTCCATCGTCTTGTTTCGCTCTCTGTCACCCTCCTTCATCTCGTTTCGCGCTCTTTCACCCTCCACCGTCTCATTTCGCTCTCTTTTACCCTCTTTCATCTCGTTTCGCTCTCTTTGACCCTCCTTCGTCTCGTTTAGCTCTTTTTCATCCTCCTTCATCTCGTTTCGCTCTGTTTCACCCTCCTTCATCTCAATTCGCTCTCTTTCACCGTCCTTCGTCTCATTTCGCTCTCTTTCACCCTCCTTCTTCTCGTTTCGCTCACTTTCACCCTCCTTTGTCTCGTTCCGCTCTCTTTCACCCTCCTTCATCTCGTTTCGGTCTCTTTCACCCTCGTTCGTCTCGTTCCACTCTCTTTCACCCTCCTTCGACTCCTTTCGCTCTCTTTCACCCTCCTTTATCTCATTTCACTCTCTTTCACCCTCCTTCGTCTCCTTTCGCTCTCTTTCACCCTCCATCGTCTTGTTTCGCTCTCTGTCACCCTCCTTCATCTCGTTTCGCGCTCTTTCACCCTCCACCGTCTCATTTCGCTCTCTTTTACCCTCTTTCGTCTCGTTTCGCTCTCTTTGACCCTCCTTCGTCTCGTTTAGCTCTTTTTCATCCTCCTTCATCTCGTTTCGCTCTGTTTCACCCTCCTTCGTCTCGTTTCGCTCTCTTTCACCCTCCACCGTCTCATTTCGCTCTCTTTCACCCTCCTTCGTCTTGTTTCGCTCTGTTCCACCCGCCTTCGTCTCTTTTCACCCTCTTTCACCCTCCTTCGTCTCGTTTCACTCTCTTTCACCCTCCTTCGTCTCGTTTCGTTCTCTTTCACCCTCCTTCGTCTCGCTCCGCTCTCTTTCACCCTCCTTCGACTCCTTTCGCTCTCTCCCACCCTCCTTCGTCTCGTTTCGCTCTCTTTCACCCTCCTTCGTCTTGTTTCGCTCTTTTTCACCCTCCTTCATCTCGTTTCGCTCTCTTTCACCTTCCTTCCTCTCGTTTCGCTGTCTTTCACCCTCCTTCGTATTGTTTCGCTCTCTTTCACCCTCCTTCGTCTCGTTTCGCTCTCTTTCACCCTCCACCGGCTCGTTTCGCGCTCTTTCACCCTCCTTCGTCTCGCTTAGCTCTCTTTCATCCTCCTTCGTCTCGTTTCGCTCTGTTTTACACTCCTTCGTCTTGTTTTGATCTCTTTCAGCCTTCTTCGTCTCGTTTCGCTCTCTTTCACCCTCCTTCGTCTTGTTTCGCTCTGTTCCACCTGCCTTTGTCTCGTTTCGCCCTCTTTCACCCTCCTTCGTCTCGTTTCACGCTCTTTCACCCTCCTTCGTCTCGTTTCGTTCTCTTTCACCATCCTTCATCTCACTCCGCTCTCTTTCACCTTCCTTCGACTCCTTTCGCTCTCTTTCACCCTCCTTCGTCTCGTTTCGCTCTCTTTCACCCTCCTTCGTCTCGTTTCGCTCTCTTTTACCCTCCTTCATCTCGTTTCGCTGTCTTTCACCTTCTTTCCTCTCGTTTCGCTGTCTTTCACCCTCCTTCGTCTTGTTTCGCTCTCTTTCACCCTCCTTCGTCTCGTTTCGCTCTCTTTCACCCTCCACCGTCTCGTTTCGCTCTCTTTCACCCTCCTTCGTCTCGTTTCGCTCTCTTTCACCCTCCTCCGTCTTGTTTCGCTCTGTTGCACCCGCCTTTGTCTCGTTTCGCCCTCTTTCACCCTCCTTCGTCTTGTTTCGCTCTCTTTCACCCTTCTTCGTCTCGTTTCGCTCTCTTTCACCCTCCTTCATCTCGTTTCAAACTCTTTCACCCTCCTTCGTCTCGTTTCGCTCTCTTTCACCCTCCTTCGTCTTGTTTCGCTCTGTTGCACTCGCCTTTTTCTCGTTTCGCCCTCTTTCACCCTCCTTCTTCTTGTTTCGCTCTCTTTCACCCTCCATCGTCTCGTTTGGCTCTCTTTCACCCTCCTTCGTCTCGTTTCGCTCACTTTCACCTACCTTCATCTCGTTTCGCTCTTTGTCACCCTCCTTCGTCTCGTTTCCGTCTCTTTCACACTCCATTGTCTTGTTTCGCTCTCTTTCACCCACCTTCATCTTGTTTCGCTCTCTTTCACCCTCCTTCGCCTCGTTTCGGTCTCTTTCATCCACCTTCGTCTCGTTTCGTTCTCTTTCATCCTCCATCGTCTCGTTTCGCTATCTTTGACCATCCTTCATCTCGTTTCTCTCTCTTTGACCCTCCTTCGTCTCGTTTAGCTCTCTTTCACCCTCCTTCTTCTCGTTTCGCTCACTTTCACCCTCCTTCGTCTCGTTCCGCTCTCTTTCACCCTCCTTCGTCTCGTTTCGGTCTCTTTCACCCTCCTTCGTCTCGTTCCACTCTCTTTCACCCTCCTTCGACTCCTTTCGCTCTCTTTCGCCCTCCTTGATCTCATTTCACTCTCTTTCACCCTCCTTCGTCTCCTTTCGCTCTCTTTCACCCTCCATCGTCTCGTTTCGCTCTGTTTCACCCTCCTTCGTCTCGTTTCGCTCTCTTTCACCCTCCACCGTCTCATTTCGCTCTCTTTTACACTCTTTTGTCTCGTTTCGCTCTCTTTGACCCTCCTTCGTCTCGTTTAGCTCTCTTTCATCCTCCTTCGTCTCGTTTCGCTCTGTTTCACACTCCTTCGTCTCGTTTTGCTCTCTTTCACCCTCTTTCATCTCGTTTCACTCTCTTTCACCCTCCTTCGTCTTGTTTCGCTCTGTGGCACTCACCTTTGTCTCGTTTCGCCCTCTTTCACCCTCCTTCGTCTTGTTTCGCTCTCTTTCACCCTCTATCGTCTCGTTTCGCTCTCTTTCACCCTCCTTCGTCTCGTTTCGCTCACTTTCACCTACCTTCATCTCGTTTCGCTCTCTTTCACCATCCTTCGTCTAGTTTCGGTCTCTTTCACACTCCTTTGTCTTGTTTCGCTCTCTTTCACCCACCTCATCTTGTTTCGCTCTCTTTCACCCTCCTTCGCCTCGTTTCGGTCTCGTTCATCCTCCTTCGTCTCGTTTCGTTCTCTTTCACCCTCCATCGTCTCGTTTCGCTATCTTTGACCATGCTTCATCTAGTTTCGCTGCCTTTGACCCTCCATCGTCTCGTTTAGCTCTCTTTCATCCTCCTTCATCTCGTTTTGCTCTGTTTTACACTCCTTCGTCTCGTTTTGCTCTCTTTCACCCTTCTTCGTCTCGTTTTGCACTCTTTCACCCTCCTTCGTCTTGTTTCGCTCTGTTCCACCCGCCTTCGTCTCGTTTTGCCCTCTTTCAACCTCCTTCGTCTCGTTTCACTCTCTTACACCCTCCTTCGTCTCGTTTCGTTCTCTTTCACCCTCCTTCGTCTCGCTCCGCTCTCTTTCACCCTCCTTCGACTCCTTTCGCTCTCTTTCACCCTCCTTCGTCTCGTTTCGCTCTCTTTCACCCTCCTTCATCTCGTTTCGCTCTCTTTCACCCTCCTTCCTCTCGTTTCGCTCTCTTTCACCCTCCTTCTTCTCGTTTCGCTCTCTTTCACCCTCCTTTGTCTCGTTTCGCTCTCTTTGCCCCTCCTTCATCTCAATTCGCTCTCTTTCACCGTCCTTCGTCTCATTTCGCTCTCTTTCACCCTCCTTCTTCTCGTTTCGCTCACTTTCACCCTCCTTTGTCTCGTTCCGCTCTCTTTCACCCTCCTTCATCTCGTTTCGGTCTCTTTCACCCTCGTTCGTCTCGTTCCACTCTCTTTCACCCTCCTTCGACTCCTTTCGCTCTCTTTCACCCTCCTTTATCTCATTTCACTCTCTTTCACCCTCCTTCGTCTCCTTTCGCTCTCTTTCACCCTCCATCGTCTTGTTTCGCTCTCTGTCACCCTCCTTCATCTCGTTTCGCGCTCTTTCACCCTCCACCGTCTCATTTCGTTCTCTTTTACCCTCTTTCGTCTCGTTTCGCTCTCTTTGACCCTCCTTCGTCTCGTTTAGCTCTTTTTCATCCTCCTTCATCTCGTTTCGCTCTGTTTCACCCTCCTTCGTCTCGTTTCGCTCTCTTTCAGCCTCCACCGTCTCATTTCGCTCTCTTTCACCCTCCTTCGTCTTGTTTCGCTCTGTTCCACCCGCCTTCGTCTCTTTTCACCCTCTTTCACCCTCCTTCGTCTCGTTTCACTCTCTTTCACCCTCCTTCGTCTCGTTTCGTTCTCTTTCACCCTCCTTCGTCTCGCTCCGCTCTCTTTCACCCTCCTTCGACTCCTTTCGCTCTCTCCCACCCTCCTTCGTCTCGTTTCGCTCTCTTTCACCCTCCTTCGTCTTGTTTCGCTCTTTTTCACCCTCCTTCATCTCGTTTCGCTCTCTTTCACCTTCCTTCCTCTCGTTTCGCTGTCTTTCACCCTCCTTCGTATTGTTTCGTTCTCTTTCACCCTCCTTCGTCTCGTTTCGCTCTCTTTCACCCTCCACCGGCTCGTTTCGCGCTCTTTCACCCTCCTTCGTCTCGCTTAGCTCTCTTTCATCCTCCTTCGTCTCGTTTCGCTCTGTTTTACACTCCTTCGTCTTGTTTTGATCTCTTTCAGCCTTCTTCGTCTCGTTTCGCTCTCTTTCACCCTCCTTCGTCTTGTTTCGCTCTGTTCCACCTGCCTTTGACTCGTTTCGCCCTCTTTCACCCTCCTTCGTCTCGTTTCACGCTCTTTCACCCTCCTTCGTCTCGTTTCGTTCTCTTTCACCATCCTTCGTCTCACTCCGCTCTCTTTCACCTTCCTTCGACTCCTTTCGCTCTCTTTCACCCTCCTTCGTCTCGTTTCGCTCTCTTTCACCCTCCTTCGTCTCGTTTCGCTCTCTTTTACCCTCCTTCATCTCGTTTCGCTGTCTTTCAAATTCTTTCCTCTCGTTTCGCTGTCTTTCACCCTCCTTCGTCTTGTTTCGCTCTCTTTCACCCTCCTTCGTCTCGTTTCGCTCTCTTTCACCCTCCACCGTCTCGTCTCGCTCTCTTTCACCCTCCTTCGTCTCGTTTCGCTCTCTTTCACCCTCCTCCGTCTTGTTTCGCTCTGTTGCACCCGCCTTTGTCTCGTTTCGCCCTCTTTCACCCTCTTTCGTCTTGTTTCGCTCTCTTTCACCCTTCTTCGTCTCGTTTCGCTCTCTTTCACCCTCCTTCATCTCGTTTCAAACTCTTTCACCCTCCTTCGTCTCGTTTCGCTCTCTTTCACCCTCCTTCGTCTTGTTTCGCTCTGTTGCACTCGCCTTTTTCTCGTTTCGCCCTCTTTCACCCTCCTTCGTCTTGTTTCGCTCTCTTTCACCCTCCATCGTCTCGTTTGGCTCTCTTTCACCCTCCTTCGTCTCGTTTCGCTCACTTTCACCTACCTTCATCTCGTTTCGCTCTTTGTCTCCCTCCTTCGTCTCGTTTCCGTCTCTTTCACACTCCATTGTCTTGTTTCGCTCCCTTTCACCCACCTTCATCTTATTTCGCTCTCTTTCACCCTCCTTCGCCTCGTTTCGGTCTCTTTCATCCACCTTCGTCTCGTTTCATTCTCTTTCATCCTCCATCGTCTCGTTTCGCTATCTTTGACCATCCTTCATCTCGTTACTCTCTCTTTGACCCTCCTTCGTCTCGTTTAGCTCTCTTTCAACCTCCTTCGTCTCGTTTCGCTCTGTTTTACACTCCTTCGTCTCATTTTGCTCTCTTTCACCCTGCTTCGTCTCGTTTCGCTCTCTTTCACCCTCCTTCGTGTTGTTTCGCTCTGTTCCACCCTCCTTCGTCTCGTTTCGCCCTCTTTCACCCTCCTTCGTCTCGTTTCACTCTCTTTCACCCTCCTTCATCTCGTTTCGTTCTCTTTCACCCTCGTTCGTCTCGCTCCGCTCTCTTTCACCCTCCTTCGAATCCTTTTGCTCTCTTTCTCCCTCCTTTATCTCGTTTCGCTCTCTTTCACCCTCCTTCGTCTCGTTTCGCTCACTTTCACCCTCCTTCATCTCGTTTCGCTCTCTTTCACCTTCCTTCCTCTCGTTTCGCTGTCTTTCACCTTCCTTCGTCTTGTTTCGCTCTCTTTCACCCTCCTTCGTCTCGTTTCGCTCTCTTTCACCCTCCACCGTCTCGTTTCGCTCTCTTTCACCCGCCTTCGTCTTGTTTCGCTCTGTTCCACCTGCCTTCGTCTCGTTTCGCCCTCTTTCACCCTCCTTCGTCTCGTTTCACGCTCTTTCACCCTCCTTCGTCTCGTTTCGTTCTCTTTCACCCTCCTTCGTCTCACTCCGCTCTCTTTAACCTTCCTTCGACTCCTTTCGCTCTCTTTCACCCTCCTTCGTCTCGTTTCGCTCTCTTTCACCCTCCTTCATCTCGTTTCAAACTCTTTCACCCTCCTTCGTCTCGTTTCGCTCTCTTTCACCCTCCTTCGTCTTGTTTCGCTCTGTGGCACTCACCTTTGTCTCGTTTCGCCCTCTTTCACCCTCCTTCGTCTTGTTTCGCTCTCTTTCACCCTCCATCGTCTCGTTTCGCTCTCTTTCACCCTCCTTCGTCTCGTTTCGCTCACTTTCACCTACCTTCATCTCGTTTCGCCCTCTTTCACCATCCTTCGTCTAGTTTCGGTCTCTTTCACACTCCTTTGTCTTGTTTCGCTCTCTTTCACCCACCTCATCTTGTTTCGCTCTCTTTCACCCTCCTTCGCCTCGTTTCGGTCTCGTTCATCCTCCTTCGTCTCGTTTCGTTCTCTTTCACCCTCCATCGTCTCGTTTCGCTATCTTTGACCATGCTTCATCTCGTTTCGCTGCCTTTGACCCTCCATCGTCTCGTTTAGCTCTCTTTCATCCTCCTTCGTCTTGTTTCGCTCTGTTCCACCCGCCTTCGTCTCGTTTTGCCCTCTTTCAACCTCCTTCGTCTCGTTTCACTCTCTTACACCCTCCTTCGTCTCGTTTCGTTCTCTTTCACCCTCCTTCGTCTCGCTCCGCTCTCTTTCACCCTCCTTCGACTCCTTTCACTCTCTTTCACCCTCCTTCGTCTCGTTTCGCTCTCTTTCACCCTCCTTCATCTCGTTTCGCTCTCTTTCACCCTCCTTCCTCTCGTTTCGCTCTCTTTCACCCTCCTTCTTCTCGTTTCGCTCTCTTTCACCCTCCTTTGTCTCGTTTCGCTCTCTTTGACCCTCCTTCATCTCAATTCGCTCTCTTTCACCGTCCTTCGTCTCATTTCGCTCTCTTTCACCCTCCTTCTTCTCGTTTCGCTCACTTTCACCCTCCTTTGTCTCGTTCCGCTCTCTTTCACCCTCCTTCATCTCGTTTCGGTCTCTTTCACCCTCGTTCGTCTCGTTCCATTCTCTTTCACCCTCCTTCGACTCCTTTCGCTCTCTTTCACCCTCCTTTATCTCATTTCACTCTCTTTCACCCTCCTTTGTCTCGTTTCGCTCTCTTTGACCCTCCTTCATCTCAATTCGCTCTCTTTCACCGTCCTTCGTCTCGTTTCGCTCTCTTTCACCCTCCACCGTCTCATTTCGCTCTCTTTCACCCTCCTTCGTCTTGTTTCGCTCTGTTCCACCCGCCTTCGTCTCTTTTCACCCTCTTTCACCCTCCTTCGTCTCGTTTCACTCTCTTTCACCCTCCTTCATCTCGTTTCGTTCTCTTTCACCCTCCTTCGTCTCGCTCCGCTCTCTTTCACCCTCCTTCGACTCCTTTCGCTCTCTCCCACCCTCCTTCGTCTCGTTTCGCTCTCTTTCACCCTCCTTCGTCTTGTTTCGCTCTTTTTCACCCTCCTTCATCTCGTTTCGCTCTCTTTCACCTTCCTTCCTCTCGTTTCGCTGTCTTTCACCCTCCTTCGTATTGTTTGTCTCTCTTTCACCCTCCTTCGTCTCGTTTCGCTCTCTTTCACCCTCCACCGGCTCGTTTCGCGCTCTTTCACCCTCCTTCGTCTCGCTTAGCTCTCTTTCATCCTCCTTCGTCTCGTTTCGCTCTGTTTTACACTCCTTCGTCTTGTTTTGATCTCTTTCAGCCTTCTTCGTCTCGTTTCGCTCTCTTTCACCCTCCTTCGTCTTGTTTCGCTCTGTTCCACCTGCCTTTGTCTCGTTTCGCCCTCTTTCACCCTCCTTCGTCTCGTTTCACGCTCTTTCACCCTCCTTCGTCTCGTTTCGTTCTCTTTCACCATCCTTCGTCTCACTCCTCTCTCTTTCACCTTCCTTCGACTCCTTTCGCTCTCTTTCACCCTCCTTCGTCTCGTTTCGCTCTCTTTCACCCTCCTTCGTCTCGTTTTGCTCTCTTTTACCCTCCTCCATCTCGTTTCGCTGTCTTTCACCTTCTTTCCTCTCGTTTCGCTGTCTTTCACCCTCCTTCGTCTTGTTTCGCTCTCTTTCACCCTCCTTCGTCTCGTTTCGCTCTCTTTCACCCTCCACCGTCTCGTTTCGCTCTCTTTCACCCTCCTTCGTCTCGTTTCGCTCTCTTTCACCCTCCTTCGTCTTGTTTCGCTCTCTTTCACCCTTCTTCGTCTCGTTTCGCTCTCTTTCGCCCTCCTTCATCTCGTTTCAAACTCTTTCACCCTCCTTCGTCTCGTTTCGCTCTCTTTCACCCTCCTTCGTCTTGTTTCGCTCTGTTGCACTCGCCTTTTTCTCGTTTCGCCCTCTTTCACCCTCCTTCGTCTTGTTTCGCTCTCTTTCACCCTCCATCGTCTCGTTTGGCTCTCTTTCACCCTCCTTCGTCTCGTTTCGCTCACTTTCACCAACTTCATCTCGTTTCGCTCTTTGTCACCCTCCTTCGTCTCGCTTCCGTCTCTTTCACACTCCATTGTCTTGTTTCGCTCTCTTTCACCCACCTTCATCTTGTTTCGCTCTCTTTCACCCTCCTTCGCCTCGTTTCGGTCTCTTTCATCCACCTTCGTCTCGTTTCGTTCTCTTTCATCCTCCATCGTCTCGTTTCGCTATCTTTGACCATCCTTCATCTCGTTTCTCTCTCTTTGACCCTCCTTCGTCTCGTTTAGCTCTCTTTCATCCTCCTTCGTCTCGTTTCGCTCTGTTTTACACACCTTCGTCTCATTTTGCTCTCTTTCACCCTGCTTCGTCTCGTTTCGCTCTCTTTCACCCTCCTTCGTGTTGTTTCGCTCTGTTCCACCCTCCTTCGTCTCGTTTCGCCCTCTTTCACCCTCCTTCGTCTCGTTTCACTCTCTTTCACCCTCCTTCATCTCGTTTCGCTCTCTTTCACCCTCCTTCCTCTCGTTTCGCTCTCTTTCACCCTCCTTCTTCTCGTTTCGCTCTCTTTCACCCTCCTTTGTCTCGTTTCGCTCTCTTTGACCCTCCTTCATCTCAATTCGCTCTCTTTCACCGTCCCTCGTCTCATTTCGCTCTCTTTCACCCTCCTTCTTCTCGTTTCGCTCACTTTCACCCTCCTTCGTCTCGTTCCGCTCTCTTTCACCCTCCTTCATCTCGTTTCGGTCTCTTTCACCCTCGTTCGTCTCGTTCCACTCTCTTTCACCCTCCTTCGACTCCTTTCGCTCTCTTTCACCCTCCTTTATCTCATTTCACTCTCTTTCACCCTCCTTCGTCTCCTTTCGCTCTCTTTCACCCTCCATCGTCTTGTTTCACTCTCTGTCACCCTCCTTCATCTCGTTTCGCGCTCTTTCACCCTCCACCGTCTCATTTCGCTCTCTTTTACCCTCTTTCGTCTCGTTTCGCTCTCTTTGACCCTCCTTCGTCTCGTTTAGCTCTTTTTCATCCTCCTTCATCTCGTTTTGCTCTCTTTCACCCTCCTTCGTCTCGCTCCACTCTCTTTCACCCTCCTTCGACTCCTTTCGCTCTCTCCCACCCTCCTTCGTCTCGTTTCGCTCTCTTTCACCCTCCTTCGTCTTGTTTCGCTCTTTTTCACCCTCCTTCATCTCGTTTCGCTCTCTTTCACCATCCTTCCTCTCGTTTCGCTGTCTTTCACCCTCCTTCGTATTGTTTCGCTCTCTTTCACCCTCCTTCGTCTCGTTTCGCTCTCTTTCACCCTCCACCGGCTCGTTTCGCGCTCTTTCACCCTCCTTCGTCTCGCTTAGCTCTCTTTCATCCTCCTTCGTCTCGTTTCGCTCTGTTTTACACTCCTTCGTCTTGTTTTGATCTCTTTCACCCTCCTCCGTCTTGTTTCGCTCTGTTGCACCCGCCTTTGTCTCGTTTCGCCCTCTTTCACCCTCCTTCGTCTTGTTTCGCTCTCTTTCACCCTTCTTCGTCTCGTTTCGCTCTCTTTCACCCTCCTTCATCTCGTTTCAAACTCTTTCACCCTCCTTCGTCTCATTTCGCTCTCTTTCACCCTCCTTCGTCTTGTTTCGCTCTGTTGCACTCGCCTTTTTCTCGTTTCGCCCTCTTTCACCCTCCTTCGTCTTGTTTCGCTCTCTTTCACCCTCCATCGTCTCGTTTGGCTCTCTTTCACCCTCCTTCGTCTCGTTTCGCTCACTTTCACCTACCTTCATCTCGTTTCGCTCTTTGTCACCCTCCTTCGTCTCGTTTCGCTATCTTTGACCATCCTTCATCTCGTTTCTCTCTCTTTGACCCTCCTTCATCTCGTTTAGCTCTCTTTCATCCTCCTTCGTCTCGTTTCGCTCTGTTTTACACTCCTTCGTCTCATTTTGCTCTCTTTCACCCTGCTTCGTCTCGTTTCGCTCTCTTTCACCCTCCTTCGTGTTGTTTCGCTCTGTTCCACCCTCCTTCGTCTCGTTTCGCCCTCTTTCACCCTCCTTCGTCTCGTTTCACTCTCTTTCACCCTCCATCATCTCGTTTCGTTCTCTTTCACCCTCGTTCGTCTCGCTCCGCTCTCTTTCACCCTCCTTCGAATCCTTTTGCTCTCTTTCTCCCTCCTTTATCTCGTTTCGCTCTCTTTCACCCTCCTTCGTCTCGTTTCGCTCACTTTCACCCTCCTTCATCTCGTTTCGCTCTCTTTCACCTTCCTTCCTCTCGTTTCGCTGTCTTTCACCTTCCTTCGTCTTGTTTCGCTCTCTTTCACCCTCCTTCGTCTCGTTTCGCTCTCTTTCACCCTCCACCGTCTCGTTTCGCTCTCTTTCACCCTCCTTCGTCTTGTTTCGCTCTGTTCCACCTGCTTTCGTCTCGTTTCGCCCTCTTTCACCCTCCTTCGTCTCGTTTCACGCTCTTTCACCCTCCTTCGTCTCGTTTCGTTCTCTTTCACCCTCCTTCGTCTCACTCCGCTCTCTTTAACCTTCCTTCGACTCCTTTCGCTCTCTTTCACCCTCCTTCGTCTCGTTTCGCTCTCTTTCACCATCCTTCATCTTGTTTCGCTCTCTTTCACCCTCCTTCATCTCGTTTCGCTGTCTTTCACCTTCTTTCCTCTCGTTTCGCTGTCTTTCACCCTCCTTCGCCTTGGTTCGCTCTCTTTCACCCTCCTTCTTCTCGCTTCGCTCTCTTTCACCCTCCATCGTCTCGTTTAGCTCTCTTTCACCCTCCTTCATCTCGTTTCGCTCTCTTTCACCCTCCTTCGTCTTGTTTCGCTCTGTTGCACTCGCCTTTGTCTCGTTTCGCCCTCTTTCACCCTCCTTCGTCTCATTTCGCTCTCTTTCACCCTCCTTCGTCTTGTTTCGCTCTGTTGCACTCGCCTTTGTCTCGTTTCGCCCTCTTTCACCCTCCTTCGTCTTGTTTCGCTCTCTTTCACCCTCCATCGTCTCGTTTCGCTCTCTTTCACCCTCCTTCGTCTCGTTTCGCTCACTTTCACCTACCTTCATCTCGTTTCGCTCTTTTCCACCCTCCTTCGTCTCGTTTCGGTCTCTTTCACACTCCTTTGTCTTGTTTCGCTCTCTTTCACCCACCTTCATCTTGTTTCGCTCTCTTTCACCCTCCTTCGCCTCGTTTCGGTCTCTTTCATCCACCTTCGTCTCGTTTCGTTCTCTTTCATCCTCCATCGTCTCGTTTCGCTATCTTTGACCATCCTTCATCTCGTTTCTCTCTCTTTGACCCTCCTTCGTCTCGTTTAGCTCTCTTTCATCCTCCTTCATCTCGTTTTGCTTTGTTTTACACTCCTTCGTCTCGTTTTGCTCTCTTTCACCCTTCTTCGTCTCGTTTTGCACTCTTTCACCCTCCTTCGTCTTGTTTCGCTCTGTTCCACCCGCCTTCATCTCGTTTTGCCCTCTTTCACCCTCCTTCGTCTCGTTTCACTCTCTTACACCCTCCTTCGTCTCGTTTCGTTCTCTTTCACCCTCCTTCGTCTCGCTCCGCTCTCTTTCACCCTCTTTCGACTCCTTTCGCTCTCTTTCACCCTCCTTCGTCTCGTTTCGCTCTCTTTCACCCTCCTTCATCTCGTTTCGCTCTCTTTCACCCTCCTTCCTCTCGTTTCGCTCTCTTTCACCCTCCTTCTTCTCGTTTCGCTCTCTTTCACCCTCCTTTGTCTCGTTTCGGTCTCTTTGACCCTCCTTCATCTCGTTTCGCTCTCTTTCACCCTCCTTCTTCTCGTTTCGCTCACTTTCACCCTCCTTCGTCTCGTTCCGCTCTCTTTCACCCTCCTTCATCTCGTTTCGGTCTCTTTCACCCTCCTTCGTCTCGTTCCACTCTCTTTCACCCTCCTTCGACTCCTTTCGCTCTCTTTCACCCTCCTTTATCTCATTTCACTCTCTTTCACCCGCCTTCGTCTCATTTCGTTCTCTTTCACCCTCCTTCGTCTCGCTCCGCTCTCTTTCACCCTCCTTCGACTCCTTTCGCTCTCTCCCACTCTCCTTCGTCTCGTTTCACTCTCTTTCACCCTCCTTCGTCTTGTTTCGCTCTTTTTCACCCTCCTTCATCTCGTTTCGCTCTCTTTCACCTTCCTTCCTCTCGTTTCGCTGTCTTTCACCCTCCTTAGTATTGTTTCGCTCTCTTTCACCCTCCTTCGTCTCGTTTCGCTCTCTTTCACCCTCCACCGGCTCGTTTCGCGCTCTTTCACCCTCCTTCGTCTCGCTTAGCTCTCTTTCATCCTCCTTCGTCTCGTTTCGCTCTGTTTTACACTCCTTCGTCTTGTTTTGATCTCTTTCAGCCTTCTTCGTCTCGTTTCGCTCTCTTTCACCCTCCTTCGTCTTGTTTCGCTCTGTTCCACCTGCCTTTGTCTCGTTTCGCCCTCTTTCACCCTCCTTCGTCTCGTTTCACGCTCTTGCACCCTCCTTCGTCTCGTTTCGTTCTGTTTCACCATCCTTCGTCTCACTCCGCTCTCTTTCACCTTCCTTCGACTCCTTTCGCTCTCTTTCACCCGCCTTCGTCTCGTTTCGCTCTCTTTCACCCTCCTTCATCTCGTTTCACTCTCTTTTACCCTCCTTCATCTCGTTTCGCTGTCTTTCACCTTCTTTCCTATCGTTTCGCTGTCTTTCACCCTCCTTCGTCTTGTTTCGCTCTCTTTCACCCTCCTTCGTCTCGTTTCGCTCTCTTTCACCATCCACCGTCTCGTTTCGCTCTCTTTCACCCTCCTTCGTCTCGTTTCGCTCTCTTTCAATCTCCTCCGTCTTGTTTCGCTCTGTTGCACCCGCCTTTGTCTCGTTTCGCCCTCTTTCACCCTCCATCGTCTTGTTTCGCTCTCTTTCACCCTTCTTCATCTCGTTTCGCTCTCTTTCACCCTCCTTCATCTCGTTTCAATCTCTTTCACCCTCCTTCGTCTCGTTTCGCTCTCTTTCACCCTCCTTCGTCTTGTTTCGCTCTGTTGCACTCGCCTTTATCTTGTTTCGCTCTCTTTCACCCTCCTTCGCCTCGTTTCGGTCTCTTTCATCCACCTTCGTCTCGTTTCGTTCTCTTTCATCCTCCATCGTCTCGTTTCGCTATCTTTGACCATCCTTCATCTCGTTTCTCTCTCTTTGACCCTCCTTCATCTCGTTTCGCTGTCTTTCACCTTCTTTCCTATCGTTTCGCTGTCTTTCACCCTCCTTCGTCTTGTTTCGCTCTCTTTCACCCTCCTTCGTCTCGTTTCGCTCTCTTTCACCATCCACCGTCTCGTTTCGCTCTCTTTCACCCTCCTTCGTCTCGTTTCGCTCTCTTTCACTCTCCTCCGTCTTGTTTCGCTCTGTTGCACCCGCCTTTGTCTCGTTTCGCCCTCTTTCACCCTCCATCGTCTTGTTTCGCTCTCTTTCACCCTTCTTCATCTCGTTTCGCTCTCTTTCACCCTCCTTCATCTCGTTTCAATCTCTTTCACCCTCCTTCGTCTCGTTTCGCTCTCTTTCACCCTCCTTCGTCTTGTTTCGCTCTGTTGCACTCGCCTTTATCTTGTTTCGCTCTCTTTCACCCTCCTTCGCCTCGTTTCGGTCTCTTTCATCCACCTTCGTCTCGTTTCGTTCTCTTTCATCCTCCATCGTCTCGTTTCGCTATCTTTGACCATCCTTCATCTCGTTTCTCTCTCTTTGACCCTCCTTCGTCTCGTTTAGCTCTCTTTCATCCTCCTTCGTCTCGTTTCGCTCTGTTTTACACTCCTTCGTCTCATTTTGCTATCTTTCACCCTGCTTCGTCTCGTTTCGCTCTCTTTCACCCTCCTTCGTCTTGTTTCGCTCTGTTCCACCCTCCTTCGTCTCGTTTCGCCCTCTTTCACCCTCCTTCGTCTCGTTTCACTCTCTTTCACCCTCCTTCGTCTCGTTTCGTTCTCTTTCACCCTCGATCGTCTCGCTCCGCTCTCTTTCACCCTCCTTCGACTCCTTTCGCTCCCTTTCTGCCTCCTTCGTCTCGTTTCGCTCTCTTTCACCCTCCTTCGTCTCTTTTCGCTCACTTTCACCCTCCTTCATCTCGTTTCGCTCTCTTTCACCTTCCTTCCTCTCGTTTCGCTGTCTTTCACCTTCCTTCGTCTTGTTTCGCTCTCTTTCACCCTCCTTCGTCTCGTTTCGCCCTCTTTCACCCTCCTTCGTCTCGTTTCTCTCTCTTTCACCCTCCATCATCTCGTTTCGTTCTCTTTCACCCTCGTTCGTCTCGCTCCGCTCTCTTTCACCCTCCTTCGAATCCTTTTGCTCTCTTTCTCCCTCCTTTATCTCGTTTCGCTCTCTTTCACCCTCCTTCGTCTCGTTTCGCTCACTTTCACCCTCCTTCATCTCGTTTCGCTCTCTTTCACCTTCCTTCCTCTCGTTTCGCTGTCTTTCACCTTCCTTCGTCTTGTTTCGCTCTCTTTCACCCTCCTTCGTCTCGTTTCGCTCTCTTTCACCCTCCACCGTCTCGTTTCGCTCTCTTTCACCCTCCTTCGTCTTGTTTCGCTCTGTTCCACCTGCCTTCGTCTCGTTTCGCCCTCTTTCACCCTCCTTCGTCTCGTTTCACGCTCTTTCACCCTCCTTCGTCTCGTTTCGTTCTCTTTCACCCTCCTTCGCCTCACTCCGCTCTCTTTAACCTTCCTTCGACTCCTTTCGCTCTCTTTCACCCTCCTTCGTCTCGTTTCGCTCTCTTTCACCCTCCTTCGTCTTGTTTCGCTCTCTTTCACCCTCCTTCATCTCGTTTCGCTGTCTTTCACCTTCTTTCCTCTCGTTTCGCTGTCTTTCACCCTCCTTCGTCTTGGTTCGCTCTCTTTCACCCTCCTTCTTCTCGCTTCGCTCTCTTTCACCCTCCATCGTCTCGTTTCGCTCTCTTTCACCCTCCTTCGTCTCGTTTCGCTCTCTTTCACCCTCCTTCGTCTTGTTTCGCTCTGTTGCACCCGCCTTCGTCTCGTTTCGCCCTCTTTCACCCTCCTTCGTCTTTTTTCGCTCTCTTTCACCCTTCTTCGTCTCGTTTCGCTCTCTTTAACCCTCCTTCATCTCGTTTCAATCACTTTCACCCTCCTTCGTCTCGTTTCGAACTCTTTCACCCTCCTTCGTCTTGTTTCGCTCTGTTGCACTCGCCTTTGTCTCGTTTCGCCCTCTTTCACCCTCCTTCGTCTTGTTTCGCTCTCTTTCACCCTCCATCGTCTCGTTTCGCTCTCTTTCACCCTCCTTCGTCTCGTTTCGCTCACTTTCACCTACCTTCATCTCGTTTCGCTCTTTTCCACCCTCCTTCGTCTCGTTTCGGTCTCTTTCACACTCCTTTGTCTTGTTTCGCTCTCTTTCACCCACCTTCATCTTGTTTCGCTCTCTTTCACCCTCCTTCGCCTCGTTTCGGTCTCTTTCATCCACCTTCGTCTCGTTTCGTTCTCTTTCATCCTCCATCGTCTCGTTTCGCTATCTTTGACCATCCTTCATCTCGTTTCTCTCTCTTTGACCCTCCTTCGTCTCGTTTAGCTCTCTTTCATCCTCCTTCATCTCGTTTTGCTCTGTTTTACACTCCTTCGTCTCGTTTTGCTCTCTTTCACCCTTCTTCGTCTCGTTTTGCACTCTTTCACCCTCCTTCGTCTTGTTTCGCTCTGTTCCACCCGCCTTCATCTCGTTTTGCCCTCTTTCACCCTCCTTCGTCTCGTTTCACTCTCTTACACCCTCCTTCGTCTCGTTTCGTTCTCTTTCACCCTCCTTCGTCTCGCTCCGCTCTCTTTCACCCTCTTTCGACTCCTTTCGCTCTCTTTCACCCTCCTTCGTCTCGTTTCGCTCTCTTTCACCCTCCTTCCTCTCGTTTCCCTCTCTTTCACCCTCCTTCTTCTCGTTTCGCTCTCTTTCACCCTCCTTTGTCTCGTTTCGGTCTCTTTGACCCTCCTTCATCTCGTTTCGCTCTCTTTCACCCTCCTTCTTCTCGTTTCGCTCACTTTCACCCTCCTTCGTCTCGTTCCGCTCTCTTTCACCCTCCTTCATCTCGTTTCGGTCTCTTTCACCCTCCTTCGTCTCGTTCCACTCTCTTTCACCCTCCTTCGACTCCTTTCGCTCTCTTTCACCCTCCTTTATCTCATTTCACTCTCTTTCACCCGCCTTCGTCTCATTTCGTTCTCTTTCACCCTCCTTCGTCTCGCTCCGCTCTCTTTCACCCTCCTTCGACTCCTTTCGCTCTCTCCCACCCTCCTTCGTCTCGTTTCACTCTCTTTCACCCTCCTTCGTCTTGTTTCGCTCTTTTTCACCCTCCTTCATCTCGTTTCGCTCTCTTTCACCTTCCTTCCTCTCGTTTCGCTGTCTTTCACCCTCCTTCGTCTTGGTTCGCTCTCTTTCACCCTCCTTCTTCTCGCTTCGCTCTCTTTCACCCTCCATCGTCTCGTTTCGCTCTCTTTCACCCTCCTTCGTCTCGTTTCGCTCTCTTTCACCCTCCTTCGTCTTGTTTCGCTCTGTTGCACCCGCCTTCGTCTCGTTTCGCCCTCTTTCACCCTCCTTCGTCTTTTTTCGCTCTCTTTCACCCTTCTTCGTCTCGTTTCGCTCTCTTTAACCCTCCTTCATCTCGTTTCAATCACTTTCACCCTCCTTCGTCTCGTTTCGAACTCTTTCACCCTCCTTCGTCTTGTTTCGCTCTGTTGCACTCGCCTTTGTCTCGTTTCGCCCTCTTTCACCCTCCTTCGTCTTGTTTCGCTCTCTTTCACCCTCCATCGTCTCGTTTCGCTCTCTTTCACCCTCCTTCGTCTCGTTTCGCTCACTTTCACCTACCTTCATCTCGTTTCGCTCTTTTCCACCCTCCTTCGTCTCGTTTCGGTCTCTTTCACACTCCTTTGTCTTGTTTCGCTCTCTTTCACCCACCTTCATCTTGTTTCGCTCTCTTTCACCCTCCTTCGCCTCGTTTCGGTCTCTTTCATCCACCTTCGTCTCGTTTCGTTCTCTTTCATCCTCCATCGTCTCGTTTCGCTATCTTTGACCATCCTTCATCTCGTTTCTCTCTCTTTGACCCTCCTTCGTCTCGTTTAGCTCTCTTTCATCCTCCTTCATCTCGTTTTGCTCTGTTTTACACTCCTTCGTCTCGTTTTGCTCTCTTTCACCCTTCTTCGTCTCGTTTTGCACTCTTTCACCCTCCTTCGTCTTGTTTCGCTCTGTTCCACCCGCCTTCATCTCGTTTTGCCCTCTTTCACCCTCCTTCGTCTCGTTTCACTCTCTTACACCCTCCTTCGTCTCGTTTCGTTCTCTTTCACCCTCCTTCGTCTCGCTCCGCTCTCTTTCACCCTCTTTCGACTCCTTTCGCTCTCTTTCACCCTCCTTCGTCTCGTTTCGCTCTCTTTCACCCTCCTTCCTCTCGTTTCCCTCTCTTTCACCCTCCTTCTTCTCGTTTCGCTCTCTTTCACCCTCCTTTGTCTCGTTTCGGTCTCTTTGACCCTCCTTCATCTCGTTTCGCTCTCTTTCACCCTCCTTCTTCTCGTTTCGCTCACTTTCACCCTCCTTCGTCTCGTTCCGCTCTCTTTCACCCTCCTTCATCTCGTTTCGGTCTCTTTCACCCTCCTTCGTCTCGTTCCACTCTCTTTCACCCTCCTTCGACTCCTTTCGCTCTCTTTCACCCTCCTTTATCTCATTTCACTCTCTTTCACCCGCCTTCGTCTCATTTCGTTCTCTTTCACCCTCCTTCGTCTCGCTCCGCTCTCTTTCACCCTCCTTCGACTCCTTTCGCTCTCTCCCACCCTCCTTCGTCTCGTTTCACTCTCTTTCACCCTCCTTCGTCTTGTTTCGCTCTTTTTCACCCTCCTTCATCTCGTTTCGCTCTCTTTCACCTTCCTTCCTCTCGTTTCGCTGTCTTTCACCCTCCTTCGTATTGTTTCGCTCTCTTTCACCCTCCTTCGTCTCGTTTCGCTCTCTTTCACCCTCCACCGGCTCGTTTCGCGCTCTTTCACCCTCCTTCGTCTCGCTTAGCTCTCTTTCATCCTCCTTCGTCTCGTTTCGCTCTGTTTTACACTCCTTCGTCTTGTTTTGATCTCTTTCAGCCTTCTTCGTCTCGTTTCGCTCTCTTTCACCCTCCTTCGTCTTGTTTCGCTCTGTTCCACCTGCCTTTGTCTCGTTTCGCCCTCTTTCACCCTCCTTCGTCTCGTTTCACGCTCTTTCACCCTCCTTCGTCTCGTTTCGTTCTCTTTCACCATCCTTCGTCTCACTCCGCTCTCTTTCACCTTCCTTCGACTCCTTTCGCTCTCTTTCACCCGCCTTCGTCTCGTTTCGCTCTCTTTCACCCTCCTTCATCTCGTTTCGCTCTCTTTTACCCTCCTTCATCTCGTTTCGCTGTCTTTCACCTTCTTTCCTATCGTTTCGCTGTCTTTCACCCTCCTTCGTCTTGTTTCGCTCTCTTTCACCCTCCTTCGTCTCGTTTCGCTCTCTTTCACCCTCCACCGTCTCGTTTCGCTCTCTTTCACCCTCCTTCGTCTCGTTTCGCTCTCTTTCACTCTCCTCCGTCTTGTTTCGCTCTGTTGCACCCGCCTTTGTCTCGTTTCGCCCTCTTTCACCCTCCATCGTCTTGTTTCGCTCTCTTTCACCCTTCTTCATCTCGTTTCGCTCTCTTTCACCCTCCTTCATCTCGTTTCAATCTCTTTCACCCTCCTTCGTCTCGTTTCGCTCTCTTTCACCCTCCTTCGTCTTGTTTCGCTCTGTTGCACTCACCTTTATCTTGTTTCGCTCTCTTTCACCCTCCTTCGCCTCGTTTCGGTCTCTTTCATCCACCTTCGTCTCGTTTCGTTCTCTTTCATCCTCCATCGTCTCGTTTCGCTATCTTTGACCATCCTTCATCTCGTTTCTCTCTCTTTGACCCTCCTTCGTCTCGTTTAGCTCTCTTTCATCCTCCTTCGTCTCGTTTCGCTCTGTTTTACACTCCTTCGTCTCATTTTGCTATCTTTCACCCTGCTTCGTCTCGTTTCGCTCTCTTTCACCCTCCTTCGTCTTGTTTCGCTCTGTTCCACCCTCCTTCGTCTCGTTTCGCCCTCTTTCACCCTCCTTCGTCTCGTTTCACTCTCTTTCACCCTCCTTCGTCTCGTTTCGTTCTCTTTCACCCTCGATCGTCTCGCTCCGCTCTCTTTCACCCTCCTTCGTCTCGTTTCGCTCTCTTTCACCCTCCACCGTCTCGTTTCGCTCTCTTTCACCCTCCTTCGTCTTGTTTCGCTCTGTTCCACCTGCCTTCGTCTCGTTTCGCCCTCTTTCACCCTCCTTCGTCTCATTTCACGCTCTTTCACCCTCCTTCGTCTCGTTTCGTTCTCTTTCACCCTCCTTCGTCTCACTCCGCTCTCTTTCACCTTCCTTCGACTCGTTTCGCTCTCTTTCACCCTCCTTCGTCTCGTTTCGCTCTCTTTCACCCTCCTTCGTCTCGTTTCGCTCTCTTTCACCCTCCTTCATCTCGTTTCGCTGTCTTTCACCCTCCTTCGTCTTGTTTCGCTCTCTTTCACCCTCCTTCGTCTCGTTTCGCTCTCTTTCACCCTCCACCGTCTCGTTTCGCTCTCTTTCACCCTCCTTCGTCTCGTTTCGCTCTCTTTCACCCTCCTTCGTCTTGTTTCGCTCTGTTGCACCCGCCTTCGTCTCGTTTCGTCCTCTTTCACCCTCCTTCGTCTTTTTTCGCTCTCTTTCACCCTCCTTCGTCTCGTTTCGCTCTCTTTAACCCTCCTTCATCTCGTTTCAATCTCTTTCACCCTCCTTCGTCTCGTTTCGCTCTCTTTCACCCTCCTTCGTCTTGCTTCGCTCTGTTGCACTCGCCTTTGTCTCGTTTCGCCCTCTTTCACCCTCCTTCGTCTTGTTTCGCTCTCTTTCACCCTCCATCGTCTCGTTTCGCTCTCTTTCACCCTCCTTCGTCTCGTTTCGCTCACTTTCACCTACCTTCATCTCGTTTCGCTCTTTTTCACCCTCCTTCGTCTCGTTTCGGTCTCTTTCACACTCCTTTGTCTTGTTTCGCTCTCTTTCACCCACCTTCATCTGTTTCGCTCTCTTTCACCCTCCTTCGCCTCGTTTCGGTCTCTTTCATCCACCTTCGTCTCGTTTCGTTCTCTTTCATCCTCCATCGTCTCGTTTCGCTATCTTTGACCATCCTTCATCTCGTTTCTCTCTCTTTGACCCTCCTTCGTCTCGTTTAGCTCTCTTTCACCCTCCTTCGTCTCGTTTCGCTCTGTTTTACACTCCTTCGTCTCGTTTTGCTCTCTTTCACCCTTCTTCGTCTCGTTTCGCTCTCTTGCACCCTCCTTCGTCTTGTTTCGCTCTGTTCCACCCTCCTTCGTCTCGTTTCGCCCTCTTTCACCCTCCTTCATCTCGTTTCACTCTCTTTCAACCTCCTTCGTCTCGTTTCGTTCTCTTTCACCCTCGTTCGTCTCGCTCCGCTCTCTTTCACCCTCCTTCGACTCCTTTCGCTCTCTTTCTCCCTCCTTCGTCTCGTTTCGCTCTCTTTCACCCTCCTTCGTCTCGTTTCGCTCACTTACACCCTCCTTCATTTCGTTTCGCACTCTTTCACCTTCCTTCCTCTCGTTTCGCTGTGTTTCACCTTCCTTCGTCTTGTTTCGCTCTCTTTCACTCTCCTTCATCTCATTTAGCTCTCTTTCATCCTCCTTTGACTCGTTTCGCTCAGTTTTACACTCCTTCGTCTTGTTTTGCTCTCTTTCACCCTTCTTCGTCTCGTTTCGCTCTCTTCCACCCTCCTTTATCTCATTTCACTCTCTTTCACCCTCCTTCGTCTCCTTTCGCTCTCCTTCACCCTCCATCGTCTTGTTTCGCTCTCTGTCACCCTCCTTCGTCTCGTTTCGCTCTCTTTCAACCTCCACCGTCTCAATTCGCTCTCTTTTACCCTCTTTCGTCTCGTTTCGCTCTGTTTGACCCTTCTTCGTATCGTTTAGCTCTCTTTCATCCTCCTTCATCTCGTTTCGCTCTGTTTCACACTCCTTCATCTCGTTTTGCTCTCTTTCACCCTTCTTCGTCTCGTTTCGCTCTCTTCCACCTTCCTTCGTCTTGTTTCGCTCTGTTCCACCCGCATTCATCTCGATTCGCCCTCTTTCACCCTCCTTCGTCTCATTTCACGCTCTTTCACCCTCCTTCGTCTCGTTTCGCTCTCTTTGACCCTCTTTCGTCTCGTTTAGCTCTCTTTCATCCTCCTTCGTCTCGTTTCGCTCTGTTTCACACTCCTTCGTCTTGTTTTGCTCTCTTTCACCCTCATTCATCTCGTTTTGCTCTCTTTCACCCTCCTTCGTCTTGTTTCGCTCTGTGGCACTCGCCTTTCTCTCGTTTCGCCCTCGTTCACCCTCCTTCGTCTTGTTACGCTCTCTTTCACCCTCCATCGTCTCGTTTCGCTCTCTTTCACCCTCCTTCGTCTCGTTTCGCTCACTTTCACCTACCTTCATCTCGTTTCGCTCTGTTTCACCATCCTTCGTCTAGTTTCGGTCTCTTTCACACTCCTTTGTCTTGTTTCGCTCTCTTTCACCCACCTTCATCTTGTTTCGCTCTCTTTCACCCTCCTTCGCCTCGTTTCGGTCTCGTTCATCCCCCTTCGTCTCGTTTTGCTCTCTTTCACCCTTCTTCGTCTCGTTTCGCTCTCTTTCACCCTCCTTCGTCATGTTTCGCTCTGTTCCACCCGCCTTCGTCTCGTTTCGCCCTCTTTCACCCTCCTTCGTCTCGTTTCGCTCTCTTTCACCCTCCTTTGTCTCGTTTCGCTCTCTTTGAACCTCCTTCATCTCGTTTCGCTCTCTTTCACCCTCCTTCGTCTCATTTCGCTCTCTTTCACCCTCATTCTTCTCGTTTCGCTCACTTTCACCCTCCTTCGTCTCGTTCCGCTCTCTTTCACCCTCCTTCGTCTCGTTTCGGTCTCTTTCACCCTCCTTCGTCTCGTTCCACTCTCTTTCACCCACCTTCGACTCCTTTCGCTCTCTTTCACCCTCCTTTATCTCATTTCACTCTCTTTCACCCTCCTTCGTCTCCTTTCGCTCTCTTTCACCCTCCATCGTCTTGTTTCGCTCTCTGTCACCCTCCTTCGTCTCGTTTCGTTCTCTTTCACCCTCCACCGTCTCATTTCGCTCTCTTTCATCCTCCTTCGTCTCGTTTCGCTCTGTTTTACACTCCTTCGTCTTGTATTGATCTCTTTCAGCCTTCTTCATCTCGTTTCGCTCTCTTTCACCCTCCTTCGTCTTGTTTCGCTCTGTTCCACCTGCCTTTGTCTCGTTTCGCCCTCTTTCACCCTCCTTCGTCTCGTTTCACGCTCTTGCACCCTCCTTCGTCTCGTTTCGTTCTCTTTCACCATACTTCGTCTCACTCCGCTCTCTTTCACCTCCCTTCGACTCCTTTCGCTCCCTTTCACCCGCCTTCGTCTCGTTTCGCTCTCTTTCACCCTCCTTCATCTCGTTTCGCTATCTTTTACCCTCCTTCATCTCGTTTCGCTGTCTTTCACCCTCCTTCATCTCGTTTCAATCTCTTTCACCCTCCTTCGTCTCGTTTCGCTCTCTTTCACCCTCCTTCGTCTTGTTTCGCTCTGTTGCACTCGCCTTTATCTTGTTTCGCTCTCTTTCACCCTCCTTCGCCTCGTTTCGGTCTCTTTCATCCACCTTCGTCTCGTTTCGTTCTCTTTCATCCTCCATCGTCTCGTTTCGCTATCTTTGACCATCCTTCATCTCGTTTCTCTCTCTTTGACCCTCCTTCATCTCGTTTAGCTCTCTTTCATCCTCCTTCGTCTCGTTTCGCTCTGTTTTACACTCCTTCGTCTCATTTTGCTATCTTTCACCCTGCTTCGTCTCGTTTCGCTCTCTTTCACCCTCCTTCGTCTTGTTTCGCTCTGTTCCACCCTCCTTCGTCTCGTTTCGCCCTCTTTCACCCTCCTTCGTCTCGTTTCACTCTCTTTCACCCTCCTTCGTCTCGTTTGTTCTCTTTCACCCTCGATCGTCTCGCTCCGCTCTCTTTCACCCTCCTTCGACTCCTTTCGCTCTCTTTCTGCCTCCTTCGTCTCGTTTCGCTCTCTTTCACCCTCCTTCGTCTCGTTTCGCTCACTTTCAGCCTCCTTCATCTCGTTTCGCTCTCTTTCACCTTCCTTCCTCTCGTTTCGCTGTCTTTCACCTTCCTTCGTCTTGTTTCGCTCTCTTTCACCCTCCTTCGTCTCGTTTCGCTCTCTTTCACCCTCCACCGTCTCGTTTCGCTCTCTTTCACCCTCCTTCGTCTTGTTTCGCTCTGTTCCACCTGCCTTCGTCTCGTTTCGCCCTCTTTCACCCTCCTTCGTCTCATTTCACGCTCTTTCACCCTCCTTCGTCTCGTTTCGTTGTCTTTCACCCTCCTTCGTCTCACTCCGCTCTCTTTCACCTTCCTTCGACTCGTTTCGCTCTCTTTCACCCTCCTTCGTCTCGTTTCGCTCTCTTTCACCCTCCTTCGTCTCGTTTCGCTCTCTTTCACCCTCCTTCATCTCGTTTCGCTGTCTTTCACCTTCTTTCCTCTCGTTTCGCTGTCTTTCACCCTCCTTCGTCTTGTTTCGCTCTCTTTCACCCTCCTTCGTCTCGTTTCGCTCTCTTTCACCCTCCACCGTCTCGTTTCGCTCTCTTTCACCCTCCTTCGTCTCGTTTCGCTCTCTTTCACCCTCCTTCGTCTTGTTTCGCTCTGTTGCACCCGCCTTCGTCTCGTTTCGTCCTCTTTCACCCTCCTTCGTCTTTTTTCGCTCTCTTTCACCCTTCTTCGTCTCGTTTCGCTCTCTTTAACCCTCCTTCATCTCGTTTCAATCTCTTTCACCCTCCTTCGTCTCGTTTCGCTCTCTTTCACCCTCCTTCGTCTTGCTTCGCTCTGTTGCACTCGCCTTTGTCTCGTTTCGCCCTCTTTCACCCTCCTTCGTCTTGTTTCGCTCTCTTTCACCCTCCATCGTCTCGTTTCGCTCTCTTTCACCCTCCTTCGTCTCGTTTCGCTCACTTTCACCTACCTTCATCTCGTTTCGCTCTTTTTCATCCTCCTTCGTCTCGTTTCGGTCTCTTTCACACTCCTTTGTCTTGTTTCGCTCTCTTTCACCCACCTTCATCTTGTTTCGCTCTCTTTCACCCTCCTTCGCCTCGTTTCGGTCTCTTTCATCCACCTTCGTCTCGTTTCGTTCTCTTTCATCCTCCATCGTCTCGTTTCGCTATCTTTGACCATCCTTCATCTCGTTTCTCTCTCTTTGACCCTCCTTCGTCTCGTTTAGCTCTCTTTCACCCTCCTTCGTCTCGTTTCGCTCTGTTTTACACTCCTTCGTCTCGTTTTGCTCTCTTTCACCCTTCTTCGTCTCGTTTCGCTCTCTTGCACCCTCCTTCGTCTTGTTTCGCTCTGTTCCACCCTCCTTCGTCTCGTTTCGCCCTCTTTCACCCTCCTTCATCTCGTTTCACTCTCTTTCACCCTCCTTCGTCTCGTTTCGTTCTCTTTCACCCTCGTTCGTCTCGCTCCGCTCTCTTTCACCCTCCTTCGACTCCTTTCGCTCTCATTCTCCCTCCTTCGTCTCGTTTCGCTCTCTTTCACCCTCCTTAGTCTCGTTTCGCTCACTTACACCCTCCTTCATCTCGTTTCGCTCTCTTTCACCTTCCTTCCTCTCGTTTCGCTGTGTTTCACCTCCCTTCATCTTGTTTCGCTCTCTTTCACCCTCCTTCGTCTCATTTAGCTCTCTTTCATCCTCCTTTGTCTAGTTTCGCTCTGTTTTACATTCCTTCGACTCCTTTCGCTCTCTTTCTCCCTCCTTCGTCTCGTTTCGCTCTCTTTCACCCTCCTTCGTCTCGTTTCGCTCACTTACACCCTCCTTCATTTCGTTTCGCACTCTTTCACCTTCCTTCCTCTCGTTTCGCTGTGTTTCACCTTCCTTCGTCTTGTTTCGCTCTCTTTCACTCTCCTTCATCTCATTTAGCTCTCTTTCATCCTCCTTTGACTCGTTTCGCTCAGTTTTACACTCCTTCGTCTTGTTTTGCTCTCTTTCACCCTTCTTCGTCTCGTTTCGCTCTCTTCCACCCTCCTTTATCTCATTTCACTCTCTTTCACCCTCCTTCGTCTCCTTTCGCTCTCCTTCACCCTCCATCGTCTTGTTTCGCTCTCTGTCACCCTCCTTCGTCTCGTTTCGCTCTCTTTCAACCTCCACCGTCTCAATTCGCTCTCTTTTACCCTCTTTCGTCTCGTTTCGCTCTCTTTGACCCTTCTTCGTCTCGTTTAGCTCTCTTTCATCCTCCTTCATCTCGTTTCGCTCTGTTTCACACTCCTTCATCTCGTTTTGCTCTCTTTCACCCTTCTTCGTCTCGTTTCGCTCTCTTCCACCTTCCTTCGTCTTGTTTCGCTCTGTTCCACCCGCCTTCATCTCGATTCGCCCTCTTTCACCCTCCTTCGTCTCGTTTCACTCTCTTTCACCCTCCTTCGTCTCGTTTCGTTCTCTTTCAACCTCCTTCGTCTCGCTCCGCTCTCTTTCACCCTCCTTCGACTCCTTTCGCTCCCTTTCACCCTCCTTCGTCTCGTTTCGCTCTCTTTCACCCTCCTTCGTCTCGTTTCGCTCTCTTTCACCTTCCTTCATCTCGTTTCGCTCTCTTTCACCTTCCTTCCTCTCGTTTTGCTGTCTTTCACCCTCCTTCGTATTGTTTCGCTCTCTTTCACTCTCCTTCGTCTCGTTTCGCTCTCTTTCACCCTCCGCCATCTCGTTTCGCTCTCTTTCACCCTCCTTTGTCTCGTTTCGCTCTCTTTGACCCTCCTTCAT
This sequence comes from Scyliorhinus torazame, assembly GCF_047496885.1. Taxonomy (NCBI): domain Eukaryota; kingdom Metazoa; phylum Chordata; class Chondrichthyes; order Carcharhiniformes; family Scyliorhinidae; genus Scyliorhinus; species Scyliorhinus torazame. The sequence goes on from NC_092727.1 coordinate 135,653,273, forward strand.
CTCGTTTCCCTCTCTTTCACCCTCCTTCGTCTCGTTTCGCTCTCTTTCACCCTCCTTCTTCTCGTTTCGCTCACTTTCACCCTCCTTCATCTCGTTCCGGTCTCTTTCACCCTCTTTCGTCTCGTTTCGGTCTCTTTCACCCTCCTTTATCTCATTTCACTCTCTTTCACCCTCCTTCGTCTCCTTTCGCTCTCTTTCACCCTCCATCCTTTCGTTTCGCTCTCTTTCACCCTCCTTCGTCTCGTTTCGCTCTCTTTCACCCTCCATCGTCTCGTTTCGCTCTCTTTCACCCTCCTTCGTCTCGTTTTGCTCTCTTTCACCCTCCACCGTCTCATTACGCTCTCTTTTGCACTCTTTTGTCTCGTTTCGCTCTCTTTGACCCTCTTTCGTCTCGTTTAGCTCTCTTTCATCCTCCTTCGTCTCGTTTCGCTCTGTTTCACACTCCTTCGTCTTGTTTTGCTCTCTTTCACCCTCATTCATCTCGTTTCGCTCTCTTTCACCCTCCTTCGTCTTGTTTCGCTCTGTGGCACTCGCCTTTCTCTCGTTTCGCCCTCGTTCACCCTCCTTCGTCTTGTTACGCTCTCTTTCACCCTCCATCGTCTCGTTTCGCTCTCTTTCACCCTCCTTCGTCTCGTTTCGCTCACTTTCACCTACCTTCATCTCGTTTCGCTCTGTTTCACCATCCTTCGTCTAGTTTCGGTCTCTTTCACACTCCTTTGTCTTGTTTCGCTCTCTTTCACCCACCTTCATCTTGTTTCGCTCTCTTTCACCCTCCTTCGCCTCGTTTCGGTCTCGTTCATCCCCCTTCGTCTCGTTTTGCTCTCTTTCACCCTTCTTCGTCTCGTTTCGCTCTCTTTCACCCTCCTTCGTCATGTTTCGCTCTGTTCCACCCGCCTTCGTCTCGTTTCGCCCTCTTTCACCCTCCTTCGTCTCGTTTCGCTCTCTTTCACCCTCCTTTGTCTCGTTTCGCTCTCTTTGAACCTCCTTCATCTCGTTTCGCTCTCTTTCACCCTCCTTCGTCTCATTTCGCTCTCTTTCACCCTCATTCTTCTCGTTTCGCTCACTTTCACCCTCCTTCGTCTCGTTCCGCTCTCTTTCACCCTCCTTCGTCTCGTTTCGGTCTCTTTCACCCTCCTTCGTCTCGTTCCACTCTCTTTCACCCACCTTCGACTCCTTTCGCTCTCTTTCACCCTCCTTTATCTCATTTCACTCTCTTTCACCCTCCTTCGTCTCCTTTCGCTCTCTTTCACCCTCTTTCGTCTTGGTTCGCTCACTTTCACCCTCCTTCGTCTCGTTCCGCTCTCTTTCACCCTCCTTCGTCTCGTTTCGGTCTCTTTCACCCTCCTTCGTCTTGCTCCGCTCTCTTTAACCCTCCTTCGACTCCTTTCGCTCTCTCTCACCCTCCTTCGTCTCGTTTCGCTCTCTTTCACCCTCCTTCGTCTTGTTTCGCTCATTTTCACCCTCCTTCACCTCGTTTCGCTCTCTTTCACCTTCCTTCCTCTCGTTTCGCTGTCTTTCACCCCCCTTCGTATTGTTTCGCTCTCTTTCAACCTCCTTCGTCTCGTTTCGCTCTCTTTCACCCTCCACCGTCTCGTTTCGCTCTCTTTCACCCTCCTTCGTCTCGCTTAGCTCTCTTTCATCCTCCTTCGTCTCGTTTCGCTCTGTTTTACACTCCTTCGTCTTGTTTTGCTCTCTTTCACCCTTCTTCGTCTCGTTTCGCTCTCTTTCACCCTCCTTCGTCTTGTTTCGCTCTGTTCCACCTGCCTTCGTCTCGTTTCGCCCTGTTTCACCCTCCTTCGTCTCGTTTCACGCTCTTTCACCCTCCTTTGTGTCGTTTCGTTCTCTTTTTCCCTCCTTCGTCTCGTTTCGCTCTCTTTCACCCTCCTTCGTCTCGTTTCGCTCTCTTTCACCCTCCTTCATCTCGTTTCGCTGTCTTTCACCTTCTTTCCTCTCGTTTCGCTGTCTTTCACCCTCCTTCGTCTTGTTTCGCTCTCTTTCACCCTCCTTCGTCTCGTTTCGCTCTCTTTCACCCTCCACCGTCTCGTTTCGCTCTTTTTCACCCTCCTTCGTCTCGTTTCGCTCTCTTTCACCCTCCTTCGTCTTGTTTCGCTCTGTTGCACCCTCCTTCGTCTCGTTTCGCCCTCTTTCACCCTCCTTCGTCTTGTTTCGCTCTCTTTCACCCTTCTTCGTCTCGTTTCGCTCTCTTTCACCCTCCTTCATCTCGTTTCAATCTATTTCACCCTCCTTCGTCTCGTTTCGCTCTCTTTCACCCTCCTTCGTCTTGTTTCGCTCTGTTGCACTCGCCTTTGTCTCGTTTCGCCCTCTTTCACCCTCCTTCGTCTTGTTTCGCTCTCTTTCACCCTCCATCGTCTCGTTTCGCTCTCTTTCACCCTCCTTCGTCTCGTTTCGCTCTTTTTCACCCTCCTTCGTCTCGTTTCGGTCTCTTTCACACTCCTTTGCCTTGTTTCGCTCTCTTTCACCCACCTTCATCTTGTTTCGCTCTCTTTCACCCTCCTTCGCCTCGTTTCGGTCTCGTTCATCCTCCTTCGTCTCGTTTCGTTCTCTTTCACCCTCCATCGTCTCGTTTCGCTATCTTTGACCATCCTTCATCTCGTTTCGCTGTCTTTGACCCTCCTTCGTCTCGTTTAGCTCTCTTTCATCCTCCTTCATCTCGTTTTGCTCTGTTTTACACTTCTTCGTCTCGTTTTGCTCTCTTTCACCCTTCTTCGTCTCGTTTCGCTCTCTTTCACCCTCCTTCGTCTTGTTTCGCTCTGTTCCACCCGCCTTCGTCTCGTTTCGCCCTCTTTCACCCTCCTTCGTCTCGTTTCACTCTCTTACACCCTCCTTCGTCTCGTTTCATTCTCTTTCACCCTCCTTCGTTTCGCTCCGCTCTCTTTCACCCTCCTTCGACTCCTTTCGCTCTCTTTCACCCTCCTTTGTCTCGTTTCGCTGTCTTTCACCTTCTTTCCTCTCGTTTCGCTGTCTTTCACCCTCCTTCGTCTTGTTTCGCTCTCTTTCACCCTCCTTCGTCTCGTTTCGCTCTCTTTCACCCTCCACCGTCTCGTTTCGCTCTCTTTCACCCTCCTTCGTCTCGTTTCGCTCTCTTTCACCCTCCTTCGTCTTGTTTCGCTCTGTTGCACCCTCCTTCGTCTCGTTTCGCCCTCTTTCACCCTCCTTCGTCTTGTTTCGCTCTCTTTCACCCTTCTTCGTCTCGTTTCGCTCTCTTTCACCCTCCTTCATCTCGTTTCAATCTATTTCACCCTCCTTCGTCTCGTTTCGCTCTCTTTCACCCTCCTTCGTCTTGTTTCGCTCTGTTGCACTCGCCTTTGTCTCGTTTCGCCCTCTTTCACCCTCCTTCTTCTCGTTTCGCTCTCTTTCACCCTCCTTTGTCTCGTTTCGCTCTCTTTGACCCTCCTTCATCTCGTTTCGCTCTCTTTCACCCTCCTTCGTCTCATTTCGCTCTCTTTCACCCTCCTTCTTCTCGTTTCGCTCACTTTCACCCTCCTTCGACTCGTTCCGCTCTCTTTCACCCTCCTTCGTCTCGTTTCGGTCTCTTTCACCCTCCTTCATCTCGTTCCACTCTCTTTCACCCTCCTTCGACTCCTTTCGCTCTCTTTCATCCTCCTTTATCTCATTTCACTCTCTTTCACCCTCCTTCGTCTCCTTTCGCTCTCTTTCACCCTCCATCGTCTTGTTACGCTCTCTGTCACCCTCCTTCGTCTCGTTTCGCTCTCTTTCACCCTCCACCGTCTCATTTCGCTCTCTTTTCCCCTCTTTCCTCTCGTTTCGCTCTCTTTGACCCTCCTTCGTCTCGTTTAGCTCTTTTTCATCCTCCTTCATCTCGTTTCGCTCTGTTTCACACTCCTTCGTCTCGTTTTGCTCTCTTTCACCCTCCTTCGTCTCGTTTCACTCTCTTTCACCCTCCTTCGTCTCGTTTCGTTCTCTTTCAACCTCCTTCGTCTCGCTCCGCTCTCTTTCACCCTCCTTCGACTCCTTTCGCTCCCTTTCACCCTCCTTCGTCTCGTTTCGCTCTCTTTCACCCTCCTTCGTCTCGTTTCGCTCTCTTTCACCTTCCTTCATCTCGTTTCGCTCTCTTTCACCTTCCTTCCTCTCGTTTTGCTGTCTTTCACCCTCCTTCGTATTGTTTCGCTCTCTTTCACTCTCCTTCGTCTCGTTTCGCTCTCTTTCACCCTCCGCCATCTCGTTTCGCTCTCTTTCACCCTCCTTTGTCTCGTTTCGCTCTCTTTGACCCTCCTTAATCTCGTTTCGCTCTCTTTCACCCTCCTTCGTCTCGTTTCGCTCTCTTTCACCCTCCTTCTTCTCGTTTCGCTCACTTTCACCCTCCTTCATCTCGTTCCGGTCTCTTTCACCCTCTTTCGTCTCGTTTCGGTCTCTTTCACCCTCCTTTATCTCATTTCACTCTCTTTCACCCTCCTTCGTCTCCTTTCGCTCTCTTTCACCCTCCATCGTTTCGTTTCGCTCTCTTTCACCCTCCTTCGTCTCGTTTCGCTCTCTTTCACCCTCCATCGTCTCGTTTCGCTCTCTTTCACCCTCCTTCGTCTCGTTTTGCTCTCTTTCACCCTCCACCGTCTCATTTCGCTCTCTTTTGCACTCTTTTGTCTCGTTTCGCTCTCTTTGACCCTCTTTCGTCTCGTTTAGCTCTCTTTCATCCTCCTTCGTCTCGTTTCGCTCTGTTTCACACTCCTTCGTCTTGTTTTGCTCTCTTTCACCCTCATTCATCTCGTTTCGCTCTCTTTCACCCTCCTTCGTCTTGTTTCGCTCTGTGGCACTCGCCTTTCTCTCATTTCGCCCTCGTTCACCCTCCTTCGTCTTGTTACGCTCTCTTTCACCCTCCATCGTCTCGTTTCGCTCTCTTTCACCCTCCTTCGTCTCGTTTCGCTCACTTTCACCTACCTTCATCTCGTTTCGCTCTGTTTCACCATCCTTCGTCTAGTTTCGGTCTCTTTCACACTCCTTTGTCTTGTTTCGCTCTCTTTCACCCACCTTCATCTTGTTTCGCTCTCTTTCACCCTCCTTCGCCTCGTTTCGGTCTCGTTCATCCCCCTTCGTCTCGTTTTGCTCTCTTTCACCCTTCTTCGTCTCGTTTCGCTCTCTTTCACCCTCCTTCGTCATGTTTCGCTCTGTTCCACCCGCCTTCGTCTCGTTTCGCCCTCTTTCACCCTCCTTCGTCTCGTTTCGCTCTCTTTCACCCTCCTTTGTCTCGTTTCGCTCTCTTTGAACCTCCTTCATCTCGTTTCGCTCTCTTTCACCCTCCTTCGTCTCATTTCGCTCTCTTTCACCCTCATTCTTCTCGTTTCGCTCACTTTCACCCTCCTTCGTCTCGTTCCGCTCTCTTTCACCCTCCTTCGTCTCGTTTCGGTCTCTTTCACCCTCCTTCGTCTCGTTCCACTCTCTTTCACCCACCTTCGACTCCTTTCGCTCTCTTTCAACCTCCTTTATCTCATTTCACTTTCTTTCACCCTCCTTCGTCTCCTTTCGCTCTCTTTCACCCTCTTTCGTCTTGGTTCGCTCACTTTCACCCTCCTTCGTCTCGTTCCGCTCTCTTTCACCCTCCTTCGTCTCGTTTCGGTCTCTTTCACCCTCCTTCGTCTCGCTCCGCTCTCTTTAACCCTCCTTCGACTCCTTTCGCTCTCTCTCACCCTCCTTCGTCTCGTTTCGCTCTCTTTCACCCTCCTTCGTCTTGTTTCGCTCATTTTCACCCTCCTTCACCTCGTTTCGCTCTCTTTCACCTTCCTTCCTCTCGTTTCGCTGTCTTTCACCCCCCTTCGTATTGTTTCGCTCTCTTTCAACCTCCTTCGTCTCGTTTCGCTCTCTTTCACCCTCCACCGTCTCGTTTCGCTCTCTTTCACCCTCCTTCGTCTCGCTTAGCTCTCTTTCATCCTCCTTCGTCTCGTTTCGCTCTGTTTTACACTCCTTCGTCTTGTTTTGCTCTCTTTCACCCTTCTTCGTCTCGTTTCGCTCTCTTTCACCCTCCTTCGTCTTGTTTCGCTCTGTTCCACCTGCCTTCGTCTCGTTTCGCCCTGTTTCACCCTCCTTCGTCTCGTTTCACGCTCTTTCACCCTCCTTTGTGTCGTTTCGTTCTCTTTTTCCCTCCTTCGTCTCGTTTCGCTCTCTTTCACCCTCCTTCGTCTCGTTTCGCTCTCTTTCACCCTCCTTCATCTCGTTTCGCTGTCTTTCACCTTCTTTCCTCTCGTTTCGCTGTCTTTCACCCTCCTTCGTCTTGTTTCGCTCTCTTTCACCCTCCTTCGTCTCGTTTCGCTCTCTTTCACCCTCCACCGTCTCGTTTCGCTCTCTTTCACCCTCCTTCGTCTCGTTTCGCTCTCTTTCACCCTCCTTCGTCTTGTTTCGCTCTGTTGCACCCTCCTTCGTCTCGTTTCGCCCTCTTTCACCCTCCTTCGTCTTGTTTCGCTCTCTTTCACCCTTCTTCGTCTCGTTTCGCTCTCTTTCACCCTCCTTCATCTCGTTTCAATCTATTTCACCCTCCTTCGTCTCGTTTCGCTCTCTTTCACCCTCCTTCGTCTTGTTTCGCTCTGTTGCACTCGCCTTTGTCTCGTTTCGCCCTCTTTCACCCTCCTTCGTCTTGTTTCGCTCTCTTTCACCCTCCATCGTCTCGTTTCGCTCTCTTTCACCCTCCTTCGTCTCGTTTCACTCTCTTACACCCTCCTTCGTCTCGTTTCATTCTCTTTCACCCTCCTTCGTTTCGCTCCGCTCTCTTTCACCCTCCTTCGACTCCTTTCGCTCTCTTTCACCCTCCTTTGTCTCGTTTCGCTGTCTTTCACCTTCTTTCCTCTCGTTTCGCTGTCTTTCACCCTCCTTCGTCTTGTTTCGCTCTCTTTCACCCTCCTTCGTCTCGTTTCGCTCTCTTTCACCCTCCACCGTCTCGTTTCGCTCTCTTTCACCCTCCTTCGTCTCGTTTCGCTCTCTTTCACCCTCCTTCGTCTTGTTTCGCTCTGTTGCACCCTCCTTCGTCTCGTTTCGCCCTCTTTCACCCTCCTTCGTCTTGTTTCGCTCTCTTTCACCCTTCTTCGTCTCGTTTCGCTCTCTTTCACCCTCCTTCATCTCGTTTCAATCTATTTCACCCTCCTTCGTCTCGTTTCGCTCTCTTTCACCCTCCTTCATCTTGTTTCGCTCTGTTGCACTCGCCTTTGTCTCGTTTCGCCCTCTTTCACTGTCCTTCGTCTTGTTTCGCTCTCTTTCACCCTCCATCGTCTCGTTTCGCTCTCTTTCACCCTCCTTCGTCTCGTTTCGCTCTTTTTCACCCTCCTTCGTCTCGTTTCGGTCTCTGTCACACTCCTTTGCCTTGTTTCGCTCTCTTTCACCCACCTTCATCTTGTTTCGCTCTCTTTCACCCTCCTTCGCCTCGTTTCGGTCTCGTCCATCCTCCTTCGTCTCGTTTCGTTCTCTTTCACCCTCCATCGTCTCGTTTCGCTATCTTTGACCATCCTTCATCTCGTTTCGCTGTCTTTGACCCTCCTTCGTCTCGTTTAGCTCTCTTTCATCCTCCTTCATCTCGTTTTGCTCTGTTTTACACTCCTTCGTCTCGTTTTGCTCTCTTTCACCCTTCTTCGTCTCGTTTCGCTCTCTTTCACCCTCCTTCGTCTTGTTTCGCTCTGTTCCACCCGCCTTCGTCTCGTTTCGCCCTCTTTCACCCTCCTTCGTCTCGTTTCACTCTCTTACACCCTCCTTCGTCTCGTTTCATTCTCTTTCACCCTCCTTCGTTTCGCTCCGCTCTCTTTCACCCTCCTTCGACTCCTTTCGCTCTCTTTCACCCTCCTTTGTCTCGTTTCGCTCTCTTTCACCCTCCTTCATCTCGTTTCGCTCTCTTTCACCCTCCTTCCTCTCGTTTCGCTCTCTTTCACCCTCCTTCTTCTCGTTTTGCTCTCTTTCACCCTCCTTTGTCTCGTTTCGCTCTCTTTGACCCTCCTTCATCTCGTTTCGCTCTCTTTCACCCTCCTTCGTCTCATTTCGCTCTCTTTCACCCTCCTTCTTCTCGTTTCGCTCACTTTCACCCTCCTTCGTCTCGTTCCGCTCTCTTTCACCCTCCTTCGTCTCGTTTCGGTCTCTTTCACCCTCCTTCATCTCGTTCCACTCTCTTTCACCCTCCTTCGACTCGTTTCACTCTCTTTCACCCTCCACCGTCTCATTTCGCTCTCTTTCCCCTCTTTCGTCTCGTTTCGCTCTCTTTGACCCTCCTTCGTCTCGTTTAGCTCTTTTTCATCCTCCTTCATCTCGTTTCGCTCTGTTTCACACTCCTTCGTCTCGTTTTGCTCTCTTTCACCCTTCTTCGTCTCGTTTCGCTCTCTTTCACCCTCCTTCGTCTTGTTTCGCTCTGTTCCACCCGCCTTCGTCTCGTTTCGCCCTCTTTCACCCTCCTTCGTCTCGTTTCACTCTCTTTCACCCTCCTTCGTCTCATTTCGCTCTCTTTCACCCTCCTTCTTCTTGTTTCGCTCACTTTCACCCTCCTTCGTCTCGTACCGCTCTCTTTCACCCTCCTTCGTCTCGTTTCGGTCTCTTTCACCCTCCTTCATCTCGTTCCACTCTCTTTCACCCTCCTTCGACTCCTTTCGCTCTCTTTCATCCTCCTTTATCTCATTTCACTCTCTTTCACCCTCCTTCGTCTCCTTTCGCTCTCTTTCACCCTCCATCGTCTTGTTTCGCTCTCTGTCACCCTCCTTCGTCTCGTTTCGCTCTCTTTCACCCTCCACCGTCTCATTTCGCTCTCTTTCCCCTCTTTCGTCTCGTTTCGCTCTCTTTGACCCTCCTTCGTCTCGTTTAGCTCTTTTTCATCCTCCTTCATCTCGTTTCGCTCTGTTTCACACTCCTTCGTCTCGTTTTGCTCTCTTTCACCCTTCTTCGTCTCGTTTCGCTCTCTTTCACCCTCCTTCGTCTTGTTTCGCTCTGTTCCACCCGCCTTCGTCTCGTTTCGCCCTCTTTCACCCTCCTTCGTCTCGTTTCACTCTCTATCACCCTCCTTCGTCTCGTTTCGTTCTCTTTCACCCTCCTTCGTCTCGCTCCGCTCTCTTTCACCCTCCTTCGACTCCTTTCGCTCTCTCTCACCCTCCTTCGTCTCGTTTCGCTCTCTTTCACCCTCCTTCATCTCGTTTCGCTCTCTTTCACCTTCCTTCCTCTCGTTTCGCTGTCTTTCACCCTCCTTCGTATTGTTTCGCTCTCTTTCACCCGCCTTCGTCTCGTTTCGCTCTCTTTCACCCTCCACCGTCTCGTTTCGCGCTCTTTCACCCTCCTTCGTCTCGCTTAGCTCTCTTTCATCCTCCTTGTCTCGTTTCGCTCTGTTTTACACTCCTTCGTCTTGTTTTGCTCTCTTTCACCCTTCTTCGTCTCGTTTCGCTCTCTTTCACCCTCCTTTGTCTTGTTTCGCTCTGTTCCACCTGCCTTTGTCTCGTTTCGCCCTCTTTCACCCTCCTTCGTCTCGTTTCACGCTCTTTCACCCTCCTTCGTCTCGTTTCGCTCTCTTTCACCCTCCTTCGTCTTGTTTCGCTCTGTTCCACCCGCCTTCGTCTCGTTTCGCCCTCTTTCACCCTCCTTCGTCTCGTTTCACTCTCTTACACCCTCCTTCGTCTCGTTTCGTTCTCTTTCACCCTCCTTCGTTTCGCTCCGCTCTCTTTCACCCTCCTTCGACTCCTTTCGCTCTCTTTCACCCTCCTTTGTCTCGTTTCGCTCTCTTTCACCCTCCTTCATCTCGTTTCGCTCTCTTTCACCCTCCTTCCTCTCGTTTCGCTCTCTTTCACCCTCCTTCTTCTCGTTTCGCTCTCTTTCACCCTCCTTTGTCTCGTTTCGCTCTCTTTGACCCTCCTTCATCTCGTTTCGCTCTCTTTCACCCTCCTTCGTCTCATTTCGCTCTCTTTCACCCTCCTTCTTCTCGTTTCGCTCACTTTCACCCTCCTTCGACTCGTTCCGCTCTCTTTCACCCTCCTTCGTCTCGCTCCGCTCTCTTTCACCCTCCTTCGACTCCTTTCGCTCTCTCTCACCCTCCTTCGTCTCGTTTCGCTCTCTTTCATCCTCCTTTATCTCATTTCACTCTCTTTCACCCTCCTTCGTCTCCTTTCGCTCTCTTTCACCCTCCATCGTCTTGTTACGCTCTCTGTCACCCTCCTTCGTCTCGTTTCGCTCTCTTTCACCCTCCACCGTCTCATTTCGCTCTCTTTTCCCCTCTTTCGTCTCGTTTCGCTCTCTTTGACCCTCCTTCGTCTCGTTTAGCTCTTTTTCATCCTCCTTCATCTCGTTTCGCTCTGTTTCACACTCCTTCGTCTCGTTTTGCTCTCTTTCACCCTTCTTCGTCTCGTTTCGCTCTCTTTCACCCTCCTTCGTCTTGTTTCGCTCTGTTCCACCCGCCTTCGTCTCGTTTCGCCCTCTTTCACCCTCCTTCGTCTCGTTTCACTCTCTTTCACGCTCCTTCGTCTCGTTTCGTTCTCTTTCACCCTCGTTCGTCTCGCTCCGCTCTCTTTCACCTTCCTTCGAATCCTTTCGCTCTCTCTCACCCTCCTTCGTCTCGTTTCGCTCTCTTTCACCCTCCTTCGTCTTGTTTCGCTCTGTTCCACCCGCCTTCGTCTCGTTTCGCCCTCTTTCACCCTCCTTCGTCTCGTTTCACTCTCTATCACCCTCCTTCGTCTCGTTTCGTTCTCTTTCACCCTCCTTCGTCTCGCTCCGCTCTCTTTCACCCTCCTTCGACTCCTTTCGCTCTCTCTCACCCTCCTTCGTCTCGTTTCGCTCTCTTTCACCCTCCTTCATCTCGTTTCGCTCTCTTTCACCTTCCTTCCTCTCGTTTCGCTGTCTTTCACCCTCCTTCGTATTGTTTCGCTCTCTTTCACCCGCCTTCGTCTCGTTTCGCTCTCTTTCACCCTCCACCGTCTCGTTTCGCGCTCTTTCACCCTCCTTCGTCTCGCTTAGCTCTCTTTCATCCTCCTTGTCTCGTTTCGCTCTGTTTTACACTCCTTCGTCTTGTTTTGCTCTCTTTCACCCTTCTTCGTCTCGTTTCGCTCTCTTTCACCCTCCTTTGTCTTGTTTCGCTCTGTTCCACCTGCCTTTGTCTCGTTTCGCCCTCTTTCACCCTCCTTCGTCTCGTTTCACGCTCTTTCACCCTCCTTCGTCTCGTTTCGCTCTCTTTCACCCTCCTTCGTCTTGTTTCGCTCTGTTCCACCCGCCTTCGTCTCGTTTCGCCCTCTTTCACCCTCCTTCGTCTCGTTTCACTCTCTTACACCCTCCTTCGTCTCGTTTCGTTCTCTTTCACCCTCCTTCGTTTCGCTCCGCTCTCTTTCACCCTCCTTCGACTCCTTTCGCTCTCTTTCACCCTCCTTTGTCTCGTTTCGCTCTCTTTCACCCTCCTTCATCTCGTTTCGCTCTCTTTCACCCTCCTTCCTCTCGTTTCGCTCTCTTTCACCCTCCTTCTTCTCGTTTCGCTCTCTTTCACCCTCCTTTGTCTCGTTACGCTCTCTTTGACCCTCCTTCATCTCGTTTCGCTCTCTTTCACCCTCCTTCGTCTCATTTCGCTCTCTTTCACCCTCCTTCTTCTCGTTTCGCTCACTTTCACCCTCCTTCGACTCGTTCCGCTCTCTTTCACCCTCCTTCGTCTCGCTCCGCTCTCTTTCACCCTCCTTCGACTCCTTTCGCTCTCTCTCACCCTCCTTCGTCTCGTTTCGCTCTCTTTCATCCTCCTTTATCTCATTTCACTCTCTTTCACCCTCCTTCGTCTCCTTTCGCTCTCTTTCACCCTCCATCGTCTTGTTACGCTCTCTGTCACCCTCCTTCGTCTCGTTTCGCTCTCTTTCACCCTCCACCGTCTCATTTCGCTCTCTTTTCCCCTCTTTCGTCTCGTTTCGCTCTCTTTGACCCTCCTTCGTCTCGTTTAGCTCTTTTTCATCCTCCTTCATCTCGTTTCGCTCTGTTTCACACTCCTTCGTCTCGTTTTGCTCTCTTTCACCCTTCTTCGTCTCGTTTCGCTCTCTTTCACCCTCCTTCGTCTTGTTTCGCTCTGTTCCACCCGCCTTCGTCTCGTTTCGCCCTCTTTCACCCTCCTTCGTCTCGTTTCACTCTCTTTCACCCTCCTTCGTCTCGTTTCGTTCTCTTTCACCCTCGTTCGTCTCGCTCCGCTCTCTTTCACCTTCCTTCGAATCCTTTCGCTCTCTCTCACCCTCCTTCGTCTCGTTTCGCTCTCTTTAACCCTCCTTCATCTCGTTTCGCTCTCTTTCACCTTCCTTCCTCTCGTTTCGCTGTCTTTCACCCTCCTTCGTATTGTTTCGCTCTCTTTCACCCGCCTTCGTCTCGTTTCGCTCTCTTTCACCCTCCACCGTCTCGTTTCGCGCTCTTTCACCCTCCTTCGTCTCGCTTAGCTCTCTTTCATCCTCCTTCGTCTCGTTTCGCTCTGTTTTACAATCCTTCGCCTTGATTTGCTCTCTTTCACCCTTCTTCGTCTCGTTTCGCTCTCTTTCACCCTCCTTCGTCTTGTTTCGCTCTGTTCCACCTGCCTTTGTCTCGTTTCGCCCTCTTTCACCCTCCTTCGTCTCGTTTCACGCTCTTTCACCCTCCTTCGTCTCGTTTCGTTCTCTTTCACCGTCCTTCGTCTCACTCCACTCTCTTTCATCTTCCTTCGACTCCTTTCGCTCTCTTTCACCCTCCTTCGACTCCTTTCGATCTCTTTCACCCTCCTTCGTCTCATTTCGCTCTCTTTCACCCTCCTTCGCCTCGTTTCGCTCTCTTTCACCCTCCTTTATCTCGTTTCGCACTCTTTCACCTTCCTTCCTCTCGTTTCGCTGTCTTTCACCCTCCTTCGTATTGTTTCGCTCTCTTTCACTCTCCTTCGTCTCGTTTCGCTCTCTTTCACCCTCCACCGTCTCGTTTCGCTCTCTTTCACCCTCCTTTGTCTCGTTTCGCTCTCTTTGACCCTCCTTCATCTCGTTTCGCTCTCTTTCACCCTCCTTCGTCTCGTTCCGCTCTCTTTCACCCTCCTTCGTCTCGTTTCGGTCTCTTTCACCCTCCTTCGTCTCGTTCCACTCTCTTTCACCCTCCTTCGTCTCCTTTCGCTCTCTTTCACCCTCCATCGTCTCGTTTCGCTCTGTTTCACCCTCCTTCGTCTCGTTTCGCTCTCTTTCACCCTCCACCGTCTCATTTCGCTCACTTTTACACTCTTTTGTCTCGTTTCGCTCTCTTTGACCCTCCTTCGTCTCGTTTAGCTCTCTTTCATCCTCCTTCGTCTCGTTTCGCTCTGTTTCACACTCCTTCATCTCGTTTTGCTCTCTTTCACCCTCTTTCATCTCGTTTCGCTCTCTTTCACCCTCCTTCGTCTTGTTTCGCTCTGTGGCACTCACCTTTGTCTCGTTTCGCCCTCTTTCACCCTCCTTCGTCTTGTTTCGCTCTCTTTCACCCTCCATCGTCTCGTTTCGCTCTCTTTCACCCACCTTCGTCTCGTTTCGCTCACTTTCACCTACCTTCATCTCGTTTCGCTCTCTTTCACCATCCTTCGTCTAGTTTCGGTCTCTTTCACACTCCTTTGTCTTGTTTCGTTCTCTTTCACCCACCTTCATCTTGTTTCACTCTCTTTCACCCTCCTTCGCCTCGTTTCGGTCTCGTTCATCCTCCTTCGTCTCGTTTCGTTCTCTTTCACCCTCCATCGTCTCGTTTCGCTATCTTTGACCATCCTTCATCTCGCTTCGCTGTCTTTGACCCTCCTTCGTCTCGTTTAGCTCTCTTTCATCCTCCTTCATCTCGTTTTGCTCTGTTTTACACTCCTTCGTCTCGTTTTGCTCTCTTTCACCCGTCTTCGTCTCGTTTCGCTCTCTTTCACCCTCCTTCATCTTGTTTCGCTCTGTTCCACCCGCATTCGTCTCGTTTCGCCCTCTTTCACCCTCCTTCGTCTCGTTTCACTCTCTTACACCCTCCTTCGTCTCGTTTCGTTCTCTTTCACCCTCCTTCGTCTCGCTCCGCTCTCTTTCACCCTCCTTCGACTCCTTTCGCTCTCTCTCACCCTCCTTCGTCTCGTTTCGCTCTCTTTCACCCTCCTTCGTCTCATTTCGCTCTCTTTCACCCTCCTTCTTCTCGTTTCGCTCACTTTCACCCTCCTTCGTCTCGTTCCGCTCTCTTTCACCCTCCTTCGTCTCGTTTCGGTGTCTTTCACCCTCCTTCGTCTCGTTCCACTCTCTTTCACCCTCCTTCGACTCCTTTCGCTCTCTTTCACCCTCCTTTATCTCATTTCACTCTCTTTCACCCTCCTTCGACTCCTTTCGCTCTCTCTCACCCTCCTTCGACTCGTTTCGCTCTCTTTCACCCTCCTTCGTCTTGTTTCGCTCTTTTTCACACTACTTCATCTCGTTTCGCGCTCTTTCACCCTCCTTCGTCTCGCTTAGCTCTCTTTCATCCTTCTTCGTCTCGTTTCGCTCTGTTTTACACTCCTTCGCCTTCTTTTGCTCTCTTTCACCCTTCTTCGTCTCGTTTCGCTGTCTTTCACCCTCCTTCGTCTTGTTTCGCTCTCTGTCACCCTCCTTCATCTCGTTTCGCTCCCTTTCACCCTCCACCGTCTCGTTTCGCGCTCTTTCACCCTCCTTCGTCTCGCTTAGCTCTCTTTCATCCTCCTTCGTCTCGTTTCGCTCTGTTTTACACTCCTTCGTCTTCTTTTGCTCTCTTTCACCCTTCTTCGTCTCGTTTCGCTCTCTTTCACCCTCCTTCGTCTTGTTTCGCTCTGTTCCACCTGCCTTTGTCTCGTTTCGCCCTCTTTCACCCTCCTTCGTCTCGTTTCACGCTCTTTCACCCTCCTTCGTCTCGTTTCGTTCTCTTTCACCATCCTTCGTCTCACTCCGCTCTCTTTCACCTTCCTTCGACTCCTTTCGCTCTCTTCACCCTCCTTCGTCTCGTTTCGCTCTCTTTCACCCTCCTTCGTCTCGTTTCGCTCTCTTTCACCCTCCTTCATCTCGTTTCGCTGTCTTTCACCTTCTTACCTCTCGTTTCGCTGTCTTTCACCCTCCTTCGTCTTGTTTCGCTCTCTTTCACCCTCCTTCGTCTCGTTTCGCTCTCTTTCACCCTCCACCGTCTCGTTTCGCTCTCTTTCACCCTCCTTCGTCTCGTTTCGCTCTCTTTCACACTCCTTCGTCTTGTTTCGCTCTGTTGCACCCGCCTTCGTCTCGTTTCGCCCTCTTTCACCCTCCTTCGTCTTGTTTCGCTCTCTTTCACCCTTCTTCGTCTCGTTTCGCTCTCTTTCACCCTCCGTCATCTCGTTTTGCTCTCTTTCACCCTTCTTCATCTCGTTTCGCTCTCTTTCCCCCTCCTTCGTCTTGTTTCGCTCTGTTCCACCCTCCTTCGTCTTGTTTCGCCCTCTTTCACCCTCCTTCGTCTCGTTTCACTCTCTTTCACCCTCCTTCGTCTCGTTTCGTTCTCTTTCACCCTCGTTCGTCTCGCTCCGCTCTCTTTCACCCTCCTTCGACTCCTTTCGCTCTCTTTCTCCCTCCTTTGTCTCGTTTCGCTCTCTTTCACCCTCCTTCGTCTCGTTTCGCTCACTTTCACCCTCCTTCATCTCGTTTCGCTCTCTTTCACCTTCCTTCCTCTCGTTTCGCTGTCTTTCACCTTCCTTCGTCTTGTTTCGCTCTCTTTCACCCTCCTTCGTCTCGTTTCGCTCTCTTTCACCCTCCACCGTCTCGTTTCGCTCTCTTTCACCCTCCTTCGTCTTGTTTCGCTCTGTTCCACCTGCCTTTGTCTCGTTTCGCCCTCTTTCACCCTCCTTCGTCTCGTTTCACGCTCTTTCACCCGCCTTCGTCTCGTTTCGTTCTCTTTCACCCTCCTTCGTCTCACTCCGCTCTCTTTCACCTTCCTTCGACTCCTTTCGCTCTCTTTCACCCTCCTTCGTCTCGTTTCGCTCCCTTTCACCCTCCTTCGTCTCGTTTCGCTCTCTTTCACCCTCCTTCATCTCGTTTCGCTGTCTTTCACCTTCTTTCCTCTCGTTTCGCTGTCTTTCACCCTCCTTCGTCTTGTTTCGCTCTCTTTCACCGTCCTTCGTCTCGTTTCGCTCTCTTTCACCCTCCACCGTCTCGTTTCGCTCTCTTTCACCCTCCTTCGTCTCGTTTCGCTCTCTTTCACCCTCCTTCGTCTTGTTTCGCTCTGTTTCACCCGCCTTCGTCTCGTTTCGCCCTCTTTCACCCTCCTTCGTCTTGTTTCGCTCTCTTTCACCCTTCTTCGTCTCATTTCGCTCTCTTTCACCCTCCTTCATCTCGTTTCAATCTCTTTCACCCTCCTTCGTCTCGTTTCGCTCTCTTTCACCCTCCTTCGTCTTGTTTCGCTCTGTTGCACTCGCCTTTGTCTCGTTTCGCCCTCTTTCACCCTCCTTCGTCTTGTTTCGCTCTCTTTCACCCTCCATCGTCTCGTTTCGCTCTCTTTCACCCTCCTTCGTCTGGTTTCGCTCACTTTCACCTACCTTCATCTCGTTTCGCTCTTTTTCACCCTCCTTCGTCTCGTTTCGGTCTCTTTCACACTCCTTTGTCTTGTTTCGCTCTCTTTCACCCACCTTCATCTTGTTTCGCTCTCTTTCATCCTCCTTCACCTCGTTTCGGTCTCTTTCATCCACCTTCGTCTCGTTTCGTTCTCTTTCATCCTCCATCGTCTCGTTTCGCTATCTTTGACCATCCTTCATCTCGTTTCTCTCTCTTTGACCCTCCTTCGTCTCGTTCAGCTCTCTTTCACCCTCCTTCGTCTCGTTTCGCTCTGTTTTACACTCCTTCGTCTCGTTTTGCTCTCTTTCACCCTTCTTCGTCTCGTTTCGCTCTCTTTCACCCTCCTTCATCTCGTTTCGCTGTCTTTCACGTTCTTTCCTCTCGTTTCGCTGTCTTTCACCCTCCTTCGTCTTGTTTCGCTCTCTTTCACCCTCCTTCGTCTCGTTTCGCTCTCTTTCACCCTCCACCGTCTCGTTTCGCTGTCTTTCACCCTCCTTCGTCTCGTTTCGCCCTCTTTCACCCTCCTTCGTCTTGTTTCGCTCTCTTTCACCCTTCTTCGTCTCGTTTTGCTCTCTTTCACCCTCCTTCATCTCGTTTCAATCTCTTTCACCCTCCTTCGTCTCGTTTCGCTCTCTTTCACCCTCCTTCGTCTTGTTTCGCTCTGTTGCACTCGCCTTTGTCTCGTTTCGCCCTCTTTCACCCTCCTTCATCTTGTTTCGCTCTCTTTCACCCTCCATCGTCTCGTTTCGCTCTCTTTCACCCTCCTTCGTCTCGTTTCGCTCACTTTCACCTACCTTCATCTCGTTTCGCTCTTTTTCACCATCCTTCGTCTCGTTTCGGTCTCTTTCACACTCCTTTGTCTTGTTTCGCTCTCTTTCACCCACCTTCATCTTGTTTCGCTCTCTTTCACCCTCCTTCGCCTCGTTTCGGTCTCTTTCATCCACCCTCGTCTCGTTTCGTTCTCTTTCATCCTCCATCGTCTCGTTTCGCTATCTTTGACCATCCTTCATCTCGTTTCTCTCTCTTTGACCCTCCTTCGTCTCGTTTAGCTCTCTTTCACCCTCCTTCATCTCGTTTCGCTCTGTTTTACACTCCTTCGTCTCGTTTTGCTCTCTTTCACCCTTCTTTGTCTCGTTTCGCTCTCTTTCACCCTCCACCGTCTTGTTTCGCTCTGTTCCACCCTCCTTCGTCTCGTTTCGCCCTCTTTCACCCTCCTTCGTCTCGTTTCACTCTCTTTCACCCTCCTTCGTCTCGTTTCGTTCTCTTTCACCCTCGTTCGTCTCGCTCCGCTCTCTTTCACCCTCCTTTCGCTCTCTTTCTCCCTCCTTCGTCTCGTTTCGCTCTCTTTCACCCTCCTTCGTCTCGTTTCGCTCACTTTCACCCTCCATCATCTCGTTTCGCTCTCTTTCACCTTCCTTCCTCTCGTTTCGCTGTCTTTCACATTCCTTCGTCTTGTTTCGCTCTCTTTCACCCTCCTTCGTCTCGTTTCGCTCTCTTTCACCCTCCTTCGTCTCGTTTCGTTCTCTTTCACCATCCTTCGTCTCACTCCACTCTCTTTCATCTTCCTTCGACTCCTTTCGCTCTCTTTCACCCTCCTTCGACTCCTTTCGATCTCTTTCACCCTCCTTCGTCTCGTTTCGCTCTCTTTCACCCTCCTTCGCCTCGTTTCGCTCTCTTTCACCCTCCTTTATCTCGTTTCACACTCTTTCACCTTCCTTCCTCTCGTTTCGCTGTCTTTCACCCTCCTTCGTATTGTTTCGCTCTCTTTCACTCTCTTTCGTCTAGTTTCGCTCTCTTTCACCCTCCACCGTCTCGTTTCGCTCTCTTTCACCCTCCTTTGTCTCGTTTCGCTTACTTTCACCCTTCTTCGTCTCGTTCCGCTCTCTTTCACCGTCCTTCGTCTTGTTTCGCTCTGTTCCACCCGCCTTCGTCTCGTTTCGCCCTCTTTCACCCTCCTTCGTCTCGTTTCACTCTCTTACACCCATCTTCGTCTCGTTTCGTTCTCTTTCACCCTCCTTCGTCTCGTTTCGCTATCTTTGACCATCCTTCATCTCGTTTCTCTCTCTTTAACCCTCCTTCGTCTCGTTTAGCTCTCTTTCACCCTCCTTCGTCTCGTTTCGCTCTGTTTTACACTCCTTCGTCTCGTTTTGCTCTCTTTCACCCTGCTTTGTCTCGTTTCGCTCTCTTTCACCCTCCACCGTCTTGTTTCGCTCTGTTCCACCCTCCTTCGTCTCGTTTCGCCCTCTTTCACCCTCCTTCGTCTCGTTTCACTCTCTTTCACCCTCCTTCGTCTCGTTTCGTTCTCTTTCACCCTCGTTCGTCTCGCTCCGCTCTCTTTCACCCTCCTTTCGCTCTCTTTCTCCCTCCTTCGTCTCGTTTCGCTCTCTTTCAACCTCCTTCGTCTCGTTTCGCTCACTTTCACCCTCCATCATCTCGTTTCGCTCTCTTTCACCTTCCTTCCTCTCGTTTCGCTGTCTTTCACCTTCCTTCGTCTTGTTTCGCTCTCTTTCACCCTCCTTCGTCTCGTTTCGCTCTCTTTCACCCTCCTTCGTCTCGTTTCGTTCTCTTTCACCATCCTTCGTCTCACTCCACTCTCTTTCATCTTCCTTCGACTCCTTTCGCTCTCTTTCACCCTCCTTCGACTCCTTTCGATCTCTTTCACCCTCCTTCGTCTTGTTTCGCTCTCTTTCACCCTCCTTCGCCTCGTTTCGCTCTCTTTCACCCTCCTTTATCTCGTTTCGCACTCTTTCACCTTCCTTCCTCTCGTTTCGCTGTCTTTCACCCTCCTTCGTATTGTTTCGCTCTCTTTCACTCTCTTTCGTCTAGTTTCGCTCTCTTTCACCCTCCACCGTCTCGTTTCGCTCTCTTTCACCCTCCTTTGTCTCGTTTCGCTCTCTTTCACCCTTCTTCGTCTCGTTCCGCTCTCTTTCACCGTCCTTCGTCTTGTTTCGCTCTGTTCCACCCGCCTTCGTCTCGTTTCGCCCTCTTTCACCGTCCTTCGTCTCGTTTCACTCTCTTACACCCTTCTTCGTCTCGTTTCGTTCTCTTTCACCCTCCTTCGTCTCGCTCCGCTCTCTTTCACCCTCCTTCCTCTCGTTTCGCTCTCTTTCACCCTCCTTCTTCTCGTTTCGCCCTCTTTCACCCTCCTTCGTCTCGTTTCACTCTCTTTCACCCTCCTTCGTCTCGTTTCATTCTCTTTCACCCTTGTTCGTCTCGCTCCGCTCTCTTTCACCCTCCTTTCGCTCTCTTTCTCCCTCCTTTGTCTCGTTTCGCTCTCTTTCGCCCTCCTTCGTCTCGTTTCGCTCACTTTCACCCTCCATCATCTCGTTTCGCTCTCTTTCACCTTCCTTCCTCTCGTTTCGCTGTCTTTCACCTTCCTTCGTCTTGTTTCGCTCTCTTTCACCCTCCTTCGTCTCGTGTCGCTCTCTTTCACCCTCCACCGTCTCGTTTCGCTCTCTTTCACCCTCCTTCGTCTCGTTTAGCTCTCTTTCATCCTCCTTCGTCTCGTTTCACTCTGTTTTACACTCCTTCGTCTTGTTTTGCTCTCTTTCACCCTTCTTCGTCTCGTTTCGCTCTCTTTCACCCTCCTTATTCTCGTTTCGCTCTCTTTCACCCTCCTTCGTCTTGTTTCGCTCTGTTCCACCTGCCTTTGTCTCGTTTCGCCCTCTTTCACCCTCCTTCGTCTCGTTTCACGCTCTTTCACCCTCCTTCGTCTCGTTTCGTTCTCTTTCACCATCCTTCGTCTCACTCCACTCTCTTTCATCTTCCTTCGACTCCTTTCGCTCTCTTTCACCCTCCTTCGACTCCTTTCGATCTCTTTCACCCCCCTTCGTCTCGTTTCGCTCTCTTTCACCCTCCTTCGCCTCGTTTCGCTCTCTTTCACCCTCCTTTATCTCGTTTCGCACTATTTCACCTTCCTTCCTCTCGTTTTGCTGTCTTTCACCCTCCTTCGTATTGTTTCGCTCTCTTTCACTCTCCTTCGTCTAGTTTAGCTCTCTTTCACCCTCCACCGTCTCATTTCGCTCTCTTTCACCCTCCTTTGTCTCGTTTCGCTCTCTTTGACCCTCCTTCATCTCGTTTCGCTCTCTTTCACCCTCCTTCATCTCGTTCCGCTCTCTTTCACCGTCCTTCGTCTCGTTTCGGTCTCTTTCACCCTCCTTCGTCTCGTTCCACTCTCTTTCACCCTCCTTCGACTCCTTTCGCTCTCTTTCACCCTCCTTTATCTCATTTCACTCTCTTTCACCCTCCTTCGTCTCCTTTCGCTCGCTTTCACCCTCCATCGTCTCGTTTCGCTCTGTTTCACCCTCCTTCGTCTCGTTTCGCTCTCTTTCACCCTCCACCGTCTCATTTCGCTCTCTTTTACACTCTTTTGTCTCGTTTCGCTCTCTTTGACCCTCCTTCGTCTCGTTTAGCTCTCTTTCATCCTCCTTCGTCTCCTTTCGCTCTGTTTCACACTCCTTCGTCCCGTTTTGCTCTCTTTCACCCTCTTTCATCTCGTTTCGCTCTCTTTCACCCTCCTTCGTCTTGTTTCGCTCTGTGGCACTCACCTTTGTCTCGCTTCGCCCTCTTTCACCCTCCTTTGTCTTGTTTCGCTCTCTTTCACCCTCCATCGTCTCGTTTCGCTCTCTTTCACATTCCTTCGTCTCGTTTCGCTCACTTTCACCTACCTTCATCTCGTTTCGCTCTCTTTCACCCTCCTTCGTCTCGTTTCGCTATCTTTGACCATCCTTCATCTCGTTTCTCTCTCTTTAACCCTCCTTCGTCTCGTTTAGCTCTCTTTCACCCTCCTTCGTCTCGTTTCGCTCTGTTTTACACTCCTTCGTCTCGTTTTGCTCTCTTTCACCCTGCTTTGTCTCGTTTCGCTCTCTTTCACCCTCCACCGTCTTGTTTCGCTCTGTTCCACCCTCCTTCGTCTCGTTTCGCCCTCTTTCACCCTCCTTCGTCTCGTTTCACTCTCTTTCACCCTCCTTCGTCTCGTTTCGTTCTCTTTCACCCTCGTTCGTCTCGCTCCGCTCTCTTTCACCCTCCTTTCGCTCTCTTTCTCCCTCCTTCGTCTCGTTTCGCTCTCTTTCACCCTCCTTCGTCTCGTTTCGCTCACTTTCACCCTCCATCATCTCGTTTCGCTCTCTTTCACCTTCCTTCCTCTCGTTTCGCTGTCTTTCACCTTCCTTCGTCTTGTTTCGCTCTCTTTCACCCTCCTTCGTCTCGTTTCGCTCTCTTTCACCCTCCTTCGTCTCGTTTCGTTCTCTTTCACCATCCTTCGTCTCACTCCACTCTCTTTCATCTTCCTTCGACTCCTTTCGCTCTCTTTCACCCTCCTTCGACTCCTTTCGATCTCTTTCACCCTCCTTCGTCTTGTTTCGCTCTCTTTCACCCTCCTTCGCCTCGTTTCGCTCTCTTTCACCCTCCTTTATCTCGTTTCGCACTCTTTCACCTTCCTTCCTCTCGTTTCGCTGTCTTTCACCCTCCTTCGTATTGTTTCGCTCTCTTTCACTCTCTTTCGTCTAGTTTCGCTCTCTTTCACCCTCCACCGTCTCGTTTCGCTCTCTTTCACCCTCCTTTGTCTCGTTTCGCTCTCTTTCACCCTTCTTCGTCTCGTTCCGCTCTCTTTCACCGTCCTTCGTCTTGTTTCGCTCTGTTCCACCCGCCTTCGTCTCGTTTCGCCCTCTTTCACCCTCCTTCGTCTCGTTTCACTCTCTTACACCCTTCTTCGTCTCGTTTCGTTCTCTTTCACCCTCCTTCGTCTCGCTCCGCTCTCTTTCACCCTCCTTCCTCTCGTTTCGCTCTCTTTCACCCTCCTTCTTCTCGTTTCGCCCTCTTTCACCCTCCTTCGTCTCGTTTCACTCTCTTTCACCCTCCTTCGTCTCGTTTCATTCTCTTTCACCCTTGTTCGTCTCGCTCCGCTCTCTTTCACCCTCCTTTCGCTCTCTTTCTCCCTCCTTTGTCTCGTTTCGCTCTCTTTCGCCCTCCTTCGTCTCGTTTCGCTCACTTTCACCCTCCATCATCTCGTTTCGCTCTCTTTCACCTTCCTTCCTCTCGTTTCGCTGTCTTTCACCTTCCTTCGTCTTGTTTCGCTCTCTTTCACCCTCCTTCGTCTCGTGTCGCTCTCTTTCACCCTCCACCGTCTCGTTTCGCTCTCTTTCACCCTCCTTCGTCTCGTTTAGCTCTCTTTCATCCTCCTTCGTCTCGTTTCACTCTGTTTTACACTCCTTCGTCTTGTTTTGCTCTCTTTCACCCTTCTTCGTCTCGTTTCGCTCTCTTTCACCCTCCTTCTTCTCGTTTCGCTCTCTTTCACCCTCCTTCGTCTTGTTTCGCTCTGTTCCACCTGCCTTTGTCTCGTTTCGCCCTCTTTCACCCTCCTTCGTCTCGTTTCATGCTCTTTCACCCTCCTTCGTCTCGTTTCGTTCTCTTTCACCATCCTTCGTCTCACTCCACTCTCTTTCATCTTCCTTCGACTCCTTTCGCTCTCTTTCACCCTCCTTCGACTCCTTTCGATCTCTTTCACCCCCCTTCGTCTCGTTTCGCTCTCTTTCACCCTCCTTCGCCTCGTTTCGCTCTCTTTCACCCTCCTTTATCTCGTTTCGCACTATTTCACCTTCCTTCCTCTCGTTTTGCTGTCTTTCACCCTCCTTCGTATTGTTTCGCTCTCTTTCACTCTCCTTCGTCTAGTTTAGCTCTCTTTCACCCTCCACCGTCTCATTTCGCTCTCTTTCACCCTCCTTTGTCTCGTTTCGCTCTCTTTGACCCTCCTTCATCTCGTTTCGCTCTCTTTCACCCTCCTTCATCTCGTTCCGCTCTCTTTCACCGTCCTTCGTCTCGTTTCGGTCTCTTTCACCCTCCTTCGTCTCGTTCCACTCTCTTTCACCCTCCTTCGACTCCTTTCGCTCTCTTTCACCCTCCTTTATCTCATTTCACTCTCTTTCACCCTCCTTCGTCTCCTTTCGCTCGCTTTCACCCTCCATCGTCTCGTTTCGCTCTGTTTCACCCTCCTTCGTCTCGTTTCGCTCTCTTTCACCCTCCACCGTCTCATTTCGCTCTCTTTTACACTCTTTTGTCTCGTTTCGCTCTCTTTGACCCTCCTTCGTCTCGTTTAGCTCTCTTTCATCCTCCTTCGTCTCCTTTCGCTCTGTTTCACACTCCTTCGTCCCGTTTTGCTCTCTTTCACCCTCTTTCATCTCGTTTCGCTCTCTTTCACCCTCCTTCGTCTTGTTTCGCTCTGTGGCACTCACCTTTGTCTCGCTTCGCCCTCTTTCACCCTCCTTCGTCTTGTTTCGCTCTCTTTCACCCTCCATCGTCTCGTTTCGCTCTCTTTCACATTCCTTCGTCTCGTTTCGCTCACTTTCACCTACCTTCATCTCGTTTCGCTCTCTTTCACCATCCTTCGTCTAGTTTCGGTCTCTTTCACACTCCTTTGTCTTGTTTCGCTCTCTTTCACCCACCTTCATCTTGTTTCGCTCTCTTTCACCCTCCTTCGCCTCGTTTCGGTCTCGTTCATCCTCCTTCGTCTCGTTTCGTTCACTTTCACCCTCCATCGTCTCGTTTCGCTATCTTTGACCATCCTTCATCTCGTTTCGCTGTCTTTGACCCTCCTTCGTCTCGTTTAGCTCTCTTTCATCCTCCTTCATCTCGTTTTGCTCTGTTTTACACTCCTTCGTCTCGTTTTGCTCTCTTTCACCCTTCTTCGTCTCGTTTCGCTCTCTTTCACCCTCCTTCGTCTTGTTTCGCTCTGTTCCACCCGCCTTCGTCTCGTTTCGCCCTCTTTCACCCTCCTTCGACTCCTTTCGCTCTCTCTCACCCTCCTTCGACTCATTTCGCTCTCTTTCACCCTCCTTCATCTTGTTTCGCTCTTTTTCACCCTCCTTCATCTCGTTTCGCGCTCTTTCACCCTCCTTCGTCTCGCTTAGCTCTCTTTCATCCTTCTTCGTCTCGTTTCGCTCTGTTTTACACTCCTTCGTCTTCTTTTGCTCTCTTTCACCCTTCTTCGTCTCGTTTCGCTGTCTTTCACCCTCCTTCGTCTTGTTTCGCTCTCTTTCACCCTCCTTCGTCTCGTTTCGCTCTGTTCCACCTGCCTTTGTCTCGTTTCGCCCTCTTTCACCCTCCTTCGTCTCGTTTCACGCTCTTTCACCCTCCTTCGTCTCGTTTCGTTCTCTTTCACCATCCTTCGTCTCACTCCGCTCTCTTTCACCTTCCTTCGACTCCTTTCGCTCTCTTCACCCTCCTTCGTCTCGTTTCGCTCTCTTTCACCCTCCTTCGTCTCGTTTCGCTCTCTTTCACCCTCCTTCATCTCGTTTCGCTGTCTTTCACCTTCTTACCTCTCGTTTCGCTGTCTTTCACCCTCCTTCGTCTTGTTTCGCTCTCTTTCACCCTCCTTCGTCTCGTTTCGCTCTCTTTCACCCTCCACCGTCTCGTTTCGCTCTCTTTCACCCTCCTTCATCTCGTTTCGCTCTCTTTCACCCTCCTTCCTCTCGTTTCGCTCTCTTTCACCCTCCTTCTTCTCGTTTCGCTCTCTTTCACCCTCCTTTGTCTCGTTTCGCTCTCTTTGACCCTCCTTCATCTCGTTTCGCTCTCTTTCACCCTCCTTCGTCTCATTTCGCTCTCTTTCACCCTCCTTCTTCTCGTTTCGCTGACTTTCACCCTCCTTCGTCTCGTTCCGCTCTCTTTCACCATCCTTCGTCTCGTTTCGGTCTCTTTCACCCTCCTTCGTCTCGTTCCACTCTCTTTCACCCTCCTTCGACTCCTTTCGCTCTCTTTCACCCTCCTTTATCTCATTTCACTCTCTTTCACCCTCCTTCGACTCCTTTTGCTCTCTCTCACCCTCCTTCGTCTCGTTTCGCTCTCTTTCACCCTCCTTCGTCTTGTTTCGCTCTTTTTTACCCTCCTTCATCTCGTTTCTCGCTCTTTCACCCTCCTTCGTCTCGCTTAGCTCTCTTTCATCCTTCTTCGTCTCGTTTCGCTCTGTTTTACACTCCTTCGTCTTCTTTTGCTCTCTTTCACCCTTCTTCGTCTCGTTTCGCTCTCTTTCACCCTCCTTCGTCTTGTTTCGCTCTGTTCCACCTGCCTTTGTCTCGTTTCCCCCTCTTTCACCCTCCTTCGTCTCGTTTCACGCTCTTTCACCCTCCTTTATCTCGTTTCGCACTCTTTCACCTTCCTTCCTCTCGTTTCGCTGTCTTTCACCCTCCTTCGTATTGTTTCGCTCTCTTTCACTCTCTTTCGTCTAGTTTCGCTCTCTTTCACCCTCCACCGTCTCGTTTCGCTCTCTTTCACCCTCCTTTGTCTCGTTTCGCTCTCTTTCACCCTTCTTCGTCTCGTTCCGCTCTCTTTCACCGTCCTTCGTCTTGTTTCGCTCTGTTCCACCCGCCTTCGTCTCGTTTCGCCCTCTTTCACCCTCCTTCGTCTCGTTTCACTCTCTTACACCCTTCTTCGTCTCGTTTCGTTCTCTTTCACCCTCCTTCGTCTCGCTCCGCTCTCTTTCACCCTCCTTCCTCTCGTTTCGCTCTCTTTCACCCTCCTTCTTCTCGTTTCGCCCTCTTTCACCCTCCTTCGTCTCGTTTCACTCTCTTTCACCCTCCTTCGTCTCGTTTCATTCTCTTTCACCCTTGTTCGTCTCGCTCCGCTCTCTTTCACCCTCCTTTCGCTCTCTTTCTCCCTCCTTTGTCTCGTTTCGCTCTCTTTCGCCCTCCTTCGTCTCGTTTCGCTCACTTTCACCCTCCATCATCTCGTTTCGCTCTCTTTCACCTTCCTTCCTCTCGTTTCGCTGTCTTTCACCTTCCTTCGTCTTGTTTCGCTCTCTTTCACCCTCCTTCGTCTCGTGTCGCTCTCTTTCACCCTCCACCGTCTCGTTTCGCTCTCTTTCACCCTCCTTCGTCTCGTTTAGCTCTCTTTCATCCTCCTTCGTCTCGTTTCACTCTGTTTTACACTCCTTCGTCTTGTTTTGCTCTCTTTCACCCTTCTTCGTCTCGTTTCGCTCTCTTTCACCCTCCTTCTTCTCGTTTCGCTCTCTTTCACCCTCCTTCGTCTTGTTTCGCTCTGTTCCACCTGCCTTTGTCTCGTTTCGCCCTCTTTCACCCTCCTTCGTCTCGTTTCATGCTCTTTCACCCTCCTTCGTCTCGTTTCGTTCTCTTTCACCATCCTTCGTCTCACTCCACTCTCTTTCATCTTCCTTCGACTCCTTTCGCTCTCTTTCACCCTCCTTCGACTCCTTTCGATCTCTTTCACCCCCCTTCGTCTCGTTTCGCTCTCTTTCACCCTCCTTCGCCTCGTTTCGCTCTCTTTCACCCTCCTTTATCTCGTTTCGCACTATTTCACCTTCCTTCCTCTCGTTTTGCTGTCTTTCACCCTCCTTCGTATTGTTTCGCTCTCTTTCACTCTCCTTCGTCTAGTTTAGCTCTCTTTCACCCTCCACCGTCTCATTTCGCTCTCTTTCACCCTCCTTTGTCTCGTTTCGCTCTCTTTGACCCTCCTTCATCTCGTTTCGCTCTCTTTCACCCTCCTTCATCTCGTTCCGCTCTCTTTCACCGTCCTTCGTCTCGTTTCGGTCTCTTTCACCCTCCTTCGTCTCGTTCCACTCTCTTTCACCCTCCTTCGACTCCTTTCGCTCTCTTTCACCCTCCTTTATCTCATTTCACTCTCTTTCACCCTCCTTCGTCTCCTTTCGCTCGCTTTCACCCTCCATCGTCTCGTTTCGCTCTGTTTCACCCTCCTTCGTCTCGTTTCGCTCTCTTTCACCCTCCACCGTCTCATTTCGCTCTCTTTTACACTCTTTTGTCTCGTTTCGCTCTCTTTGACCCTCCTTCGTCTCGTTTAGCTCTCTTTCATCCTCCTTCGTCTCCTTTCGCTCTGTTTCACACTCCTTCGTCCCGTTTTGCTCTCTTTCACCCTCTTTCATCTCGTTTCGCTCTCTTTCACCCTCCTTCGTCTTGTTTCGCTCTGTGGCACTCACCTTTGTCTCGCTTCGCCCTCTTTCACCCTCCTTCGTCTTGTTTCGCTCTCTTTCACCCTCCATCGTCTCGTTTCGCTCTCTTTCACATTCCTTCGTCTCGTTTCGCTCACTTTCACCTACCTTCATCTCGTTTCGCTCTCTTTCACCATCCTTCGTCTAGTTTCGGTCTCTTTCACACTCCTTTGTCTTGTTTCGCTCTCTTTCACCCACCTTCATCTTGTTTCGCTCTCTTTCACCCTCCTTCGCCTCGTTTCGGTCTCGTTCATCCTCCTTCGTCTCGTTTCGTTCACTTTCACCCTCCATCGTCTCGTTTCGCTATCTTTGACCATCCTTCATCTCGTTTCGCTGTCTTTGACCCTCCTTCGTCTCGTTTAGCTCTCTTTCATCCTCCTTCATCTCGTTTTGCTCTGTTTTACACTCCTTCGTCTCGTTTTGCTCTCTTTCACCCTTCTTCGTCTCGTTTCGCTCTCTTTCACCCTCCTTCGTCTTGTTTCGCTCTGTTCCACCCGCCTTCGTCTCGTTTCGCCCTCTTTCACCCTCCTTCGACTCCTTTCGCTCTCTCTCACCCTCCTTCGACTCATTTCGCTCTCTTTCACCCTCCTTCATCTTGTTTCGCTCTTTTTCACCCTCCTTCATCTCGTTTCGCGCTCTTTCACCCTCCTTCGTCTCGCTTAGCTCTCTTTCATCCTTCTTCGTCTCGTTTCGCTCTGTTTTACACTCCTTCGTCTTCTTTTGCTCTCTTTCACCCTTCTTCGTCTCGTTTCGCTGTCTTTCACCCTCCTTCGTCTTGTTTCGCTCTCTTTCACCCTCCTTCGTCTCGTTTCGCTCTGTTCCACCTGCCTTTGTCTCGTTTCGCCCTCTTTCACCCTCCTTCGTCTCGTTTCACGCTCTTTCACCCTCCTTCGTCTCGTTTCGTTCTCTTTCACCATCCTTCGTCTCACTCCGCTCTCTTTCACCTTCCTTCGACTCCTTTCGCTCTCTTCACCCTCCTTCGTCTCGTTTCGCTCTCTTTCACCCTCCTTCGTCTCGTTTCGCTCTCTTTCACCCTCCTTCATCTCGTTTCGCTGTCTTTCACCTTCTTACCTCTCGTTTCGCTGTCTTTCACCCTCCTTCGTCTTGTTTCGCTCTCTTTCACCCTCCTTCGTCTCGTTTCGCTCTCTTTCACCCTCCACCGTCTCGTTTCGCTCTCTTTCACCCTCCTTCATCTCGTTTCGCTCTCTTTCACCCTCCTTCCTCTCGTTTCGCTCTCTTTCACCCTCCTTCTTCTCGTTTCGCTCTCTTTCACCCTCCTTTGTCTCGTTTCGCTCTCTTTGACCCTCCTTCATCTCGTTTCGCTCTCTTTCACCCTCCTTCGTCTCATTTCGCTCTCTTTCACCCTCCTTCTTCTCGTTTCGCTGACTTTCACCCTCCTTCGTCTCGTTCCGCTCTCTTTCACCATCCTTCGTCTCGTTTCGGTCTCTTTCACCCTCCTTCGTCTCGTTCCACTCTCTTTCACCCTCCTTCGACTCCTTTCGCTCTCTTTCACCCTCCTTTATCTCATTTCACTCTCTTTCACCCTCCTTCGACTCCTTTTGCTCTCTCTCACCCTCCTTCGTCTCGTTTCGCTCTCTTTCACCCTCCTTCGTCTTGTTTCGCTCTTTTTTACCCTCCTTCATCTCGTTTCTCGCTCTTTCACCCTCCTTCGTCTCGCTTAGCTCTCTTTCATCCTTCTTCGTCTCGTTTCGCTCTGTTTTACACTCCTTCGTCTTCTTTTGCTCTCTTTCACCCTTCTTCGTCTCGTTTCGCTCTCTTTCACCCTCCTTCGTCTTGTTTCGCTCTGTTCCACCTGCCTTTGTCTCGTTTCCCCCTCTTTCACCCTCCTTCGTCTCGTTTCACGCTCTTTCACCCTCCTTCGTCTCGTTTCCTCCCCTTTCACCATCCTTCGTCTCACTCCGCTCTCTTTCACCTTCCTTCGACTCCTTTCGCTCTCTTTCACCCTCCTTCGTCTCGTTTCGCTCTCTTTCACCCTCCTTCGTCTCGTTTCGCTCTCTTTTACCCTCCTTCATCTCGTTTCGCTGTCTTTCACCTTCTTTCCTCTCGTTTCGCTGTCTTTCACCCTCCTTCGTCTTGTTTCGCTGTCTTTCACCCTCCTTCGTCTCGTTTCGCTCTCTTTCACCCTCCACCGTCTCGTTTCGCTCTCTTTCACCCTCCTTCGTCTCGATTCGCTCTCTTTCACCCTCCTTCGTCTCGTTTCGTTCACTTTCACCCTCCATCGTCTCGTTTCTCTATCTTTGACCATCCTTCATCTCGTTTCGCTGTCTTTGACCCTCCTTCGTCTCGTTTAGCTCTCTTTCATCCTCCTTCATCTCGTTTTGCTCTGTTTTACACTCCTTCGTCTCGTTTTGCTCTCTTTCACCCTTCTTCGTCTCGTTTCGCTCTCTTTCACCCTCCTTCGTCTTGTTTCGCTCTGTTCCACCCGCCTTCGTCTCGTTTCGCCCTCTTTCACCCTCCTTCGACTCCTTTCGCTCTCTCTCACCCTCCTTCGACTCGTTTCGCTCTCTTTCACCCTCCTTCATCTTGTTTCGCTCTTTTTCACCCTCCTTCATCTCGTTTCGCGCTCTTTCACCCTCCTTCGTCTCGCTTAGCTCTCTTTCATCCTTCTTCGTCTCGTTTCGCTCTGTTTTACACTCATTCGTCTTCTTTTGCTCTCTTTCACCCTTCTTCGTCTCGTTTCGCTGTCTTTCACCCTCCTTCGTCTTGTTTCGCTCTCTTTCACCCTCCTTCATCTCGTTTCGCTCCCTTTCACCCTGCACCGTCTCGTTTCGCGCTCTTTCACCCTCCTTCGTCTCGCTTAGCTCTCTTTCATCCTCCTTCGTCTCGTTTCGCTCTGTTTTACACTCCTTCGTCTTCTTTTGCTCTCTTTCACCCTTCTTCGTCTCGTTTCGCTCTCTTTCACCCTCCTTCGTCTTGTTTCGCTCTGTTCCACCTGCCTTTGTCTCGTTTCGCGCTCTTTCACCCTCCTTCGTCTCGTTTCACGCTCTTTCACCCTCCTTCGTCTCGTTTCGTTCTCTTTCACCATCCTTCGTCTCACTCCGCTCTCTTTCACCTTCCTTCGACTCCTTTCGCTCTCTTCACCCTCCTTCGTCTCGTTTCGCTCTCTTTCACCCTCCTTCGTCTCGTTTCGCTCTCTTTCACCCTCATTCATCTCGTTTCGCTGTCTTTCACCTTCTTACCTCTCGTTTCGCTGTCTTTCACCCTCCTTCGTCTTGTTTCGCTCTCTTTCACCCTCCTTCGTCTCGTTTCGCTCTCTTTCACCCTCCACCGTCTCGTTTCGCTCTCTTTCACCCTCCTTCATCTCGTTTCGCTCTCTTTCACCCTCCTTCCTCTCGTTTCGCTCTCTTTCACCCTCCTTCTTCTCGTTTCGCTCTCTTTCACCCTCCTTTGTCTCGTTTCGCTCTCTTTGACCCTCCTTCATCTCGTTTCGCTCTCTTTCACCCTCCTTCGTCTCATTTCGCTCTCTTTCACCCTCCTTCTTCTCGTTTCGCTCACTTTCACCCTCCTTCGTCTCGTTCCACTCTCTTTCACCATCCTTCGTCTCGCTCCGCTCTCTTTCACCCTCCTTCCTCTCGTTTCGCTCTCTTTCACCCTCCTTCTTCTCGTTTCGCCCTCTTTCACCCTCCTTCGTCTCGTTTCACTCTCTTACACCCTTCTTCGTCTCGTTTCGTTCTCTTTCACCCTCCTTCGTCTCGCTCCGCTCTCTTTCACCCTCCTTCCTCTCGTTTCACTCTCTTTCACCCTCCTTCTTCTCGTTTCGCTCTCTTTCACCCTCCTTCGTCTCGTTTCACTCTCTTTCACCCTCCTTCGTCTCGTTTCATTCTCTTTCACCCTCGTTCGTCTCGCTCCGCTCTCTTTCACCCTCCTTTCGCTCTCTTTCTCCCTCCTTTGTCTCGTTTCGCTCTCTTTCGCCCTCCTTCGTCTCGTTTCGCTCACTTTCACCCTCCATCATCTCGTTTCGCTCTCTTTCACCTTCCTTCCTCTCGTTTCGCTGTCTTTCACCTTCCTTCGTCTTGTTTCGCTCTCTTTCACCCTCCTTCGTCTCGTGTCGCTCTCTTTCACCCTCCACCGTCTCGTTTCGCTCTCTTTCACCCTCCTTCGTCTCGTTTAGCTCTCTTTCATCCTCCTTCGTCTCGTTTCACTCTGTTTTACACTCCTTCGTCTTGTTTTGCTCTCTTTCACCCTTCTTCGTCTCGTTTCGCTCTCTTTCACCCTCCTTCTTCTCGTTTCGCTCCCTTTCACCCTCCACCGTCTCGTTTCGCGCTGTTCCACCTGCCTTTGTCTCGTTTCGCCCTCTTTCACCCTCCTTCGTCTCGTTTCACGCTCTTTCACCCTCCTTCGTCTCGTTTCGTTCTCTTTCACCATCCTTCGTCTCACTCCGCTCTCTTTCACCTTCCTTCGACTCCTTTCGCTCTCTTCACCCTCCTTCGTCTCGTTTCGCTCTCTTTCACCCTCCTTCGTCTCGTTTCGCTCTCTTTCACCCTCCTTCATCTCGTTTCGCTGTCTTTCACCTTCTTACCTCTCGTTTCGCTGTCTTTCACCCTCCTTCGTCTTGTTTCGCTCTCTTTCACCCTCCTTCGTCTCGTTTCGCTCTCTTTCACCCTCCACCGTCTCGTTTCGCTCTCTTTCACCCTCCTTCATCTCGTTTCGCTCTCTTTCACCCTCCTTCCTCTCGTTTCGCTCTCTTTCACCCTCCTTCTTCTCGTTTCGCTCTCTTTCACCCTCCTTTGTCTCGTTTCGCTCTCTTTGACCCTCCTTCATCTCGTTTCGCTCTCTTTCACCCTCCTTCGTCTCATTTCGCTCTCTTTCACCCTCCTTCTTCTCGTTTCGCTCACTTTCACCCTCCTTCGTCTCGTTCCGCTCTCTTTCACCATCCTTCGTCTCGTTTCGGTCTCTTTCACCCTCCTTCGTCTCGTTCCACTCTCTTTCACCCTCCTTCGACTCCTTTCGCTCTCTTTCACCCTCCTTTATCTCATTTCACTCTCTTTCACCCTCCTTCGACTCCTTTTGCTCTCTCTCACCCTCCTTCGTCTCGTTTCGCTCTCTTTCACCCTCCTTCCTCTCGTTTCGCTCTCTTTCACCCTCCTTCTTCTCGTTTCGCTCTCTTTAACCCTCCTTTGTCTCGTTTCGCTCTCTTTGACCCTCCTTCATCTTGTTTCGCTCTCTTTCACCCTCCTTCGTCTCATTTCGCTCTCTTTCACCCTCCTTCTTCTCGTTTCGCTCACTTTCACCCTCCTTCGTCTCGTTCCGCTCTCTTTCACCATCCTTCGTCTCGTTTCGGTCTCTTTCACCCTCCTTCGTCTCGTTCCACTCTCTTTCACCCTCCTTCGACTCCTTTCGCTCTCTTTCACCCTCCTTTATCTCATTTCACTCTCTTTCACCCTCCTTCGACTCCTTTTGCTCTCTCTCACCCTCCTTCGTCTCGTTTCGCTCTCTTTCACCCTCCTTCGTCTTGTTTCGCTCTTTTTTACCCTCCTTCATCTCGTTTCGCGCTCTTTCACCCTCCTTCGTCTCGCTTAGCTCTCTTTCATCCTTCTTCGTCTCGTTTCGCTCTGTTTTACACTCCTTCGTCTTCTTTTGCTCTCTTTCACCCTTCTTCGTCTCGTTTCGCTCTCTTTCACCCTCCTTCGTCTTGTTTCGCTCTGTTCCACCTGCCTTTGTCTCGTTTCCCCCTCTTTCACCCTCCTTCGTCTCGTTTCACGCTCTTTCACCCTCCTTCGTCTCGTTTCCTCCCCTTTCACCATCCTTCGTCTCACTCCGCTCTCTTTCACCTTCCTTCGACTCCTTTCGCTCTCTTTCACCCGCCTTCATCTCGTTTCGCTCTCTTTCACCCTCCTTCGTCTCGTTTCGCTCTCTTTTACCCTCCTTCATCTCGTTTCGCTGTCTTTCACCTTCTTTCCTCTCGTTTCGCTGTCTTTCACCCTCCTTCGTCTTGTTTCGCTGTCTTTCACCCTCCTTCGTCTCGTTTCGCTCTCTTTCACCCTCCACCGTCTCGTTTCGCTCTCTTTCACCCTCCTTCGTCTCGTTTCGCTCTCTTTCACCCTCCTTCGTCTCGTTTCGTTCACTTTCACCCTCCATCGTCTCGTTTCGCTATCTTTGACCATCCTTCATCTCGTTTCGCTGTCTTTGACCCTCCTTCGTCTCGTTTAGCTCTCTTTCATCCTCCTTCATCTCGTTTTGCTCTGTTTTACACTCCTTCGTCTCGTTTTGCTCTCTTTCACCCTTCTTCGTCTCGTTTCGCTCTCTTTCACCCTCCTTCGTCTTGTTTCGCTCTGTTCCACCCGCCTTCGTCTCGTTTCGCCCTCTTTCACCCTCCTTCGACTCCTTTCGCTCTCTCTCACCCTCCTTCGACTCGTTTCGCTCTCTTTCACCCTCCTTCATCTTGTTTCGCTCTTTTTCACCCTCCTTCATCTCGTTTCGCGCTCTTTCACCCTCCTTCGTCTCGCTTAGCTCTCTTTCATCCTTCTTCGTCTCGTTTCGCTCTGTTTTACACTCCTTCGTCTTCTTTTGCTCTCTTTCACCCTTCTTCGTCTCGTTTCGCTGTCTTTCACCCTCCTTCGTCTTGTTTCGCTCTCTTTCACCCTCCTTCATCTCGTTTCGCTCCCTTTCACCCTGCACCGTCTCGTTTCGCGCTCTTTCACCCTCCTTCGTCTCGCTTAGCTCTCTTTCATCCTCCTTCGTCTCGTTTCGCTCTGTTTTACACTCCTTCGTCTTCTTTTGCTCTCTTTCACCCTTCTTCGTCTCGTTTCGCTCTCTTTCACCCTCCTTCGTCTTGTTTCGCTCTGTTCCACCTGCCTTTGTCTCGTTTCGCCCTCTTTCACCCTCCTTCGTCTCGTTTCACGCTCTTTCACCCTCCTTCGTCTCGTTTCGTTCTCTTTCACCATCCTTCGTCTCACTCCGCTCTCTTTCACCGTCCTTCGACTCCTTTCGCCCTCTTTCACCCTCCTTCGTCTTGTTTCGCTCTCTTTCACCCTCCTTCGTCTCGTTTCGCTCTCTTTCACCCTCCACCGTCTCGTTTCGCTCTCTTTCACCCTCCTTCATCTCGTTTCGCTCTCTTTCACCCTCCTTCCTCTCGTTTCGCTCTCTTTCACCCTCCTTCTTCTCGTTTCGCTCTCTTTCACCCTCCTTTGTCTCGTTTCGCTCTCTTTGACCCTCCTTCATCTCGTTTCGCTCTCTTTCACCCTCCTTCGTCTCATTTCGCTCTCTTTCACCCTCCTTCTTCTCGTTTCGCTCACTTTCACCCTCCTTCGTCTCGTTCCACTCTCTTTCACCATCCTTCGTCTCGCTCCGCTCTCTTTCACCCTCCTTCCTCTCGTTTCGCTCTCTTTCACCCTCCTTCTTCTCGTTTCGCCCTCTTTCACCCTCCTTCGTCTCGTTTCACTCTCTTACACCCTTCTTCGTCTCGTTTCGTTCTCTTTCACCCTCCTTCGTCTCGCTCCGCTCTCTTTCACCCTCCTTCCTCTCGTTTCACTCTCTTTCACCCTCCTTCTTCTCGTTTCGCCCTCTTTCACCCTCCTTCGTCTCGTTTCACTCTCTTTCACCCTCCTTCGTCTCGTTTCATTCTCTTTCACCCTCGTTCGTCTCGCTCCGCTCTCTTTCACCCTCCTTTCGCTCTCTTTCTCCCTCCTTTGTCTCGTTTCGCTCTCTTTCGCCCTCCTTCGTCTCGTTTCGCTCACTTTCACCCTCCATCATCTCGTTTCGCTCTCTTTCACCTTCCTTCCTCTCGTTTCGCTGTCTTTCACCTTCCTTCGTCTCGTGCCGCTCTCTTTCACCCTCCACCGTCTCGTTTCGCTCTCTTTCACCCTCCTTCGTCTCGTTTAGCTCTCTTTCATCCTCCTTCGTCTCGTTTCACTCTGTTTTACACTCCTTCGTCTTGTTTTGCTCTCTTTCACCCTTCTTCGTCTCGTTTCGCTCTCTTTCACCCTCCTTCTTCTCGTTTCGCTCCCTTTCACCCTCCACCGTCTCGTTTCGCGCTGTTCCACCTGCCTTTGTCTCGTTTCGCCCTCTTTCACCCTCCTTCGTCTCGTTTCACGCTCTTTCACCCTCCTTCGTCTCGTTTCGTTCTCTTTCACCATCCTTCGTCTCACTCCGCTCTCTTTCACCTTCCTTCGACTCCTTTCGCTCTCTTCACCCTCCTTCGTCTCGTTTCGCTCTCTTTCACCCTCCTTCGTCTCGTTTCGCTCTCTTTCACCCTCCTTCATCTCGTTTCGCTGTCTTTCACCTTCTTACCTCTCGTTTCGCTGTCTTTCACCCTCCTTCGTCTTGTTTCGCTCTCTTTCACCCTCCTTCGTCTCGTTTCGCTCTCTTTCACCCTCCACCGTCTCGTTTCGCTCTCTTTCACCCTCCTTCATCTCGTTTCGCTCTCTTTCACCCTCCTTCCTCTCGTTTCGCTCTCTTTCACCCTCCTTCTTCTCGTTTCGCTCTCTTTCACCCTCCTTTGTCTCGTTTCGCTCTCTTTGACCCTCCTTCATCTCGTTTCGCTCTCTTTCACCCTCCTTCGTCTCATTTCGCTCTCTTTCACCCTCCTTCTTCTCGTTTCGCTCACTTTCACCCTCCTTCGTCTCGTTCCGCTCTCTTTCACCATCCTTCGTCTCGTTTCGGTCTCTTTCACCCTCCTTCGTCTCGTTCCACTCTCTTTCACCCTCCTTCGACTCCTTTCGCTCTCTTTCACCCTCCTTTATCTCATTTCACTCTCTTTCACCCTCCTTCGACTCCTTTTGCTCTCTCTCACCCTCCTTCGTCTCGTTTCGCTCTCTTTCACCCTCCTTCCTCTCGTTTCGCTCTCTTTCACCCTCCTTCTTCTCGTTTCGCTCTCTTTAACCCTCCTTTGTCTCGTTTCGCTCTCTTTGACCCTCCTTCATCTCGTTTCGCTCTCTTTCACCCTCCTTCGTCTCATTTCGCTCTCTTTCACCCTCCTTCTTCTCGTTTCGCTCACTTTCACCCTCCTTCGTCTCGTTCCGCTCTCTTTCACCATCCTTCGACTCCTTTCGCTCTCTTTCACCCTCCTTTATCTCATTTCACTCTCTTTCACCCTCCTTCGACTCCTTTTGCTCTCTCTCACCCTCCTTCGTCTCGTTTCGCTCTCTTTCACCCTCCTTCGTCTTGTTTCGCTCTGTTCCACCCGCCTTCGTCTCGTTTCGCCCTCTTTCACCCTCCTTCGACTCCTTTCGCTCTCTCTCACCCTCCTTCGACTCGTTTCGCTCTCTTTCACCCTCCTTTATCTCATTTCACTCTCTTTCACCCTCCTTCGACTCCTTTTGCTCTCTCTCACCCTCCTTCGTCTCGTTTCGCTCTCTTTCACCCTCCTTCCTCTCGTTTCGCTCTCTTTCACCCTCCTTCTTCTCGTTTCGCTCTCTTTAACCCTCCTTTGTCTCGTTTCGCTCTCTTTGACCCTCCTTCGTCTTGTTTCGCTGTCTTTCACCCTCCTTCGTCTCGTTTCGCTCTCTTTCACCCTCCACCGTCTCGTTTCGCTCTCTTTCACCCTCCTTCGTCTCGTTTCGCTCTCTTTCACCCTCCTTCGTCTCGTTTCGTTCACTTTCACCCTCCATCGTCTCG
Source organism: Scyliorhinus torazame (assembly GCF_047496885.1). Lineage (NCBI taxonomy): Eukaryota > Metazoa > Chordata > Chondrichthyes > Carcharhiniformes > Scyliorhinidae > Scyliorhinus > Scyliorhinus torazame. Next base: position 135,690,245 of record NC_092727.1, read on the forward strand.
TTTCGCTATCTTTGACCATCCTTCATCTCGTTTCGCTGTCTTTGACCCTCCTTCGTCTCGTTTAGCTCTCTTTCATCCTCCTTCATCTCGTTTTGCTCTGTTTTACACTCCTTCGTCTCGTTTTGCTCTCTTTCACCCTTCTTCGTCTCGTTTCGCTCTCTTTCACCCTCCTTCGTCTTGTTTCGCTCTGTTCCACCCGCCTTCGTCTCGTTTCGCCCTCTTTCACCCTCCTTCGACTCCTTTCGCTCTCTCTCACCCTCCTTCGACTCGTTTCGCTCTCTTTCACCCTCCTTCATCTTGTTTCGCTCTTTTTCACCCTCCTTCATCTCGTTTCGCGCTCTTTCACCCTCCTTCGTCTCGCTTAGCTCTCTTTCATCCTTCTTCGTCTCGTTTCGCTCTGTTTTACACTCCTTCGTCTTCTTTTGCTCTCTTTCACCCTTCTTCGTCTCGTTTCGCTGTCTTTCACCCTCCTTCGTCTTGTTTCGCTCTCTTTCACCCTCCTTCATCTCGTTTCGCTCCCTTTCACCCTGCACCGTCTCGTTTCGCGCTCTTTCACCCTCCTTCGTCTCGCTTAGCTCTCTTTCATCCTCCTTCGTCTCGTTTCGCTCTGTTTTACACTCCTTCGTCTTCTTTTGCTCTCTTTCACCCTTCTTCGTCTCGTTTCGCTCTCTTTCACCCTCCTTCGTCTTGTTTCGCTCTGTTCCACCTGCCTTTGTCTCGTTTCGCCCTCTTTCACCCTCCTTCGTCTCGTTTCACGCTCTTTCACCCTCCTTCGTCTCGTTTCGTTCTCTTTCACCATCCTTCGTCTCACTCCGCTCTCTTTCACCGTCCTTCGACTCCTTTCGCTCTCTTCACCCTCCTTCGTCTCGTTTCGCTCTCTTTCACCCTCCTTCGTCTCGTTTCGCTCTCTTTCACCCTCCTTCATCTCGTTTCGCTGTCTTTCACCTTCTTACCTCTCGTTTCGCTGTCTTTCACCCTCCTTCGTCTTGTTTCGCTCTCTTTCACCCTCCTTCGTCTCGTTTCGCTCTCTTTCACCCTCCACCGTCTCGTTTCGCTCTCTTTCACCCTCCTTCATCTCGTTTCGCTCTCTTTCACCCTCCTTCGTCTCGTTTCATTCTCTTTCACCCTCGTTCGTCTCGCTCCGCTCTCTTTCACCCTCCTTTCGCTCTCTTTCTCCCTCCTTTGTCTCGTTTCGCTCTCTTTCGCCCTCCTTCGTCTCGTTTCGCTCACTTTCACCCTCCATCATCTCGTTTCGCTCTCTTTCACCTTCCTTCCTCTCGTTTCGCTGTCTTTCACCTTCCTTCGTCTTGTTTCGCTCTCTTTCACCCTCCTTCGTCTCGTGTCGCTCTCTTTCACCCTCCACCGTCTCGTTTCGCTCTCTTTCACCCTCCTTCGTCTCGTTTAGCTCTCTTTCATCCTCCTTCGTCTCGTTTCACTCTGTTTTACACTCCTTCGTCTTGTTTTGCTCTCTTTCACCCTTCTTCGTCTCGTTTCGCTCTCTTTCACCCTCCTTCTTCTCGTTTCGCTCCCTTTCACCCTCCACCGTCTCGTTTCGCGCTGTTCCACCTGCCTTTGTCTCGTTTCGCCCTCTTTCACCCTCCTTCGTCTCGTTTCACGCTCTTTCACCCTCCTTCGTCTCGTTTCGTTCTCTTTCACCATCCTTCGTCTCACTCCGCTCTCTTTCACCTTCCTTCGACTCCTTTCGCTCTCTTCACCCTCCTTCGTCTCGTTTCGCTCTCTTTCACCCTCCTTCGTCTCGTTTCGCTCTCTTTCACCCTCCTTCATCTCGTTTCGCTGTCTTTCACCTTCTTACCTCTCGTTTCGCTGTCTTTCACCCTCCTTCGTCTTGTTTCGCTCTCTTTCACCCTCCTTCGTCTCGTTTCGCTCTCTTTCACCCTCCACCGTCTCGTTTCGCTCTCTTTCACCCTCCTTCATCTCGTTTCGCTCTCTTTCACCCTCCTTCCTCTCGTTTCGCTCTCTTTCACCCTCCTTCTTCTCGTTTCGCTCTCTTTCACCCTCCTTTGTCTCGTTTCGCTCTCTTTGACCCTCCTTCATCTCGTTTCGCTCTCTTTCACCCTCCTTCGTCTCATTTCGCTCTCTTTCACCCTCCTTCTTCTCGTTTCGCTCACTTTCACCCTCCTTCGTCTCGTTCCGCTCTCTTTCACCATCCTTCGTCTCGTTTCGGTCTCTTTCACCCTCCTTCGTCTCGTTCCACTCTCTTTCACCCTCCTTCGACTCCTTTCGCTCTCTTTCACCCTCCTTTATCTCATTTCACTCTCTTTCACCCTCCTTCGACTCCTTTTGCTCTCTCTCACCCTCCTTCGTCTCGTTTCGCTCTCTTTCACCCTCCTTCCTCTCGTTTCGCTCTCTTTCACCCTCCTTCTTCTCGTTTCGCTCTCTTTAACCCTTCTTTGTCTCGTTTCGCTCTCTTTGACCCTCCTTCATCTTGTTTCGCTCTCTTTCACCCTCCTTCGTCTCATTTCGCTCTCTTTCACCCTCCTTCTTCTCGTTTCGCTCACTTTCACCCTCCTTCGTCTCGTTCCGCTCTCTTTCACCATCCTTCGTCTCGTTTCGGTCTCTTTCACCCTCCTTCGTCTCGTTCCACTCTCTTTCACCCTCCTTCGACTCCTTTCGCTCTCTTTCACCCTCCTTTATCTCATTTCACTCTCTTTCACCCTCCTTCGACTCCTTTTGCTCTCTCTCACCCTCCTTCGTCTCGTTTCGCTCTCTTTCACCCTCCTTCGTCTTGTTTCGCTCTTTTTTACCCTCCTTCATCTCGTTTCGCGCTCTTTCACCCTCCTTCGTCTCGCTTAGCTCTCTTTCATCCTTCTTCGTCTCGTTTCGCTCTGTTTTACACTCCTTCGTCTTCTTTTGCTCTCTTTCACCCTTCTTCGTCTCGTTTCGCTCTCTTTCACCCTCCTTCGTCTTGTTTCGCTCTGTTCCACCTGCCTTTGTCTCGTTTCCCCCTCTTTCACCCTCCTTCGTCTCGTTTCACGCTCTTTCACCCTCCTTCGTCTCGTTTCCTCCCCTTTCACCATCCTTCGTCTCACTCCGCTCTCTTTCACCTTCCTTCGACTCCTTTCGCTCTCTTTCACCCGCCTTCATCTCGTTTCGCTCTCTTTCACCCTCCTTCGTCTCATTTCGCTCTCTTTTACCCTCCTTCATCTCGTTTCGCTGTCTTTCACCTTCTTTCCTCTCGTTTCGCTGTCTTTCACCCTCCTTCGTCTTGTTTCGCTGTCTTTCACCCTCCTTCGTCTCGTTTCGCTCTCTTTCACCCTCCACCGTCTCGTTTCGCTCTCTTTCACCCTCCTTCGTCTCGTTTCGCTCTCTTTCACCCTCCTTCGTCTCGTTTCGTTCACTTTCACCCTCCATCGTCTCGTTTCGCTATCTTTGACCATCCTTCATCTCGTTTCGCTGTCTTTGACCCTCCTTCGTCTCGTTTAGCTCTCTTTCATCCTCCTTCATCTCGTTTTGCTCTGTTTTACACTCCTTCGTCTCGTTTTGCTCTCTTTCACCCTTCTTCGTCTCGTTTCGCTCTCTTTCACCCTCCTTCGTCTTGTTTCGCTCTGTTCCACCCGCCTTCGTCTCGTTTCGCCCTCTTTCACCCTCCTTCGACTCCTTTCGCTCTCTCTCACCCTCCTTCGACTCGTTTCGCTCTCTTTCACCCTCCTTCATCTTGTTTCGCTCTTTTTCACCCTCCTTCATCTCGTTTCGCGCTCTTTCACCCTCCTTCGTCTCGCTTAGCTCTCTTTCATCCTTCTTCGTCTCGTTTCGCTCTGTTTTACACTCCTTCGTCTTCTTTTGCTCTCTTTCACCCTTCTTCGTCTCGTTTCGCTGTCTTTCACCCTCCTTCGTCTTGTTTCGCTCTCTTTCACCCTCCTTCATCTCGTTTCGCTCCCTTTCACCCTGCACCGTCTCGTTTCGCGCTCTTTCACCCTCCTTCGTCTCGCTTAGCTCTCTTTCATCCTCCTTCGTCTCGTTTCGCTCTGTTTTACACTCCTTCGTCTTCTTTTGCTCTCTTTCACCCTTCTTCGTCTCGTTTCGCTCTCTTTCACCCTCCTTCGTCTTGTTTCGCTCTGTTCCACCTGCCTTTGTCTCGTTTCGCCCTCTTTCACCCTCCTTCGTCTCGTTTCACGCTCTTTCACCCTCCTTCGTCTCGTTTCGTTCTCTTTCACCATCCTTCGTCTCACTCCGCTCTCTTTCACCGTCCTTCGACTCCTTTCGCCCTCTTTCACCCTCCTTCGTCTTGTTTCGCTCTCTTTCACCCTCCTTCGTCTCGTTTCGCTCTCTTTCACCCTCCACCGTCTCGTTTCGCTCTCTTTCACCCTCCTTCATCTCGTTTCGCTCTCTTTCACCCTCCTTCCTCTCGTTTCGCTCTCTTTCACCCTCCTTCTTCTCGTTTCGCTCTCTTTCACCCTCCTTTGTCTCGTTTCGCTCTCTTTGACCCTCCTTCATCTCGTTTCGCTCTCTTTCACCCTCCTTCGTCTCATTTCGCTCTCTTTCACCCTCCTTCTTCTCGTTTCGCTCACTTTCACCCTCCTTCGTCTCGTTCCACTCTCTTTCACCATCCTTCGTCTCGCTCCGCTCTCTTTCACCCTCCTTCCTCTCGTTTCGCTCTCTTTCACCCTCCTTCTTCTCGTTTCGCCCTCTTTCACCCTCCTTCGTCTCGTTTCACTCTCTTACACCCTTCTTCGTCTCGTTTCGTTCTCTTTCACCCTCCTTCGTCTCGCTCCGCTCTCTTTCACCCTCCTTCCTCTCGTTTCACTCTCTTTCACCCTCCTTCTTCTCGTTTCGCCCTCTTTCACCCTCCTTCGTCTCGTTTCACTCTCTTTCACCCTCCTTCGTCTCGTTTCATTCTCTTTCACCCTCGTTCGTCTCGCTCCGCTCTCTTTCACCCTCCTTTCGCTCTCTTTCTCCCTCCTTTGTCTCGTTTCGCTCTCTTTCGCCCTCCTTCGTCTCGTTTCGCTCACTTTCACCCTCCATCATCTCGTTTCGCTCTCTTTCACCTTCCTTCCTCTCGTTTCGCTGTCTTTCACCTTCCTTCGTCTCGTGTCGCTCTCTTTCACCCTCCACCGTCTCGTTTCGCTCTCTTTCACCCTCCTTCGTCTCGTTTAGCTCTCTTTCATCCTCCTTCGTCTCGTTTCACTCTGTTTTACACTCCTTCGTCTTGTTTTGCTCTCTTTCACCCTTCTTCGTCTCGTTTCGCTCTCTTTCACCCTCCTTCTTCTCGTTTCGCTCCCTTTCACCCTCCACCGTCTCGTTTCGCGCTGTTCCACCTGCCTTTGTCTCGTTTCGCCCTCTTTCACCCTCCTTCGTCTCGTTTCACGCTCTTTCACCCTCCTTCGTCTCGTTTCGTTCTCTTTCACCATCCTTCGTCTCACTCCGCTCTCTTTCACCTTCCTTCGACTCCTTTCGCTCTCTTCACCCTCCTTCGTCTCGTTTCGCTCTCTTTCACCCTCCTTCGTCTCGTTTCGCTCTCTTTCACCCTCCTTCATCTCGTTTCGCTGTCTTTCACCTTCTTACCTCTCGTTTCGCTGTCTTTCACCCTCCTTCGTCTTGTTTCGCTCTCTTTCACCCTCCTTCGTCTCGTTTCGCTCTCTTTCACCCTCCACCGTCTCGTTTTGCTCTCTTTCACCCTCCTTCATCTCGTTTCGCTCTCTTTCACCCTCCTTCCTCTCGTTTCGCTCTCTTTCACCCTCCTTCTTCTCGTTTCGCTCTCTTTCACCCTCCTTTGTCTCGTTTCGCTCTCTTTGACCCTCCTTCATCTCGTTTCGCTCTCTTTCACCCTCCTTCGTCTCATTTCGCTCTCTTTCACCCTCCTTCTTCTCGTTTCGCTCACTTTCACCCTCCTTCGTCTCGTTCCGCTCTCTTTCACCATCCTTCGTCTCGTTTCGGTCTCTTTCACCCTCCTTCGTCTCGTTCCACTCTCTTTCACCCTCCTTCGACTCCTTTCGCTCTCTTTCACCCTCCTTTATCTCATTTCACTCTCTTTCACCCTCCTTCGACTCCTTTTGCTCTCTCTCACCCTCCTTCGTCTCGTTTCGCTCTCTTTCACCCTCCTTCCTCTCGTTTCGCTCTCTTTCACCCTCCTTCTTCTCGTTTCGCTCTCTTTAACCCTCCTTTGTCTCGTTTCGCTCTCTTTGACCCTCCTTCATCTCGTTTCGCTCTCTTTCACCCTCCTTCGTCTCATTTCGCTCTCTTTCACCCTCCTTCTTCTCGTTTCGCTCACTTTCACCCTCCTTCGTCTCGTTCCGCTCTCTTTCACCATCCTTCGACTCCTTTCGCTCTCTTTCACCCTCCTTTATCTCATTTCACTCTCTTTCACCCTCCTTCGACTCCTTTTGCTCTCTCTCACCCTCCTTCGTCTCGTTTCGCTCTCTTTCACCCTCCTTCGTCTTGTTTCGCTCTGTTCCACCCGCCTTCGTCTCGTTTCGCCCTCTTTCACCCTCCTTCGACTCCTTTCGCTCTCTCTCACCCTCCTTCGACTCGTTTCGCTCTCTTTCACCCTCCTTTATCTCATTTCACTCTCTTTCACCCTCCTTCGACTCCTTTTGCTCTCTCTCACCCTCCTTCGTCTCGTTTCGCTCTCTTTCACCCTCCTTCCTCTCGTTTCGCTCTCTTTCACCCTCCTTCTTCTCGTTTCGCTCTCTTTAACCCTCCTTTGTCTCGTTTCGCTCTCTTTGACCCTCCTTCGTCTTGTTTCGCTGTCTTTCACCCTCCTTCGTCTCGTTTCGCTCTCTTTCACCCTCCACCGTCTCGTTTCGCTCTCTTTCACCCTCCTTCGTCTCGTTTCGCTCTCTTTCACCCTCCTTCGTCTCGTTTCGTTCACTTTCACCCTCCATCGTCTCGTTTCGCTATCTTTGACCATCCTTCATCTCGTTTCGCTGTCTTTGACCCTCCTTCGTCTCGTTTAGCTCTCTTTCATCCTCCTTCATCTCGTTTTGCTCTGTTTTACACTCCTTCGTCTCGTTTTGCTCTCTTTCACCCTTCTTCGTCTCGTTTCGCTCTCTTTCACCCTCCTTCGTCTTGTTTCGCTCTGTTCCACCCGCCTTCGTCTCGTTTCGCCCTCTTTCACCCTCCTTCGACTCCTTTCGCTCTCTCTCACCCTCCTTCGACTCGTTTCGCTCTCTTTCACCCTCCTTCATCTTGTTTCGCTCTTTTTCACCCTCCTTCATCTCGTTTCGCGCTCTTTCACCCTCCTTCGTCTCGCTTAGCTCTCTTTCATCCTTCTTCGTCTCGTTTCGCTCTGTTTTACACTCCTTCGTCTTCTTTTGCTCTCTTTCACCCTTCTTCGTCTCGTTTCGCTGTCTTTCACCCTCCTTCGTCTTGTTTCGCTCTCTTTCACCCTCCTTCATCTCGTTTCGCTCCCTTTCACCCTGCACCGTCTCGTTTCGCGCTCTTTCACCCTCCTTCGTCTCGCTTAGCTCTCTTTCATCCTCCTTCGTCTCGTTTCGCTCTGTTTTACACTCCTTCGTCTTCTTTTGCTCTCTTTCACCCTTCTTCGTCTCGTTTCGCTCTCTTTCACCCTCCTTCGTCTTGTTTCGCTCTGTTCCACCTGCCTTTGTCTCGTTTCGCCCTCTTTCACCCTCCTTCGTCTCGTTTCACGCTCTTTCACCCTCCTTCGTCTCGTTTCGTTCTCTTTCACCATCCTTCGTCTCACTCCGCTCTCTTTCACCGTCCTTCGACTCCTTTCGCTCTCTTCACCCTCCTTCGTCTCGTTTCGCTCTCTTTCACCCTCCTTCGTCTCGTTTCGCTCTCTTTCACCCTCCTTCATCTCGTTTCGCTGTCTTTCACCTTCTTACCTCTCGTTTCGCTGTCTTTCACCCTCCTTCGTCTTGTTTCGCTCTCTTTCACCCTCCTTCGTCTCGTTTCGCTCTCTTTCACCCTCCACCGTCTCGTTTCGCTCTCTTTCACCCTCCTTCATCTCGTTTCGCTCTCTTTCACCCTCCTTCCTCTCGTTTCGCTCTCTTTCACCCTCCTTCTTCTCGTTTCGCTCTCTTTCACCCTCCTTTGTCTCGTTTCGCTCTCTTTGACCCTCCTTCATCTCGTTTCGCTCTCTTTCACCCTCCTTCGTCTCATTTCGCTCTCTTTCACCCTCCTTCTTCTCGTTTCGCTCACTTTCACCCTCCTTCGTCTCGTTCCGCTCTCTTTCACCATCCTTCGTCTCGCTCCGCTCTCTTTCACCCTCCTTCCTCTCGTTTCGCTCTCTTTCACCCTCCTTCTTCTCGTTTCGCCCTCTTTCACCCTCCTTCGTCTCGTTTCACTCTCTTACACCCTTCTTCGTCTCGTTTCGTTCTCTTTCACCCTCCTTCGTCTCGCTCCGCTCTCTTTCACCCTCCTTCCTCTCGTTTCACTCTCTTTCACCCTCCTTCTTCTCGTTTCGCCCTCTTTCACCCTCCTTCGTCTCGTTTCACTCTCTTTCACCCTCCTTCGTCTCGTTTCATTCTCTTTCACCCTCGTTCGTCTCGCTCCGCTCTCTTTCACCCTCCTTTCGCTCTCTTTCTCCCTCCTTTGTCTCGTTTCGCTCTCTTTCGCCCTCCTTCGTCTCGTTTCGCTCACTTTCACCCTCCATCATCTCGTTTCGCTCTCTTTCACCTTCCTTCCTCTCGTTTCGCTGTCTTTCACCTTCCTTCGTCTTGTTTCGCTCTCTTTCACCCTCCTTCGTCTCGTGTCGCTCTCTTTCACCCTCCACCGTCTCGTTTCGCTCTCTTTCACCCTCCTTCGTCTCGTTTAGCTCTCTTTCATCCTCCTTCGTCTCGTTTCACTCTGTTTTACACTCCTTCGTCTTGTTTTGCTCTCTTTCACCCTTCTTCGTCTCGTTTCGCTCTCTTTCACCCTCCTTCTTCTCGTTTCGCTCTCTTTCACCCTCCTTCGTCTTGTTTCGCTCTGTTCCACCTGCCTTTGTCTCGTTTCGCCCTCTTTCACCCTCCTTCGTCTCGTTTCACGCTCTTTCACCCTCCTTCGTCTCGTTTCGTTCTCTTTCACCATCCTTCGTCTCACTCCACTCTCTTTCATCTTCCTTCGACTCCTTTCGCTCTCTTTCACCCTCCTTCGACTCCTTTCGATCTCTTTCACCCCCCTTCGTCTCGTTTCGCTCTCTTTCACCCTCCTTCGCCTCGTTTCGCTCTCTTTCACCCTCCTTTATCTCGTTTCGCACTATTTCACCTTCCTTCCTCTCGTATTGCTGTCTTTCACCCTCCTTCGTATTGTTTCGCTCTCTTTCACTCTCCTTCGTCTAGTTTAGCTCTCTTTCACCCTCCACCGTCTCATTTCGCTCTCTTTCACCCTCCTTTGTCTCGTTTCGCTCTCTTTGACCCTCCTTCATCTCGTTTCGCTCTCTTTCACCCTCCTTCATCTCGTTCCGCTCTCTTTCACCGTCCTTCGTCTCGTTTCGGTCTCTTTCACCCTCCTTCGTCTCGTTCCACTCTCTTTCACCCTCCTTCGACTCCTTTCGCTCTCTTTCACCCTCCTTTATCTCATTTCACTCTCTTTCACCCTCCTTCGTCTCCTTTCGCTCGCTTTCACCCTCCATCGTCTCGTTTCGCTCTGTTTCACCCTCCTTCGTCTCGTTTCGCTCTCTTTCACCCTCCACCGTCTCATTTCGCTCTCTTTTACACTCTTTTGTCTCGTTTCGCTCTCTTTGACCCTCCTTCGTCTCGTTTAGCTCTCTTTCATCCTCCTTCGTCTCGTTTCGCTCTGTTTCACACTCCTTCGTCCCGTTTTGCTCTCTTTCACCCTCTTTCATCTCGTTTCGCTCTCTTTCACCCTCCTTCGTCTTGTTTCGCTCTGTGGCAATCACCTTTGTCTCGTTTCGCCCTCTTTCACCCTCCTTCGTCTTGTTTCGCTCTCTTTCACCCTCCATCGTCTCGTTTCGCTCTCTTTCACATTCCTTCGTCTCGTTTCGCTCACTTTCACCTACCTTCATCTCGTTTCGCTCTCTTTCACCATCCTTCGTCTAGTTTCGGTCTCTTTCACACTCCTTTGTCTTGTTTCGCTCTCTTTCACCCACCTTCATCTTGTTTCGCTCTCTTTCACCCTCCTTCGCCTCGTTTCGGTCTCGTTCATCCTCCTTCGTCTCGTTTCGTTCACTTTCACCCTCCATCGTCTCGTTTCGCTATCTTTGACCATCCTTCATCTCGTTTCGCTGCCTTTGACCCTCCTTCGTCTCGTTTAGCTCTCTTTCATCCTCCTTCATCTCGTTTTGCTCTGTTTTACACTCCTTCGTCTCGTTTTGCTCTCTTTCACCCTTCTTCGTCTCGTTTCGCTCTCTTTCACCCTCCTTCGTCTTGTTTCGCTCTGTTCCACCCGCCTTCGTCTCGTTTCGCCCTCTTTCACCCTCCTTCGACTCCTTTCGCTCTCTCTCACCCTCCTTCGACTCGTTTCGCTCTCTTTCACCCTCCTTCATCTTGTTTCGCTCTTTTTCACCCTCCTTCATCTCGTTTCGCGCTCTTTCACCCTCCTTCGTCTCGCTTAGCTCTCTTTCATCCTTCTTCGTCTCGTTTCGCTCTGTTTTACACTCCTTCGTCTTCTTTTGCTCTCTTTCACCCTTCTTCGTCTCGTTTCGCTGTCTTTCACCCTCCTTCGTCTTGTTTCGCTCTCTTTCACCCTCCTTCATCTCGTTTCGCTCCCTTTCACCCTCCACCGTCTCGTTTCGCGCTGTTCCACCTGCCTTTGTCTCGTTTCGCCCTCTTTCACCCTCCTTCGTCTCGTTTCACGCTCTTTCACCCTCCTTCGTCTCGTTTCGTTCTCTTTCACCATCCTTCGTCTCACTCCGCTCTCTTTCACCTTCCTTCGACTCCTTTCGCTCTCTTCACCCTCCTTCGTCTCGTTTCGCTCTCTTTCACCCTCCTTCGTCTCGTTTCGCTCTCTTTCACCCTCCTTCATCTCGTTTCGCTGTCTTTCACCTTCTTACCTCTCGTTTCGCTGTCTTTCACCCTCCTTCGTCTTGTTTCGCTCTCTTTCACCCTCCTTCGTCTCGTTTCGCTCTCTTTCACCCTCCACCGTCTCGTTTCGCTCTCTTTCACCCTCCTTCATCTCGTTTCGCTCTCTTTCACCCTCCTTCCTCTCGTTTCGCTCTCTTTCACCCTCCTTCTTCTCGTTTCGCTCTCTTTCACCCTCCTTTGTCTCGTTTCGCTCTCTTTGACCCTCCTTCATCTCGTTTCGCTCTCTTTCACCCTCCTTCGTCTCATTTCGCTCTCTTTCACCCTCCTTCTTCTCGTTTCGCTCACTTTCACCCTCCTTCGTCTCGTTCCGCTCTCTTTCACCATCCATCGTCTCGTTTCGGTCTCTTTCACCCTCCTTCGTCTCGTTCCACTCTCTTTCACCCTCCTTCGACTCCTTTCGCTCTCTTTCACCCTCCTTTATCTCATTTCACTCTCTTTCACCCTCCTTCGACTCCTTTTGCTCTCTCTCACCCTCCTTCGTCTCGTTTCGCTCTCTTTCAACCTCCTTCGTCTTGTTTCGCTCTTTTTTACCCTCCTTCATCTCGTTTCGCGCTCTTTCACCCTCCTTCGTCTCGCTTAGCTCTCTTTCATCCTTCTTCGTCTCGTTTCGCTCTGTTTTACACTCCTTCGTCTTCTTTTGCTCTCTTTCACCCTTCTTCGTCTCGTTTCGCTCTCTTTCACCCTCCTTCGTCTTGTTTCGCTCTGTTCCACCTGCCTTTGTCTCGTTTCACCCTCTTTCACCCTCCTTCGTCTCGTTTCACGCTCTTTCACCCTCCTTCGTCTCGTTTCCACCCCTTTCACCATCCTTCGTCTCACTCCGCTCTCTTTCACCTTCCTTCGACTCCTTTCGCTCTCTTTCACCCTCCTTCGTCTCGTTTCGCTCTCTTTCACCCTCCTTCGTCTCGTTTCGCTCTCTTTTACCCTCCTTCATCTCGTTTCGCTGTCTTTCACCTTCTTTCCTCTCGTTTCGCTGTCTTTCACCCTCCTTCGTTTTGTTTCGCTCTCTTTCACCCTCCTTCGTCTCGTTTCGCTCTCTTTCACCCTCCACCGTCTCGTTTCGCTCTCTTTCACCCTCCTTCGTCTCGTTTCGCTCTCTTTCACCCTCCTTCGTCTCGTTTCGTTCACTTTCACCCTCCATCGTCTCGTTTCGCTATCTTTGACCATCCTTCATCTCGTTTCGCTGTCTTTGACCCTCCTTCGTCTCGTTTAGCTCTCTTTCATCCTCCTTCATCTCGTTTTGCTCTGTTTTACACTCCTTCGTCTCGTTTTGCTCTCTTTCACCCTTCTTCGTCTCGTTTCGCTCTCTTTCACCCTCCTTCGTCTTGTTTCGCTCTGTTCCACCCGCCTTCGTCTCGTTTCGCCCTCTTTCACCCTCCTTCGACTCCTTTCGCTCTCTCTCACCCTCCTTCGACTCGTTTCGCTCTCTTTCACCCTCCTTCATCTTGTTTCGCTCTTTTTCACCCTCCTTCATCTCGTTTCGCGCTCTTTCACCCTCCTTCGTCTCGCTTAGCTCTCTTTCATCCTTCTTCGTCTCGTTTCGCTCTGTTTTACACTCCTTCGTCTTCTTTTGCTCTCTTTCACCCTTCTTCGTCTCGTTTCGCTGTCTTTCACCCTCCTTCGTCTTGTTTCGCTCTCTTTCACCCTCCTTCATCTCGTTTCGCTCCCTTTCACCCTGCACCGTCTCGTTTCGCGCTCTTTCACCCTCCTTCGTCTCGTTCCGCTCTCTTTCACCATCCTTCGTCTCGTTTCGGTCTCTTTCACCCTCCTTCGTCTCGTTCCACTCTCTTTCACCCTCCTTCGACTCCTTTCGCTCTCTTTCACCCTCCTTTATCTCATTTCACTCTCTTTCACCCTCCTTCGACTCCTTTTGCTCTCTCTCACCCTCCTTCGTCTCGTTTCGCTCTCTTTCACCCTCCTTCGTCTTGTTTCGCTCTTTTTTACCCTCCTTCATCTCGTTTCGCGCTCTTTCACCCTCCTTCGTCTCGCTTAGCTCTCTTTCATCCTTCTTCGTCTCGTTTCGCTCTGTTTTACACTCCTTCGTCTTCTTTTGCTCTCTTTCACCCTTCTTCGTCTCGTTTCGCTCTCTTTCACCCTCCTTCGTCTTGTTTCGCTCTGTTCCACCTGCCTTTGTCTCGTTTCCCCCTCTTTCACCCTCCTTCGTCTCGTTTCACGCTCTTTCACCCTCCTTCGTCTCGTTTCCTCCCCTTTCACCATCCTTCGTCTCACTCCGCTCTCTTTCACCTTCCTTCGACTCCTTTCGCTCTCTTTCACCCTCCTTCGTCTCGTTTCGCTCTCTTTCACCCTCCTTCGTCTCGTTTCGCTCTCTTTTACCCTCCTTCATCTCGTTTCGCTGTCTTTCACCTTCTTTCCTCTCGTTTCGCTGTCTTTCACCCTCCTTCGTCTTGTTTCGCTCTCTTTCACCCTCCTTCGTCTCGTTTCGCTCTCTTTCACCCTCCACCGTCTCGTTTCGCTCTCTTTCACCCTCCTTCGTCTCGTTTCGCTCTCTTTCACCCTCCTTCGTCTCGTTTCGTTCACTTTCACCCTCCATCGTCTCGTTTCGCTATCTTTGACCATCCTTCATCTCGTTTCGCTGTCTTTGACCCTCCTTCGTCTCGTTTAGCTCTCTTTCATCCTCCTTCATCTCGTTTTGCTCTGTTTTACACTCCTTCGTCTCGTTTTGCTCTCTTTCACCCTTCTTCGTCTCGTTTCGCTCTCTTTCACCCTCCTTCGTCTTGTTTCGCTCTGTTCCACCCGCCTTCGTCTCGTTTCGCCCTCTTTCACCCTCCTTCGACTCCTTTCGCTCTCTCTCACCCTCCTTCAACTCGTTTCGCTCTCTTTCACCCTCCTTCATCTTGTTTCGCTCTTTTTCACCCTCCTTCATCTCGTTTCGCGCTCTTTCACCCTCCTTCGTCTCGCTTAGCTCTCTTTCATCCTTCTTCGTCTCGTTTCGCTCTGTTTTACACTCCTTCGTCTTCTTTTGCTCTGTTTCACCCTTCTTCGTCTCGTTTCGCTGTCTTTCACCCTCCTTCGTCTTGTTTCGCTCTCTTTCACCCTCCTTCATCTCGTTTCGCTCCCTTTCACCCTGCACCGTCTCGTTTCGCGCTCTTTCACCCTCCTTCGTCTCGCTTAGCTCTCTTTCATCCTCCTTCGTCTCGTTTCGCTCTGTTTTACACTCCTTCGTCTTCTTTTGCTCTCTTTCACCCTTCTTCGTCTCGTTTCGCTCTCTTTCACCCTCCTTCGTCTTGTTTCGCTCTGTTCCACCTGCCTTTGTCTCGTTTCCCCCTCTTTCACCCTCCTTCGTCTCGTTTCACGCTCTTTCACCCTCCTTCGTCTCGTTTCGTTCTCTTTCACCATCCTTCGTCTCACTCCGCTCTCTTTCACCTTCCTTCGACTCCTTTCGCTCTCTTCACCCTCCTTCGTCTCGTTTCGCTCTCTTTCACCCTCCTTCGTCTCGTTTCGCTCTCTTTCACCCTCCTTCATCTCGTTTCGCTGTCTTTCACCTTCTTACCTCTCGTTTCGCTGTCTTTCACCCTCCGTCGTCTTGTTTCGCTCTCTTTCACCCTCCTTCGTCTCGTTTCGCTCTCTTTCACCCTCCACCGTCTCGTTTCGCTCTCTTTCACCCTCCTTCATCTCGTTTCGCTCTCTTTCACCCTCCTTCCTCTCGTTTTGCTCTCTTTCACCCTCCTTCTTCTCGTTTCGCTCTCTTTCACCCTCCTTTGTCTCGTTTCGCTCTCTTTGACCCTCCTTCATCTCGTTTCGCTCTCTTTCACCCTCCTTCGTCTCATTTCGCTCTCTTTCACCCTCCTTCTTCTCGTTTCGCTCACTTTCACCCTCCTTCGTCTCGTTCCGCTCTCTTTCACCATCCTTCGTCTCGTTTCGGTCTCTTTCACCCTCCTTCGTCTCGTTCCACTCTCTTTCACCCTCCTTCGACTCCTTTCGCTCTCTTTCACCCTCCTTTATCTCATTTCACTCTCTTTCACCCTCCTTCGACTCCTTTTGCTCTCTCTCACCCTCCTTCGTCTCGTTTCGCTCTCCTTCACCCTCCTTCGTCTTGTTTCGCTCTTTTTCACCCTCCTTCATCTCGTTTCGCGCTCTTTCACCCTCCTTCGTCTCGCTTAGCTCTCTTTCATCCTTCTTCGTCTCGTTTCGCTCTGTTTTACACTCCTTCGTCTTCTTTTGCTCTCTTTCACCCGTCTTCGTCTCGTTTCGCTCTCTTTCACCCTCCTTCGTCTTGTTTTGCTCTGTTCCACCTGCCTTTGTCTCGTTTCCCCCTCTTTCACCCTCCTTCGTCTCGTTTCACGCTCTTTCACCCTCCTTCGTCTCGTTTCCTCCCCTTTCACCATCCTTCGTCTCACTCCGCTCTCTTTCACCTTCCTTCGACTCCTTTCGCTCTCTTCACCCTCCTTCGTCTCGTTTCGCTCTCTTTCACCCTCCTTCGTCTCGTTTCGCTCTCTTTCACCCTCCTTCATCTCGTTTCGCTGTCTTTCACCTTCTTACCTCTCGTTTCGCTGTCTTTCACCCTCCTTCGTCTTGTTTCGCTCTCTTTCACCCACCTTCGTCTCGTTTCGCTCTCTTTCACCCTCCACCGTCTCGTTTTGCTCTCTTTCACCCTCCTTCGTCTCGTTTCGCTATCTTTCACCCTCCTTCGTCTTGTTTCGCACTGTTGCACCCGCCTTCGTCTCGTTTCGCCCTCTTTCACCCTCCTTCGTCTTGTTTCGCTCTCTTTCACCCTTCTTCGTCTCGTTTCGCTCTCTTTCACCCTCCGTCATCTCGTTTCAATATCTTTCACCCTCCTTCGTCTCGTTTCGCTCTCTTTCACCCTCATTCGTCTTGTTTCGCTCTGTTGCACTCGCCTTTGTCTCGTTTCGCCCTCTTTCACCCTCCTTCGTCTTGTTTCGCTCTCTTTCACCCTCCATCGTCTCGTTTCGCTCTCTTTCACCCTCCTTCGTCTCGTTTCGCTCACTTTCACCTACCTTCATCTCGTTTCGCTCTTTTTCACCCTCCTTCGTCTCGTTTCGGTCTCTTTCACACTCCTTTGTCTTGTTTCGCTCTCTTTCACCCACCTTCATCTTGTTTCGCTCTCTTTCACCCTCCTTCGCCTCGTTTCGGTCTCTTTCATCCACCTTCGTCTCGTTTCGTTCTCTTTCATCCTCCATCGTCTCGTTTCGCTATCTTTGACCATCCTTCATCTCGTTTCTCTCTCTTTGACCCTCCTTCATCTCGTTTAGCTCTCTTTCATCCTCCTTCGTCTCGTTTCGCTCTGTTTTACACTCCTTCGTCTCGTTTTGCTCTCTTTCACCCTTCTTCATCTCGTTTCGCTCTCTTTCCCCCTCCTTCGTCTTGTTTCGCTCTGTTCCACCCTCCTTCGTCTCGTTTCGCCCTCTTTCACCCTCCTTCGTCTCGTTTCACTCTCTTTCACCCTCCTTCGTCTCGTTTCGTTCTCTTTCACCCTCGTTCGTCTCGCTCCGCTCTCTTTCACCCTCCTTCGACTCCTTTCGCTCTCTTTCTCCCTCCTTTGTCTCGTTTCGCTCTCTTTCGCCCTCCTTCGTCTCGTTTCGCTCACTTTCCCCCTCCTTCATCTCGTTTCGCTCTCTTTCACCTTCCTTCCTCTCGTTTCGCTGTCTTTCACCTTCCTTCGTCTTGTTTCGCTCTCTTTCACCCTACTTCGTCTCGTTTCGCTCTCTTTCACCCTCCACCGTCTCGTTTCGCTCTCTTTCACCCTCCTTCGTCTTGTTTCGCTCTGTTCCACCTGCCTTCGTCTCGTTTCACCCTCTTTCACCCTCCTTCGTCTCGTTTCACGCTCTTTCACCCTCCTTCGTCTCGTTTCGTTCTCTTTCACCCTCCTTCGTCTCACTCCGCTCTCTTTCACCTTCCTTCGACTCCTTTCGCTCTCTTTCACCCTCCTTCGTCTCGTTTCGCTCTCTTTCACCCTCCTTCGTCTCGTTTCGCTCTCTTTCACCCTCCTTCATCTCGTTTCGCTGTCTTTCACCTTCTTTCCTCTCGTTTCGCTCTCTTTCACCCTACTTCGTCTTGTTTCGCTCTCTTTCACCCTCCTTCGTCTCGTTTCGCTCTCTTTCACCCTCCACCGTCTCGTTTCGCTCTCTTTCACCCTCCTTCGTCTCGTTTCGCTCTCTTTCACCCTCCTTCGTCTTGTTTCGCTCTGTTTCACCCGCCTTCGTCTCGTTTCGCCCTCTTTCACCCTCCTTCGTCTTGTTTCGCTCTCTTTCACCCTTCTTCGTCTTGTTTCGCTCTCTTTCACCCTCCTTCATCTCGTTTCAATCTCTTTCACCCTCCTTCGTCTCGTTTCGCTCTCTTTCACCCTCCTTCGTCTTGTTTCGCTCTGTTGCACTCGCCTTTGTCTCGTTTCGCCCTCTTTCACCCTCCTTCGTCTTGTTTCGCTCTCTTTCACCATCCATCGTCTCGTTTCGCTCTCTTTCACCCTCCTTCGTCTCGTTTCGCTCACTTTCACCCTCCTTCGTCTCACTCCGCTCTCTTTCACCTTCCTTCGACTCCTTTCGCTCTCTTTCACCCTCCTTCGTCTCGTTTCGCTCTCTTTCACCCTCCTTCGTCTCGTTTCGCTCTCTTTCACCCTCCTTCATCTCGTTTCGCTGTCTTTCACCTTCTTTCCTCTCGTTTCGCTGTCTTTCACCCTACTTCGTCTTGTTTCGCTCTCTTTCACCCTCCTTCGTCTCGTTTCGCTCTCTTTCACCCTCCACCGTCTCGTTTCGCTCTCTTTCACCCTCCTTCGTCTCGTTTCGCTCTCTTTCACCCTCCTTCGTCTTGTTTCGCTCTGTTTCACCCGCCTTCGTCTCGTTTCGCCCTCTTTCACCCTCCTTCGTCTTGTTTCGCTCTCTTTCACCCTTCTTCGTCTCGTTTCGCTCTCTTTCACCCTCCTTCATCTCGTTTCAATCTCTTTCACCCTCCTTCGTCTCGTTTCGCTCTCTTTCACCCTCCTTCGTCTTGTTTCGCTCTGTTGCACTCGCCTTTGTCTCGTTTCGCCCTCTTTCACCCTCCTTCGTCTTGTTTCGCTCTCTTTCACCCTCCATCGTCTCGTTTCGCTCTCTTTCACCCTCCTTCGTCTCGTTTCGCTCACTTTCACCTACCTTCATCTGGTTTCGCTCTTTTTCACCCTCCTTCGTCTCGTTTCGGTCTCTTTCACACTCCTTTGTCTTGTTTCGCTCGCTTTCACCCTCCTTTGCCTCGTTTTTGTCTCTTTCATCCACCTTCGTCTTGTTTCATTCTCTTTCATCCTCCATCGTCTCGTTTCGCTATCTTTGACCATCCTTCATCTCGTTTCTCTCTCTTTGACCCTCCTTCGTCTCGTTTAGCTCTCTTTCACCCTCCTTCGTCTCGTTTCGCTCTGTTTTACACTCCTTCGTCTCGTTTTGCTCTCTTTCACCCTTCTTCGTCCCGTTTCGCTCTCTTTCACCCTCCTTCATCTCGTTTCGCTGTCTTTCACCTTCTTTCCTCTCGTTTCGCTGTCTTTCACCCTCCTTCATCTTGTTTCGCTCTCTTTCACCCTCCTTCATCTCGTTTCGCTCTCTTTCACCCTCCACCGTCTCGTTTCGCTGTCTTTCACCCTCCTTCGTCTCGTTTCGCTCTCTTTCACCCTCCTTCGTCTTGTTTCGCTCTGTTTCACCCGCCTTCGTCTCGTTTCGCCCTCTTTCACCCTCCTTCGTCTTGTTTCGCTCTCTTTCACCCTTCTTCGTCTCGTTTTGCTCTCTTTCACCCTCGTTCATCTCGTTTCAATCTCTTTCACCCTCCTTCGTCTCGTTTCGCTCTCTTTCACCCTCCTTCATCTTGTTTCGCTCTGTTGCACTCGCCTTTGTCTCGTTTCGCCGTCTTTCACCCTCCTTCGTCTTGTTTCGCTCTCTTTCACCCTCCATCGTCTCGTTTCGCTCTCTTTCACCCTCCTTCGTCTCGTTTCGCTCACTTTCACCTACCTTCATCTCGTTTCGCTCTTTTTCACCCTCCTTCGTCTCGTTTCGGTCTCTTTCACACTCCTTTGTCTTGTTTCGCTCTCTTTCACCCACCTTCATCTTGTTTCGCTCTCTTTCACCCTCCTTCGCCTCGTTTCGGTCTCTTTCATCCACCTTCGTCTCGTTTCGTTCTCTTTCATCCTCCATCGTCTCGTTTCGCTATCTTTGACCATCCTTCATCTCGTTTCTCTCTCTTTGACCCTCCTTCATCTCGTTTAGCTCTCTTTCATCCTCCTTCGTCTCGTTTCGCTCTGTTTTACACTCCTTCGTCTCGTTTTGCTCTCTTTCACCCTTCTTCATCTCGTTTCGCTCTCTTTCCCCCTCCTTCGTCTTGTTTCGCTCTGTTCCACCCTCCTTCGTCTCGTTTCGCCCTCTTTCACCCTCCTTCGTCTCGTTTCACTCTCTTTCACCCTCCTTCGTCTCGTTTCGTTCTCTTTCACCCTCGTTCGTCTCGCTCCGCTCTCTTTCACCCTCCTTCGACTCCTTTCGCTCTCTTTCTCCCTCCTTTGTCTCGTTTCGCTCTCTTTCGCCCTCCTTCGTCTCGTTTCGCTCACTTTCCCCCTCCTTCATCTCGTCTCGCTCTCTTTCACCTTCCTTCCTCTCGTTTCGCTGTCTTTCACCTTCCTTCGTCTTGTTTCGCTCTCTTTCACCCTACTTCGTCTCGTTTCGCTCTCTTTCACCCTCCACCGTCTCGTTTCGCTCTCTTTCACCCTCCTTCGTCTTGTTTCGCTCTGTTCCACCTGCCTTCGTCTCGTTTCGCCCTCTTTCACCCTCCTTCGTCTCGTTTCACGCTCTTTCACCCTCCTTCGTCTCGTTTCGTTCTCTTTCACCCTCCTTCGTCTCACTCCGCTCTCTTTCACCTTCCTTCGACTCCTTTCGCTCTCTTTCACCCTCCTTCGTCTCGTTTCGCTCTCTTTCACCCTCCTTCGTCTCGTTTCGCTCTCTTTCACCCTCCTTCATCTCGTTTCGCTGTCTTTCACCTTCTTTCCTCTCGTTTCGCTGTCTTTCACCCTCCTTCGTCTTGTTTCGCTCTCTTTCACCCTCCTTCGTCTCGTTTCGCTCTCTTTCACCCTCCACCGTCGGGTTTCGCTCTCTTTCACCCTCCTTCGTCTTGTTTCGCTCTGTTTCACCCGCCTTCGTCTCGTTTCGCCCTCTTTCACCCTCCTTCGTCTTGTTTCGCTCTCTTTCACCCTTCTTCGTCTCGTTTCGCTCTCTTTCACCCTCCTTCATCTCGTTTCAATCTCTTTCACCCTCCTTCGTCTCGTTTCGCTCTCTTTCACCCTCCTTCGTCTTGTTTCGCTCTGTTGCACTCGCCTTTGTCTCGTTTCGCCCTCTTTCACCCTCCTTCGTCTTGTTTCGCTCTCTTTCACCCTCCATCGTCTCGTTTCGCTCTCTTTCACCCTCCTTCGTCTCGTTTCGCTCACTTTCACCTACCTTCATCTCGTTTCGCTCTTTTTCACCCTCCTTCGTCTCGTTTCGGTCTCTTTCACACTCCTTTGTCTTGTTTCGCTCGCTTTCACCCTCCTTTGCCTCGTTTTGGTCTCTTTCATCCACCTTCGTCTTGTTTCATTCTCTTTCATCCTCCATCGTCTCGTTTCGCTATCTTTGACCATCCTTCATCTAGTATCTCTCTCTTTGACCCTCCTTCGTCTCGTTTAGCTCTCTTTCACCCTCCTTCGTCTCGTTTCGCTCTGTTTTACACTCCTTCGTCTCGTTTTGCTCTCTTTCACCCTTCTTCGTCCCGTTTCGCTCTCTTTCACCCTCCTTCATCTCGTTTCGCTGTCTTTCACCTTCTTTCCTCTCGTTTCGCTGTCTTTCACCCTCCTTCGTCTTGTTTCGCTCTCTTTCACCCTCCTTCGTCTCGTTTCGCTCTCTTTCACCCTCCACCGTCTCGTTTCGCTGTCTTTCACCCTCCTTCATCTCGTTTCGCTCTCTTTCACCCTCCTTCGTCTTGTTTCGCTCTGTTTCACCCGCCTTCGTCTCGTTTCGCCCTCTTTCACCCTCCTTCGTCTTGTTTCGCTCTCTTTCCCCCTTCTTCGTCTCGTTTTGCTCTCTTTCACCCTCGTTCATCTCGTTTCAATCTCTTTCACCCTCCTTCGTCTCGTTTCGCTCTCTTTCACCCTCCTTCATCTTGTTTCGCTCTGTTGCACTCGCCTTTGTCTCGTTTCGCCCTCTTTCACCCTCCTTCGTCTTGTTTCGCTCTCTTTCACCCTCCATCGTCTCGTTTCGCTCTCTTTCACCCTCCTTCGTCTCGTTTCGCTCACTTTCACCTACCTTCATCTCGTTTCGCTCTTTTTCACCCTCCTTCGTCTCGTTTCGGTCTCTTTCACACTCCTTTGTCTTGTTTCGCTCTCTTTCACCCACCTTCATCTTGTTTCGCTCTCTTTCACCCTCCTTCGCCTCGTTTCGGTCTCTTTCATCCACCTTCGTCTCGTTTCGTTCTCTTTCATCCTCCATCGTCTCGTTTCGCTATCTTTGACCATCCTTCATCTCGTTTCTCTCTCTTTGACCCTCCTTCGTCTCGTTTAGCTCTCTTTCACCCTCCTTCGTCTCGTTTCGCTCTGTTTTACACTCCTTCGTCTCGTTTTGCTCTCTTTCACCCTTCTTCATCTCGTTTCGCTCTCTTTCCCCCTCCTTCGTCTTGTTTCGCTCTGTTCCACCCTCCTTCGTCTCGTTTCGCCCTCTTTCACCCTCCTTCGTCTCGTTTCACTCTCTTTCACCCTCCTTCGTCTCGTTTCGTTCTCTTTCACCCTCGTTCGTCTCGCTCCGCTCTCTTTCACCCTCCTTCGACTCCTTTCGCTCTCTTTCTCCCTCCTTTGTCTCGTTTCGCTCTCTTTCACCCTCCTTCGTCTCGTTTCGCTCACTTTCACCCTCCTTCATCTCGTTTCGCTCTCTTTCACCTTCCTTCCTCTCGTTTCGCTGTCTTTCACCTTCCTTCGTCTTGTTTCGCTCTCTTTCATCCTCCTTTGCCTCGTTTCGGTCTCTTTCATCCACCTTCGTCTCGTTTCGTTCTCTTTCATCCTCCATCGTCTCGTTTCGCTATCTTTGACCATCCTTCATCTCGTTTCTCTCTCTTTGACCCTCCTTCGTCTCGTTCAGCTCTCTTTCACCCTCCTTCGTCTCGTTTCGCTCTGTTTTACACTCCTTCGTCTCGTTTTGCTCTCTTTCACTCTTCTTCGTCACGTTTCGCTCTCTTTCACCCTCCTTCGTCTCGTTTCGCTGTCTTTCACCTTCTTTCCTCTCGTTTCGCTGTCTTTCACCCTCCTTCGTCTTGTTTCGCTCTCTTTCACCCTCCTTCGTCTCGTTTCGCTCTCTTTCACCCTCCACCGTCTCGTTTCGCTGTCTTTCACCCTCCTTCGTCTCGTTTCGCTCTCTTTCACCCTCCTTCGTCTTGTTTCGCTCTGTTTCACCCGCCTTCGTCTCGTTTCGCCCTCTTTCACCCTCCTTCGTCTTGTTTCGCTCTCTTTCACCCTTCTTCGTCTCGTTTTGCTCTCTTTCACCCTCCTTCATCTCGTTTCAATCTCTTTCACCCTCCTTCGTCTCGTTTCGCTCTCTTTCACCCTCCTTCGTCTTGTTTCGCTCTGTTGCACTCGCCTTTGTCTCGTTTCGCCCTCTTTCACCCTCCTTCGTCTTGTTTCGCTCTCTTTCACCCTCCATCGTCTCGTTTCGCTCTCTTTCACCCTCCTTCGTCTCGTTTCGCTCACTTTCACCTACCTTCATCTCGTTTCGCTCTTTTTCACCCTCCTTCGTCTCGTTTCGGTCTCTTTCACACTCCTTTGTCTTGTTTCGCTCTCTTTCACCCACCTTCATCTTGTTTCGCTCTCTTTCACCCTCCTTCGCCTCGTTTCGGTCTCTTTCATCCACCTTCGTCTCGTTTCGTTCTCTTTCATCCTCCATCGTCTCGTTTCGCTATCTTTGACCATCCTTCATCTCGTTTCTCTCTCTTTGACCCTCCTTCGTCTCGTTTAGCTCTCTTTCACCCTCCTTCGTCTCGTTTCGCTCTGTTTTACAATCCTTCGTCTCGTTTTGCTCTCTTTCACCCTTCTTTGTCTCGTTTCGCTCTCTTTCACCCTCCACCGTCTTGTTTCGCTCTGTTCCACCCTCCTTCGTCTCGTTTCGCCCTCTTTCACCCTCCTTCGTCTCGTTTCACTCTCTTTCACCCTCCTTCGTCTCGTTTCGTTCTCTTTCACCCTCGTTCGTCTCGCTCCGCTCTCTTTCACCCTCCTTTCGCTCTCTTTCTCCCTCCTTCATCTCGTTTCACTCTCTTTCACCCTCCTTCGTCTCGTTTCGCTCACTTTCACCCTCCATCATCTCGTTTCGCTCTCTTTCACCTTCCTTCCTCTCGTTTCGCTGTCTTTCACCTTCCTTCGTCTTGTTTCGCTCTCTTTCACCCTCCTTCGTCTCGTTTCGCTCTCTTTCACCCTCCACCGTCTCGATTCGCTCTCTTTCACCCTCCTTCGTCTCGTTTAGCTCTCTTTCATCCTCCTTCGTCTCGTTTCACTCTGTTTTACACTCCTTCGTCTTGTTTTGCTCTCTTTCACCCTTCTTCGTCTCGTTTCGCTCTCTTTCACCCTCCTTCTTCTCGTTTCGGATCTCTTTCACCCTCCTTCGTCTTGTTTCGCTCTGTTCCACCTGCCTTTGTCTCGTTTCGCCCTCTTTCACCCTCCTTCGTCTCGTTTCACGCTCTTTCACCCTCCTTCGTCTCGTTTCGTTCTCTTTCACCATCCTTCGTCTCACTCCACTCTCTTTCATCTTCCTTCGACTCCTTTCGCTCTCTTTCACCCTCCTTCGACTCCTTTCAATCTCTTTCACCCTCCTTCGTCTCGTTTCGCTCTCTTTCACCCTCCTTCGCCTCGTTTCGCTCTCTTTCACCCTCCTTTATCTCGTTTCGCACTCTTTCACCTTCCTTCCTCTCGTTTCGCTGTCTTTCACCCTCCTTCGTATTGTTTCGCTCTCTTTCACTCTCCTTCGTCTAGTTTCGCTCTCTTTCACTCTCCACCGTCTCGTTTCACTCTCTTTCACCCTCCTTTGTCTCGTTTCGCTCTCTTTCACCCTCCTTCGTCTCGTTCCGCTCTCTTTCACCGTCCTTCGTCTCGTTTCGGTCTCTTTCACCCTCCTTCGTCTCGTTCCACTCTCTTTCACCCTCCTTCGACTCCTTTCGCTCTCTTTCACCCTCCTTTATCTCATTTCACTCTCTTTCACCCTCCTTCGTCTCCTTTCGCTCTCTTTCACCCTCCATCGTCTCGTTTCGCTCTGTTTCACCCTCCTTCGTCTCGTTTCGCTCTCTTTCACCCTCCACCGTCTCATTTCGCTCTCTTTTACACTCTTTTGTCTCGTTTCGCTCTCTTTGACCCTCCTTCGTCTCGTTTAGCTCTCTTTCATCCTCCTTCATCTCGTTTCGCTCTGTTTCACACTCCTTCGTCTCGTTTTGCTCTCTTTCACCCTCTTTCATCTCGTTTCGCTCTCTTTCACCCTCCTTCGTCTTGTTTCGCTCTGTGGCACTCACCTTTGTCTCGTTTCGCCCTCTTTCACCCTCCTTCGTCTCGTTTCACTATCTTTCACCCTCCATCATCTCGTTTCGCTCTCTTTCACCCTCCTTCATCTCGTTTCGCTCACTTTCACCTACCTTCATCTCGTTTCGCTCTCTTTCACCATCCTTCGTCTAGTTTCGGTCTCTTTCACACTCCTTTGTCTTGTTTCGCTCTCTTTCACCCTCCATCGTCTCGTTTCGCTATCTTTGACCATCCTTCATCTCGTTTCGCTGTCTTTGACCCACCTTCGTCTCGTTTAGCTCTCTTTCATCCTCCTTCATCTCGTTTTGCTCTGTTTTACACTCCTTCGTCTCGTTTTGCTCTCTTTCACCCTTCTTCGTCTCGTTTCGCTCTCTTTCACCCTCCTTCGTCTTGTTTCGCTCTGTTCCACCCGCCTTCGTCTCGTTTCGCCCTCTTTCACCCTCCTTCGCCTCGTTTCGGTCTCTTTCATCCACCTTCGTCTCGTTTCGTTCTCTTTCATCCTCCATCGTCTCGTTTCGCTATCTTTGACCATCCTTCATCTCGTTTCTCTCTCTTTGACCCTCCTTCGTCTCGTTTAGCTCTCTTTCACCCTCCTTCGTCTCGTTTCGCTCTGTTTTACACTCCTTCGTCTCGTTTTGCTCTCTTTCACCCTTCTTCATCTCGTTTCGCTCTCTTTCCCCCTCCTTCGTCTTGTTTCGCTCTGTTCCACCCTCCTTCGTCTCGTTTCGCCCTCTTTCACCCTCCTTCGTCTCGTTTCACTCTCTTTCACCCTCCTTCGTCTCGTTTCGTTCTCTTTCACCCTCGTTCGTCGCGCTCCGCTCTCTTTCACCCTCCTTCGACTCCTTTCGCTCTCTTTCTCCCTCCTTTGTCTCGTTTCGCTCTCTTTCACCCTCCTTCGTCTCGTTTCGCTCACTTTCACCCTCCTTCATCTCGTTTCGCTCTCTTTCACCTTCCTTCCTCTCGTTTCGCTGTCTTTCACCTTCCTTCGTCTTGTTTCGCTCTCTTTCATCCTCCTTCGCCTCGTTTCGGTCTCTTTCATCCACCTTCATCTCGTTTCGTTCTCTTTCATCCTCCATCGTCTCGTTTCGCTATCTTTGACCATCCTTCATCTCGTTTCTCTCTCTTTGACCCTCCTTCGTCTCGTTCAGCTCTCTTTCACCCTCCTTCGTCTCGTTTCGCTCTGTTTTACACTCCTTCGTCTCGTTTTGCTCTCTTTCACCCTTCTTCGTCACGTTTCGCTCTCTTTCACCCTCCTTCATCTCGTTTCGCTGTCTTTCACCTTCTTTCCTCTCGTTTCGCTGTCTTTCACCCTCCTTCGTCTTGTTTCGCTCTCTTTCACCCTCCTTCGTCTCGTTTTGCTCTCTTTCACCCTTCTTCGTCATGTTTCGCTCTCTTTCACCCTCCTTCATCTCGTTTCGCTGTCTTTCACCTTCTTTCCTCTCGTTTCTCTCTCTTTGACCCTCCTTCGTCTCGTTTAGCTCTCTTTCACCCTCCTTCGTCTCGTTTCGCTCTGTTTTACACTCCTTCGTCTCGTTTTGCTCTCTTTCACCCTTCTTCATCTCGTTTCGCTCTCTTTCCCCCTCCTTCGTCTTGTTTCGCTCTGTTTCACACTCCTTCGTCTCGTTTTGCTCTCTTTCACCCTCTTTCATCTCGTTTCGCTCTCTTTCACCCTCCTTCGTCTTGTTTCGCTCTGTGGCACTCACCTTTGTCTCGTTTCGCCCTCTTTCACCCTCCTTCGTCTCGTTTAGCGCTCTTTCACCCTCCTTCGTCTCGTTTCGCTCTGTTTTACACTCCTTCGTCTCGTTTTGCTCTCTTTCACCCTTCTTCATCTCGTTTCGCTCTCTTTCACCATCCTTCGTCTAGTTTCGGTCTCTTTCACACTCCTTTGTCTTGTTTCGCTCTCTTTCACCCTCCATCGTCTCGTTTCGCTATCTTTGACCATCCTTCATCTCGTTTCGCTGTCTTTGACCCACCTTCGTCTCGTTTAGCTCTCTTTCATCCTCCTTCATCTCGTTTTGCTCTGTTTTACACTCCTTCGTCTCGTTTTGCTCTCTTTCACCCTTCTTCGTCTCGTTTCGCTCTCTTTCACCCTCCTTCGTCTTGTTTCGCTCTGTTCCACCCGCCTTCGTCTCGTTTCGCCCTCTTTCACCCTCCTTCGCCTCGTTTCGGTCTCTTTCATCCACCTTCGTCTCGTTTCGTTCTCTTTCATCCTCCATCGTCTCGTTTCGCTATCTTTGACCATCCTTCATCTCGTTTCTCTCTCTTTGACCCTCCTTCGTCTCGTTTAGCTCTCTTTCACCCTCCTTCGTCTCGTTTCGCTCTGTTTTACACTCCTTCGTCTCGTTTTGCTCTCTTTCACCCTTCTTCATCTCGTTTCGCTCTCTTTCCCCCTCCTTCGTCTTGTTTCGCTCTGTTCCACCCTCCTTCGTCTCGTTTCGCCCTCTTTCACCCTCCTTCGTCTCGTTTCACTCTCTTTCACCCTCCTTCGTCTCGTTTCGTTCTCTTTCACCCTCGTTCGTCGCGCTCCGCTCTCTTTCACCCTCCTTCGACTCCTTTCGCTCTCTTTCTCCCTCCTTTGTCTCGTTTCGCTCTCTTTCACCCTCCTTCGTCTCGTTTCGCTCACTTTCACCCTCCTTCATCTCGTTTCGCTCTCTTTCACCTTCCTTCCTCTCGTTTCGCTGTCTTTCACCTTCCTTCGTCTTGTTTCGCTCTCTTTCATCCTCCTTCGCCTCGTTTCGGTCTCTTTCATCCACCTTCGTCTCGTTTCGTTCTCTTTCATCCTCCATCGTCTCGTTTCGCTATCTTTGACCATCCTTCATCTCGTTTCTCTCTCTTTGACCCTCCTTCGTCTCGTTCAGCTCTCTTTCACCCTCCTTCGTCTCGTTTCGCTCTGTTTTACACTCCTTCGTCTCGTTTTGCTCTCTTTCACCCTTCTTCGTCACGTTTCGCTCTCTTTCACCCTCCTTCATCTCGTTTCGCTGTCTTTCACCTTCTTTCCTCTCGTTTCGCTGTCTTTCACCCTCCTTCGTCTTGTTTCGCTCTCTTTCACCCTCCTTCGTCTCGTTTTGCTCTCTTTCACCCTTCTTCGTCATGTTTCGCTCTCTTTCACCCTCCTTCATCTCGTTTCGCTGTCTTTCACCTTCTTTCCTCTCGTTTCTCTCTCTTTGACCCTCCTTCGTCTCGTTTAGCTCTCTTTCACCCTCCTTCGTCTCGTTTCGCTCTGTTTTACACTCCTTCGTCTCGTTTTGCTCTCTTTCACCCTTCTTCATCTCGTTTCGCTCTCTTTCCCCCTCCTTCGTCTTGTTTCGCTCTGTTTCACACTCCTTCGTCTCGTTTTGCTCTCTTTCACCCTCTTTCATCTCGTTTCGCTCTCTTTCACCCTCCTTCGTCTTGTTTCGCTCTGTGGCACTCACCTTTGTCTCGTTTCGCCCTCTTTCACCCTCCTTCGTCTCGTTTAGCGCTCTTTCACCCTCCTTCGTCTCGTTTCGCTCTGTTTTACACTCCTTCGTCTCGTTTTGCTCTCTTTCACCCTTCTTCATCTCGTTTCGCTCTCTTTCACCATCCTTCGTCTAGTTTCGGTCTCTTTCACACTCCTTTGTCTTGTTTCGCTCTCTTTCACCCTCCATCGTCTCGTTTCGCTATCTTTGACCATCCTTCATCTCGTTTCGCTGTCTTTGACCCACCTTCGTCTCGTTTAGCTCTCTTTCATCCTCCTTCATCTCGTTTTGCTCTGTTTTACACTCCTTCGTCTCGTTTTGCTCTCTTTCACCCTTCTTCGTCTCGTTTCGCTCTCTTTCACCCTCCTTCGTCTTGTTTCGCTCTGTTCCACCCGCCTTCGTCTCGTTTCGCCCTCTTTCACCCTCCTTCGCCTCGTTTCGGTCTCTTTCATCCACCTTCGTCTCGTTTCGTTCTCTTTCATCCTCCATCGTCTCGTTTCGCTATCTTTGACCATCCTTCATCTCGTTTCTCTCTCTTTGACCCTCCTTCGTCTCGTTTAGCTCTCTTTCACCCTCCTTCGTCTCGTTTCGCTCTGTTTTACACTCCTTCGTCTCGTTTTGCTCTCTTTCACCCTTCTTCATCTCGTTTCGCTCTCTTTCCCCCTCCTTCGTCTTGTTTCGCTCTGTTCCACCCTCCTTCGTCTCGTTTCGCCCTCTTTCACCCTCCTTCGTCTCGTTTCACTCTCTTTCACCCTCCTTCGTCTCGTTTCGTTCTCTTTCACCCTCGTTCGTCGCGCTCCGCTCTCTTTCACCCTCCTTCGACTCCTTTCGCTCTCTTTCTCCCTCCTTTGTCTCGTTTCGCTCTCTTTCACCCTCCTTCGTCTCGTTTCGCTCACTTTCACCCTCCTTCATCTCGTTTCGCTCTCTTTCACCTTCCTTCCTCTCGTTTCGCTGTCTTTCACCTTCCTTCGTCTTGTTTCGCTCTCTTTCATCCTCCTTCGCCTCGTTTCGGTCTCTTTCATCCACCTTCGTCTCGTTTCGTTCTCTTTCATCCTCCATCGTCTCGTTTCGCTATCTTTGACCATCCTTCATCTCGTTTCTCTCTCTTTGACCCTCCTTCGTCTCGTTCAGCTCTCTTTCACCCTCCTTCGTCTCGTTTCGCTCTGTTTTACACTCCTTCGTCTCGTTTTGCTCTCTTTCACCCTTCTTCGTCACGTTTCGCTCTCTTTCACCCTCCTTCATCTCGTTTCGCTGTCTTTCACCTTCTTTCCTCTCGTTTCGCTGTCTTTCACCCTCCTTCGTCTTGTTTCGCTCTCTTTCACCCTCCTTCGTCTCGTTTTGCTCTCTTTCACCCTTCTTCGTCATGTTTCGCTCTCTTTCACCCTCCTTCATCTCGTTTCGCTGTCTTTCACCTTCTTTCCTCTCGTTTCTCTCTCTTTGACCCTCCTTCGTCTCGTTTAGCTCTCTTTCACCCTCCTTCGTCTCGTTTCGCTCTGTTTTACACTCCTTCGTCTCGTTTTGCTCTCTTTCACCCTTCTTCATCTCGTTTCGCTCTCTTTCCCCCTCCTTCGTCTTGTTTCGCTCTGTTCCACCCTCCTTCGTCTCGTTTCGCCCTCTTTCACCCTCCTTCGTCTCGTTTCACTCTCTTTCACCCTCCTTCGTCTCGTTTCGTTCTCTTTCACCCTCGTTCGTCTCGCTCCGCTCTCTTTCACCCTCCTTCGACTCCTTTCGCTCTCTTTCTCCCTCCTTTGTCTCGTTTCGCTCTCTTTCACCCTCCTTCGTCTCGTTTCGCTCACTTTCACCCTCCTTCATCTCGTTTCGCTCTCTTTCACCTTCCTTCCTCTCGTTTCGCTGTCTTTCACCTTCCTTCGTCTTGTTTCGCTCTCTTTCATCCTCCTTCGCCTCGTTTCGGTCTCTTTCATCCACCTTCGTCTCGTTTCGTTCTCTTTCATCCTCCATCGTCTCGTTTCGCTATCTTTGACCATCCTTCATCTCGTTTCTCTCTCTTTGACCCTCCTTCGTCTCGTTCAGCTCTCTTTCACCCTCCTTCGTCTCGTTTCGCTCTGTTTTACACTCCTTCGTCTCGTTTTGCTCTCTTTCACTCTTCTTCGTCACGTTTCGCTCTCTTTCTCCCTCCTTCGTCTCGTTTCGCTGTCTTTCACCTTCTTTCCTCTCGTTTCGCTGTCTTTCACCCTCCTTCGTCTTGTTTCGCTCTCTTTCACCCTCCTTCGTCTCGTTTCGCTCTCTTTCACCCTCCACCGTCTCGTTTCGCTGTCTTTCACCCTCCTTCGTCTCATTTCGCTCTCTTTCACCCTCCTTCGTCTTGTTTCGCTCTGTTTCACCCGCCTTCGTCTCGTTTCGCCCTCTTTCACCCTCCTTCGTCTTGTTTCGCTCTCTTTCACCCTTCTTCGTCTCGTTTTGCTCTCTTTCACCCTCCTTCATCTCGTTTCAATCTCTTTCACCCTCCTTCGTCTCGTTTCGCTCTCTTTCACCCTCCTTCGTCTTGTTTCGCTCTGTTGCACTCGCCTTTGTCTCGTTTCGCCCTCTTTCACCCTCCTTCGTCTTGTTTCGCTCTCTTTCACCCTCCATCGTCTCGTTTCGCTCTCTTTCACCCTCCTTCGTCTCGTTTCGCTCACTTTCACCTACCTTCATCTCGTTTCGCTCTTTTTCACCCTCCTTCGTCTCGTTTCGGTCTCTTTCACACTCCTTTGTCTTGTTTCGCTCTCTTTCACCCACCTTCATCTTGTTTCGCTCTCTTTCACCCTCCTTCGCCTCGTTTCGGTCTCTTTCATCCACCTTCGTCTCGTTTCGTTCTCTTTCATCCTCCATCGTCTCGTTTCGCTATCTTTGACCATCCTTCATCTCGTTTCTCTCTCTTTGACCCTCCTTCGTCTCGTTTAGCTCTCTTTCACCCTCCTTCGTCTCGTTTCGCTCTGTTTTACAATCCTTCGTCTCGTTTTGCTCTCTTTCACCCTTCTTTGTCTCGTTTCGCTCTCTTTCACCCTCCACTGTCTTGTTTCGCTCTGTTCCACCCTCCTTCGTCTCGTTTCGCCCTCTTTCACCCTCCTTCGTCTCGTTTCACTCTCTTTCACCCTCCTTCGTCTCGTTTCGTTCTCTTTCACCCTCGTTCGTCTCGCTCCGCTCTCTTTCACCCTCCTTTCGCTCTCTTTCTCCCTCCTTCATCTCGTTTCACTCTCTTTCACCCTCCTTCGTCTCGTTTCGCTCACTTTCACCCTCCATCATCTCGTTTCGCTCTCTTTCACCTTCCTTCCTCTCGTTTCGCTGTCTTTCACCTTCCTTCGTCTTGTTTCGCTCTCTTTCACCCTCCTTCGTCTCGTTTCGCTCTCTTTCACCCTCCACCGTCTCGATTCGCTCTCTTTCACCCTCCTTCGTCTCGTTTAGCTCTCTTTCATCCTCCTTCGTCTCGTTTCACTCTGTTTTACACTCCTTCGTCTTGTTTTGCTCTCTTTCACCCTTCTTCGTCTCGTTTCGCTCTCTTTCACCCTCCTTCTTCTCGTTTCGGATCTCTTTCACCCTCCTTCGTCTTGTTTCGCTCTGTTCCACCTGCCTTTGTCTCGTTTCGCCCTCTTTCACCCTCCTTCGTCTCGTTTCACGCTCTTTCACCCTCCTTCGTCTCGTTTCGTTCTCTTTCACCATCCTTCGTCTCACTCCACTCTCTTTCATCTTCCTTCGACTCCTTTCGCTCTCTTTCACCCTCCTTCGACTCCTTTCGATCTCTTTCACCCTCCTTCGTCTCGTTTCGCTCTCTTTCACCCTCCTTCGCCTCGTTTCGCTCTCTTTCACCCTCCTTTATCTCGTTTCGCACTCTTTCACCTTCCTTCCTCTCGTTTCGCTGTCTTTCACCCTCCTTCGTATTGTTTCGCTCTCTTTCACTCTCCTTCGTCTATTTTCGCTCTCTTTCACCCTCCACCGTCTCGTTTCACTCTCTTTCACCCTCCTTTGTCTCGTTTCGCTCTCTTTCACCCTCCTTCGTCTCGTTCCGCTCTCTTTCACCGTCCTTCGTCTCGTTTCGGTCTCTTTCACCCTCCTTCGTCTCGTTCCACTCTCTTTCACCCTCCTTCGACTCCTTTCGCTCTCTTTCACCCTCCTTTATCTCATTTCACTCTCTTTCACCCTCCTTCGTCTCCTTTCGCTCTCTTTCACCCTCCATCGTCTCGTTTCGCTCTGTTTCACCCTCCTTCGTCTCGTTTCGCTCTCTTTCACCCTCCACCGTCTCATTTCGCTCTCTTTTACACTCTTTTGTCTCGTTTCGCTCTCTTTGACCCTCCTTCGTCTCGTTTAGCTCTCTTTCATCCTCCTTCATCTCGTTTCGCTCTGTTTCACACTCCTTCGTCTCGTTTTGCTCTCTTTCACCCTCTTTCATCTCGTTTCGCTCTCTTTCACCCTCCTTCGTCTTGTTTCGCTCTGTGGCACTCACCTTTGTCTCGTTTCGCCCTCTTTCACCCTCCTTCGTCTCGTTTCACTCTCTTTCACCCTCCATCGTCTCGTTTCGCTCTCTTTCACCCTCCTTCATCTCGTTTCGCTCACTTTCACCTACCTTCATCTCGTTTCGCTGTCTTTCACCATCCTTCGTCTAGTTTCGGTCTCTTTCACACTCCTTTGTCTTGTTTCGCTCTCTTTCACCCTCCATCGTCTCGTTTCGCTATCTTTGACCATCCTTCATCTCGTTTCGCTGTCTTTGACCCACCTTCGTCTCGTTTAGCTCTCTTTCATCCTCCTTCATCTCGTTTTGCTCTGTTTTACACTCCTTCGTCTCGATTTGCTCTCTTTCACCCTTCTTCGTCTCGTTTCGCTCTCTTTCACCCTCCTTCGTCTTGTTTCGCTCTGTTCCACCCGCCTTCGTCTCGTTTCGCCCTCTTTCACCCTCCTTCGCCTCGTTTCGGTCTCTTTCATCCACCTTCGTCTCGTTTCGTTCTCTTTCATCCTCCATCGTCTCGTTTCGCTATCTTTGACCATCCTTCATCTCTTTTCTCTCTCTTTGACCCTCCTTCGTCTCGTTTAGCTCTCTTTCACCCTCCTTCGTCTCGTTTCGCTCTGTTTAACACTCCTTCGTCTCGTTTTGCTCTCTTTCACCCTTCTTCATCTCGTTTCGCTCTCTTTCCCCCTCCTTCGTCTTGTTTCGCTCTGTTCCACCCTCCTTCGTCTCGTTTCGCCCTCTTTCACCCTCCTTCGTCTCGTTTCACTCTCTTTTACCCTCCTTCGTCTCGTTTCGTTCTCTTTCACCCTCGTTCGTCTCGCTCCGCTCTCTTTCACCCTCCTTCGACTCCTTTCGCTCTCTTTCTCCCTCCTTTGTCTCGTTTCGCTCTCTTTCACCCTCCTTCGTCTCGTTTCGCTCACTTTCACCCTCCTTCATCTCGTTTCGCTCTCTTTCACCTTCCTTCCTCTCGTTTCGCTGTCTTTCACCTTCCTTCGTCTTGTTTCGCTCTCTTTCATCCTCCCTCGCCTCGTTTCGGTCTCTTTCATCCACCTTCGTCTCGTTTCGTTCTCTTTCATCCTCCATCGTCTCGTTTCGCTATCTTTGACCATCCTTCATCTCGTTTCTCTCTCTTTGACCCTCCTTCGTCTCGTTCAGCTCTCTTTCACCCTCCTTCGTCTCGTTTCGCTCTGTTTTACACTCCTTCGTCTCGTTTTGCTCTCTTTCACCCTTCTTCGTCACGTTTCGCTCTCTTTCACCCTCCTTCATCTCGTTTCGCTGTCTTTCACCTTCTTTCCTCTCGTTTCGCTGTCTTTCACCCTCCTTCGTCTTGTTTCGCTCTCTTTCACCCTCCTTCGTCTCGTTTCGCTCTCTTTCACCCTCCACCGTCTCGTCTCGCTGTCTTTCACCCTCCTTCGTCTCGTTTCGCTCTCTTTCACCCTCCTTCGTCTTGTTTCGCTCTGTTTCACCCGCCTTCGTCTCGTTTCGCCCTCTTTCACCCTCCTTCGTCTTGTTTCGCTCTCTTTCACCCTTCTTCGTCTCGTTTTACTCTCTTTCACCCTCCTTCATCTCGTTTCAATCTCTTTCACCCTCCTTCGTCTCGTTTCGCTCTCTTTCACCCTCCTTCGTCTTGTTTCGCTCTGTTGCACTCGCCTTTGTCTCGTTTCGCCCTCTTTCACCCTCCTTCGTCTTGTTTCGCTCTCTTTCACCCTCCATCGTCTCGTTTCGCTCTCTTTCACCCTCCTTCGTCTCGTTTCGCTCACATTCACCTACCTTCATCTCGTTTCGCTCTTTTTCACCCTCCTTCGTCTCGTTTCGGTCTCTTTCACACTCCTTTGTCTTGTTTCGCTCTCTTTCACCCACCTTCATCTTGTTTCGCTCTCTTTCACCCTCCTTCGCCTCGTTTCGGTCTCTTTCATCCACCTTCGTCTCGTTTCGTTCTCTTTCATCCTCCATCGTCTCGTTTCGCTATCTTTGACCATCCTTCATCTCGTTTCTCTCTCTTTGACCCTCCTTCGTCTCGTTTAGCTCTCTTTCACACTCCTTCGTCTCGTTTCGCTCTGTTTTACACTCCTTCGTCTCGTTTTGCTCTCTTTCACCCTTCTTTGTCTCGTTTCGCTCTCTTTCACCCTCCACCGTCTTGTTTCGCTCTGTTCCACCCTCCTTCGTCTCGTTTCGCCCTCTTTCACCCTCCTTCGTCTCGTTTCACTCTCTTTCACCCTCCTTCGTCTCGTTTCGTTCTCTTTCACCCTCGTTCGTCTCGCTCCGCTCTCTTTCACCCTCCTTTCGCTCTCTTTCTCCCTCCTTCATCTCGTTTCACTCTCTTTCACCCTCCTTCGTCTCGTTTCGCTCACTTTCACCCTCCATCATCTCGTTTCGCTCTCTTTCACCTTCCTTCCTCTCGTTTCGCTGTCTTTCACCTTCCTTCGTCTTGTTTCGCTCTCTTTCACCCTCCTTCGTCTCGTTTCGCTCTCTTTCACCCTCCACCGTCTCGTTTCGCTCTCTTTCACCCTCCTTCGTCTCGTTTAGCTCTCTTTCATCCTCCTTCGTCTCGTTTCACTCTGTTTTACACTCCTTCGTCTTGTTTTGCTCTCTTTCACCCTTCTTCGTCTCGTTTCGCTCTCTTTCACCCTCCTTCTTCTCGTTTCGGATCTCTTTCACCCTCCTTCGTCTTGTTTCGCTCTGTTCCACCTGCCTTTGTCTCGTTTCGCCCTCTTTCACCCTCCTTCGTCTCGTTTCACGCTCTTTCACCCTCCTTCGTCTCGTTTCGTTCTCTTTCACCATCCTTCGTCTCACTCCACTCTCTTTCATCTTCCTTCGACTCCTTTCGCTCTCTTTCACCCTCCTTCGACTCCTTTCGATCTCTTTCACCCTCCTTCGTCTCGTTTCGCACTCTTTCACCCTCCTTCGCCTCGTTTCGCTCTCTTTCACCCTCCTTTATCTCGTTTCGCACTCTTTCACCTTCCTTCCTCTCGTTTCGCTGTCTTTCACCCTCCTTCGTATTGTTTCGCTCTCTTTCACTCTCCTTCGTCTAGTTTCGCTCTCTTTAACCCTCCACCGACTCGTTTCGCTCTCTTTCACCCTCCTTTGTCTCGTTTCGCTCTCTTTCACCCTCCTTCGTCTCGTTCCGCTCTCTTTCACCGTCCTTCGTCTCGTTTCGGTCTCTTTCACCCTCCTTCGTCTCGTTCCACTCTCTTTCACCCTCCTTCGACTCCTTTCGCTCTCTTTCACCCTCCTTTATCTCATTTCACTCTCTTTCACCCTCCTTCGTCTCCTTTCGCTCTCTTTCACCCTCCATCGTCTCGTTTCGCTCTGTTTCACCCTCCTTCGTCTCGTTTCGCTCTCTTTCACCCTCCACCGTCTCATTTCGCTCTCTTTTACACTCTTTTGTCTCGTTTCGCTCTCTTTGACCCTCCTTCGTCTCGTTTAGCTCTCTTTCATCCTCCTTCATCTCGTTTCGCTCTGTTTCACACTCCTTCGTCTCGTTTTGCTCTCTTTCACCCTCTTTCATCTCGTTTCGCTCTCTTTCACCCTCCTTCGTCTTGTTTCGCTCTGTGGCACTCACCTTTGTCTCGTTTCGCCCTCTTTCACCCTCCTTCGTCTCGTTTCACTCTCTTTCACCCTCCATCGTCTCGTTTCGCTCTCTTTCTCCCTCCTTCATCTTGTTTCGCTCACTTTCACCTACCTTCATCTCGTTTCGCTCTCTTTCACCATCCTTCGTCTAGTTTCGGTCTCTTTCACACTCCTTTGTCTTGTTTCGCTCTCTTTCACCCTCCATCGTCTCGTTTCGCTATCTTTGACCATCCTTCATCTCGTTTCGCTGTCTTTGACCCACCTTCGTCTCGTTTAGCTCTCTTTCATCCTCCTTCATCTCGTTTTGCTCTGTTTTACACTCCTTCGTCTCGTTTTGCTCTCTTTCACCCTTCTTCGTCTCGTTTCGCTCTCTTTCACCCTCCTTCGTCTTGTTTCGCTCTGTTCCACCCGCCTTCGTCTCGTTTCGCCCTCTTTCACCCTCCTTCGTCTCGTTTCACTCTCTTACACCCTCCTTCGTCTCGTTTCGTTCTCTTTCACCCTCCTTCGTCTC
The DNA here is from genome assembly GCF_047496885.1 of Scyliorhinus torazame. Classification (NCBI taxonomy): domain Eukaryota; kingdom Metazoa; phylum Chordata; class Chondrichthyes; order Carcharhiniformes; family Scyliorhinidae; genus Scyliorhinus; species Scyliorhinus torazame. Next base: position 135,726,636 of record NC_092727.1, read on the forward strand.
GCTCCGCTCTCTTTCACCCTCCTTCCTCTCGTTTCGCTCTCTTTCACCCTCCTTCTTCTCGTTTCGCCCTCTTTCACCCTCCTTCGTCTCGTTTCACTCTCTTTCACCCTCCTTCGTCTCGTTTCATTCTCTTTCACCCTCGTTCGTCTCGCTCCGCTCTCTTTCACCCTCCTTTCGCTCTCTTTCTCCCTCCTTCGTCTCGTTTCGCTCTCTTTCGCCCTCCTTCGTCTCGTTTCGCTCACTTTCACCCTCCGTCATCTCGTTTCGCTCTGTTTAACACTCCTTCCTCTCGTTTCGCTGTCTTTCACCTTCCTTCGTCTCGTTTAGCTCTCTTTCACCCTCTTTCGTCTCGTGTCGCTCTCTTTCACCCTCCACCGTCTCGTTTCGCTCTCTTTCACCCTCCTTCGTCTCGTTTAGCTCTCTTTCATCCTCCTTCGTCTCGTTTCACTCTGTTTTACACTCCTTCGTCTTGTTTTGCTCTCTTTCACCCTTCTTCGTCTCGTTTCGCTCTCTTTCACCCTCCTTCTTCTCGTTTCGCTCTCTTTCACCCTCCTTCGTCTTGTTTCGCTCTATTCCACCTGCCTTTGTCTCGTTTCGCCCTCTTTCACCCTCCTTCGTCTCGTTTCACGCTCTTTCACCCTCCTTCGTCTCGTTTCGTTCTCTTTCACCATCCTTCGTCTCACTCCACTCTCTTTCATCTTCCTTCGACTCCTTTCGCTCTCTTTCACCCTCCTTCGACTCCTTTCGATCTCTTTCACCCTCCTTCGTCTCGTTTCGCTCTCTTTCACCCTCCTTCGCCTCGTTTCGCTCTCTTTCACCCTCCTTTATCTCGTTTCGCACTCTTTCACCTTCCTTCCTCTCGTTTCGCTGTCTTTCACCCTCCTTCGTATTGTTTCGCTCTCTTTCACTCTCCTTCGTCTAGTTTCGCTCTCTTTCACCCTCCATCGTCTCGTTTCGCTCTCTTTCACCCTCCTTCGTCTCGTTTCGCTCACTTTCACCTACCTTCATCTCGTTTCGCTCTTTTTCACCCTCCTTCGTCTCGTTTCGGTCTCTTTCACACTCCTTTGTCTTGTTTCGCTCTCTTTCACCCACCTTCATCTTGTTTCGCTCTCTTTCACCCTCCTTCGCCTCGTTTCGGTCTCTTTCATCCACCTTCGTCTCGTTTCGTTCTCTTTCATCCTCCATCGTCTCGTTTCGCTATCTTTGACCATCCTTCATCTCGTTTCTCTCTCTTTGACCCTCCTTCGTCTCGTTTAGCTCTCTTTCACACTCCTTCGTCTCGTTTCGCTCTGTTTTACACTCCTTCGTCTCGTTTTGCTCTCTTTCACCCTTCTTTGTCTCGTTTCGCTCTCTTTCACCCTCCACCGTCTTGTTTCGCTCTGTTCCACCCTCCTTCGTCTCGTTTCGCCCTCTTTCACCCTCCTTCGTCTCGTTTCACTCTCTTTCACCCTCCTTCGTCTCGTTTCGTTCTCTTTCACCCTCGTTCGTCTCGCTCCGCTCTCTTTCACCCTCCTTTCGCTCTCTTTCTCCCTCCTTCATCTCGTTTCACTCTCTTTCACCCTCCTTCGTCTCGTTTCGCTCGCTTTCACCCTCCATCATCTCGTTTCGCTCTCTTTCACCTTCCTTCCTCTCGTTTCGCTGTCTTTCACCTTCCTTCGTCTTGTTTCGCTCTCTTTCACCCTCCTTCGTCTCGTTTCGCTCTCTTTCACCCTCCACCGTCTCGTTTCGCTCTCTTTCACCCTCCTTCGTCTCGTTTAGCTCTCTTTCATCCTCCTTCGTCTCGTTTCACTCTGTTTTACACTCCTTCGTCTTGTTTTGCTCTCTTTCACCCTTCTTCGTCTCGTTTCGCTCTCTTTCACCCTCCTTCTTCTCGTTTCGGATCTCTTTCACCCTCCTTCGTCTTGTTTCGCTCTGTTCCACCTGCCTTTGTCTCGTTTCGCCCTCTTTCACCCTCCTTCGTCTCGTTTCACGCTCTTTCACCCTCCTTCGTCTCGTTTCGTTCTCTTTCACCATCCTTCGTCTCACTCCACTCTCTTTCATCTTCCTTCGACTCCTTTCGCTCTCTTTCACCCTCCTTCGACTCCTTTCGATCTCTTTCACCCTCCTTCGTCTCGTTTCGCACTCTTTCACCCTCCTTCGCCTCGTTTCGCTCTCTTTCACCCTCCTTTATCTCGTTTCGCACTCTTTCACCTTCCTTCCTCTCGTTTCGCTGTCTTTCACCCTCCTTCATATTGTTTCGCTCTCTTTCACTCTCCTTTGTCTAGTTTCGCTCTCTTTAACCCTCCACCGACTCGTTTCGCTCTCTTTCACCCTCCTTTGTCTCGTTTCGCTCTCTTTCACCCTCCTTCGTCTCGTTCCGCTCTCTTTCACCGTCCTTCGTCTCGTTTCGGTCTCTTTCACCCTCCTTCGTCTCGTTCCACTCTCTTTCACCCTCCTTCGACTCCTTTCGCTCTCTTTCACCCTCCTTTATCTCATTTCACTCTCTTTCACCCTCCTTCGTCTCCTTTCGCTCTCTTTCACCCTCCATCGTCTCGTTTCGCTCTGTTTCACCCTCCTTCGTCTCGTTTCGCTCTCTTTCACCCTCCACCGTCTCATTTCGCTCTCTTTTACACTCTTTTGTCTCGTTTCGCTCTCTTTGACCCTCCTTCGTCTCGTTTAGCTCTCTTTCATCCTCCTTCATCTCGTTTCGCTCTGTTTCACACTCCTTCGTCTCGTTTTGCTCTCTTTCACCCTCTTTCATCTCGTTTCGCTCTCTTTCACCCTCCTTCGTCTTGTTTCGCTCTGTGGCACTCACCTTTGTCTCGTTTCGCCCTCTTTCACCCTCCTTCGTCTCGTTTCACTCTCTTTCACCCTCCATCGTCTCGTTTCGCTCTCTTTCTCCCTCCTTCATCTCGTTTCGCTCACTTTCACCTACCTTCATCTCGTTTCGCTCTCTTTCACCATCCTTCGTCTAGTTTCGGTCTCTTTCACACTCCTTTGTCTTGTTTCGCTCTCTTTCACCCTCCATCGTCTCGTTTCGCTATCTTTGACCATCCTTCATCTCGTTTCGCTGTCTTTGACCCACCTTCGTCTCGTTTAGCTCTCTTTCATCCTCCTTCATCTCGTTTTGCTCTGTTTTACACTCCTTCGTCTCGTTTTGCTCTCTTTCACCCTTCTTCGTCTCGTTTCGCTCTCTTTCACCCTCCTTCGTCTTGTTTCGCTCTGTTCCACCCGCCTTCGTCTCGTTTCGCCCTCTTTCACCCTCCTTCGTCTCGTTTCACTCTCTTACACCCTCCTTCGTCTCGTTTCGTTCTCTTTCACCCTCCTTCGTCTCGCTCCGCTCTCTTTCACCCTCCTTCCTCTCGTTTCGCTCTCTTTCACCCTCCTTCTTCTCGTTTCGCCCTCTTTCACCCTCCTTCGTCTCGTTTCACTCTCTTTCACCCTCCTTCGTCTCGTTTCATTCTCTTTCACCCTCGTTCGTCTCGCTCCGCTCTCTTTCACCCTCCTTTCGCTCTCTTTCTCCCTCCTTCGTCTCGTTTCGCTCTCATTCGCCCTCCTTCGTCTCGTTTCGCTCACTTTCACCCTCCGTCATCTCGTTTCGCTCTGTTTAACACTCCTTCCTCTCGTTTCGCTGTCTTTCACCTTCCTTCGTCTCGTTTAGCTCTCTTTCACCCTCTTTCGTCTCGTGTCGCTCTCTTTCACCCTCCACCGTCTCGTTTCGCTCTCTTTCACCCTCCTTCGTCTCGTTTAGCTCTCTTTCATCCTCCTTCGTCTCGTTTCACTCTGTTTTACACTCCTTCGTCTTGTTTTGCTCTCTTTCACCCTTCTTCGTCTCGTTTCGCTCTCTTTCACCCTCCTTCTTCTCGTTTCGCTCTCTTTCACCCTCCTTCGTCTTGTTTCGCTCTATTCCACCTGCCTTTGTCTCGTTTCGCCCTCTTTCACCCTCCTTCGTCTCGTTTCACGCTCTTTCACCCTCCTTCGTCTCGTTTCGTTCTCTTTCACCATCCTTCGTCTCACTCCACTCTCTTTCATCTTCCTTCGACTCCTTTCGCTCTCTTTCACCCTCCTTCGACTCCTTTCGATCTCTTTCACCCTCCTTCGTCTCGTTTCGCTCTCTTTCACCCTCCTTCGCCTCGTTTCGCTCTCTTTCACCCTCCTTTATCTCGTTTCGCACTCTTTCACCTTCCTTCCTCTCGTTTCGCTGTCTTTCACCCTCCTTCGTATTGTTTCGCTCTCTTTCACTCTCCTTCGTCTAGTTTCGCTCTCTTTCACCCTCCACCGTCTCGTTTCGCTCTCTTTCACCCTCCTTTGTCTCGTTTCGCTCTCTTTGACCCTCCTTCGTCTCGTTCCGCTCTCTTTCACCGTCCGTCGTCTCGTTTCGGTCTCTTTCACCCTCCTTCGTCTCGTTCCACTCTCTTTCACCCTCCTTCGACTCCTTTCGCTCTCTTTCACCCTCCTTTATCTCATTTCACTCTTTTTCACCCTCCTTCGTCTCCTTTCGCTCTCTTTCACCCTCCATCGTCTCGTTTCGCTCTGTTTCACCCTCCTTCGTCTCGTTTCGCTCTCTTTCACCCTCCACCGTCTCATTTCGCTCTCTTTTACACTCTTTTGTCTCGTTTCGCTCTCTTTGACCCTCCTTCGTCTCGTTTAGCTCTCTTTCATCCTCCTTCGTCTCGTTTCGCTCTGTTTCACACTCCTTCGTCCCGTTTTGCTCTCTTTCACACTCTTTCATCTCGTTTCGCTCTCTTTCACCCTCCTTCGTCTTGTTTCGCTCTGTGGCACTCACCTTTGTCTCGTTTCGCCCTCTTTCACCCTCCTTCGTCTTGTTTCGCTCTCTTTCACCCTCCATCGTCTCGTTTCGCTCTCTTTCACCCTCCTTCGTCTCGTTTCGCTCACTTTCACCTACCTTCATCTCGTTTCGCTCTCTTTCACCATCCTTCGTCTAGTTTCGGTCTCTTTCACACTCCTTTGTCTTGTTTCGCTCTCTTTAACCCACCTTCATCTTGTTTCGCTCTCTTTCACCCTCCTTCGCCTCGTTTCGGTCTCGTTCATCCTTCTTCGTCTCGTTTCGTTCACTTTCACCCTCCATCGTCTCGTTTCGCTATCTTTGACCATCCTTCATCTCGTTTCGCTGTCTTTGACCCTCCTTCGTCTCGTTTAGCTCTCTTTCATCCTCCTTCATCTCGTTTTGCTCTGGTTTACACTCCTTCGTCTCGTTTTGCTCTCTTTCACCCTTCTTCGTCTCGTTTCGCTCTCTTTCACCCTCCTTCGTCTTGTTTCGCTCTGTTCCACCCGCCTTCGTCTCGTTTCGCCCTCTTTCACCCTCGTTCGTCTCGCTCCGCTCTCTTTCACCCTCCTTCGACTCCTTTCGCTCTCTTTCTCCCTCCTTTGTCTCGTTTCGCTCTCTTTCACCCTCCTTCGTCTCGTTTCGCTCACTTTCACCCTCCTTCATCTCGTTTCGCTCTCTTTCACCTTCCTTCCTCTCGTTTCGCTGTCTTTCACCTTCCTTCGTCTTGTTTCGCTCTCTTTCATCCTCCTTCGCCTCGTTTCGGTCTCTTTCATCCACCTTCGTCTCGTTTCGTTCTCTTTCATCCTCCATCGTCTCGTTTCGCTATCTTTGACCATCCTTCATCTCGTTTCTCTCTCTTTGACCCTCCTTCGTCTCGTTCAGCTCTCTTTCACCCTCCTTCGTCTCGTTTCGCTCTGTTTTACACTCCTTCGTCTCGTTTTGCTCTCTTTCACCCTTCTTCGTCACGTTTCGCTCTCTTTCACCCTCCTTCATCTCGTTTCGCTGTCTTTCACCTTCTTTCCTCTCGTTTCGCTGTCTTTCACCCTCCTTCGTCTTGTTTCGCTCTCTTTCACCCTCCTTCGTCTCGTTTCGCTCTCTTTCACCCTCCACCGTCTCGTTTCGCTGTCTTTCACCCTCCTTCGTCTCGTTTCGCTCTCTTTCACCCTCCTTCGTCTTGTTTCGCTCTGTTTCACCCGCCTTCGTCTCGTTTCGCCCTCTTTCACCCTCCTTCGTCTTGTTTCGCTCTCTTTCACCCTTCTTCGTCTCGTTTTGCTCTCTTTCACCCTCCTTCATCTCGTTTCAATCTCTTTCACCCTCCTTCGTCTCGTTTCGCTCTCTTTCACCCTCCTTCGTCTTGTTTCTCTCTGTTGCACTCGCCTTTGTCTCGTTTCGCCCTCTTTCACCCTCCTTCGTCTTTTTTCGCTCTCTTTCACCCTCCATCGTCTCGTTTCGCTCTCTTTCACCCTCCTTCGTCTCGTTTCGCTCACTTTCACCTACCTTCATCTCGTTTCGCTCTTTTTCACCCTCCTTCGTCTCGTTTCGGTCTCTTTCACACTCCTTTGTCTTGTTTCGCTCTCTTTCACCCACCTTCATCTTGTTTCGCTCTCTTTCACCCTCCTTCGCCTCGTTTCGGTCTCTTTCATCCACCTTCGTCTCGTTTCGTTCTCTTTCATCCTTCATCGTCTCGTTTCGCTATCTTTGACCATCCTTCATCTCGTTTCTCTCTCTTTGACCCTCCTTCGTCTCGTTTAGCTCTCTTTCACCCTCCTTCGTCTCGTTTCGCTCTGTTTTACACTCCTTCGTCTCGTTTTGCTCTCTTTCACCCTTCTTTGTCTCGTTTCGCTCTCTTTCACCCTCCACCGTCTTGTTTCGCTTTGTTCCACCCTCCTTCGTCTCGTTTCGCCCTCTTTCACCCTCCTTCGTCTCGTTTCACTCTCTTTCACCCTCCTTCGTCTCGTTTTATTCTCTTTCACCCTCGTTCGTCTCGCTCCGCTCTCTTTCACCCTCCTTTCGCTCTCTTTCTCCCTCCTTCAACTCGTTTCACTCTCTTTCACCCTCCTTCGTCTCGTTTCGCTCACTTTCACCCTCCATCATCTCGTTTCGCTCTCTTTCACCTTCCTTCCTCTCGTTTCGCTGTCTTTCACCTTCCTTCGTCTTGTTTCGCTCTCTTTCACCCTCCTTCGTCTCGTTTCGCTCTCTTTCACCCTCCACCGTCTCGTTTCGCTCTCTTTCACCCTCCTTCGTCTCGTTTAGCTCTCTTTCATCCTCCTTCGTCTCGTTTCACTCTGTTTTACACTCCTTCGTCTTGTTTTGCTCTCTTTCACCCTTCTTCGTCTCGTTTCGCTCTCTTTCACCCTCCTTCTTCTCGTTTCGGATCTCTTTCACCCTCCTTCGTCTTGTTTCGCTCTGTTCCACCTGCCTTTGTCTCGTTTCGCCCTCTTTCACACTCCTTCGTCTCGTTTCACGCTCTTTCACCCTCCTTCGTCTCGTTTCGTTCTCTTTCACCATCCTTCGCCTCACTCCACTCTCTTTCATCTTCCTTCGACTCCTTTCGCTCTCTTTCACCCTCCTTCGACTCCTTTCGATCTCTTTCACCCTCCTTCGTCTCGTTTCGCTCTCTTTCACCCTCCTTCGCCTCGTTTCGCTCTCTTTCACCCTCCTTTATCTCGTTTCGCACTCTTTCACCTTCCTTCCTCTCGTTTCGCTGTCTTTCACCCTCCTTCGTATTGTTTCGCTCTCTTTCACTCTCCTTCGTCTAGTTTCGCTCTCTTTCACCCTCCACCGTCTCGTTTCGCTCTCTTTCACCCTCCTTTGTCTCGTTTCGCTCTCTTTCACCCTCCTTCGTCTCGTTCCGCTCTCTTTCACCGTCCTTCGTCTCGTTTCATTCTCTTTCACCCTCGTTCGTCTCGCTCCGCTCTCTTTCACCCTCCTTTCGCTCTCTTTCTCCCTCCTTCGTCTCGTTTCGCTCTCTTTCGCCCTCCTTCGTCTCGTTTCTCTCACTTTCACCCTCCATCATCTCGTTTCGCTCTGTTTAACACTCCTTCCTCTCGTTTCGCTGTCTTTCACCTTCCTTCGTCTCGTTTAGCTCTCTTTCACCCTCTTTCGTCTCGTGTCGCTCTCTTTCACCCTCCACCGTCTCGTTTCGCTCTCTTTCACCCTCCTTCGTCTCGTTTAGCTCTCTTTCATCCTCCTTCGTCTCGTTTCACTCTGTTTTACCCTCCTTCGTCTTGTTTTGCTCTCTTTCACCCTTCTTCGTCTCGTTTCGCTCTCTTTCACCCTCCTTCTTCTCGTTTCGCTCTCTTTCACCCTCCTTCGTCTTGTTTCGCTCTATTCCACCTGCCTTTGTCTCGTTTCGCCCTCTTTCACCCTCCTTCGTCTCGTTTCACGCTCTTTCACCCTCCTTCGTCTCGTTTCGTTCTCTTTCACCATCCTTCGTCTCACTCCACTCTCTTTCATCTTCCTTCGACTCCTTTCGCTCTCTTTCACCCTCCTTCGACTCCTTTCGATCTCTTTCACCCTCCTTCGTCTCGTTTCGCTCTCTTTCACCCTCCTTCGCCTCGTTTCGCTCTCGTTCACCCTCCTTTATCTCGTTTCGCACTCTTTCACCTTCCTTCCTCTCGTTTCGCTGTCTTTCACCCTCCTTCGTATTGTTTCGCTCTCTTTCACTCTCCTTCGTCTAGTTTCGCTCTCTTTCACCCTCCACCGTCTCGTTTCGCTCTCTTTCACCCTCCTTTGTCTCGTTTCGCTCTCTTTGACCCTCCTTCGTCTCGTTCCGCTCTCTTTCACCGTCCGTCGTCTCGTTTCGGTCTCTTTCACCCTCCTTCGTCTCGTTCCACTCTCTTTCACCCTCCTTCGACTCCTTTCGCTCTCTTTCACCCTCCTTTATCTCATTTCACTCTTTTTCACCCTCCTTCGTCTCCTTTCGCTCTCTTTCACCCTCCATCGTCTCGTTTCGCTCTGTTTCACCCTCCTTCGTCTCGTTTCGCTCTCTTTCACCCTCCACCGTCTCATTTTGCTCTCTTTTACACTCTTTTGTCTCGTTTCGCTCTCTTTGACCCTCCTTCGTCTCGTTTAGCTCTCTTTCATCCTCCTTCGTCTCGTTTCGCTCTGTTTCACACTCCTTCGTCCCGTTTTGCTCTCTTTCACACTCTTTCATCTCGTTTCGCTCTCTTTCACCCTCCTTCGTCTTGTTTCGCTCTGTGGCACTCACCTTTGTCTCGTTTCGTCCTCTTTCACCCTCCTTCGTCTTGTTTCGCTCTCTTTCACCCTCCATCGTCTCGTTTCGCTCTCTTTCACCCTCCTTCGTCTCGTTTCGCTCACTTTCACCTACCTTCATCTCGTTTCGCTCTCTTTCACCCTCCTTCATCTCGTTTCGCTCTCTTTCACCATCCTTCGTCTAGTTTCGGTCTCTTTCACACTCCTTTGTCCTGTTTCGCTCTCTTTAACCCACCTTCATCTTGTTTCGCTCTCTTTCACCCTCCTTCCCCTCGTTTCGGTCTCGTTCATCCTTCTTCGTCTCGTTTCGTTCACTTTCACCCTCCATCGTCTCGTTTCGCTATCTTTGACCATCCTTCATCTCGTTTCGCTGTCTTTGACCCTCCTTCGTCTCGTTTAGCTCTCTTTCATCCTTCTTCATCTCGTTTTGCTCTGGTTTACACTCCTTCGTCTCGTTTTGCTCTCTTTCACCCTTCTTCGTCTCGTTTCGCTCTCTTTCACCCTCCTTCGTCTTGTTTCGCTCTGTTCCACCCGCCTTCGTCTCGTTTCGCCCTCTTTCACCCTCCTTCGTCTCGTTTCACTCTCTTACACCCTCCTTCGTCTCGTTTCGTTCTCTTTCACCCTCCTTCATCTCGCTCCGCTCTTTCACCCTCCTTCGACTCCTTTCGCTCTCTTTCCCCCTCCTTCGTCTCGTTTCGCTCTCTTTCACCCTCCTTCATCTCGTTTCGCTCTCTTTCACCCTCCTTCCTCTCGTTTCGCTCTCTTTCACCCTCCTTCTTCTCGTTTCGCTCTCTTTCACCCTCCTTTATCTCATTTCACTCTCTTTCACCCTCCTTCGACTCCTTTCGCTCTCTCTCACCCTCCTTCGACTCGTTTCGCTCTCTTTCACCCTCCTTCGTTCTGTTTCGCTCTTTTTCACCCTCCTTCATCTCGTTTCGCGCTCTTTCACCCTCCTTCGTCTCGCTTAGCTCTCTTTCATCCTTCTTCGTCTCGTTTCGCTCTGTTTTACACTCCTTCGTCTTCTTTTGCTCTCTTTCACCCTTCTTCGTCTCGTTTCGCTGTCTTTCACCCTCCTTCGTCTTATTTCGCTCTCTTTCACCCTCCTTCATCTCGTTTCGCTCCATTTCACCCTCCACCGTCTCGTTTCGCGCTCTTTCACCCTCCTTCGTCTCGCTTAGCTCTCTTTCATCCTCCTTCGTCTCGTTTCGCTCTGTTTTACACTCCTTCGTCTTCTTTGCTCTCTTTCACCCTTCTTCGTCTCGTTTCGCTCTCTTTCACCCTCCTTCGTCTTGTTTCGCTCTGTTCCACCTGCCTTTGTCTCGTTTCGCCCTCTTTCACCCTCCTTCGTCTCGTTTCACGCTCTTTCACCCTCCTTCGTCTCGTTTCGTTCTCTTTCACCATCCTTCGTCTCACTCCGCTCTCTTTCACCTTCCTTCGACTCCTTTCGCTCTCTTCACCCTCCTTCGTCTCGTTTCGCTCTCTTTCACCCTCCTTCGTCTCGTTTCGCTCTCTTTCACCCTCCTTCATCTCGTTTCGCTGTCTTTCACCTTCTTACCTCTCGTTTCGCTGTCTTTCACCCTCCTTCGTCTTGTTTCGCTCTCTTTCACCCTCCTTCGTCTCGTTTCGCTCTCTTTCACCCTCCACCGTCTCGTTTCGCTCTCTTTCACCCTCCTTCATCTCGTTTCGCTCTCTTTCACCCTCCTTCCTCTCGTTTCGCTCTCTTTCACCCTCCTTCTTCTCGTTTCGCTCTCTTTCACCCTCCTTTGTCTCGTTTCGCTCTCTTTGACCCTCCTTCATCTCGTTTCGCTCTCTTTCACCCTCCTTCGTCTCATTTTGCTCTCTTTCACCCTCCTTCTTCTCGTTTCGCTCACTTTCACCCTCCTTCGTCTCGTTCCGCTCTCTTTCACCATCCTTCGTCTCGTTTCGGTCTCTTTCACCCTCCTTCGTCTCGTTCCACTCTCTTTCACCCTCCTTCGACTCCTTTCGCTCTCTTTCACCCTCCTTTATCTCATTTCACTCTCTTTCACCCTCCTTCGACTCCTTTTGCTCTCTCTCACCCTCCTTCGACTCGTTTCGCTCTCTTTCACCCTCCTTCGTCTTGTTTCGCTCTTTTTCACCCTCCTTCATCTCGTTTCGCGCTCTTTCACCCTCCTTCGTCTCGCTTAGCTCTCTTTCATCCTTCTTCGTCTCGTTTCGCTCTGTTTTACACTCCTTCGTCTTCTTTTGCTCTCTTTCACCCTTCTTCGTCTCGTTTCGCTCTCTTTCACCCTCCTTCGTCTTGTTTCGCTCTGTTCCACCTGCCTTTGTCTCGTTTCGCCCTCTTTCACCCTCCTTCGTCTCGTTTCACGCTCTTTCACCCTCCTTCGTCTCGTTTCGTTCTCTTTCACCATCCTTCGTCTCACTCCGCTCTCTTTCACCTTCCTTCGACTCCTTTCGCTCTCTTCACCCTCCTTCGTCTCGTTTCGCTCTCTTTCACCCTCCTTCGTCTCGTTTCGCTCTCTTTCACCCTCCTTCATCTCGTTTCGCTGTCTTTCACCTTCTTACCTCTCGTTTTGCTGTCTTTCACCCTCCTTCGTCTTGTTTCGCTCTCTTTCACCCACCTTCGTCTCGTTTCGCTCTCTTTCACCCTCCACCGTCTCGTTTCGCTCTCTTTCACCCTCCTTCGTCTCGTTTCGCTATCTTTCACCCTCCTTCGTCTTGTTTCGCTCTGTTGCACCCGCCTTCGTCTCGTTTCGCCCTCTTTCACCCTCCTTCGTCTTGTTTCGCTCTCTTTCACCCTTCTTCGTCTCGTTTCGCTCTCTTTCACCCTCCGTCATCTCGTTTCAATATCTTTCACCCTCCTTCGTCTCGTTTCGCTCTCTTTCACCCTCCTTCGTCTTGTTTCGCTCTGTTGCACTCGCCTTTGTCTCGTTTCGCCCTCTTTCACCCACCTTCGTCTTGTTTCGCTCTCTTTCTCCCTCCATCGTCTCGTTTCGCTCTCTTTCAGCCTCCTTCGTCTTGTTTCGCTCACTTTCACCTACCTTCATCTCGTTTCGCTCTTTTTCACCCTCCTTCGTCTCATTTCGGTCTCTTTCACACTCCTTTGTCTTGTTTCGCTCTCTTTCACCCACCTTCATCTTGTTTCGCTCTCTTTCACCCTCCTTCGCCTCGTTTCGGTCTCTTTCATCCACCTTCGTCTCGTTTCGTTCTCTTTCATCCTCCATCGTCTCGTTTCGCTATCTTTGACCATCCTTCATCTCGTTTCTCTCTCTTTGACCCTCCTTCATCTCGTTTAGCTCTCTTTCATCCTCCTTCGTCTCGTTTCGCTCTGTTTTACACTCCTTCGTCTCGTTTTGCTCTCTTTCACCCTTCTTCATCTCGTTTCGCTCTCTTTCCCCCTCCTTCGTCTTGTTTCGCTCTGTTCCACCCTCCTTCGTCTCGTTTCGCCCTCTTTCACCCTCCTTCGTCTTGTTTCACTCTCTTTCACCCTCCTTCGTCTCGTTTCGTTCTCTTTCACCCTCGTTCGTCTCGCTCCGCTCTCTTTCACCCTCCTTCGACTCCTTTCGCTCTCTTTCTCCCTCCTTTGTCTCGTTTCGCTCTCTTTCGCCCTCCTTCGTCTCGTTTCGCTCACTTTCACCCTCCTTCATCTCGTTTCGCTCTCTTTCACCTTCCTTCCTCTCGTTTCGCTGTCTTTCACCTTCCTTCGTCTTGTTTCGCTCTCTTTCACCCTACTTCGTCTCGTTTCGCTCTCTTTCACCCTCCACCGTCTCGTTTCGCTCTCTTTCACCCTCCTTCGTCTTGTTTCGCTCTGTTCCACCTGCCTTCGTCTCGTCTCGCCCTCTTTCACCCTCCTTCGTCTCGTTTCACGCTCTTTCACCCTCCTTCGTCTCGTTTCGTTCTCTTTCACCCTCCTTCGTCTCACTCCGCTCTCTTTCACCTTCCTTCGACTCCTTTCGCTCTCTTTCACCCTCCTTCGTCTCGTTTCGCTCTCTTTCACCCTCCTTCGTCTCGTTTCGCTCTCTTTCACCCTCCTTCATCTCGTTTCGCTGTCTTTCACCTTCTTTCCTCTCGTTTCGCTGTCTTTCACCCTCCTTCGTCTTGTTTCGCTCTCTTTCACCCTCCTTCGTCTCGTTTCGCTCTCTTTCACCCTCCACCGTCTCGTTTCGCTCTCTTTCACCCTCCTTCATCTCGTTTCGCTCTCTTTCACCCTCCTTCGTCTTGTTTCGCTCTGTTTCACCCGCCTTCGTCTCGTTTCGCCCTCTTTCACCCTCCTTCGTCTTGTTTCGCTCTCTTTCACCCTTCTTCGTCTCGTTTCGCTCTCTTTCACCCTCCTTCATCTCGTTTCAATCTCTTTCACCCTCCTTCGTCTCGTTTCGCTCTCTTTCACCCTCCTTCGTCTTGTTTCGCTCTGTTGCACTCGCCTTTGTCTCGTTTCGCCCTCTTTCACCCTCCTTCGTCTTGTTTCGCTCTCTTTCACCCTCCATCGTCTCGTTTCGCTCTCTTTCACCCTCCTTCGTCTCGTTTCGCTCACTTTCACCTACCTTCATCTCGTTTCGCTCTTTTTCACCCGCCTTCGTCTCGTTTCGGTCTCTTTCACACTCCTTTGTCTTGTTTCGCTCGCTTTCACCCTCCTTCGCCTCGTTTCGGTCTCTTTCATCCACCTTCGTCTTGTTTCATTCTCTTTCACCCTCCATCGTCTCGTTTCGCTATCTTTGACCATCCTTCATCTCGTTTCTCTCTCTTTGACCCTCCTTCGTCTCGTTTAGCTCTCTTTCACCCTCCTTCGTCTCGTTTCGCTCTGTTTTACACTCCTTCGTCTCGTTTTGCTCTCTTTCACCCTTCTTCGTCTCGTTTCGCTCTCTTTCACCCTCCTTCATCTCGTTTCGCTGTCTTTCACCTTCTTTCCTCTCGTTTCGCTGTCTTTCACCCTCCTTCGTCTTGTTTCGTTCTCTTTCACCCTCCTTCGTCTCGTTTCGCTCTCTTTCACCCTCCACCGTCTCGTTTCGCTGTCTTTCACCCTCCTTCGTCTCGTTTCGCTCTCTTTCACCCTCCTTCGTCTTGTTTCGCTCTGTTTCACCCGCCTTCGTCTCGTTTCGCCCTCTTTCACCCTCCTTCGTCTTGTTTCGCTCTCTTTCACCCTTCTTCGTCTCG